>NW_026642312.1:4800000-6000000 GCF_028554395.1 Pezoporus wallicus | reverse complement strand
ACCCAATTACTCAGTGGAAACAGGATTCAGCTGCATTTCCCCATAAATGGTTCTAAGAGAGTATAGGCACATAGAGATATACCAAATAAATTACAGCTTTCAATTCTGTGGAATCACTTCCCCCAAGGCAAGGCTATCTTTTGTGCAGAGAAACAGAAGGGAACAGTCTTGGATTTAAAGAATGAGAGGCAGGGAAGCTATTACAGAGCTTTAAATGAATGGAAAGATACTGTCAGAAATTCAGAAAAGGAACTCAATACCACCTGGCCAAGGATGTTAGTATTGTCTGAGTTGCTAAGCAACTATATAATAGTTATTCATTTCAAGATTAGGTAAATTTTGTCATTTAAAGTATGAATTACAGTCTAGTCTGTGTTATTCAGAGGAAACCAAAATTTACTTTGCAGTGATACAGTACTTCTCACTCTTTCGCTTTACAGTAACCTGCCAGTACATTTTCATACACTGGTTAAGAAACGTAAAATCCTTAATCTGAATATGGATATCCAGACAGAAGCAGCCTTCTTTCCTCAGTTTTTCCCCCTTCCCTGAGATGTTTTAATGTCACCAAACCTGAAGCTGTTCTCTACCACTCCATGCCTCCTTTTTTTGTATCTGCATCTCTGTCAGTATATGACAGAAAGACATATTATAGTAATCAGTGTTCTGCTGAAAGCACAGCATCTTGTTTGATGCTTATGAGATTTATGAGCTAAAATAAGTCCTGGTCAGCACAGATGTTAACTGTTTCAAGCATGCTGCTGAAACCACCCCCGAATACTATTAAAAATAAATAAATAAATAAATGGCACATTAAAATAATTTACAATTCCCAGTTTGCAGTGCTGGAATAGATGGCAAAATGTGTTCAGACATTTTTAAAGGCTGTTCTACCACACAAGATAAACAAAAGAATTTAGTGACATGAAGAAAGATGCCATAGAGAAAGCCACACAGGATAGAGAGGAAACTATTGAAAACATCAACAGATTAAATACACCTTCAGATTTAAGCATTTATGTCTTTTTGTTATTTGTATCATATAATAAATCATATAATACATACTTCATAGTAATACGTAGACCATAACATAACTTTTCATCGGTTAAAATTATTCTGGTTTTGATTGTGGCATCCCTACAATGATAATTGCCAACTAGTAAAAACTGGAGAGGTTTTATAGGTCTCAACATACCAATTCACACTGGTCAAGCACCTGACCTGTTTTTCTTTGTCCAGCAATCTCCTCATTTGGCACTTCCCACCTGCTCTTTAGGGAAGGAAGGTGGATTTAACATAGTTCACCTGGGGATATTTTTAGTAAGGAACAGTTTCATTTGGGTGCTATTTGAGGGTGAGTAGTAGCCCTAGAACGTGCTCAAAGAGCAGGTCTTAGGCACATGGTTGCATCATGAATATTTATCTGGTGGCACGTGAAATCTCTGCGCATCTTGGCTGTGCTTTTCTCCTTCTGCAAGACACCCTCCTTTGTTGGGCCAGGGCTGCCATAGCAACAAAAGGCAGCAGAAGGCAAGGGGGCTGATAGGCTTGTATATAAAGCAGGTTGGATTTTCAGGCTAATTAAAAGGTTTTGTGTTCTGGGTCACCTTGTAAATGAGATACGATGCTCAGAAAGCGGCAGCCAAAGCTGTTCAGCAGAAATACACAAAGGTTGAGCACAACCCGTAATTTTCATGGCAATGGCTGTAGAAAATTGGTTCCTGGGTCATCTTGCTAAACAGACAAAAGTTGTTTTTATGAGCCAGACTGTTAAAACCATTCACTCTGAGTCTAAAAAGTGATTCGTATCAGTGGACCACTACTCTCAGAGTCCTTTTGATGCACTTGGTAAATTGCATTTAAATTAATTTTAACACAGCCTGAATGAAATGTTTTTTTAAAGGGTATATATACACACATATATATATACATATATACATGTATATACATACATATATATACACACATACGTGTATATATGTGTATGGCAGACTCAGACCTTCCCAGGGCCTCTTCCTTATACAGGGTAGAGATGTTGTGGGAAAGTGTACCTGCAGACAGGACCTTAAGAGCACTATAGGGCCCCTCAGTTAATGCATAGCCTGACATACTTGCATAGAGCACCTTGGCTTTACACATGCACATCTGCAAGCAGAATATTTTGCAGCTGCTAGTGTTTACCTGGGATGTTGACAAGGACATCAGGACAGACATCTATCTCCCACAGGCTACTCCCAGCATGTTATTAACAAGGCTTGCTCTCTTACTGTTTTGGCTTTGTTCCTATCTTCCTTTAGCATTATGGATCAGTCCTTTGCAGAGAGAAAACGCTGCATACAGTGAATCACTGCTCTGGTAGCTCAGATCAGGTACATAACTGCTCATGAATTTGGGGGTCATAAGGTTTAGTTTTCAAGTTGCATCAGAATCACTGTGTCTAACACCTACTTTTGGACTTTGCCTGATTTTTAGTGAAATGTTTTAACCTAGCCCAAGTTTCATAACTTAGTCTAAGCATGTCTGAATGAAACCTTATGGTCTCCAACGTTAAGGACGTCACAGGAATATATTAAGGCTGGTAAGATGATCTAGTCTCTTCTAGCCTTATCAATTTTTATAATATTTTTTTGCAAGCTTATCTTTCTTCTAATTCACTCTAGGTTTGTCATTTTTTATCGTAGTTACAATAACACTAACCACTGATGTAATAATAACAGCTAATAAGAATTGTGCATATAATAAGAATTATTGGTGTAATAATAAGAGCCACAACTGTGTAAAAAAAAAAAATCCAATCCATTCACATATTCTCTCTGCAGAGATGGGGCAGCATCTTCCTTTAGGACACATTGGTCCTTTGAAATTAGCAAGCAATTTGCTGGTCAGTGCACCTAAATGAGAAACAGGCAGTAAATCAATGCCTACACTCAGGTCCCTGGGCTCGACAGTTATTGCAGGAGCTGCAAAATTAAACAAGATTCTTACTCTACCGTACAAAGTCAATTCAGACCAATGGAAGAATGAGAGAATATTGTCAGTTCTTCGGGCAAATTAATCTTTCATCTTGCCCTCTCTGATGCTGCCTCAGAACTGTTGCAAAAACAACTACTATAGAAATGGATCAGAATGGGCTTTTTGTCTGTCCTTCAACTTAATACCACCTCTCCCAAAATACTGCTGCCTGTGCAATACTTTTTTTGTTGTTGTTGCTTCTGTGCCCAGAAGATAAATCAGCTCCAGCAATTTGCAGCTGTTTAAAATCACTGATGGGTCTTGAGGATGCCTTCTTTGAAGGAAACACACATCAGATTAACCATGTGTTCGCTTATTAGGACTCTCTTCAACGCCCTTTTATTTTACTGATAAGCGGACAAAAATGTGCGGAGAGCATTCTGCATTTTTTTAGCTCTTCAGTGTACCAGATCACTTGCAGAAAACAGACTAGCAAAACTGCTGTAATTCACTTCAATTTTTAATAGCTCTCTTGTGCTGTAGCTACAATCTGTGTGAAATTACTAAAGCGCTGAGTAAAGAAAGCAGCTGTTACAGTTAATGGAGCTACAGTATGACCAGAGCTTTCTGGTAAGTGTGCAATAATACTGCACAAAGTACATACATTCACTTATAAAATATACATTATTATAAAATGTAGAATTATAGCTCAAAAAAAGGCTCCCAGGTTCTTACATGAGAAAATTTCAGTAGCGCATGGTATTGTACAGTATGGTATTGTGATTAATTCACCAGAATCTGAAAGATACACACTCTGTGGTGGTGTGCAGTTGGATGACTGCATACCTGTATATTTAAATACCATTTTATATGTATTTACATATAATTGCTAACATTCATTTGAGGTTATTAAAATGATTGCTTGTACAACCATGAGCCATGCCAGTTTGAACTTTTACATATTCATTTAAATGTGTCTGTGTTTACTCAAACAGCCCCAGCATGCAGTATAGATAAGAAAAGGAAATGCCAAAGCTGTGAGATAGACATTCCTTTTTCTTTCCTTTTCATAATGCATTTGATCTAGTTCCCAGGAGATTTACATGGGTGAGCTAATAAAATATTACAATTTAGTCTATTAAATTGTTTTCAAAGTAAGCTTAATTTTATCTCGGTGCCAAGAGGACTTAGACAAAGCAATGTGATTTTATGCTGAAGGATTCCTGGGCAAAGGAGAATGTCTTTATTTCCTTTACTTTAATACCTGCTCTTAAAAAGCACATGTACCTGATGCAGCAAAGAAGAAGAAAATGCTTCTCCTTCTTGTCCTTCGCCATGATGTATAAAAGAGGATTTTAAAACATTCTATCAATGTTGACAAAAGATAATTTCATTCTTTGAAAAATACCAGAGGATTTTATATATGAAGCCAGAACTGGCATATACTCTATGCAAATGTTTGATTAAAAGCTGTGTTCATTGTCTTTTCTTTAAGTGGTGTGGTTCTGGATAGATAAACTGTGTGCAGTGGGAAAGGAATCTGACTTGCCCAACAACATTTTTAATCCTGAAATGATAAGGAAGAACTTTTCAATCATTCACAGAACCATAGAAATATAGAATAGGTTGGAAAGGACCTTAAGATCATCAGGTTCCAACCCCCCTGCCATGAGGGACACCTCACACTAAACCACGTCACCCAAGGCTCTGTCCAACCCAGCCTTGAACACCGCCAGGGATGGAGCATTCAAAACTTCCTTGGGCAACCCAATCCAGGGCCTCACCACCCTTACAGTAAAGAACTTCTTCGTTATATCCAATCTAAACTTCCCCTGTTTAAGTTTTAACCCGTTACCCCTTGTCCTATCATTACAGTCCCTAATGAAGAGTCCCTCCCCAGCATCCCTATAGGCCCCCTTCAGATACTGGAAAGGCTGCTAGGAGGTCTCCACGCAGCCTTCTCTTCTCCAGGCTGAACAGCCCCAACTTTCTCAGCCTATCTTCCCATGAGAAGAGCTCGTGCCCCCAATCATCCTCATGGGCCTCCTCTGGACTTGTTCCAACAGTTCCATGTCCTTTTTATGTTGAGGACACCAGAACTGCACACAATACTCCAGGTGAGGTCTCACGAGAGCAGAGTAGAGGGGCAGGATCACCTCCTTCGACCTGCTGGTCACGCTCCTTTTGATGCAGCCCAGGATACGGTTGGCTTTCTGGGCTGCGAGCGCACACTGAAGATGGATCATGTTAGGTTTCTCATCAACCAACACCCCCACATCCTTCTCCGCAGGGCTGCTCTGAATCTCTTCTCTGCCCAACCTGTAGCTGTGCCTGGGATTGCTCCGACCCAGGTGTAGGACCTTGCACTTGGCATGGTTAAACTTCATGAGGCTGGCATCAGCCCACCTCACAAGCATGTCAAGGTCCCTCTGGATGGCATTCCTTCCCTCCAGCGTGTCAACCGAACCACACAGCTTGGTGTCATCGGCAAACTCGCTGAGGGCACACTCAATCCCACTGTCCATGTCAGCGATGAAGATGTTGAACAAGACCGGTCCCAACACCGATCCCTTAGGGACACCACTCGTTACTGGTCGCCAGCCGGACATTGAGCCATTGACCACAACTCTTTGTGTGCGGCCATCCAGCCAGTTCTTATCCACCGAGTGGTCCATCCATCAAATTGATGTCTCTCCAATTTAGAGACAAGGATGTTGTGTGGGACAGGGTCAAACGCTTTACACAAGTCCAGGTAGATGACATCAACTGCTCTACCCCTGTCCATCAGTTCTGTAACCCCATCACAGAAGGCCACCAGATGGGTCAGGCAGGATTTCCCCTTAGTGAAGCCATGCTGGCTGTCACCAAGCACCTTGTTGATTTTCATGTGCCTTAGCATGCCTTCCAGGAGAATCTGCTCCAAGATTTTGCCAGGCACAGAGGTGAGACTGACTGGTCTGTAATTCCCCGGGTCATCCATTTTCCCCTTCTTGAAAATGGGGGTTATATTTCCCTTTTTCCAGTCGTCGGGAACTTCACCTGACTGCCATGATTTTTCAAATATGATGAAAAATCATATTTGGCTTAGCAACTTCATTTGCCCGCTCCTTCAGGACCCACAGGTGGATTTCATCCGGACCCATGGACTTGTGCTTGTTCAGATTTTTAAGATGGTCTCAAACCAGTTCCTCTCCAGTGGGCCCAAGGTCTTCATTCTCACAGTCCCTGCATCTGCCTTCCAAGACTTGGGTGGTTTGGTCAGAGCCTTTGCCAGTGAAGACTGAGGCAAAGAAATCATTCAGAACCTCAGCCTTCCCCAAATCCAGGGCAGCCAGTTCTCCCGGTGGCTTCCAGAGAGGGCTCACATTGTCCTTCTTCTGTATTTTATTTGCAATGTACCTATAGAATCCCTTCCTGTTATCCTTAACATCCCTAGCCAAGTTTAATTCTAATTGGGCTTTAGCTTTCCTAACCTGGTCCCTAGCTCCCTGGACAACATCCCTATATACTTCCCAGGCCACCTGTCCTTGCTTCCACCTTGCATCCAGGAACAGCAAAAGCAAGATTACATATTAGAGAAAGTATGTAGTAGAGAAAAGCTAACACAGCTTTTGGCATAGGAAAGGCTTTGCATACATACGGGGAAGGTGGTTGGAGTTCTCTAAAGGTATGTGTACATTTTGGACATCAATAATGCATAGACAACCTTTGTTTGAATTCCCTGATGGCCTTCAGTAAGATCCCTCATTTAAGAATCTTGAAGAATCTCAGGTTTTAAAAAGACAAAATGAAAAACAGAAACAGTTCAGAGAATAGTGGCAAGTGTGATCTGAAGTACAAACCAGCTTCTATATAGGGAGCAGCTACAAAGAGTAGCCTTCAGCCTGGAAAAAGATTATTGTAAAGGGAATATTACAGTAGTCTATATAACTGCGAGTAGCGTGAAGATTAGAGATAAGACATGCATGCTCCCTATCTCTTCTAGTGCAAGAACTAAGAATTAAATTAGTGGATGGTTGATTTAAACCAAACTGAAGCAGAAACCTTTTCACGTAACACAAATATGAACTGTGAAACTTCTTGCCATGTGATTCTATAGATGTTAAACAGGTTCAAATTGCAGACTGACAAATTCATGGACAAATCTATTGAGATTTATAAAGATCAAAGGTAATATACATTAGGATGAGGATGTCCCCATATCCTAAATAAGTGAGGGCTAAGGGAATGTACACAGTCACCTGTATAGAGCTACATTGCTCTGAGTCTCAACTTTCTCTGCCTGGGAATCCTCTCTTCACACACCTATTGTGTTACTTCAGGCTGTCTCTATTCATCAAATAACAGTAAAGATAACAGCAGTATTACTATGACAGTCTTTGTAAATGATTGGTCTGTATAATTTGGAGCCAAATAAATTAGAGAAAGAAGTGTTTTTACTAATTGCTTCCTTTCTTTTGCTTTCACCACCACCTCAGTGAGTTCCAACATGTAATCATAATGGTTCTTGTTCCCCCCTCCTCCCCCCCCCCCGCCCCGATCACAATACACTATCATTGCTGAGCAGCAAATTGGATTTTTCTTGCAATCTTTATACTCTGCAACCATAAGTATCAATCTTAAGAGATGACAGATCTTACACATACGCTGAGCGACCTCAGAAAGATTATATACATAAAAGCAGAAAGTCTGTCCAAGATAAAAGTACATCTATGAAGCTATGTGTCTTCTGCAATATTGCATAAGAGAAATTCCCAGGCCGAGTAAAAAGCAATAAAAAAGCTGTCACATAATTTATGCCTATTGTACTCTACAAACATTTCTTGATTTGAAAGTTTTTCAAGTTTCTTATTTGAAAGAAGAGCTCTGAAAGAAGAAATTTTATTGATTTTTTTAACACACTTCTTTTAAATAAGATTTGTTGTATCACTGAATCCATCTTTCATTTTATTGAGTACCACATGCCTATTCAATTATTGATTTAAGTATTGTAACCAAACACATGATGACCAGAAATTATATTAAACAGCCTTAGGAAAACAGTATCTCATATTTCACCAGAGATCTTCAAAGCCATTTTTGTCTGCTGAAACTTCTTGAGTCTTGGGCTCTGACCATATAAGAAAATCTTTATTAACAATATTGCTCAAATGTAATAAAATAATAGTCTATTTATAGATATAAATAATCTAATAATACTTTGAAAAATAATACTTTGAAAAAATAGTAAGATTCAAGATGGATGGTCACACGCAAAGTGTTGTGGTCAACGGCTCAATGTCCATTTGGAAAGGAGTGATGAGTGGTGTCCCTCAGGGATCAGTGTTTGGACCAGTCTTGTTTAACATCTTTGTCGCTGACATGGACAGTGGGATTGAGTGCGCCCTCAGCAAGTTTGCCGATGACACCAAGCTGTGTGGTTCGGTTGATACGCTGGAGGGAAGGAATGCCATCCAGAGGGACCTCGACACGCTTGTGAGGTGGGCTGATGACCAGCAGGTCGAAGGAGGTGATCCTACCCCTTTACTCTGCTCTTGTGAGACCTCACCTGGAGTATTGTGTGCAGTTCTGGTGTCCTCAACATAAAAAGGACATGGAACTGTTGGAACAAGTCCAGAGGAAGGTCATGAGGATGATCGGGGGCCCAAGCTCTTCTCATGGGAAGATAGGCTGAGAAAGTTTGGGCTGTTCAGCCTGGAGAAGAGAAAGCTGCGTGGAGACCTCATAGCAGCCTTCCATTATCTGAAGGGGGTCTATAGGGATGCTGAGAAGGGACTCTTCATTAGGGACTGTAGTGATAGGACAAGGGGTAATGGGTTAAAACTTAAACAGGAGAAGTTTAGATTGGATATAAGGAAGAAATTCTTTACTGTGTGGGTGGTGAGGCACTGGAATGGGTTGCCCAGGGAAGTTGTGAATGCTCCATCCCTGGCGGTGTACAAGGCTGGGTTTGGCAGAGTCTTGGGTGACATGGTTTAGTGTGAGGTGTCCCTGCCTATGACAGGGTGGGTGGAACCTGATGATCTTAAAGTCCTTTCCAATCCAAACCTTTCTTTGATTCTATGGAATTTCTTATATATTTAAATGACAATCTCTTAGTTCAACAGTATGCTTCTAAATCCCTCATGGGTAAAACATTTTCCCTGTAAACATGGCACCTACCAATGGTTTTGGTAATGGACAATTATAAGCTTCTTTTTGTTTACTGGCAAGGACAGAGAATTTCTGTGACAATACAGAAATAGTTTCATACATATAACTTAATCTATATAATCACAGAAATTTTGAATCTTTATCAACATCCCATATAAAAGTTTATGAATGTCAACAATTAACATGAAGAGATAATGCTATTTGTGCAGTAGAAGTGGTGTAAATATGGCCCAGATTCCCACAAAGGAATTTAATAATCATACAATATTGCAATAATTTGTATCACCTTTTCCCAGATTATATATAAAAGTAGCTTCATCTTCCTTTGAGGAATATTTGGAGAACTTTGTTTAATATAATGACCAAAGTGCAAATAGCAAGAAATTAGATTCAGGTCAGGTCTTGAGAAATGGGAATATTATGTGTTATTTCTTAGAACATAAAGGGACTTTTTTTCCAGGAGATGATAAGAAATTATTTTGAAAATGTTCATACTGTGCATAAAGATGTTTCTCTTTTACTGTCTGCGTTATGTCTTGTTGAGACTAAATACAATCAGGTTCTCAGTATAAAGTATGTCACAATACAGAAGATACAAATTCCTGGTTTGATTAACAGTATTACAAGTGCTGTTACAGAAGTATCCTGTAATGTGTGCCCCTCCATTATTTTAATTAGGAAAATATACAGAAGGATGTTAACCACATGGAAGTAACTGAAGTACACACAGTAAATACAGTGTTCTCAGAGCAGCGCAGATACTCGTGTCACCTTGACTCTGTGCTCTGCAGAACTGGAAGGACATCTGGCAATTTCCCAGAAATGCTACAGCTATTAATCAAAGTAAGAAAGGACTTTGTGTTGAAACAGGAGAATCCAGAAATATTCTTGACAATGACACATCTCTTTTATTAACTTGCTATTAAACTCAGTATTTGGAACACTTCTTACACATTTTTAAGTCTTTGTTTATATAATTTACTTTTTAAATACATTGATTCAGAGATGTTTCAGTAAAACTGCAAGCTCAGGTAGTAGTTTCAAAGTGATCTAGTTAAAATCTCGAAAGATCACACAGGGCAAAAAGAAACAGATTGTATGGTTCAGCTTCCCTAATCAGAGAGCCAAAGATAAGATTACAGAGTACCTGGGTTAACTTTATTGGAAATATATAATAAGCACTTTCAATCACTTGGGAACTGCATTCATCAAAGGAAGTAATTTATTAAATCATCCCAATATAAAATATTTGGGAAATCATCAAACCATTACCATCACTTAGCTGTACTTTATCAACAAACTGAATTAGAAAGGTCAATCAATGAAAACCAAAACGCTCTGCCTAGAAAAATCTTTTGCATCAAGAAACATCTGGACATTATGAGAGAAACAAATTGCTTCACATGCACTGGTTCTTTGCATTATTCTGAGAACTGGCTAAAAATGAAAGTGCCTTAGTCTGGAGGGAAAAAACCTAGCAAGAGCTGTGGGTTAGATATACAAACAGCTGATCAGATGCAGCATGTAACTCATGTAACAGGTTATATCTTTACCTGTTAGACTTCACATCTTTACATTAGGCATTCTTCATCAGAAGGTTTCAAGGAGGAAGGCTGGGCACCCGCCTGCTTCTGCTTCCAGTAGCAAAAAGGACAGAGAGAATGCTGAACTTTAACAGGTTGCAGTAAAATCCCTTGAACCTTCTTTTCTTCAACAGAAACCGATCAAGAATTTTATACTGCCTTTGTTTATCCTAAATGGAGTATAGGAGCACACTCTCCATCTTAAAGAGTCCAGCAGCATTATCTAATATATCTTCATTTTGTAGTGTGTGGATAAGAAGGACAATTATTTAAAAAATAAGCAATTACCTGCAGTTACTTTTTCTCTATTATTTCCAGAATCTTCATTAAGTTCAAAAATACACTTTAAATTCTTAATGCTCATAGGCTTTCATACCTTCCTTTTAGCTAAGCTTCTGTTGCCCTTTAATGATTTTAGATTGCTTTGTGGCCTGACTGATGTTACATTGATGTTATTTTTAAATAGAATTCAAGATAACCTCCCTCCATACAATCCAGGTAACAAAATGGGAAAGAGCAAAGATGTAACTTTCTCCTTTAACAAATGTCTTGAAGGTTATCATCTAACAGAGCATACATCATCAGTGTCATTTGTACATATGCTCCTTTTCAGAGAATCAATTAACAAACTAGAGAAAAAGTAGGTTTGATTTTTGTGTTTCATATGCAACTGGTAATGGTAAACAGCATTCTTGTTCTACAAAATCAACCCAAATGCACTTATTTTGACATTTTCTTTTCTTAAACACACATAAATTACAACAGTTACCTCTCTTCCATATTATGCTGACTATGAACTGTTTGGGGCAGTTGCAGCAATAGCAAGATGGCCAGCCTAGAAACATGAGTGAAGCAAGTACAGAACAATAGAATGAGATAGTGTTACCAATTTAGAACTGGAGCTGAGCAGAATGTGGAACTTCATGGTTTAGCACTTTCTTCTGTTTGCTGGTTTAGTTTTTTATTATTCCTGATATACATAACCCTCAAGCCAAAAAAACAGAATAAGATAATGTTTTCTTAAACACACAGATTCCCTATCAATCCAATCCCATGATATCACCTGTAAGGAATATTATTCCCTAATCCTCCATCTCCGCTAACTACTCCAGGCACCACATTTACCACAACCACCTAGATATCCAGAGGAAATGTATAGTCCATGCATTGTCTGTAAATCACCTCTCTCTGAGCCAGGGAAGCCTGGGACCTTCCTGCCACGAGCAAGCATGGACATCAGTTATGGGGCTAACCATCTTCACTGTGGCCAGCACTGGGTACTTATTAACTGACAACAACAAAAAATTGCAAAAGAGCAGACATTTCACATTTTTTTTAGGGGCTGTGGAAGCATCTGTCCCCCATGGCCCCCCATTGCTCCAAGCTGATCTCTAAACCCTGTGGGAAGCTATGGCTAGCATGCAAAGGCAGACTGCAGCCCTTCAGCCTTCTTAACATCTCCTGCACCCAGAATGATGTCAAAATACTCTCAATAGCGTCCAGTAAGTATGATTTGGTAACAACTAATTCTTGTGAGATAAAGGAAAAAAGCAAGATGCAGAGGGAAATGTACAAACTGTAGAAAATACTACCCTTTACACGATAGAATAATTGTTAAATGCTGAAATTCAGAGTAGAAGAATCTTTGTTAATCGGGATAACAACAGAGTAAAACTTAAAAAAAAATAATAATTCCTATTGCATTTTTATAAAATGGACCCTGGAAGGTACTATGATTCTGGCTATGGAAGTGTGAGAGCTGTTATTTTTTAGAATCCTCTGCCACTCCTGTGTCTTCTGCAAAATCAACTTACTCAGCAACTTTAATAATGCTGCATAATAGCAGTGAGAAGAAAGAATGCATAAGGCCTTGCTAGGACATTGTGTAGCTGGCACAATCAAATACATAATGTGGCACCGGTATGAAGAGAACATGGCCAAAACTGAACAATGCTTCACAAACAAATCAAATGCATAGATGTAGTCCAAGTCCTTGGCTCAGGATTTCTAGAAGAATGATGGGGTTTTAATGGGAGCAAAATTAACAGCCTTTTCCACAAAGGTATAGGAGACTGCCTTATGCAAAAGCACATTGGTATTCCTGTGGAGTGACGTAAAGGTTGTAGCCGAGACAGAAAGGATCCTCTCTGGAAAATTCAACTAATTCCAAGGGCTTCCCACACTAAGCACACCAAAGCACAGAAAATTCACAGATTCTAGGAACATAGTTTCTCTTTCACCATTGTCTAACAAAAAGAATGTCATCTTACCCTGCCATGTGGTGCTCTTAAGAGATGGAAAGTACCAGGGTTGCGGAGAAACGATTCAGCTGCATAGCAGGCAGAGGGCAGCTGTGATGCATGGGAACAACACACACTTTTCTGTTAAGGAGATTTTCAGCACATGCAAAAATATATAATAGTCAGGAAGTTAAACGTTGAATTCTGTTCAGTGCTTCTATTTTCAAAGGACAAATCCTCTTTCTGGTGCACCTTTCCTCCTCATGCCTTCTCTTCCTACCAGCAGTAGGAGTAAATCCATACATTACAGTATTAATCCATTATTAGTTTATATGGGAAAATACAGATTGAAATAAAGGCATAGAAAGAACACATTACAAAAGAGCCATACCATGTATAGCTCATTATCTCTGAGCTGAGTGGTGTCCCTCAGGGATTGGTGTTGGGACCGGTCTTGTTTAACATCTTTGTCGCTGACAAGGACAGTGGGATCGAGTGTGCCCTCAGCAAGTTTGCCAATGACACCATGCTGTGTGGTTCAGTTGATACCCTGGAGGGAAGGAATGCCATCCAGAGGGACCTTGACACGCTTGTGAGGTGGGCTGATGCCAACCGCATGAAGTTTAACCATGCCAAGTGCAAGGTCCTACACCTGGGTCGGAGCAATCCCAGGCACAGCTACAGGTTGGGCAGAGAAGAGATTCAGAGCAGCCCTGTGGAGAAGGACTTGGGGGTGTTGGTTGATGAGAAAATGAACATGAGCCGGCTTCAGTGTGCGCTTGCAGCCCAGAAAGCCAACCGTATCCTGGGCTGCATCAAAAGGAGCGTGACCAGCAGGTCGAAGGAGGTGATCCTGCCCCTCTACTCTGCTCTCGTGAGACCTCACCTGGAGTATTGTGTGCAGTTCTGGTGTCCTCAACATAAAAAGGACATGGAACTGTTGGAACAAGTCCAGAGGAGGGCCACGAAGATGATCAGGGGACTGGAGCACCTCCCGTATGAAGACAGGCTGAGGAAGTTGGGGCTGTTCAGCATGGAGAAGGCTGCGTGGACACCTCATAGCAGCCTTCCAGTATCTGAAGGGGGCCTATAGGGATGCTGGGGAGGGACTCTTCACCAGGGACTGTAATGATCGGTCAAGAGGTAACGAGTTAAAACTTAAACAGGGGAAGTTTAGATTGTATATAAGGAGGAAATTCTTTACTGTTAGGGTGGTGAGGCCCTGGAATAGGTTGCCCAGGGAGGCTGTGAATGCTCCATCCCTGGCAGCGTTCAAGGCCAGGTTGGATGAAGCCTTGGGTGATATGGTTTAGTGTGAGGTGTCCCTGCCCATGGCCGGGGGTTGGAACTAGATGATCTTAAGGTCCTTTCCAACCCTAACTATTCTATGATACAGCATATAAACTGATAGAGACATGCAATGCCAGGCTCCTCACATCTAGGATGTAAATCCTGTGATAGTATTTTCACACTACCAGCCAAACATTGTTATACATTAACACAGAAGTCTCAAAGTTATCATGTGTAAAAACTAATTTGAGAATGAGGACTGCATTTTAGAATATGGTGTTTAAACCTAGAATCACAAGCTGAAAGTTTTGAACGGCATTACAGCAAAGGAGTTGAATCAAAGGAGGAATCAGAATGTAAAACTAAGTATTTGGATTTTTTATTAGAGAATTAAAAAGATAAGGTCCCTCCTGGTTGAAAACTTTACCCTCATGTAAGAACATTAATGTCTCTAAAGTTACTAATAGAGAAATAATGCTTAGTGTGACAAATTGGAAGCAGGTACAGAGATGTCTGCATATATATGCACATATAAATGTAGTGAAATTAGAAATTAATAGAGAATATGCACTTCACAGATAGAAGTAAGAGTTCCTCCAGAGGCCTCACCTTTGTTTCAAAGTAAAATCGACTTTGAATGTACTTTAAACTGTTTCTGACCCCAAACATCTTTAAAACCATTTGTGATCACAACCCAATGCCTTGAAAAGCAAATTAAATATATCCTTGCAGCATCTCTTCAAGACTTCACCTACAGGCAAAGGTGCTAATCACAATTTGCACTACATAAAAGAAAAGGTCCCCATGCTGGTCAGAAACCTACCACCATCTGCAGCATACTGCAATGGAAAATAAATCAGTGTTGAGACTGAGTAGTCTAAAACCTTCCACTGTGATAAGCACATGCTCTACACCTCAGGGCAGTGAGCCCAACATGCTGGTTTATGTTTGGGAATATTTCAGAACAATTACAGATTTCACAAATGAGGTCGCAGTTGATCAGAAATGCTTCGGGTGACAATCACTGATGCCCAAAATCTTTTGCTTCAGGTACTAAACCAGAAGTCTCCCCACAAAACCGAAATACCAGGTTGACATTATCTTCAGATATACAGTCTTTTAACAGCCAAGTTTTGATATAAATTTCACTTCTCTCACTGTCAGTGAGGAATATGCTGTTTTTCACAGGCTTCACTTCATTCTCCAAAGAATAACATACAACAGAAAAATGTCAGAATTTAGATATTTTTTTTTTAATTCAACAACCCCCTTACAGAAAATGAACAGAATCAAGCAAAAGCTTACATTAAATACTATACAAAATATTAACATTGTTGAGGAGCTAGGGCACAAATAAGCTCACTTTCTATATTCTCAGCCATCTGAACTGCAGCTCATAGAACAAAACAAGAATATCTGAAGGGTTTCTTAGCTGCAATTCATTACGACACACAGGAGAACCACAGCCTTTGAGAGGCTCCTGTTCAGCAGAATTTGCTAAGATGAAAGCAGTCAACCGTACTGAAATAAAAACTAAAGCAGTTTACAAATAAAGAATAGTCAAATATAGTAAATACACTTCTCTTTTAAATGGCTGAAGCCACAATGCTCGAGCACACTTTTCAGAGGACAAAACCCATGATTTTCTGCTCCGGAAACGTACTTTGCAGGAAGTGCTACACAGTGATGCTCAGTAGGCAATGACATCTCCAGAAGCTTTCAGGAAAGAACATATTACCACAAAAAGTTTCAATGGCAATCTTTGAGTAAAAGTCTTCAGAAAGATTCAGTAGCTTCAGACCAGAACCATCAGCAATCACTGAGCTCCTTCACAGTCCACCACTGCCATTCTTAGTACAGTTGTTGCAACAGCTCAGATTCTCCCTCTCTCCAACATAGAGTGTTGTCAGTTTATGGAATTGACAATTTTAGAGCTATCAAAGGCCACCTTAAGGAGGCGGATCTTCTCCTCGAATAGCTTTGTACTTTGCCATGTCTTCCGGGAACACCTTTGTTAGTTCTTGAATTAACAGACTTTTAAATTTCTGGAGAGAAAAAGCAGAACATACACACCACCTGCATGATTTATTTACATTTTCTCAAGCAATGTTATCTAATTAATGGAAGTGTTTGTATACAACACTACATTTCAATGACCTAAGAGAATGGTACCCCCCCCAAAATACCTCAAAACCACACACAGAAATACACAGTTATGTTTATAAAATTTACAGAAAACGCTCAGATGAAATCTACTAAGAAAGCACGAGGCAAACTAAAATGCTTTCAGCTTCCCTTAAATTAACTAATATTTTCACCTAAGAAATACAAAATAGTTAGACCTCTCTGGTAAACTGTGATGCATCAACATCTGCCTGATCTTATTAAGCAAAGCTGATAAAGGACATCCCCTTGATTCGACATGGAATCCCCTCCACCACCACAACTCACACCTGGCTTAGAAATACATAATTCTTCCTACAGCTTTTACAAACACAAAGCATATCAAGTATCTACATTCTGCAGCACTACTTTTAAGTTCAGCTAAAGAATGTTTTGAAACACAAACAGCCCTTTCTCAAATCTCACTAAACTTCCTTTTCTGAATGTGTATTTCAGGAGTAATTCCAGCAGTTAATCAATGCAGCAGAATGCCTGGATTCATACTAAATGAAAGTACAGGTTCAGAAAACCCTAAACACTTTCATAAATTTAAAATCATTTTATAAAGATTAACTCATGCTTATGGAGTACATTTAACATTTTAAGACTCTTAAGACCCATTCAAGACTGGAAAAATACCCCTTCCGTTTTGCTTATTGCTAGATTTACACACTCCAGTTAGAAATCTACAACTGCGTGAGGTACTTTCTAGCATTCAATATGAAAAACAAATACCCTGTAATGCTACATGCAACTTTAACCAAAGTAAAATCATAGTGACATCTGCATCGCCAGATGTGGGATGAGTTACACTGTTTCTTTTAGAACAGGCAACATTAGCATCAATTAAGGTACAGGGATCCAGAGCAATTCCTAATACAAATGAACTAAGGGAGTCAATAATTGCACAAATGAAAACCCCTCACATACCTACAGGAAAGTAAAAACTTATCAAATACATTATTACATTGCTACTTTCATTATTTCTTGTTTACCTTCATTGTGTCAATTTTTCCTTTTACTTGTTCATTTTTAGCCAAAGCTCGCTCCAGACACTCTTTAGTGTAAAGCTGAGGATTGCGGCCTTGATCTATGTATCTGAAAATAGAAAACAAAGATACTACCTACATAATTATTCACCTTGTTGTCTTTCTGTTACTACTATTTTCCGAGATGTGCATTTTAAAAAATGCATTTTAACTCAGCCATTTTCAAAAGACAGTTCAAGCAGGGCACACCTTAATCGGCAGATACAGAAGTGTATTTCTGCTTTGCAATGTATGCGCTTGAGAAAGGGAAATTCCATCACTGAGTAAAGAACACTTTTGGATTTACAGATAGAGTGAAAGCCTAACTGAAGCCCTGTGTTGCCAGCAACACACTAGAATATAGCAAACCAGAATCATCTGGACTTATAAGAAACACTAGTAAATTAACTTGTCAGCTCTACTGTAAAAGCTGTCTTGTATAGCTCTTGTTCTACATTCATGATTTTACTTTTAATGCTCTAATTTTCTGCCAGCAAGAATGTCGCTACTGAAACAAAGCATCTAAGTACTGGCCTAATGTATTTCCACCTGCAACTTTAAATCCTGATTCTACCCTAGTGTAAAAGCACGTTTCCAAAATGAAAGCTTACCTACCAAACCACTAGGCTCAGCAAACTCTGTATTAATATCTACATATCTAAAGTCGGCATAAATAAAAAAATAGAAAAAAAAAACACAAAACAAATACCCAAACAACCCAAAACCAAACAAAAAGAATAAAAAGAGAGATCTGAAAGCAGACATACAATTAATCAGTTCTCTTACTCTCCTGCCTTTCCACAGACTGAAGGTACTTCTTACCTTCTTCTGCCTGCTCATGTTCTTATGAGGCATTTGAAAAATGGAGTTTAAGAAACAAGCGGTCCTCAGTGAAAATACAGAATCATAGGCTGGTCTGGACTGGAAGAAACTTTAGAGACCATCACATTCCAGCCCCCCCATGCTATGGGCAAGAACAACTCCCACTGGACCAGTTTGCTCAAAGCCCCAACCAGCCTGGCCTTGAACACTGACAGGGATGTGCCTGCCACAACTTCTCTGGGCACCCTGTTTCAGTGCCTCACCACCCTCATCAGCAAAGACACACTATTTCATATCACCCAAGTACAGCACCTTTCCTTCTAGGCAGAATGTTACTTACTCAAACACTTCCAGGGGCACACTAATATCATGCAGCTGCTGCCGGCACTTGTCTATATCCTGCAAGCCCGTCACCATGAAATTTCTGTAAGAAGAAAACGGGTTGTTTTCAGCCAAGAAAGGGCGGTACTGCGCTAACCCTAACCCCGGCTGCGAGGGAAACCCCGGCGAGCCCCCCTGCCCCTCCGCCTGCGTTAGGGTGACAGATCCCGCCGGCAGCGGCCTCCGGTACGCCGAGGCTGCCGGCTGAGGGGGGGGGACGGCGGCGGCGAGGCCCGGCGGCCTGGCCGTGTAACGCAGGGGGAGCGCCGGGTGCCTCACAGTTTCTGGTTGAGCCCAGCCTGGCTGCTGGGCTGGAAGTCGCTGACGATGATGCCGAGCTGCCGGATGTTCTCCACGAACTTCTCCAGGTGCTCTTCCAGCGAGTCGAACTTCTCCGCCATGGCCATAACCGCCGGCACGCACCTACCACTTCCGGGTGCTCACGCAGGCGCGGACGGAGGAAGGCTGCATTGGTCACGCCCCTTCCACGCCCCCAGGAGTCAGGCCACGCCCCCCCCCCCCCCCCGTTACGCCCCCGGTTCTGCTCCCTCGGCCGTGTAAACCCGGTTTGTCGCTTCCCATGGCTTATGTTCGTTACGCGTCTGGCTCCATGGAAGGATGCTCTGCCCACCAGACAAAGTATATGATCTATAAATCCTCTTTGCACGAGTCGGTATTTGCTTCCATCATCCCGGATTTATCAAATACGTGATCACAAGTAATAAGAAATGCTTCTTACCTTGGAGCTAACCAATACAAACTATAATCAGTGTCTTTTCTAAAAGCCAGGTAGTTGGAGTTTGACAACATGGATCATTCAGTAGCTCTCAGAACTGCTTTCCTTTCTTCTGTTACCATATAACATCCTTTGGAACTTTTCGGTAGATCCCAGTGGAGCAGGAAGCACACAGTGTGATTAGTAAGATCTTTGAATAAATTGCCAGCACCCCTTTTGCAATGGTAATATTTGAAGTCTCAGTACTAACTGATATGGCCTGCCAGACATGGACTGCTGTGTCTAGATCCTGATGTGTAGAGACAGGACTTGACTTCTTAAGAGTCTTTATTGCCAGCCCACTCCTATAAACCTGCAATAATTTACTCTTATTGTTTTCCTGTCAATTACCTTTTTGTCTGTCCTCAACAAATATTAGCACATTACTTATATTTTCAGTCTGTCATTTGGAATGTCTCTGCTTTTGAGTAGTTTGCCTTCCTGGGTTGCATAGATGTAAAATCATTCCTCATTTTCAGACCAATTCAAATCCTGTGTCTGTCTCTAATTTGTTTACCACCACCACCCTGCACTCAAACGCCACTCTTGAACCATTCTCAATGCAGAGCCTACTCGCTTCTTGAAAACTTTCCAGAAAGATGTCTGTGTGCCCTTTACTGTTAGGTAGGGCTGCTGGTGAGTATCCCATCACCTCCCTGTGTCCCATCCAATTCCTCATTAAATTGCCTCATCATGCACAGCTACTGCTGGCTGGTAGAGGCTCTGGGTTAGGGATCATCCCTGTGAAGACCCTAACACCTCATTCATGGGTAAAGGTCCTGCAGACAACTGGGATATAGGTAACTGCATGGATCTAAAGAGCAGATATATTTCTGCCTGCTTTAGACTCCGTGTCTAATCTGTAGATAGATATGCTCAGTTCACACCCGATCCCACTCACAAAGGCAGCCCTCAGACCTTCCTTTTATCTGGTAACAAAAATGCAAACCCAGAGTTCAGGACACCTGGATTTCCATCTCTCTTTTTTTATCTGCAAGGATCAGAGCCTGCGAAAAGCCTTGGCCTCAGAGGCAGGGATATATTTGGCAGCAGAGTCCATTCAGTCCCTGTGGCTGTTCTACTTTGTGCAAAAATTAACTACTGCTTGAGCAACGGGCAGAGTGGGTTTGGCATGTCACACAAAAAGAAATAGAGGAACCAGGGACTGATTATCCGATGAGGGCTCTTTATCTTCCCCACCTGTCTTATATCTGCTAATTATGAGTGTTTGTCTAAACTATGTAATAAATAGAAGCAGTAATACTAATAGAGGTTCACTCTACAACACAGTAGAATTAGCTGGGCAATGACAAAATATCAGTCTATATTAAATAATCCAGCTATCATTTTCCCTGTGGGGAAATTATCTGACATCCTTAAATTCCCGTGGCACATCACAAAAACTGTATGTTTTATAAATAGATTATTTCCAGTATGTCTGTTTCCAGGTGAATCTGAGAAGATCAGTCCAGTAACATCAGCAGATAAGAATCTGGTGCTTTGATTCACAATGAAGGATTTGAATGAATGTTTGAAGTTAGAACTAAACTAAAATATATATGATATTCAATCAGTATTAGATTTAATGTATTTTATGCATTTGTAGCTATAACTTGCAACCACTTCTGTTCCACAATGTGAACCATCAAAAGCAGCAATTCTTAATTTCTTGGATGCATCTTTTTATTAGTTATATTTTTCCACTTATTATATCAATGAGAAAAACAAAAATGTAAAAAACCCTCTAATGTTCAGGTTCTTTTCTAGGTCACCGTGCTAGTTCAATAGCAGCAAGTTGGGTCTTTGCTAAATATAAAGCACTGTTCAGCGGTTTGTAAGATTAAGTATGCTAACCCAAAGTTAAAATACAAGTGACTGTAAAGAGCACTAAATATTAAGGAAAATATAATGCTGTACAGATGTGAAATTATAAAAACAGTCCTAGGCTGCAAAAAGCAGTGTCTGTTTACTAGGCTAGGTAAGTTACATTAATGAATTCTGTTAGATAAATATACACAGTGCCTTTAAGACTGAAAATTGCTGTACATATATTACCAGTTATTAAATTTTTCTCAAGATCACCAACTAGAGCAGTGTTTTCCTGTTCGGGGAAAAGAAAGTAAACCAAAGAAAGCTGTGTTCCTATGAGAGGAGTGGGAAGAAAGAAAGGTCTGACAAATTAATTGATCAATAAGCACATAGAGCAGAAAGATTTAGAAAAAATAACATAATTTATATTGTAAGTAACTATATTGCACTCCTACCCTGATTTCCATGCAGAAAGCAAGCAATTACTGGCTTGTAAGCTGGACATCTGTGCTGGACAGTTAAGTAGGGTTTGTAATAAAGGATAGAATGAGAGGCTATGTGGATCAGTATGACCCATTTTGGAAGACTGGCACAGATTACGTAGAAGAAAATCCTTTTTTGTAAACCTCTAATGAATTTTTCCAGGGGTGAGTAATGATATAGGTAAGACTGTTTAATTGATACAATCTACTTAAACTTCCCATCGGCTTCTAGTGAAATCCTTAGCCAAAGTCTTTCAAGGAACTAAAGCAATGGCATAAGGGGAGAAATCCTAGACTGAATAAAGAACTGATTGCCAGATAGAAAACGAAGAAAAGGGGCAAATGTTTAATTCTTGCAGGGGAGAATTGTTTCCAGGAGAATTTTACAGGGAAGTGGGCTGAAAATTGTGCCATTCTGTATGGTCAAAGATGACCCAGAAGAGAGATCAGTTGGTGCAATGAGAAAATTGGCTAATGAGAAAGTTATTTGGCAGAAAAAAGATGAATACACATTGTAGGACCTGAAAAGGCTTGGTGGCTGGGCAACAAAGTGTCAGAAGAAACTCAGACAGATAATGTAAAGCATTGCACATAGCAAGCAAAAAAGCCCAAACCCCTAGTTTCACATGAAGATTCACGGCCTCTTGACCATTACCATACAGAAACAAGACTCAAGGATCACATTAGAAAGTTCCATGATAACATTAGCTCAGTGATTGGTGCTGGTGAGATGTCATATGGAGAGTTACAAGTTGTTAGAAAAGGAGTTTGTGAACAGAGGAGAAAATGTCACTGTGCTACTGCATAAACCCACAGCTCGCTCCAAACTTGAATACTAGGTACCGTTCTGGTTCCCTGGAGGAGATCTGGAAAAGAGTTAGAGAAGGGCTGCCGAGATGACTGTAGATGTGAAATAGCTTCTGTACTAGGAAAACATGAATAGACAGGGACTCTTCAGCTTGAGAGAGAGCCCACTGATGACAGCTATGACTGATACTTTCCTGTATTTACAAAGCCACAAGTGGTCTGGAGCCTACGCTGTCTTTCAGCCCAAAAACTAGGGGCCAGCAAGTTAAAGACAACAAGAGACAGCTTCAAAGCATGCAGAAAGAGGTGATTTTTCTCAAGCAAGGTTTAACAGTCTTGTAGAACTATTTGCCAATGGATACTATGGATAGAAAAAACTTTGCTGAGTTGAAGGGCGAATGGGACAAATGATTGGTAGAGAGAATCAGACAGAGGTAGATAAACCCCACCTGGCTCAGGAAATCCCATGAACCAAAGGTAGTCCAAGCCCAGGAAAGTAGTCGGGAGTGGTCTTATAGATGTTTTTCTTATCATTACTCTTCCTCTTCAACATTTGCTTCTGCTCACTGCTGAGCACAGGATACTGTCCCACATGGAGCCTTTATTTGAATCTGTGTGGTTACTGTTATGAGGTCCTGCTTGAACTGTCAAAGAATGACCTTTGCTCTGTAGGATGGAGACAGATTACAGAGTGTTTACTTACCAAGCAGAGCATAAAAAGATTGATTTGAGACTGTATATATATATGGCCTTCAGGTCTGGAAAAACTTCAGCTCACTATTTTCTCTTTTGGTGGTATATATACTCCAGATAAATTACTTTTCTATTATAATATGGCACAACACAGTGTTTAATTAATGAAAGTGCTTGTATAGTCCTTTTTTTTTCTCAGAAATATAAAGAGCAACAAATAAGTCAGCTGTTTATACATCGCTGGAACTGTGATTCTCCTCCCAGCTCCTGTTTTCTACTGCTGGCTAATAAAATGGAAGAAGTGAATAAAGAAAATGAAACACACTGAGTTCCAGTGGTGTATGTTTTCTGTCCTTCTGTCTTTCTTGCTTTCTGTCTTTGACTTTGTTACTATTCCCTTCTGCGTGATTGTATCTAATGCACTGATCACTTCTTCCTCATTCTTCAGACCCAGAAATGGAGGTTGAAAGTTCAGGTCATTAACTAGGAGCATCACCTGCCTAAGAATTCCATTTTATGAGCCAGCTACCCTTTTTATTTTAATTAAGACAAGTGATAAGAAAAGAGAAGCAGGGAAGATAGATGTGAGCAGCATAGAGAATCCCATTTACCTGCTCTTGGTATATCAAGTTGATTGTATTTATGTTTAGGATGGTTTTTGACTCACTCAGAAGCATGCAGTATTTTCATATTTTCCTGTATAAAAATAATGTGATAGAATAAAATAAACAACTTTTTAAAATCCCATTATTCAGCTGAATAAGAGGTCTAATTAGTTTCCACACAGATTTGGTATTTAGCAACTTGTTCATTAATGACTTTCAATCACATGTCTTGCCACAAATAAGCAGGATGATGCATTTATGCATCATGGCTGGATCTCAGTCTTACAGAAATAATCTGAATTTATTTACCTAAGAAGCAGCAGGATCAGGATTTTGTTCATACAATAATTTTTGCTCTTCCAAGTCCTGTAAATCTTGAGATGTTCTGGGACCTGATCCAAAGATAACTGAGCCTCGGGAGACTCTTTCTATTGATAGTAAAGGGTATTGGATGACAGAGTCTGTTCTCACAGCTCTGGCTCAAAGGAGGTCAGCAAGACACAGCAAAGGACTTACATATGTTTCAGGATAGGAGCATTATTTCCATAGTGTAATGACAATTAACCTAGATCTGCAATACTGAAAACTTTTATTTCATAGTACCATTAATATCCCATTAAAAAATAATTCTTAAGTTTGTTTAAAAAAAATGCTGAGAAATCAAAAGTATTATCTGTTGGTTTGTTGGGGCTTTTTTTTCCCCCGGAGGATAAAACTTATTCATCACAGTTTATATTGCATCCATATTGCTGCCATATGTCATTTAAAGCAAAATTAAGATCTATTCTTCTGAAATGCAGATTTGCTTTCAATATTTATCAAGTAGCTTCACGTGATCTTTTCCACAGCTGTGAAAAATACATATATATATATTGTACTCTTAGAAAAAATATTCTCCTCATTATATAATACCAACAAGTGAGGCTGATTTGCCTATTGCTGGGGTTTCTTTTTTTCAATTGTTTTTTCTGTTACTCAGAATAACTAGTGCACTGTATTTAAAACTGATACTCTTTTCATTGCTAGAGATGCAGGAAAGAAGGCATAGGAATCTCCTGTGCAGTAAGATTTATTAAGACCCCCAGACCATATGTTTGCTAGCAAATGAAATGAATCTGGGACCCTTCTCCTGCAGTGAGTCTAACTGGCATAAAGTAGCCCTTATTTGTATTCCAACTCCTGAAATGTACTTGAAAGCAATTCTGGAAGAATAATGTTAGTCCAGATTAAAAAGACGGCTGGGTACCATTGTCACAGTTAAAAAGCATGGATGCTTGTGTCCCTGCATTTGCGCCCTTCCATGGCATTTTTTGGTAGATGTATTATTCATGGTGTACAAGAAAAAGGAAGGAATGCCCACATGGGTTCAAACCAAAACCAATCAGAAAAGCTACTTAGCATTCACAGTTCTACCCTGTTGTACGAAGTGTTTAAACAACCAAGTTGTGCAGACTCGTGGTTACAGCCAGAATGGAGCGAGCCACCAGTACTGCTGCCTTGGGGCTGGGAGTAGTACTGTGGCTTGCATGGATGTTCTGCAGTAGAAGCTGGCATCAGCAAGCACCACAGAGTTCAGCCAGATCAATGTGAAGGGTCTCCCATTCACCAGAACAGCCCACAGGCTGCCTCCAGTTCGAACTGGGACTACCAGGTTGTCCAAGTCACTTCTGAACTGCTCAGGTTCAAACCAATCACAGCATATGTATGCATGGGAAGTTGTAGGCAGTGAAGGGATTTTTAGAACATGGTGGAGTGAAAAGCATGGCATATTCTTTTTTGGGGGGAGGTCAAGTAACTCTTCAATTTTAAACTCATTCTTCACACTCTTTTGTGCTAATATCCCACCCTCTTCACAGTCTGCCTGCATTGCTGGGAAAGATACTTTACTGTTCATGTCCAGTATCCTGTCTTTAAATAGGTTTTACTTACAGGTGTCGCCTGCAGGAGACTCTAATTTATAGCTATTGATTCTTTCCACATCTCTGTCTACCTGATGAAGAAATGCTTTATTGTCCAGTTAGTTTTGATCTCAGATATCTATTCTCTGCTTTAATCAAATAATTGAATCATCTCTCAGACTTCCATATGATAAATTAAACACCATGATCTCTTTACATCATTTTCTTTAATGACTTTCAGGTTCTTTGGTGTTTCCATCCTTCAATATCATCAGAAAAGGGAAGATGACCTGCACATCGAAATCTGGTATTGGTCTCTTCAGAGGTATTCATCCCTGCACTCCCATGCTTTGCACTGCTCTCATGTATCCTTTTCTGTCCAATGCACTGCACGACTGCAAAATTCCTCTCTGCCACAAGATTCCATAGGAAGCTTGGGCTGATCTGGTACATTACAACCCCTAATTTCCATTAAAGTTTGCCACCATAGGCAATATAGTCTCCAGTTACAGGAACTTGCACAATTTGCTCCTAGTAAGATGACTTTGTTTTTATTAAAATGCATTTCTTTTACAAATACAAGCACTCAGTTGAGCCTGCCTCTACACTATTTATCACTTCACTGGCCTTTCTGTACACTCTTTCTTAATTTTATATTTACCTCCAGCTCATCAATACAACTATTCAATTATTCCAGTAACAGTCCCCCAGGGAACTTGGCTAGCAATATTGCCAAATAAAATCCTACTCAGGAGTGGCCCTGGGAGCAGATCACCCCATCTACCCCATTGCTCTCAAAAGTGATTTCAGAGTGATTGGACCAGCTTGATGTGACCTGAATTCCAGGTGAAGTCTGGCATAAGAACTCCACGGTGCTCTTTTTACAAACTATGGATGAGATTGTGTCAGATTTGCCCTGTTCAGCACTGCCATGTCCACCCCCCTGGGGACTGCCTGGTGAGCCTCCTGCCCCAGCAGTTCTTCCAGGATGTGCTTTCAATAAGTGCAGTCAAAACACCTCTGAAACAAAATGTGGCCTAGAGATAGAGGTGTCAGCAGAGAAAACCAATATGAGCAACAGTTCACTGTTGTACATCAATGCTGGACACTGGGGACCAATGTATATTCCTTTATTATCTTCCCTCCATGGACACTTCTGATAGGGAGCTGCAAGCTCTACCTGATCTCACTTTGGCAAGCACATATTGTTTGCCAGAGGATGGAGAAACACAATATACTGAGTGTCCTAGGGGCCATGACAGAGAAGACTGATCATGCACAGGTAGGGAACAGCCAGGTACCAGAAAAAGGCTGACAGAAGAGTAAGGGACCATCTGTTCTCAGAGCAGGAGGAAATCAAATAAGATAAACTGATTCAGGAATTGTTTGGTCCCCTGCCTGCTCAAGACCCTTGGTGTTACTGGGTTGACATCAGCCCTTCCACTCTCTGTCTTCCTTTTGCCACCAGAACCACAGTGGCAGACTTGCTTACAGCCTCCTTGGATGGGTACCACAGGTATAGGGATGAAGCCTTTGCCAAGCCTGATGAGACACCTTTAAAAATAAATATACCTTACTAGAAGCCTGTGTATCTTCTTGAATGAGATGATACCCAGGCTGCTCCTTCTCATTTTTACATATTTTTTTGCTTTCACATTTCATATATAAAAGCCACCACTGGCTCAGAGCCCAAGAATATGTATGATATATGGCAACATTCGTAAGGATTGGTGCAGGTAGATGAAGACTCAGTTTAAACCACTATCCAGCCCTGTGGCTGTGACTCTATGACATGAAAGCAAAGTTAAAAACCCTGCACTTGGCAGCTCTCCTCCCAGAAAACATCTGTCCATGTTTGGCAGTAGGTGAGAAAAGACCAAGCTGGGAAGCTGGTAGAGTGGTCCAGCCTTGGAGAAGGAAAGAAGTTATCTTTAGGGTGCAGCTCCTGCCATATTCTTCCCCTGATCTCCTGTGGTCACAGTGAGAATGATGTTTGAGCATTCAACTCACCCATGCAGTCACTACGATGCTAGGCCTGCCACATCCCTTCCAGTCTGGACCTCCCTGTGAGCCAAGCCCCACACTAGGCATCAGCTCCCAGGTCCTGCTCTGTGGGTTGCGGGTGGACACCTCCCAGAGGCTTCATGGGAAGCTGAGGCAAATTGTTGTTTGGTCTGAGGGGTAGCAAGGAAAACCCAGAAATTATAGGAGAGTTTTCTATAAACACTCTTATGTAGGAAAGGTACTGGTTTTACAAGGGTTCATGGAGCATTGTGCGTCATGTATGTGATCACTGTCATAGATGTATGGAGACAGAGTCTAGGAGCAGAGAAAAGAGAAAGGAGGCCAATCTTATGCTGTATGATTGCTGCTGGGCTGCTCATCATTGGTTTGGCATTGTAGTAGGCAGTAGTGCTGTATGTGACTCTGCTGATGGCCAGCTATGTCTCAGTGGCTGAGTTTAGAACAAGCATTATCCATCACTTGTATTTGTGGTTTAGGTTTACAACAGACTTAATTTAATCTTCTATGAAGGCATGTCTTAAACCCAAGAGGATTTTGTGTTTCTATTTCCCATAACTTAATCTGAAAACAAGGGCATTTCCAAGAATACATCCATTCTGTCTTAGACAACCAGATAAAGCAGTATTCTTTAGAAAACAAGGAAGTTACTGATTTCTTCTAATATAGTTAATTTCAACATATTAGCTTTCAGAGGAACAACCAAGCTTGAAACAGCAAGCTGAGATTTGCTGTAGTACAGCCATACCAGTCCTGGAGAACATCTTCTGAAGTGCACCCAGGGACTTCCAGGACTTACACACAGGTTTGGTCCTAGTGTCCTCTTGTAGATGTTGCAGGAGAAAGTGCATGTTGTTGCACAACCTAATAGAGAGAAGCCTCCATCTTTTGGCTTGCTAAGGACAAACACAAGCAGCCAATTTACAACTGTGTATACATCTTCTCATAATCCACAATCTCCGTGTGCATCTTCACTTGTTAGAATGGTGAACAGGAAAGGACCAGTGACCTGCACTGATCCCATAGGTGGTGCCGAAGACCTTCTCTTACAACATCTGTGCTGGCAGCCAAAGGTGACAAACCATTTGGTTTTTGCATGGTATATAACATAGTGCTCACTAGATTCCTTCTTACCTTGGCTTTGCAGAAGCAGCAGTGAAGAATGCAAGGAACTGCAATTTCTATTTCCAGAGTACAAAGGAGAAAATGTATTTCTGTAACCTAAGTGGTGAATCACATGAATGTCAGCTGATTGTAAAAAGGACCAGTATTGCATGTCTGATGCTGTGCATTTAGTACGCTTGTTGTTCTAGCCATGAGCATGGATAACTGCTGACTGGGAATGCTACCATTGGTTGGTCCTGTTAACATACAGGTCTTACCTTTTTCCACATTCAAAATGTGCTTTGGGCTGGAGCAATGTTTCTGTAACTTTCTGTAGATGTGACCTCTTCCAGGACCTCCCTGTCTTCCTGGGACTTCTTTGAGTAAGCTATGTATTCATCTCTCTAGCCAAGGGCCAGTGAACTACCAGCTGGTGGCAGCAGCAGCTTCTCCAAGATGCGGGTGTGAAGTCTTGATTTCAGTTCCTGTATGAACAGTGTATGAAAATACACACTCCTCACTTTTAAAGAACCGAGCCATTGCTAGTAATCTTGCAACTAATCCAACTATTTTTTAAGAATTTAGCTTCTTTAATCCTTTGTCACCCCTTTGAACTTTTTCCTTGGTAGCTTGGGATTTATAATTGGCATTGAGAAACACGAAGCTAAAGCATGCCTCCTGTGATGACAGTGCTGATGTTAAGATCTTAGGGAAAAGGACGAAGAGTTCATTACCCATAAATGTGTTGCAATTAACCTTTCTTGCTTTCTTGCTGTAAAGAGGAAAATGAGAGAATGTGGTGAGATTTAAGGGAACACTAACTTAAAGGATTGACTGGAGTCAAAGCAAAAGTGTTTAGTAGACATCAAAGATGAGAATACACTGTGAATCCAAATGTGATCTTATCATCATCTTATACAAAGGTTCTCCTACTTACCCATCTCTACTAAGAGTACCTCACTGAGTGCCATCTTCGCTCACATCAGCCTTTTTCTATAAAGCTGCATGACTGAAGAACATTTGGCTCCACATCCTCTTTATCACTTCTACCAATACACTCTTCTTTCTTTATCTCTTCTTTCTTTGTCTGCCTCTCCAGATTTATGTAAGAATTCCTTATAATTGGCCCCTCAGCACATGACTTTCTGTTCTGCACTTTGTACTGTTGAACTTTATCCTATTCCTGTCACTTCAGGTGAGCAGGAGCTCTGTGATACAGCTTTAAAACTCCAGAAGCCAAAAACTATTTCATGGCACCATAAGGTATTTAAGACTAAATTAATGGAATTGCAGCATTCTACCTTTAAAGTTGGAGCTAAAGTTGGTCTCTCTGTGTTAACCACATGTGGTTCCCATTGACATCTTTCTATTACTTAGGTGACCTAGAGACTCATTACCTTTGTCTAGCTGGGGGTTTGCTGGCACCCTGAGCAGATAATAAGCTATATCTGTGTGTCCCTTTGGTCCTGCTTTCAGGCACGGCTGCTATGCCCTGACTAGTGAAACAGGTCTGGCAGCAGCCCTCACCTTCATGTGGAATGAACTGCAGCGGACGCAGGTCACCCCTCAGGCTCTTCTTGGAGTAAAGAGCCACTCATCACTAGCTGGAGACTAAAAATGGGGCTATCTAGTGCTCAGATGCATATTGTTTGCCCACAGTTTAAAGCAGAAGAGCTGTAAGGCCTCAATAATGGCCCTGGTTCTCTGATTATACCCAGGAGCTCATGAGTTCACGATCTCAGACCCTCAGAAATTCTAGCCAGAAAATTCAGAGTCATTGTCTGTACCTGTTGAACAAGAATTTTTGCATCTGGAGTAAAGTGACCATCATACAGTTGCCATTCCTCTGTTCCATGAGATACAGCCTCCTCACTGAGCAGCTACAGAATGACCATGAAGGTGACATTGTAAGATGAAAATGTGGACAGAAAGTGGAGGCTGAAGGTGGAGCAAGGTGATGCATGCATTGTACCTTTATCTCAGGAGAAATTTATGAATGATTTTTGTGCTTTACAGTAAGACATTTCTCAGCATTACTGCCCATATCTTGCATTTGTGTGTGAGTGCAAGAATTGAAAAATACGTGTGTGTTCATGAGATGGTCACCTCTGACACAAAGGTCCATGATTCAGAGTTCCTGGATGCAAATCTCTTTTAGTAAGTAGCAATACATGAAGGTGAACACCATGAACGCAGAAAGCCTCTCCTGAATATTTCCAGTGCTGTGCAGACTTAAAAAGCAGACAGGCAATCCTATTCTCCAGGGATCTTATTTACCTCACTCATTATCAAAAGCTGTTGCTGTGATATAACGGCTATTCATTTACCTCATTTATTCATTTACCCAGGTACCCTTTGCATTTACCTGGGCTTATCATGTCCATGCAGTAGAGGTTACCTTGTTTATCTAGCTCAGTGAAAGAGATTAGAAATGGCACATGGACTACTGACACAGAGAGGAAGGTAATTTTGGAGGATGTGCCAACAGTAATATAGGGACTGCATGTACACTTTTACAGGTTTTTACATTCCAGAAGAGAACATTTTTGTGTCTTTCATCATTCTTGATGTTTGTTGCTAGAAATGCCTTTCCTCTGAATATCCTTTTAAAAGTTAAGTGATGCTGCCACTTTGGAGGATGAAAGGAGGCAGACAAATACCAAATAACCAAGCGTGCCCAGTAAGATACTAGTGAGTGTTGGGACAACTCAGTCAGGCAAGGAGGGAGAGACGGCTAAATAACTTGCTTGTTGAGAAAGTGTATGCTTTCAGGTTTGCAGAGAATTCACTGAATAAAACTCCATTGATTCTAGGAAGCAGGCTTGTTTCCCATGCTGTAAAGGAAATCAACGATGCCTACCAACCTGATCTAGGTAAATAACTCTTTCTGAGTACCAGATCTAGAAGCAGGTCTAGTCAAGAGTATACTAGCAGGACACATGAACCCTAAAATTTTTAATGCCAGCTATAGCAACCTCTCTGCAGACTTGCAGAGGAGGGCAAAAAAGACCAGTAAAGGACAAGACGTGCATCAAGAGGAATAAAATAAAATCTTTCCCAAATCCAGTGGAAGCCCTGAGGCATGGAATTATTATAAGTATAATGCAAATTGACAGTGATCTAATCTATTTTTTCACACATTTGGGGATACTGACACATCAGATGCTCAGGGACTCATAAACTTAATTTTCTATCTTTAGGCATCTGCCTATTTGATTGTGCTGTACAATTATGTCCAAAAGCTTCTCGGGCTCCATCCTACAAAACCTAAAGCTACAGTTTCCATTGCTCAGGAGAGTATTCAAGCCCTTAATTCATCACATAGCTGGAAGCCTTCGGATTTCAACTCCGAATGTATTTGGGATTACTCACTGTACAGCCATTTGGCCATGTGATGAAGTCAGTATCTCTCTCTGACATTTACTTCTCAAATATATTTATAAAGTGTTACCACACCCCCACTCAGTCTTTGGTGGGCTATACTAAACAAGTCAAGCTCTTCTAATTCTCCTAAAAGGATGTGCATTTTGTTCCCCTCATCATCCTAGAAAGCTTTTTCGCACTTGTTCAATTTAAGTAACATTTTCTAACACACGTGGGCCTTAAAATTCTGCTGCATTTAACTGGAAGCAAACAATACACATCTGAGCTTTTTGCTGAGCCTCAGGTAAACTCGCCCCATTCGCAAACTCAATAAAAATGAGAAAATTACTGGCCAGTATTATCCTGCTAGAAAAAAAAGAAATACTTCCTGTAGCCCCAAACAACACCAAATTTGTATTGCAATAGGAGTTCAGAGCTTTGAATCTCCAGCTACTGACAGGTGCCTGTCTGTATCAGGATGAGATGTCCTTCATCGGCTGCAGTCTGCTCTACATGAAGCTGCGGGAAGCTGCTAGACCAGAGCTTTGAACACTTTCCTCTTTTCACTAACAATGGCTCAGCCTGAAAGCAACTCTCCAGCTAAATATGCAGGAGAAATATCTGCCAGAGGTCAGTCTGGTTTTCATACCCAGATGCTCTTTTACCTCTCTGATTCTGAACTTGTTGCATCACTTTAGGATGCCATAAGTGGATCAACCAGTCCTGCTCCAAGACAGGTAGAAGGGTTGTGTCTGTGAGCTTCAGGCTAGTTCAGTTTGGCTCCTGCACCTGGAAAACTGGTGAGCATGTATAATGAACAGGGTTAATAGATGTGCTTCTACTGTGTACATTAATATGGAAAAAGAGTTGATGAAGAATCCGTAAAGAGTTGTTCAGAGTTTTCTGTCAGTCAGTGAATTTGTGGATCAGGACAGTCTGGATGATGCAAGAAGAGTCTCTGCTGCAAGCTGTTCTTCTCCCAGTTTTGCTTCAAGGCCCTAGATTTGCAGCCATTCGGAGTCCATCCTGGGCTAACCAATTAATTCCGTTGCTGAGGAAGCCAGGGTATGGAAAACAGTTGACTACATCACTTCAGCTTTTCGAGGGGCTTCTTGTCTCTGGTACCCATTTGCAGAGACCTTGCTCTTTTTCATGGCTTCACTTCTAGATAGGTACCTCAGCAGTTATATGAGACAAGTAAATAACTTTCATCATGTTAAATTTATGATAGTGGCGCCTGCTGCCAACTGTCAGAGGAACACCATGCAGAGACCTTTCAGTTTGAAACATTAATGTGGCCAACACAAAGGCTCGAGTTGCTAATTGGCATTCTGGGTTCAGAATATGTGCCCCGTGTTGCACTGGGTATTCAACCCGGGACAACCACTGAATGCCTTGTTCTGCATGACCGAGCACTAGGACTGAAGCTACAGGTGAAGTTTCTGTGACTTCAAGCTTTTGCACCAGAGCAGGAGCATCCTTCCAACCTGTCCCATCACGTTTCTCTGCTCCACCTGCTAACAAGAGGCACAGAAAGTTCCTTCTGTGCATTAGCTTCTCCCGCTGCGAGTCTTGCTCGTGTCTTTTGCCCATCAAGCACAGATTACTTGCTACCTGGAAGCATCACACACCACAAAATGTCTGCATGCAGTTTGTCTGTACTCCAGAAATTTCCCAGCTCCATGGATGGGCCATCAATAGCTCAGTGGGGGCAGTGTGTCTGGAACTCCAGAGGGTTACCAGGGGAAGGCTTGGCCACACTATCCAATATCCTATAAACGGGAGGCTCTGCATTTGCAGAAGGTAGGAGAGGAATATGAAAGGGACAGAACATTCCCCCAAAAGCAACAGATGCTTTAGCCCCACCCCCACCCCCTTCCCTCTTCCCCATATTCCACAGGACTTCTAACCTCCTGGAAAACACTCTGTCAACAGTATTTCACATGCAGCTCTTGTCAGGGTAGGGAATTAGCAAACACCTGCAACACACACTGGGGATCTACACACAGGGAAGGATCAAAGCAGTCCCAAGGGTTATCATGCTGACAAGGCATTTGGCCTCGGCAGGAGCAAACAAGGACAGCGCTGTGGTGTCTGTGCTTCCTGAGCCATAATTTACAGCTCTTTATCCTAGTCCTCTTCAACGCAGGCTAATGAAAGATGCACCAGGTATCACATGTGGGTCAGCTCCACTAAGAGACTCCTGACATTCCTCTAGGGGGTCTTCCAGGAGCAAGAGGAGAGGGCACCCACACCCTGCTCCCCGGAAGGATCTGAAGACCTGTGCCACCAAGCCACCAGTCCCAGCGTACCGTGATGGAGCCAATAGTAGCCATGGAGGTGTGCTGTGCCTCCTCCTCGTTCATGCCATGCGGCCCATAACTCAGTTTGCATTTCTCGTGACCTCCTCAAATACAGATTCCATACAGTGAATTTTCTTGCTTAGTTATTAGGTAAAATCTTAAAATATATAAATACTTCTCTGTGAGCATTGCACAAACTGGTAAAATAAATTATGAACGACCTTGTAGTAAGAAGGTTTCTCAACAATCGCATTAAGATTCGGAGCCTTTAATGATGCCATACTTGAAAAACAAATATAATTCTACTCCTAGGATCTCGATTTTAAAAAACAGCAAGCTTTTTAATCCCTGCTAGATCAGACTATCTACCATTTGGGTCCATCTGTAAAGCCTGGCAAAGAGAACACATTTCATGCTATCTAGTTGGAGACTCAGGGTCCATGGCAAGTGGTCATCTGCTGAATATGGACCTGCTGGTAAAAGTCAGCAGTTTAAGTCACAGGAAGACGAAAGGGGAAAAAAGATGAAAAGTGAACAGACCCAAACACTTTTTTTAGAAGCAGGTCAGTTACCCAGTTTTCACTGGAAACATAACGTCTGCTTGCAGACTGCTTCTGAGAAACCCAGACAGTTTTTGCTGGGCATCTTTATAGAGATGCATAGCAGCCCTTTTCCAGCATTGGCCACTCTTCAAAACCACAGAAGAAGTGGTTCAGGCCTCTCCCAGGGAAGGGGATTTTTGGTCGGGGAAGGTGTTATGGGACATAATGCTGTTACATGCACACACTGCTCTACATCCTCTGCTCAACAGGTGTAACCACACTCTGGGCCCTGTCTCCACCACTCCCAGATCCAAAACATCTTTTGTGTTGGTTTGTTTGGGTTTATTTCCAGTCTCTTAAGGTAAAAAGGGACAGACTGTCAAATCAGCTTCTCTTTCCTGTATTGCACAAAGTCCCAGAAGGATGAACCGACCCAGTCTGGAGGCAAGCAGGTGTAAGAGATAATAGGGTATGAGATATCTACCTCTGCTGTGCTGAAGAAACAAAAGCTGTCCCATCGTTCCTAACACAAAAGACACAGGAACACACACACACAAATATATGCATATGTATGTATTTGTACCCATTTTTCAATCATGTATATATATTAATTTTTATGGGTGTTTTATGTATGTCATTATATATGCTTAGGTGGGTAGATGTCTGCACAGTAACTATCATCACAGACTGGTTTGGGTTGGACGGGACATTAAAGGTCATTCCGTTGCAACCCCCTGCCATAGGCAGGGACACCTTTCACTAGACCAGGCTGCTCAAAGCCTTGTCCAGCCTGGCACTGAACACTTTCAGGGCAATATATATGTAAATATCTATAATATATCTATACAACACAGAGGCATTTAAATGCAATTATGTCCATGCACATGACCATACAGTTCTTCTGTGCCTGCATTACATATGTGCCGTATACACGTGCATACATGTGTCCCCAACTCCACGTATGACCGTACGTAACTTCCCAGCCATGCGATCACTGACACGCACACGTATGCGTGAAACACCGATCCCCACACGCACCCGTGGGTCCTGCCCCGGGTGGTGGCTACCAGCGCCCCGGCCCCACTGTCACCGTCCCCGGCCCGCTTCGCCGCCAGGGCCGCGCTGCCCGTGCTGCCGCAGCGTGGGGCGAAACGGGCCCGCGCCGAGCCCCGCAGCGGCAGTACCGCCTGGCACATAGGCAGTGGCGGGGGCTGCGGCCGTGGGAGCCCCGACAAGCCCCAGTCCCCCCCCCTCTCCCCGCCCCGCCGGAGCCTTGCGGCCCGCCCGGGGCGGTGCCGAACAAAGGGCCGGAACGCGCCGCGCCGCTGCGGGCGGGCGGGCGCAGAGGCAAGGGGTTGCCGCTGCGGGCCTCGGCCCCCCCTCACCGGGGGGAGGTGCCCGGCGCGGCGCGGAGACCGGCCCGCCGGGGATTGGCTCTGCCGGGTGCGAGTCGAAGGTACCGGGGAAGCCATCTGCAGCGCAGGCGATTCCGCCGCTGCCGCACGTGGGGGGAGGGGGCTCTCCCCAGCGGCCCGTTCGAGTCTTTTTTGATTCCCGTACGTCCTCCCTCCCCCTATTTTTGTCTTCTCCCTTTTCACGGGATCACGGCCACGGCGGTGGGGCCGTGATGTCCCAGGGAGAAGCCCCGCTGCTGCTGCAATGCTGCCCGCAGCAGCCCGAGTGAGGGGAGGCGTTTGAGCGGCGGCCGCACGTCCTCCCCGCGGCACCGCCGCCGCCTTTCCCCGCTCCCCGTGCGACGAGACCGGCGGGAGAGGGGTCCCGCCGCCTGGCAACAGCGGATCCCCCTAGCGGGGCTTTACATTTATCATCGTAATATTAATAATAAGAAAACCCCACCGACCCATCAAGGCGAAAGGGAGAGCGGAGCCGCTCACAACATGGCCACTCTGCTGCGGAAAATCGGGCTGATCCGGCTGCACAACCGGGACACGGAGGACCCCAAGCACCACCACCACCGCAGCAGCAGCAGCCAGCAGGGCTCCTCGCTCAGGGGCAAGGGCAACCAGAAGAACAGCAGCAACAAGCCGCAGCCGCAGGGCCCCCCCGGGGGCGGCGGCTGCAGCAGCAGTAGCAGCGAGAGCAGCCCCGGGGGCCACAAGAAGAAGAAGGCGCCGGAGCTCGCCAAGCAGCCCTCGCAGCCGCGGTCGGCCGGCGGCAAGGAGAAGCCACGAGAAGCGGCCAGGGAGCCCGGTGCCGGTAAGGAAGCGGCGCAGCGGCCCGGCCCCGGCCCCGGCTCCGGCTCCGGGTGCGGGTCGGGCCCGGCGCCTCTAGTGCCGCTGCCGTCTGGGTCCGGTCCGTTGGCGCCCGCGGGCCGGCAGCAGCACTGCACGCAGGTGCGGACCCGGCGGCTGATGAAGGAGCTGCAGGACATCGCGCGGCTCAGCGACCGCTTCATCTCGGTGGAGCTGGTGGACGAGAGCCTCTTCGACTGGAATGTGAAGCTGCACCAGGTGGACAAGGACTCGGTGCTGTGGCAGGACATGAAGGAGACCAACACGGAGTACATCCTGCTCAACCTCACCTTTCCCGACAACTTTCCCTTCTCGCCACCCTTCATGAGGGTGCTCAGCCCCCGCCTGGAGAACGGCTACGTCCTCGACGGTGGAGCCATCTGCATGGAGCTGCTCACCCCCCGCGGCTGGTCCAGCGCCTACACCGTGGAGGCCGTCATGAGGCAGTTTGCGGCCAGCTTGGTCAAGGGGCAGGTAGGAGGGTCCGGGGGCTCTCACTCTGAGAGCGTGGTGAGAGGGTGAGAGCCTGTGTGCGTGTTTGGATAGGGACCCCAGAGGGCAGCGGTTCAAGCCTGCCTGTGGCTGACCTTGACCAGGCCTCGGGGACAGCTCTTCCCCAAGGACCTGGTGTTACTGGTGGGAAGGAGGCAGGGGGACACATGTTCTGTTCTGGGGTCCCTTCTCTTCCAGGCACAGCAGAGGTATGTATGGGGCAGCTTGAAGGAGCAAGGAGCACGTGCATCCGTCGCGTCCTCCTGCACGTCTTTTGTCCCTGTGCTTGGCTGTGCTACGTGTGGCACCAAGATGTCATGCCTTTTGCCCCCAGGAGGCATCTTCCTTACCCCAGAGTAGAAGGTGCTCTTCAGGCTGCAGTGGGGTTTGGGATTCAAGTCTTCCACCTCCTGCCCTTCGCCAACTATTCAGCCATACTTGCTGGTCCCCTCCGTGAAGGACTGCTGCTGGCATAGGGCACGACAACGCTGGAGCTTTGTCTGGTGCTGTCCTGAGTAGCATCCCATCAGGGGAGAAGAGGCAACCCTGGGTTTGGGGCTTGGCACGCAGGGCGGAGGTGTGGCATGGGGTTACATCTGGAATTTCTGCCTGAGCTGCCGGCAAAGTTGTGCGAGTTTATAATCTCGCTGCTCAAAAAGAACAAGTAATTTCGGGCACGTACTGCAGCAGCCAGACTGTTCCTGCCAGCTCTGCTCTCTGGAGGAGGTGCCTGGTTCCCCCGGCAGAGGATCTCACCTGAGCTGAATCAATGTGGTTTATGCTTTTTTTCCCCTTACTCTTCTGCAGAGTGTCCTTAGAAGTTTTTCTTAAGCCGTTTTTATTAAATGGGTAAATATTGCCGGTGAAACTCATAGACAGTGTTTATTTGTGGTTACCGTAGCGGCCAATATACGCATGGCTGTGACAGGGTGATTTTCCTGTTCACTTTGTGAATGCCCTTGAACCCAGGGGACATGCACAGCTCCACATCTGTGAATAAATGATGCTGAGTAACTTACTAAATTCATCTCTTGGAAAGGAGGTGGGGGGGAAGAGTAAATAATAACATATATTTCATTTGCTTAAAAATGAGGTTACTCCTGTTTGCTTCTGTGGAACTACTTGCATGAGCAGAAGTAAAAGTTTGGGTTTTTCTAAGACTGAGAGTTAATTTTTGATTGTTTAAAAGACCGTTTTGTAAATGGCTGTCCTCTTTTTTCTCTGCTTGATTTGGGCCTACTGCTCCTATTTTTAATCAGATAGATAGTATTTTTCCCTGCACTTCGTCTGAAGAGGTCAGGTTTCCTAGGTCACCTTGGGATATAAAAAACAGGGAGAAAAAAAAGCACCCTAATTTACATTGAGCCTGGGGAATATTGAAGTTCTGTAGCTCCTCCTGCTGTGTCTCAGTATTTGTTAACCCACCTCTTTTTATAGAGATCACGGTTGTCATTATTTTAAACAAGACTTTAGAAGGACAGTGCTGAATTATCAAAATTTTATGTAACAATTATTTAAAATCTTTGTAATCATTCAGCATATTGCTGAATACTCAGTGTGAATGTTGAATGTAAAAGGGTTAAATTAAGATTTACTGGGATCATAAAATGGCTCAGTGAAGAAAACCACTGAATTGTTTTACTGGTAGTAAATACTAAGCTATATAATCTGACAATTTGCTTCCCTAAACCACTCAAGAGGTTTCCAGAAAGCAGTAGTGATTTCTGATAACAGGGGATGTTTGCGTGTGCATCGTTAATAAACACATTTAAAATGCAAGACTTTTGGCAACATCCTTCCAGAAGTTTATGAAGTTAATTACAACAAAAGAGAATGAAAGGCAGCAATAAATCGCTGCCAATAACTTAGTAGTTAAATAGGTGCAGTGTGAATATTTCAACATCTTGGATCGTTCATGCCAAGTGGAAAGGTTAATAGGTAATACTGGCAGTGCGCTTAATTTCTGGGTTACAGAGGTGTCTCCTGTGACGGGTTGCCAGCCTGTCACCATAGCTGGGCTCCGTGTCATGGGAGCCACATTTCTGTAATCGCACTCCCCTCGTTATGTAATCTCAACTCCATTGCATAATAGGGCTCAAAATACGACAGGCGCTCCCCTGTCCCCGTTTCATCTTTCTTTTGACAGGTAGTCTACTTTTGACTGGTTTAAAAAGTAAAGCGGGGCCGCCGAAACATGGAGAGCTGTGCGGCTGGGTTTGGGTCGCTCTTGCCATGCGGTGGCCTGCAAGGAGCCATCTGAGCAAACAGTGATGGCTTACACCAGGTTAATTGTGCAATTCCTGTAAGCAGCCTGCATCCTGCAGTCGTGTGGAACCCTCAGCGTGCTTGCTATTAATCAGAAAGGCTGGAAGGGCGAGGGCCGTTCTCCACCGCCTCAAAATGACCCTGCTCGAGCAAATGGAGGCCACGATGAGGCCAACGGGAGATGGGGCACTGCCGGTGCCAGCGGGTGAAGAAGACCTTCTGAAAAAATGTCACTGATTCACAGCACCATGGTTTGGCATGAAATCATGATGAACGCTCTAGCCTGTGACGCATCTGAGCACACCTCGCTGGCGTGGGCCTCTGTGTGAGTAGGCAGGAGAGAAGTTCCCGCCAGCGTTCGTTCCTCCTTTTGGCAGTTTGAGTGATAAAACCGGGGTGGCTGATGTCACTCTGTTTCTCATCAGTCCTGTTTTGCTGTGCTGACTGTAATGCTGCTGTTCTCTGCCAGTTCTTCGAAGAGAAGCGCAGCACTTCCCAGTCTGTTGTTTTGTCAGAGCTAACTGCAACCTATGGACGTATATGACCACCTCCTTTTTGACAAAGCAGTCGAAAAGCAGACAAAACTAACACTGAAAATACATTTTCAGGCAGTCAGGATTCTTGACAAATTCAGATTTTTAAATAGATTTTACAGACCTTATAGCAGAGTAAAAGAAAAACATTCCACTCAGGAGCTACGTCAGTAAGGAGATGTAAGTGTGCAACATGGAAATTCAGAAGTAGCACTTTTCTGTTACTTTTCAGCATTGCCCTTGTATTCAGAGAAACCTGAGTCCAGGTTCCCAAACCACAGCATGTCTCCCAGGGACTGGATTTTAAAGCAGGGTGGTTGTTTCTCCAGATCTCACCAAGCAGGAGCCATACAACTCAGGTGACCTTGCTTGAGAGATGTCCTGCCTTGTGGGATGCCTTTCTTCCTGTTGTGAATCTAGTAGTGCTTTTTTTGTCCGGGGGAAAAAAAAAAAAATCAAATGGAAGAGAGATAGTTTCTGTTTGAATGAAACAATTCAACAGACCCAAACTATGCTTTTCAAGGTGGTTGGGGGGGGGGGGAAGTTAATTGACGGACAAGTTGGGATTTGTTTGGTTGGTTGCTTCAGCTATTCAGCTGAGAAAATCAATTATTCACACAGCTCTAGTCAGTATCTTGAGGGGAATTCTCAGTACATCAAAGGCCTAAGACTGTTTATCTGTCTGGGATCCAGAATCTTTATTTTTTAAAAGTTGGTGGTGTCCTTAGCTCAACTGTAGCCTCGGTTTTAAGGGGATGACTTTGTACTTGCTTCGTGAACAGTCAGCTGCTTGCTGGCTCCCACTGCCATGGGTGAAATAGTAGCCCTGAGCCCCTGCAGAGCTGGGGTGTCAGCCAAGGAGGTGGGGTGATGCTAAGGAAATGATTTAAATACTAGTTATTTGTTGTCCTGGAGGTAGCTGTGCCACATGCCTGTCTAGGCAGAGCCTCCCATGTCTATCTGTCTATCCAGGCTGGGGAAATGGTCTTTTCAGCCTTTAAAATGGTTTACTGCTAACTTAAGAGAGATTTTAAAAAAAATCTGTTGTTCTCTGCTTCCTGATAACAGAGCTGTTGTCATGATAATACTAATAACTAAAGGAAAGAAGGCGGAGCAGTGCCAGTGGTAGAAGAGTGATAAAACAGCAGGAGGTTTGTCATGGCTTTCCTTGAGTAATGCACACAGCTGAGGCCAGCACCTATGTTTCTGGGAGGAGCTTGTTTGAAAACATGGTGGATGAAAAGGAGCAGACTTTGTCCAAAAGTAGGACAAGTAGATTTTGTGTCATGTAATACACATTGTTTCTCACTGGGAAGGAATGATTTGGTGCTGGTTTGGTGGAAGTTTTAAAGAAGACAAGGCTATGTATGCCAATGTCCAAATAATGCATCAGGAATATATTTTATGTATTTTTGAGAACAACTAGCACAGGTGCATCTTAGTTCCTTGGGGATTTTGGGTTTAAGATTACATTAGTACTGACTAATATCTGCCTTATTCACCTGCTTTATGATTCCCTTGTTCTCTCCATTGAGCCGGGGGAAAGGACCGCCAGTGAAGGGCAGCTGTCAGTTGACTGGTGACTGCAGATTTCATCAAAGAAAAAGTTGTTTTGAGGAAAACATTCCCTTATATTTCCAGTGAACAGAAGGAGCATAAAGATTTTGTGAGGGCATACTAAGATAGGAATGGGGAACCCCTAGTTACAAGAATTCTTGCTGTGATGGGCCTCTGTATAATGATTTAAATTAAAAACAAAAAAAAAGTAATTTGTAATTAAAACTTATTTTTCTATTGGAAAATGCCCCGAATTGAAATAAAAGTTGTTGGTATATAGTACTTTCATCCCTCATATTGTGGTGTTAGAAATACCTTAGTGGATTCCCTCTAAGTTTGCTTCAAAGGGTATGTGCCTTGTATGACTGTTGGACTGATCTATCTTTCCATTTAAAAATTATAAGTATCCCAGCTGACTTCTGCCACAAAGAAACAGGAGAAATGGGCTTATTTTATGAAAACAAGACACAGAAGGTAGCTGTTAATCATGGTCTAAATTACTCCCTCTTCATCCTTTCAGACAAAAAGTATGACTGAGCAGATAACAGATGGGACTTGTGTGATGTCCAGGAGGTCAACACACTCCAGGTTTTTCAAATACATATAGCAGAAATTAATTGCAAATACTTGGGTTTTCATACCCCAGATGCTGGATTTGAGGACTGTAGCCATGAATAAATCAGTAAAACAGCTAATCTCAAAGGCTGCAGAAATGTGTAGAGAACACAGTGGTCTCTGAATTATTTGGAGCCATTGTATTCTATCAGGGCCTAAAAAAATAAAACTGGCTTGCTTTTTGATTTTGATTAGTTGCCTGAACAAATGAGGCCAGTTATAGTCAAGGAAAGAAATGCTGCTTTAGGTCCACGGCTGAAAAACACACTGACTCATACAAAAAGGTGACAGAGGAGACAAAGGATGTATTACGGGGCTTGTTCCCCATGAAAAGGTATAAATGCTAGGCCAAAGAGGTAACAGAATACTGTTTAGCTACAGAGGAAAATTAGCTACAGAGGAAAATTAGATATATTTGCTTTCTCGGGTATCTTCTCTATTGCAATTGAGAAACCTAGGATTTTTCAAACTGAAGTTTAGGTGGAAACATACATATTTACTCTGTTGAGATGCTAGGATTGATGAATGGGCTGGAAAAAATACTGTTAATGTGTACTCTGATATATTGCTGATCTGACTATCCACTATTATTATGCAAATATATGCTACTGAGAGGAATGAAGACACAGGGATTCCAACTCATTGAAGTAGGAGGCTGGTTTAATTCTTTTAAAAAGCAGGAGGAACATAATCTCCGTTTTATCCCTTCAGAGCATGAAAAGGAAAATTTTAAAATACTTTGAACTATCATTTTTAGTGTTAAAATAGACATCAAATAAGTTAAAACACTAAATTAAAACAAACTACTTATGTTAAAACATGCTTCTGTGGCAGGTAGAACTCATTCTTCGTGGCAATACATAGCTGATCTCCTAAATAAGAATTTGAAAGAACTGCTGCTTTGGATAATAAGAAAATTGAATATGCTCAAAAGAGCATGACTCTTCTCTGAATTATAAAAGAAGTCCTCATTTTCTTCAGTGGAACTTTTCAGATAGAACTGTGTAGCATTTGGGTGTTTTGTCAGGTACTACTTTGTTCTTTAACAAAGTATTTTTTCAAATGCAGAAAGCCTAGTCCCAAGGGGTGATGTTGTGTCCTCCTGGAGGAGTAACCTAAATAACCTGCTTTCTATTGTGAGGAAGATTTACTCTTCCTTATGCAGGCTAGCCTTGAAAATATGCAGATTTCCTAGCATGTACACAATACCCAGGGATTTCCATGCATGACCAGACACTTCCAAATTGAAGATTTGTGACTCCGCAGTAATTCTGGTCCTCATATCACCAGAGTCTTATTGCCTGGTGTAATCTGAGGCACATCTCCTGAGTGGGCATCTGTTCTCACGAAGTGGGATGTTGGTTAAGTAACATAATACTAGCTGCATTTCTTTTTCCCATCTAAGCTCCTTTTGGCTGATGAGAGCCAGGGAGAACTTAAGGGGCTGCAGTGGTTATGCTGTCTGAATGGCTCAAAATATGTCTTAAATTTAATGTGTGCAGGATCCAGTTGTCTCAGTTGTAAATGGAATACTTGGTTTCTGTGAAATATCATTCCAGAATATCATCATGCTGTTCCAGTATTTAAAGGGTGGCTACAAAGAAGACAGAATCCCTGTTTACAAGGAGACACATGGAAAGGACAGAAGGGTAATGGGCACAAGTTACCTCTGGGGGCATTCTGACTGGACACTAGAGTGAAATTTTTCACAATGAGGATAATCAGGTATTGGAATACTCTCCCCAGGGAAGTGGGGATACTTTTAAGTTTCAGCAGGACAAGTAGGTGGACCATCTAGTCTATGTCATGCTTTGCCTAGAAAGGTTGGACCAGATGATCTTTGAGGTCACTTCCAACTGGTGTTCTGTGATTCTGTGGTCATAATATTTTTGAAAAGTGTGTGGCCTGGGGCTGGTCATGCTCCACAGAGTCATTTCTAGAGGGTGCTAAGCACTCCACATTGTTGGTCTTTTAACTCTGGATGGAAACATCAGTAATTGAATAGATCCTGGAAGCTGCAGGACAAGCCACACAGGAAGGACATGGTGCTGTTACCTAACCTGGCACGGCACTGAGAATCTAAAGAGCATAAGCTAGGGAGAAGCATGGGTGTGCTTTGATGAAAGTAAATTAGCAGTCCTCTATTGGTCTGCACAAAACAGGTAAGTGGGAACCACCTTCATGATGTTCGGGTTATTCCTTTTATGAAGCAAGGTGCAAGTCTGATTTGGCCCATTCCAGTCAAAAGTCAGCCTGAGGAGTGGTACATCACGTGTGCCTGTCCTCAGTCACGTGTGGCAGATACACGTCTCCCTCATGTATGTGCAGAGCCTGTCACTGGAAAATGTCTTTTTATCTGCTTCATGGTTGTTAAAATATTGTGTTGTTAAAATTGATGATCCTCATTGATTTAATCCTCTTCTGCACAGGCTCACCAAAACCCCTGGAACGTCTGCCATGACTCCTTGATAGAGTTACAAGCCAGTCATGGTTCCAAATCTGCATTCAAAGATGAGTCAAAATAAACTGGAGGAAGGAGGAGTAAGCCTGCGTTATGAAATGGTCTGGAGCTCAGATGCTTCTCATAGTCAGGCTTTATGAACTGTGGGATGAGTAGATATTTCTCCTGTTTCTAGTTTTGTGTTACAGATGGTAACAAACTCCCAGCTGCAGTAAGAAGTATAGGGCTTATTCCCATAATATGCGCCCATAAAAATACCTAAAGCATCACATGCTGTTACTGATTTTTCACATTTTCTATGAATTTCTATAAATGACAAATTTTCTATGAATTTGGCAAGATAATTTCTATTAAAATACACCTAGTATTGAAGTGTTCTCTAATAATTACATGGAGGAGGATGTTTCACAGTTAGAGCACTTAGGCTGAGGAGAGGTGATCTGAGTCTAGCTTCGAGGTTTTGCCACTGACTTCAGGTGAAGTCATGGGCAAGTCATGTAACTTCACTATATTCCTCTTTCCCACCTATGAAGTACAGGTAATCCTCTTGCCAAAGGTCGTATGAGGATACGTACTTAAAAGTACTCAGAAGTGGGGGCTCTGTGGGTAGATGTCCGTGTGCATAGTATGAAACATGTTGTAGTCAAGAGATTGACACATTTGTATAAATAGAGGAAAAGCACATTGGCTTGTGACTCTAATCGTACCGAGTTTGATCTTAACTAGGTTAAATGTTCCGGAGGTAGCCTGATTTTTACTCCTGGTTGTTTTAGCATTGTGAAACTTTGGTAAATTTGGAGATAGACATTGTTGTCTGAGGTATTTGTCTTTACAACCTTTCTTAATGGATGGATTGAATTGCTTTGCTTTGCTTGGGTTTACATCCATAGCTTGGGTAAGTACTTCAGGTTACTGATGTGAAGGACCTGTGGGCTGAGGCAAAGACAGGTTGTCATGCTCCCAGCGTTTGCACCTGGACTCTCAGTAACTGCTGGTACCTGATCCGACAGAGACATAGTCCAGAGAGCTCAGTGGAAGGCTGAAAATGTTCCTTTGCCATTAGACTAGCAGGTACCCGTTTGATGGCAGGGGACAGGGATCATCTCTTTTGACCGACACCCACCTACTCCCTTGAGATGCTAGAGGCACCTTCCAAGAATGTGGTTGGCTGCCAAAATTTTCGCAGAATCATGGAATAGTTTGGGTTGGAAAGGACATTAGGGATCATCTAGTTCTAACCCCCTACCATAGGCAGGGACGCCTTCCACTAAACCAGGCCACTCAGAGCTCCATCCAGCCTGGCCTTGAACACTGCCAGGGATGGATGGGGCTGCCACAGCTTCTCTGGGCAACCTGTTTTCAGTGACTCACTACCCTCACAATAAAGAACTTCTTCCTCATATCTAATCTAAATCTACTCTTTCAGATTAAAGCCATTCCCCTTGTCCTGTCACTGCTTGCTCTTACGAAATGTCCCTCTCCAGCTTTCTTGCAGGCCACCTTTAGGTACTAGAAGCTGCTATGAGGTCTCTGCAAAGCCTTCTCCAGGCTGAGCAGCCCCAGCTCTCTCAGCCTGTCTTCACAGGAGAGGTGCGCCAGCCCCCTTATCATCATGATGCCCTGTGACATCACTCTTCTGTTGAGAACACCAGAACTGCATACAATACTCCAAGTGAGGTCTCACGAGAGCAGAGTAGAGGGGCAGGATCACCTCCTTCGACCTGCTGGTCACGCTCCTTTTGATGCAGCCCAGGGTACAGTTGGTTTCTGGGCTGTGAGTGCACACTGAAGCCAGCTCATGTTCAGTTTCTCATCGACCAACATCCCCAAGTTCTTCTCCTCAGTTCTGCTCTCAGTGAGTCTCTGCCCAGCCTATATTTGTGCTTGGGATTGCCCCGACCCAGGTGCAGAAGCTTGCACTTGGCCTTTTTTCATGTTCTTTTGCCAGTGTAGTTTGTCCCACCCATACAATGAAGGAAGGGAATTTCTTAACCCTCATCTGTACTGAAATCATGCTGCTGACTTTAGGGAAAAGTGAAATGCAGTGCTCTGTAGCTGTCAAACAAGGATTGGGGCTGTAAGTGCTTACATCGATTAAGAGCTGCTTGCACCAGACTTCACACAGACAAGTGAGTGTTAATAATTACTCAGCTGGAACTCAGATTTTTTTTTTCCTGGACAAATAACAGTCAACTCCCAGAAGGAGCAATTTAAAGGACGCTTTAAAGCTGGAACTTGCTGAGTTTTCACTTCTTTGTGTGGATTAATCTTAAAAAGGAGACCAAAAAAGGCGTGGAAATACTGCTTTAGAAATTACACATTTGCAGGAAAACATCCCATTTTTAATTCACTTATGCTGCATCATTAACAGTATTTGTCTACATCATTTTCTATACTGCTTTGTTTTAGCTATAGCTAATAATTATATATAGTGTAGTATAAACTGTGTGCAGTTTTTGAGACATGATTAACTGTGCCTCATCAGTACATCAAGAAAAAAATATAAACCACATAATTGGGAGGAGAGACCATGTATATTGCACTCTAACAGTGATGTTGTGACACACTGAGAGCATGACAGTAGCTTGCTTTAGCATGGCTTTACTTTTGAATGCTTCCCTAAAGCCAGTGGAAATATTTTTCTCTGAAACTTGTTTAAATATTCTAGAATTAGACTGGTTCAGGCTTAAGCATTGTATTCTTCTGTTACTTATCAGAAAGGATTGGAGTATGTTTGCATAGTATGCGGCTCTGAACAGTTGAGGCCCAAAGCTATTAGTCTCTGGCACATTAGTGGAGTACATTATGTACTGGAGACTCAGTGTGTGTTCCAGCTCTTAGAAAATCCACCGGTACTGCATCATCTATGGAAAAGCCTGGGACAACAGACTTGGAAAATGGGCATATCCCTGTGGGTCTCTTTCCTGTCCTGGAGGGCTCACCACGAATGCAGTGTGTGGCACAGTGACTTCCAGCAGTCTTTTATGTACCTCTCTAAACCTTTGTTTGTTTTCTGTCTCTTGACATTTACCTAGAAGTGGGTCACTAAAGCCTGCTATAGAGATCTCTGAAGAGATAAAGAGAGAAAATGAAATTGTACCCATAAACCGTTATGCTGGCTTAAACAATGGGCCACATTTAGCTCCATGCAGAAGGCAGGTATGGCATCCCTGCCCATGGCAGGAGGATTGGAATTAGATGATCTTAAGGTCCTTTTCAACCGTAACTGTTCTATGATTTTATGATTCTATGATTTGCCCTCGGAAGACCAACCTTGAGTTATTTGCATATCCAGGACTAATGAAAGGGAAGCAGGGCTGAGGAGTTTGTGTTAAGACCAATGTTAACAATGTGATGGCATGCCTGCTTCTGAGTTTAATAGCTGTGTATTGTTTGCAATGAATACATCTTTTTGTTAACCAGTCCAGGAAAAAAAGTCTAGATGTGCCTGAAGGGTTTGCTGTGTAATCTTAGAGATGTGTAGCACAGAGGCTTATGCTGTTTCCAGAATAACCTCAGTCTTTTAAGGGCTGGTGACCAAGTTCAGTAAAGCCTGGAAAATTTGGGACCTATTAACACAGGGATTTGCATCAGGAGAGGACTGAGCACAGCCTTGAAGGATTCAGGGCCTGGCTACATAGTGCCACAGCTGACCTGTGTTGGCAGTTCAGCTCCAAGTATCCAAGTTGGACTTAGAGACCTCCAGAGACCCCTTCCAGCTAGTACGTTGGTAATCGCATGATCCTGTGAAAGAACGGCCACCATTATGTAGTGCTGTCTTTCAGGTAGTGCCAAAAGTGACTTGACATGGAAGCACACGTGACAGTGTGTGCTGTGCCAGAACTGTTGGAATTGCTATGTTTGGTTTGAGAGAAAGAGAAATCCCTTCATCACTGCTGAAGAAATGCCACTGAGGCCGTCCTGATTCTGGAAATACCAGAAAAAAATGTCAGGACTGTTTTTCATGACACAGAGGCCAGTCGTGGGCAGATACATGGTTGTAGTGGGATTACAGGGCTAAAGAACTTCAGGCTTCATTCTTGGTATCTTAGTACAGGACTTAACTCCATCTTTGCACCACTTCATGACATGTTGCTGTTGGGGAAGAAAAGATACGGTGCATTGCTGATACTGATACTGAAGGACATTAAAGAGCTACTAGATGTTTAGTTGAATATTTTTGAGGGTGCGCTTCAGTGTCACATAGCCTTCGCAAGGGAAGGACTTGTTGACGGGCTCATGAGTGTGGAAAAATGTGTAGACTACTGTGGCATCACTGGGAAATAGAAAAGTTCCCGGATTTGCCCACAGTGGTCTCTAAATATGGGTGCAAATACATGTAAGATTTACCTCAGGTCTTTTGTAGGGACTGTGCTCCAGGAGGACTTTCTCCTGGCAGGTATCAAGGTTATAGACTGGATCCTTATCAGCTGTTTGTTTAATAGCATTAGATGAGTTACAAAGAGTAGACAAGTGCCATGCAATTGCTCACTCTGTCACGCAAACCAGCTGCAGCAGGATCATGAGTGAATGAGGAGGCTGAGTGCTGCGCATAGTCTTCTGCATTTCAGCATGGCTGTGTAAACCAGTTGGATGCTATGGCATTAATTTCACCTTTCATATGTTTCTAGTGTGTTAAAATTATATCTTGAGAAGTACATGAAGTCACAGCAGATGGCAAAATCTGAAATGTTCTCTCTAACTTTTTATCCCTTTATGAAAAGCACTCTGTGAGCGTCTGAAAGTATTGCAAGTATTTAAATAAGCTCCTGGTGCGACTTCTCAGAGCTAAAGTCGACATTAATATCTTTATGAAAGGCTTTCTGGGGTTATCTCCGTTGTTTTTAATCTTTCTGGAATGTTTTGATCTTGTTCAGATATCTTTTTTTTGATCCTGTGCTGGGCACATCAAAACATTGGCCATGTAAATGATCTGTTAATTGGTTAATAAGAGCCAGTGCTAACTAACCACGGCAGTAGTGACGTGCATGGTTTAGAGACTGGTCAAAATGCAGTTGTGCGGAATTGAGCTTTGGCCAGCATTGTGTTTACATACTGCATTTACTGTATTTATCATATTTACAGAATGCAGCGGCTCGTCATTTCCTGAGCAGAGTTTAAATGACTGCATGTTTAAGCAGCAGTCTGAAAACAAACTGTAGTCAGAGCTGGTAACGGTGCGTGTTAATGTGTTTGATGCCTTCGTTTGTAATTGTGTCCAAAATGCCTTTTTTTTTCAGTTAAACTAGGGAAGAGCTTTGTGGGAATGGCAAAAAGCTAAAAATCATTAAGACAGTAGATACCACCAGAGTATAGGCTCAAAAGTGTCTGAACTGTTGGCTGAAATTCCAACCTTCTTTCTTTATACCTCAGGTTTGCATGAGGCACCAAAAAGGGAAACTTTCAGTCCACAAGGTTAAATTTCATCCAAATTATAAACACCTGGCAGGATATTGGTTAATAAGAACCAGTGCTAACCATGCCACCCATAGTTTCTGTGTAAACACAGAAATACATGGGCTACATTGGGGTAGGATTAGCTGGTCTTTGATGGTACAGTTTACATGCAACCTCCATATGGTACCAGAATGGAAGTGTATTTAATGATCCATTACATTAATAGCAAAGAAGTATGAGAATAAACTCATGGAACGATGCTAATTTAATCTGCTGTAGCTCCAGTAACATTTTAGATGATGTGATATTCACTGCGTTATTGCAGCACCAAAGAATTCTTACTTCATTTGTTTGAAAGCTGACACTGAACATGAGCGATAGGTGTTCTCAATGCAAAGATCCTATTTCTAGGTACTGATTAGTATTAGTACTTTGGTAAAGCTGGGGAAGACACAGATCATACTGTGCTATGAAGGTATCAAAGGCTATCAAGTTACAGCAGATAATATGTATAAGACAAGAAATAAATAGCAAATGAACCTAATCCAGAAATTAACTAATAGCGTAAGTTTATATTTGCTTTCGAAAGTATTCCATTGGTGAGATTTTGAGGACAGTATTTCCTGTGCTGATTTAATATTCTGTTGTACTTTATCTTTTCCTTTGTTTCTCTGATATGCTTCCAACAAAAGCTCAGATTAGGAAGCAAATACAAAACATGTTTTGTAACAACAAAACCACTTCTGCGGGATATGGAAGATAATTAATTAGTCAATGAGATTTTAAAAATATGTTACCCGGTTTCATTTAATTATTCCTTTTGTCACAAATAAAAAGAACATTTTCTAAGAAAATGTATTGTCTGTTTCAAATCAAGTACCATTCAGACCATCCTTATTTGGGAAATATTAATTGCCAGATTAGTATGGGGATGGGGAAGTTCTCTTGCTGGTTAGCGTGTCAAGGGGTACTTAAAGAGGAAATGCATTGCTAGTGTGAAAATGGCAACTAGGGAGAAAGACAAGGAAAAGCATCAAAAGATAAAACAGCTATTTATGTGAAAACCAGAAGGGTATAAATTAGCTGTGAGTAAATCGAGGTGGGAATTAGAGGCTGTTCCTAATCTTTAGTTAAGGTAGGCTCTGAAAGAGAAGTCAAACCACACAGAAAAATGACTTATTAAAACAGGAGTAGGAAACAGATCTTTTATCTCATGTGTCCATAGATCCGTTATAATAGGGACGTTGCTGCACACAAAAGCCTATCTGTGCAATATTGTGATGACTTTCTAGAACAAAATGTTTTGTCCACACTGCAGACTAATCCTCCTCATTTTAATCCATAAAAATAACTGTGATGCTTCATAGACAGAGTTTGGGGTTTTTTTTCCTTTTTTTCCACCTCTGTAAACCTGATTATTTTCTCTGTATAGTTTGTTGCATGCAATTACAAATGACAATTTTTTGCTTAAATTCCAAATTAGCAGTAAAATATGGGAGGCAAACGATGGCCTGATGCACCCTTTTAGGCAAAAGAATGGCAAAAATGAGAACATGCTAACTTGGTTCTTAATAATTGTAACAGTGTAATATGGGATCTGCTCACCAAATACCATTTATCCTAAAAAAGACTTTCAATGAATGCAGTGTATGAAAGAGTTATTAAAATTATTAGACTTGTGATTTTAATAAACTTTTATTTTGTTACAAACCCAGTAGACACAGAAACTTTAAAGGGTGCTATTGCTGCAGAGTGGAATAATTATGCAACTCTAATTCTTTCTTGTGTCTCTGTTAGTTGGTAGTTGACATGGGCCAATGTGAAAAATAAGGTAACCTATTAATAACTCAGTAAATGTCTCTGTTGCCAGACAAGGTTTTGAAATTATATACTGCCCTACTTTTAGAAGTAATATTTGATTGCAGAGTAATGAGGATGCAGTATGTTTAAATTTGTGTATTTCCATTTATTATCAAACTTGTCAGGAAGGGGTAATAAGTTAGAATTTTTCATGTAGGTTGAAAGCAAGTTGGTTTTAAGGTGTTCCTGCCTTTAAGAAATGACAGAGCTATTCATTTCTCACGGGTCAGGTTAGAAGAATGGAGCGCGTTTTGTGGGATGGATGTAATTTTTAGTGACATTTTACGTTGGCAGTGGGGTGTGGGAGGTGAGATATTGGGAAGCCCTGAGACATAGCATACAGAAACACTCTGCTTTATGGTGGTTCTCCAGGGCTGCTGACTAGACCATATTACAAGTGTGTCATCGAAATTGGTTTGAAACCTCTTTCCGCCCCCCATTCCCAAGCTGGTACCTCAGCACCATTTGCAGCCTGCCTCCTTCTCCACCCAGAGCTGCTGACCCTGGGGGACTAGAGTGGGCTGGGGAGCCTCCTCCTCTCCTACAGCTGAAAAGGGCTGCTGGGGATGCTCACAAAATCCTCCTGTCCCCAGGAGCCGCCTTGCTGAGGCGCCTTTGCTGTGGTGTACTGGTGTGCTCCTCGCGGTCCCTGTCTGCTTAGGGCTGCACCCCTGACCATGAGGGGTGGGCATGAGGGTTGACACACCAAATAGTTTATGGTAGAGGTCACTTAATTTGTTTGCAGGGTTCCCATGCAGCAGAGACGGAGGTGAGCTGTGTGGCACAGCCGCAGCAGCTGCCGCTGGTTGCTGCATGCAGGGCAGCATGCCAACACAGGGGCTTGCTGGGAAGAACTAAGCCCAGCAGTTGTCTCTTTCTATTTTTTTCCCTCCTTTACTGCATCACATTTTTAATCATCTCTGATGATGCGTTTGTCTGCCTCAGTTTGGGCACTCTCTGCTTTCTGGTACCCTTAAGTGAATGCCTCTTGGCCTGATGCATTGAAAAGTTAAGCTGTGGTTTCCAGCTGCGTGTTCACGTGTTTAATGAAGGTTTTCTTTTTTGTTTGGTGCAGGGCCGTATCTGCAGAAAAGCTGGCAAATCAAAAAAGTCATTCAGTCGAAAGGAAGCTGAAGCAACATTTAAGAGTTTGGTGAAGACCCATGAAAAGTATGGGTGGGTCACCCCACCGGTCTCTGATGGCTGATGGTAGCAACCTGCACTTGACAAAAATGCTGAACAAAAGTACTGTGACATCTCCTCAGTGCTGTACACCGCCCATCCTTTTCTACTTCAGCTTCAGTTACATACCATGAATGTCAAGGAGACATCTAAGTTATTTATGAACAGATGTGTTTACAGAGGGAGAGGAAAAAAAAAATGCTGTGTAGGATTATGTTTCAAGACTGGAGAATGGTCATCATTGAAGTCACTTGAGCGGATGCTGAGATTGCGTCATTTGCCCCCATACAGCCCACATTGTCTTCAGCTTCTTTCCATGACAGCAGCACCAAACAGCAGTACTGGAAAGTCTGTTCATTACTGCTCAGTTCATTTAAATGTAAATGAAACAGTTAATATTTAATAGGGAAGCAGTGCATTGCAGGTACATGTTTGCTGTGCTGTTTATCTTTGTCTCCTAGCAGGTCAACATAACTTGAAGATTTGTCTTTATGTGGAACTGTGGTCTGCTGTGACTAAATTTAGACCTCATTTGTGCTCTATATATGACCTTTAATTCATAAATGAAACCAGAATGAAAATGCTGAAAGGTCGTAGTGTTGAAAAATTAAGTGGAATCACCCAACCGGTTACAGTGTGCTATCTATGCTGATATTGTGATGTGCTGTTCAGAAATTAACCAGTGCAGTTAGCTGAGGGTTAGGTGGTTTTTTAAAACGCATCCATGCCAGGGCTCAGAGTGATTGGTTGGTGGTAGCAGAACCATTATTATCCTGCCGGTACCTTCTGCAGTAGCATGTGGCCTGTCCGTTCTTCAAAATGGCAAAACAAATGAATGGAAATGGACAAAGCAACCTTAAAAAAGAAAATCTGCTTAATTTTAAAATGAGATGCCAGTAACAGAGTAAAAATTTTCAAGTCAAATGAAACATGGTTTGTAAGATGATTTGCATGACTGGAATTTTCTTTTTTGTTTTCACTCAATAGGCATTGTATGTACTTAGAGCCCAGTATCTGAGAAAACCCACTGATGTATATAAATGTCCTCTTATTTAATCATGAAGATTTAATTTTCTGGTAAACAAATCAAAAAAGAAAAAAAAACAACCAACTTTCTAAGCGACTTCATAAAAGCTGAAGGTAATGTTTAGAATGGTGTAAGAAAAGCATTGAAAAATGTGGATTCCAAATGGAAAATCGTATTGGAGACATGCTGAATAAAATCACCAGTATCGTTTCTGTTGCCTCAGGAATTTAATCATTTTGGCCAAATTTTATTCAAAGTAATAGGTTTTCTATTGTGAAAATCTAGGCACCTTGTAGGTAGTACCTGCTGTGGTGATACTTTAATTGAAAGCAGGACAATATAGATTATAAAACTGATTTGGAGGGGGAAGACTGTGTGTGTTTGAAAACAGTTTCCATTATATGGCTAACACAAGACCAAATTGAAATGGTTGACCAGTTTCTGTTTGTATTACAGCAGCAGTGGAGACTGTACAGAGAGCTTTGGAGGGTTGCAGTTTGATTTAAAACTACAGCAGAGAGAAACAAAAGAGTAACAAAGCACAGTGGAGTTTAAACACAAGCAGAGAAGCAGCAGAGCAGGTGTTCTTGCAGTATTGGTGCAAAACCACTGCTCAGGTTATCTTTGCCAGTGTAGCAGTTTGTCAGCTAGATAGGGGGAGAAATAATCAAAGCCTTCACCAAAATGGCTATGCAGGTCAGAACCACTCAGTTTTGTGGACGTAGCTGGTTTCTTACACTTCCATTTGCATCAGCTGTCTCTTCTCTTTCTCTGACCATTGGTGGTACCCACAGGGTATGCCTTACCTCAGTTATAAATGGAACTGCTTGGTACCGCAAATCTGCCCAAATCTTGCTTTGTATTTGGAGAGAATACTATAATCAGTGTATATGTGTTTTTCCCCTCAAACTGTGCATCAGTTCTGTGCATCCAGCAACAGAATGTGACTGTTGAGTGAGGAGTGACATGTCAAGGAGTTTATTTACTCAGTTTTATAAACACTTCTTTTTCTGTCCTTTCTGAAAAAGGAAACAAGGATGTTTAGGCATCAAATAATTTGCAATCCCTGTAAGGACTCCCTGAGAACCTATAGAGGGATGTAGCGCTGGAAAGCGTAAGATTTGTTCTCCCTTTGGAAAAACTGTTCCCTCATCAGCACAGTAAAATCATGTTAAAAGCAGTGTGAGGGTGTGGTAAATCTTGGAGGGAGGTTATTTCTTTTCTGCTGTTTTTTAACCTGTCTTCTTTTTCTGTCAGTGGGTTATTTTAAATCTTCCTGAGAACCGTATCTTTAATATTTAATTAAAGGGTTAGCTAAAAGGAACATAGTGGGTGGATTGCTACCACTTCCCCCAAGCCTACTTATTATGTGTCTTCTTAAGTGTGCTTTAAATAGTTACAGCAAACATCATCGCTAAAAGTCACAGTTACTTTCTGGTTGTAGGAGGTTCTCTGTATCACTCAGAGCCTTAGAGCAGTAGGAGAGGCAAATCAAAAATCTGGAGAGCTTTGAAGCTGTAGCAGAAGGGGAGCAGAGCGCGTGTGGTAAGCTGCAGCAACAAATCGTGCAAGGAAGAAAGAAGGAAAAGTACACTGCATGAACTAGGGCAGGATGAAGTTCCTGACGCACCAAAAATAAGGCTGCTCCTATTGAAGAGACAACAGCTTATAGCAGGAGCAGCCTGTGCTAGGGGAGATGCCGGAAAAAGGGGACAGCAGGGAGCACAGAAGTATTATGCTTCTGACCACGGAGGAATGGAGATGGCTGGCTAATAATGTAATTAATTAAGAGATTTAGAAAGAGGGTTGATCTATTTTAGGGAAAATTAGTCCATGTTTTTTTCTAGCTGTATGCTAGACAGGGTCTACTTTCTCTGCAACAGGCAAGCCTAAAGAGAGTATTGGGAAAGGAAAGGTCTGTTAGAGGAAGGAAGAGAGGAAGACCTGAGAGACAAGCATAGTCTGAGGAGGATGTAACTGGGCACCTGAAACTCAGGATAAAAAAAGTTTGGTGATGGAAGGGTATGAAACAAGGGGTAAAAGGAGAGCAGCACAGCACCATAAAGAGCAACAGGGAGAGGTGAAGGACAGCAGTTTAGATAGGACCTACTGCAGGTGCTGGTTTCAGAGTTGCTCCAGGTGCCTTTCTGTTGAGGAGCTTCACTGAAAAGGATCCTATAATGTCCTTTTTGTTTGTATCCTAGAAAGTCATATGTGCTTCCTCCTTGTTCTGGCCTTGTGGCAGCTGAGAAAGATGGTAAGTTTTGAAGCTGTGGTGTGGAACTCAAACCAGGCCATTGCCTTGCTTTTGTGGCAGGAATAAAGCCAAGTGTCATTCCCAGATCCCAAACTTGAGAAAGCCAAAATCAAAGTAGGTTGGCCAGTTGTCTGCTTTGTCAGAGTTCCTCAATATCAAAGAAGGGGGAGGATTTTTTTTCAGACAGTAAACATCAACAGTCGCCCTTTACCCAGTCAAAAATCTCCTTAGGACTTCTTGTACAATTAGCAGTCAGCAGAAGTCCTCCAGCTCTCATTAAACCCATTTTATCAGAGATACTATTTTCCATCTGCTGTCCCCAGAACAGATGATTAATTTAAAACGAGCATCTGGGGAGGTGTGACGTATTAGGAAGTTGTTCCCTGGCTTTTTTAGAATATGTCCTTTTGGAGGACCTTCTTTCAGTCTGAAAAAGCTACTTGACCGAATACACGCATTGCACAGAGAACACTTCTGGTAAAGGGAGAAAGCTATCTCTGAATACCTAAACACTGAAGGATATCCACAAGGAGCAGAGCTGATGATTTATATAGGACTGTATTTTTGTGTCACTAGAAATCAGTCCTAAAAGTTCAACAATCAAAAACTCACCAGTCAAAGACCTCTTGCACTTGCCTTGTTTTCTCTCCTGAAGGCAGTCAATGTATCTCCTTCATTCCAGCCTAAACTTCAGTCCTGAGTCCAAAGAAAGATAATAGGTGTGGTCTGTTCATTTGGTGCTATGACACTGTATTATATAAAACACTCACTTCATTCTCCTTGTCGAAAGCAGGACATAAAATCCTAAAACAGAGCTTCTCGCATGAACAGCAGGGTTGGAACAAAGCCTTTCTAGTACAACAAATACATGTGATATGACTGTGTAATATACGCACTTTTAGAAGACTCATTTTGAAAGCCATTCAGAGTCACAGCTGCCAAGCAGCGATCGATGCGATGGCCAATGCTCTGATGTGTGTTTCTTTGCATTCCACAGGAATCTGCAATAGAGAGAAATCTATTCTTGATAGGCTAGCTGTACAGAGAAAATACTTTAGAACTAACTGGCACTGGGATTTAAATCTCAGCATATTTGCCATATTTTACTTCTCCCCATTAAGATTTTCAGGCATAGACCTGGAACCATAGTGTCTTTGCTTTGCACTAGCATTACGCCCGGTGTGGTTATTTACATGACTCCAATGAGGTGGTCAATTATGAACACACGTCTTGTTGAGAAAGTTTTTAGAGGAAAAAAGCCTTCCAGCTGAACGCTTGGGTGTGGAGCTTGGCTGAGGTACTGCGGGTTTACTTGTTTTGCGCTGGATGGGCAGATGCGATGCTTAGCTGAAATGACATGGGGAAGCATTTGCACAGAGTGAGTCAGTGTGAAAAGTTTACCTTTTCCATGCAGTAGGTTAGTTTTGATGAAGGAGGTTCCTCTCAAACTGTACTATGACCTATGCAAACAGAATTAAGCAGGCTGACCTGCTAGTACAGTCTAATTTTCCAGTTACATATCCCCTTCCAGCCAAGCACCAACCTGTATTCAATAGCCTGCTACAGACCTCAGATTTCAGAAGATGACAGTCAGTAGAGATGCTGAAGAAAAACTCCTGGGTATGTATCTCCTCCAGCCTTCTTGATGCATGCCTGGGGGGAAGATGCAGCATTGATGTAAGTGAATGAGAGAGACCGAGAGGGCCGTGCACATGCACTGAGGGCATGCAGTGCCCTGCAAGGTGTCAGCTGTGGGAAGCTGGGGCAGCAAGCCTCTGAGTTTACCTACACTGTGTGCATCCTGTCTTGTATGCATATACTGATCTTGCAAATACTTTATAAATGTGTGTGTTACTTGTACTGAGTCAAAGGATTCGGTGTGTCTGATCTGAGCAAGGATTTGCAGAGCAGGTGTGTTACTAAATACACACTGGAGGTTTTTGTGTAAGTTAGCGACACATTTAAAGTTTTTCTTTGCTCACTCTGAAGAATAAAGTGGCTGTCAAACTAGGTCTGAGGACAAATAGGTTGAAAGTGAGTCACCTGCTATTATCAGTATAGCTGCATTGGAGAAGTGGTTTCGTTTGTGCATCAAAAGGTAAAGGTAAGGTACTCAGCAAGAGCAGCTAATAGGACATTACAAGACAATATAAAGATAGAGCTTGTCTCTGTTCCCCCATATATTATTGACTACTTAATTGCATTCTCTTAAATGTACTTTGCTCTGCTTTGTAAGTTTTACCTCCCTTTTATATCACTTCCAAGTTTTACTGAAACGCTAAGGCAACATTAAAAACAAGTCATGTAAATTTACATTTAAAACCTGCCTTTCAATCTAGAAGCATGCAAATGCCATGCTGACACCTGTCAAATTTCACCAACAACTTTCTCACACTAGTAAGTGTTGGACAAATCCATGATGGCAGTATTTAACACAAAAATAGAAACTGTGTAATTTGGATGTTTGACTTTTTTTTTCCAGATTGCTTTGTCTTTCAGCTTGATTGACTTCAGATGAGAACGTCAAGCTAACAGCAGTGAAGCTGTCATAGTGTTGTTTATTTATAACAGTTCCTTTTGTTCATGCTGCTAAATAAGGTGGCAATAAATATTCATTGCAGTTGTGTTTCACCAAATGGGAATTCAGAGATAACTCCTCACACTCAGAAAACTTTGCACTTTAGACTTAGTGTTTGCCACCGCACTTACATTCATTATCTTTTGCTGACAAACATCCTTGTATTTTCTCATTCAGTGACCTCATGTGTTTTGAATTATTTGTGGTTTACTAACAGAAATATTTGAAGTATGTTGCAGGTCCTCTTGGCAAAATCAGAGAAACGTGACTCAACCAAATCTAATTGTCTGTGTGACTTAAAGGAGTTCTTCACTTGCCATTTGCGTTAACAACATCCATGGACTTTTACTAAAGATTCCTCTTCCAAAGTTCCTCAGCAAACCAAGACTTCAAATTCAGCAGGAAATCCATGCTGACATAGATTAGCATGTATCTTGGGAATGAAAGGAGACCATCCCTAAGAGATATTTAAACCATTTCTTCATTTATGCCAGCATTGTTCAGTTCTGAGGATGCATAACAACAATACAAACACAGGCAATGCCTTATACTGGATGAGATTGTTCTTATTACCTAATATAATGTTATAGTGTGTTAGTAGAATTTATGATATTCCACCAAATTGTGAGGAATGATTGATACTCTGGGAGGCAGGGCTCACATTCAGTGGGTCCTAGACAAGCTGAATGAATGGGCCAACAGGAATATCATGAAGTTTGGCACTGGAGTAAGTTACCCAGAAACAATAGCATCTCCGTTGTAGGAGATTTTTGGTACTGAACTTGATAGTGCTGAGTAACCTGATCCATCTTATAAATAAGCTGTGCTTGAAACAGGAGTTTGGACTAGAGATCTTCATAGGTCTCTCCCAAACTAAATGTTTCTATGATTCTTTTACGTTATTTATATTACAAATTTTGCTGTTCAGAGCTATTGGGAAAACAAACTTCATGGCCAAAAATATGCCTGTGAAGCTCTATCTGATTCATAAAGCTGCTGACCTCCAGGAAGGGCCAGCTGATCATGACTCTGTACTTAGTGTGAAGTGCTCTATTCCAAGCACCCTATGCTCTAATTTAACTGCATGGAGGTAGGTGTACAAAGGTGTGTAAACACGTTGAAGGTATCAGTAATTAGCATATCCACAAACATCTTACAAGATTGAAATATACTTCCCTCAGCAGGATGAATAGAAAGGAAACCACATAAAACAAGCCTGGAGCTTATAGATGGGATCTTCTGCAGGAAAACTCTAAATGCTGGAAAGCAAGTTATTGTAATTGAAGTTGTCTGATATTGCAAGGCGTTTGTGATTGCTAAGGTGAGCTGTTCTTGAATTCCTAGGGCCAAAGCCCCTGTTCTCAGTCTTGCCTACATCTCGTTTTACCTGCATCCTCTAAACATTCTGCAAATTAATGCCTGAGGCAGAAAGGATTTTGGTGGCATTTCTGACAGGGACTATCACCCGGAATGATGTGTTTGATGTCCCTGTTCAGCTGCACAGCATATCCCAGTCTGGTCAATACACGTATTTCCCCTGCCCATCTTACAGAGTCAACTGTATATAGGCCACTGTATGGACCTGGGTTTGTCTTTTCCTTCCCTGCTCCCTCGTATGCTTTGCATCACTGTTCCTGGATAGGAAAGCCTTCTCTGATTGCACTTATTTTGACCCATTGCTGTCATAAAATTGTGTTGTCAAGTATCCTTCCCTCACAAGCTCCGTCAGAGCACTTGGAAAAACAAAGGGATCGAACAAAGGACCTAATGTATTCAAAGTGACTAGCCCTAGAGCCCAGCTGTTCACATTGCCACAGTGAACAGTGTGTGATTCAGCTTGTTCATCCTCTGTGCTGGAGCAAAATGGAGTAATAATGGAAATGCAGTTGGTTTGAATGTTAAGCACTGCAAGAGCAGTTCTGCTGCTTTCAGTGAGCACAAGAGGTGATCAGCCTTTACAGGGTATCTTTCAAACAAGGGGTATCGATGTTGAGTTGCCTGTCACCTCTCCTCCAGCACCAGGCAGAAAGAATCTGAGCCTTGGCCTGACCTTCTGGACAGTTAGTCTACGGGCACTTGGTTATTCTTGATGTATTTTTATTTTTTAATGTATTTTTATTTTCTAGTTATATATGTATATATACACACATATACATGTGTGTGTATATATATATTATATATACAGGGGAAACTTGGACCCAAATCAAAAGCAAAGCTGAAACAGACTGTTCTGATATTCTTTCCACCATAACACCCATAAGGCTTTCAAATCTGTAGCATAACTACATACACATCTTCTGCAGCATTAGGGGTATAAATGACAACTTTCTCTCTAAGCCATTTCTGTTCTTTCTGCACTGGCAGTAATAAATTCAAAGGTTTCTACCCACTGGACGTGACCTGAAGAGAAAATACATTTCTTGACATGAGTATCAGTGACAGATAACATGACCTGCTTGCTAGTTGGAGCTATCTACTCTACAATTCATGCACCATCTCCCGGATGGAGACAATTGGACACTGCCTGTAATACCCGTGGTAAATTCCTTATGGAAAAAGCATAAATGTAACTAGGCAAGCCATAGTATGAGTGGTGAGGATCCACTATAGCGAAGGTGGCAAAGGAGGAGTCAGAAACAGTCTCCACCAGTACACCTCCTGACCATAAATTATTGTAGGCAACCGTGTTCCTGGAAGAACTTAAAGTCCTTTGGAAGAAAAAGAAGCAGAGGCTCTTGCAGCCTCCTGAAGGAGAAGCTTCAGTTTATGCAGTTGATTTCTCTTTAGATCTTCTTCTGACAGAGAAGAACATAAATTCTTGTCAGTAAAGAAAGCCAGACTGGGGTGGACGAGAAGTCAGGGGGTGCCTAGGCATTTGAAAAACTGCCAGAAAATGAGTCCTTATACCTGTTTCTCCTATATTACCTCACATGCCTGGAGCAGCCATTCAGTTTAAATATATCTTCCCACTTCCCCAGTGTTTTCCCAAGAGATGCAGAGTACACATGGCTCATACCCAAGGGGCCTTGTCACTGAGACCATCATGGGCCAGCGCGGACTCCTTCTAAATGAAAAGTTGCGAGCACTAGTAAGAAGAAAAGCACTCACAAATGTTTGTGTCCTCAGCCAGCAGGCATCTGTAAGTTGCATGACTTGTACCTGCTTTGCAGAGCTATATACTTGATTTGGTATATTTTTAGGTAAGTTTTGTGCAAAATACCAGCTGGAGAGAAAGTGGGAAGTTGTCAGTGTCACAAGTAAATTGCAGTGTGTACTGAGCTTACGGAGCACAAATAAACATAGCTGCTGCTTTTTTGTGTGGTTTAAAGTTATGCTCTGCAATAGTGACAGCTATCTCCTGTTAGAGCTAATGTATAAATCTGAGAGTAGGCAGCCCTGGTTTATACCACGGTCATGTCATCTCTGTCATTGAAATTAATTTCAAGAAATAACGTCTTCCTTCAGGATGCTTTTTCAAGTGATCTGCGATATTGTCCCATGACATGTAACAACAGCTCTAATGTAATAGAGAAAATGAAACGGCGTTTCATTTCCCAATGCCTACATCCCTTTAATACTGATGCTGTAAAACAAATCGTGAAAGCTTAAGCATACTCATTAACTCATGAAGTTAAACAGCCAGCATATCCAGTTTCAGCTGAGCAGGGCAGAGAACCAAGGAGTTTTTTAAATGTTTGGTCAGATTTTTCTCTATATAAGCAAAAAATAGTAAAAGGGTCAGACCTCCCTGTTTCCAACTGAAAAATGTCTTCAAAAGAATCCTTAACTTCTTAGGGAGGCTATGTTTACACTAAGAGCAAACAATCTTTTCTAAGCAGAACCCCCTGCCACTGTGCTTTCATCTTCCACAGAGGTGTCCGGCCCCTGGTTCCATGGTAGACTCAGCCAAACCAGGAATACCATTGCTCAGCAGATGAGAACATTGGCAAAGTTTAGTCAGTGTTATCATCAGTAGCATAAAGAGATTATCCTCTCTGATTCAAGCAACTAGTAAAAATTTAATCCTTTGTAGGCATTACTTCAATTAAATTCTTTCAGTCTGTAAGAGGAGCATTTCGGTATCTTTGATGGAATCCACCCACTTGTAAGAAAATACAAAGTCTTGGCTTCTTGACGCCAGAACAAAATAAGGAGACTTCTTTCTATTTTCACAGCTCCTTGACCAGGGATTCCACTTTGTTTACAGGCTACATATTGAAAGAGCTGATTTTCTCTTCCCAGTTTTTTCCTTGACTTCTCCAACTGAAGCATCTGCTACTGCCTAATGGATAAACCTACCAGATTCCTTGTGGTGGGCTAGAAATGGAGAGGTGCGCCAGCCTCTTGATCATCTTCGTGGCCCTCCTCTGGACTGGCTTCAAGAGGTACATGTCTTTCCTGTACTAAGGACTCCAGAGCTGTACACAGTATTCCAGGTGGGGTTTGCCCCACATTGCTGCTTCATGTTCAGCTTTTCATCCACCAGATCTTCAGTTTACAGTGATCTCTGTAGGTCTTTGTCTGTTACTGCCCCGATGTCACTGGAAACTTCCAACATGCTCAAAGCTGGTCAAAGAGGAGCCCTAGTTTTCATATTGCTATGCATGGAGCAGCATTGGCTAGTTGGTAATTCCCAAGGCATTTGAAGACTCTGAACACAATGTACAAACATACTGGCTTTTCCTAAAGAATGCCTGACAATATTTATATGTTATAAGTCCATAATCTTTCAATATTACTTGCAAATTCCATTCATGTGTTCATGATATGCAATAAAAACAACTGGTTTATCTTGTGCTAGGCAAAAGTTGAAACAGGCATCTGGTTTGTATTTCTGATATAACACAGAAATGTTGAGATCAGTACAAATGAATTACCCATCTGGATGAGACAGTCATTTAATTCTGTATCCTGATGGCTCAGAGGGGAGCGTCAGACTTTTGTCCTGCGGATCAGAATGATTCAGGCTGGAATGGAGATGATCTCGTTCAACCTCTTGCTCCAAAAAGGTCAACTTTGAGGTTAGATCAGGATGCTTAGCTTCTGCTTGAGCCACAGATATCTCATAAGGTGGACATCCCACCACCAATCTGCACAGCCTGTTCCAGTGCATAGTCCCCCTCTGGGTGATTCACCTTTTCCTCCTATCCAGCCAATACCATGCCTGCTGGCTCTTGTCTTCTTTCGTGGGCACCTCTGAGAGGAGCCCGCGTTTGGGAGAAGTGAATATAAAACCAGTTCAAGAAGAGAGCAAAGAACTGTTACATTTCCCTACTTTGTGTGTCAACGTGACATCTCAGTGTTGTACCTGCCTGGAATCACCCATCAAGCAGAGGTCGCCCCTGAGCTGTGTACAGCAGCACCCCGATCTCATCACCGTGTTGGCGTTCTCTGTCTGAAATTCAAGTGTTTGAGTAGTTTTATCTTTTCCCCAGAGTGCTCCTTCCTTTGTGTTCATTATGGAGAGCCATTCGTCACGGTATCTCCATTTGTTTGTCTTTCACTAGGTTCTTCTTCATATGACTTGCTTTGTAATATTCTCAGGTTTTAGCTAAATCAGGTAGCCATGTGGCCTCTGCAGATTCCGCTAACTCACTGTTCATATCCTCTTTCCAAATTCCCAAGTATTTCATATGTTATGCAGATCAACTGTTGAAGCTTAATGTTCTTGAACATTTTAACATTTCTCATCTTTTTCCATCCTGAAGATTGGTTTCTTGGTGCTACCCTGTTTGCTGTATCATGGCCAGACTTGTGGCAGTAAGAAGATTCTGTATTCTTATATCTGCTAAGAAAGGACTTCCTCAAAGGCTTTTGAATGATTGATCGTGTTACGTTGTCCTTTATCTTTTCTTTATTTCTATTTTTGTGTCAACTGACCAATTAAACCTGTTTGCCAGCTGCAAGCACAAGGTTTTACTGGCTCTTGGTTCTCTGGATCACCCAGGAAGCTTTTTTTAATCTGAAAAATAAAACCCAAACCCAAACCCAACCAAAAACCAGAACAGAACACTCAGCATTTTGCATATCTTTAACCCTATAGCACAAAATCAGGTTTCAGCCTAGTGGAACAGGATAATTTTTATGTGCCATTTGGTTAGGTACCTACTGTTTTGTTCACCAGTTTGTCCTGGTACTTTCTGTCCTTACAAGACTTCATCATTGCTCCCAAGCCCAGAACTGCCATGTCTCCAAATTGACTGCAGAGGCAGTTGCCATTAAGAAGCCATGTAGCTTGCTAGCAATGCCCTGAGCTGCTCCCTTTAAGCACTCAAGGGATCAGCTCTCGCATGGTCACATTTCCCTCAGGAGCTGGAACCAATAAATGCATCAGTGCTTAAATGTGTTGTTCGCTCCTGGGAAGCCACAGTTTTAGCACTGTGCATATGATGCCCCAAGTGAATGTTTTTCTTTTAACATTGGCTATTTGATCTTCAAAATCCTCCTGACGTTCCTCTCTTCCACAGCCAGCTGCAATCCTTTGTTTGCTTTTTCTTCTAAATGTTCCAGGATTCCTGTTTCACCCAGCAATATCTTCCCCAGTTTCCCAGTGCTTATCTTTTGCTATCCTGCTTCCCACCCAGTTTATCCCTTCTCCCTGAAGCTTTCTCTGCCTTTCTCTAGGGACTCACAGCTCATTTCACTTACAAGCTGGGAAGCACAGAGCCATTTGTGAATGGACACATCTGCACAAGTAGCAGGGGCAGTGTTTAAGGGCGTATTCGTAGTCAGGCCAGACAAGCTTTTCCCCTGTTCGAAGAAAAGCGCTGCAGGGGTGTCTATGGGAGGAAGCAGCTTTTATTTGGTGTTTGCAATGGTTCTGCTGCGGAAACATCTCTCATGCACACTGCTCCACTATAGTGCTGTTTCAGCATCCTGGGCTCCTCCAGACCTATTCTAAGCAGAATCATAGAATCATAGACTGGTTTCAGTTGGAAAGGACCTTAAAGCTCATCCGGTTCCAACCCCCCTGCCATGGGCAGGGACACCTTCCACCAGACCAGGTTGCTCCAAGCCCTGTCCAACCCGGCCTTTAACATCTTCTCTGGGCAACCTGTGCCTGTGCCTCACCACCCTACATCCTTCAGGGGTGTAGGGAGACAGTGTTTTGGAACAGTTTGTTGAACAGGGTCACCTGCCTCCAAAGAACATTTACATAATGAGAGCTTGTGGAGCTGTTATCACAGGCTGCATATGCTTCAGCTTCTTCTGACAGGTTGTTTCTGGGCCGTCTCATATGTGCCATATGTGAGAGCCATTTGTTGCTGGTAGCACACTTCTTCCACACGTAAGGGGCAAACAGCTCTAGTGCCAGAGCCAGTCTTTCTGTCTGTGACCTTCAAGCTCAGCCGGGGGTCTGGAGGCAAATACAGTGGATTTCCAGTGATCATGATGCATTTGTTGGACTCCTGTCCCCAGACCTTGCTTAGGAACACTAGTTGACAGCTTTGCTTGGTGGTAACAGCCATAAATTCAAGTCTTGTTCTTACCAGCTGTTAAGACTCCTTTTTATTATCAGCATCTGCTGTTCATTTTTGCACAGTAAGGCCCCTCCATTGGCAATTTTAGCAGTTAGCCTGACAAAAGGTATCATCTGTATACATCTCTCTACATTCTCTCTGTAAATCAATGGTAATTTGTCAGTAACCACTCATTTCCTACCAAGACCTCCCTGTTCTCCCATGTACTGTCTTTGTGTGTGTGTGTATTAAACTTGAGTACTGCATTTCAGGAAAATACAGTAGTATTTCAGCACAGCTGTGTAGAAGTCCATCTGGCTTCTCTAGAGCTACATTTTGCTGAATGCTTCCCTGCAGGAATGGGTGAGCACTGGAGTAGTGCCCAGAGGTGATGGACCCTCCACCCTAAGACATTCCCAAGACCCACATGGACCCTAAGCAACCAGCTCCAGCCTTGAAGGTGATCCTTTGTGGTTCAGGGGCTGAACCTCCCCAAGTCCCTTCCAACCCAGCTTGTTCTGCTGTTCTATGGTCCTGTGCTCTTGGTTTAGTGGACAGACTTGATTTGAAACGCAGTCTCGTCTGCCTCAGAGCATAGCCCGGAAATTAATCTAGAGAGACAGAAAATTACATCAGATTTTTGTAGTTGGTTGGCACGTTACAAAGGACATATCAGGGAAATACCCTGCTTCATGATGTCTACCTTTTCTGATTAAATCTGACTTAATATGCTTTTCTATGAACTTCAGGAAAGAATTGGGATGAGTTTGGCTCTCCTTTCAATGTAGTTCACAGGAGTCAACAGTATTGCCCCGTTATCATAGCACTACCAAGGCAGGCTGTGGTACAAAATGTTAATATTCTGCCCTGTGCTCAGGGTACTCATAAAAACAGTTTTCAGCACTAGTATTACATTATCCCTGCTATTTCTTCTCAGCGGGAACAGCACAGTCTCTATAATAGCATGATCAGAGATTATTTTAACCCTGCAAGCCCTTTCGTATGACATCAGTTCTTAATAGAGCATGTCACTTCCATGGCCTCTTGCAATTTGTCACAGGAAACATTAAAGGGTTAGGATTAAGTTAAGACAAAGAGCTAAAGAGTTAGTTCTTATTTGAGGGTTTTGAGTGAGGTACTACATGAGCTTTCCCAAACAATAACTGTGAAAAGCAGAATAACTGCAATGGCCATAGGAAGAAAATAAATGGTTTGTCAGTTGTGATGACTGCTGTTGTTATGTGACACCTTTTTCTAGGTTTTCCTACAGCTCACCTTTTTTCCAGTGCAATTTCATAGCAGTGGTGAAACCACTGAAATTGCACTTATTTTCCTTTTTTCAGACCAAAACCCCAGATTAACTGAGTTGTTTCTGCTATTCGCTAAACACTGAAGACCCCCTGACAGGGAAGTTAAATTCAGTTGCCTTAATGTTATTTCTGACTGTCTTTAAGATGGTCTAGAGCATGGGAAACATCTCCACGGGACTGGCTGACGTGACATGGAACCTACTGCACACCCATGTATTACGTCTCTCCACAGACCATTTGCTTTGCGATGGTATCATGAGCCATCTAGAACAAAGCAAACAACTTGCTATCAACACCTTCAAGTAGTATTTCTTCCCAAAGGGGAACTTCCCAGCCTCCTTGAAACAATCCCAGCAGGATTAGTGCCTCACAGGCTGTCATTCCCTTCATACCAACACTTCCTTTCTGAAATAACTGAGAAACTGAATCTCCTGAGCCCCCCTCATTTTACCACATGCCAGCTGGCAATGTCTTATATCCCCTCTAGGCACAGTGCTGGGGTGGCACTTATTCATGTGGACGGACATCTCTTGGCCAAAGTTGAGAGGAGCATGAGCTTTGCTGTACTGTCTGTAACCAGATAACCCTGCCCTCATTTCATTTCATTTCATTTCATTATAGTTTTTTTTTCCAGGAAATGAAGATGTTCTAAAATCGCTCAGATCCGCCCTTTCTATCTGAAATTCATAGTTGTTATATACAACTCATGCTCTGCCTCTAGAGACAATGTAACATTTACAGCTGAACATATGACTTAACGAAAACAAGAACAATTCAGATCTGTAGATGACTCACATTACTCGTGTACTGCAGCTTCCTTCAGTTAGGAATGCAGCATTTTGAAACACAGGACACGATTCACCAGCCTTCTGTAGCATTACTGAAGCAATGGTATGGTGTGGTGACACAAAAAGCAAAGGTGGAGGCTCCTTTCTACCATAGCAATCTAACACTAACAATTTCATCAACAGTTTCAACTCAGTTCTCATTTATTCTCTGATTTATGACAAAGTTGAACTAACAATAAGGTTGTTCCTACTGCATTTTGGCAGATTCCACTGAATTAACTTGAACTACAGTAAATGAAAAGTACTAGCAATACTAAATGACTGCACATAGTCAGGGGATGCAGTGACTACGTTGTTAAACCACTGCATCTGGTTTAACTTGAGTTAAACGTGCGCACATTCTTCCCTCATTGCTAAATGCAATACTTTGATGTCTGAATAGCCAGAGGGTGGCAAAGGTGCATTGAGCAGAAGAGTCTCAGAGAGCTGCGAGTGTCTGTACATCGCTGAAGGCATTCACCTGGGGTGATCTGGAGGTTAGCTCAAAGCAAGGATAGCTTCACAGCTAGATTAGCTTGCTCAGGGCCTCCTCAGCCAAATTCTGAAGATCTCCAAGGATGAAGACCCACAGCCTCACTGGGTACCTTGCCCCAGTGCTCAACTCCTCATAAACTGGAGTGTCCCTTGCTGCACCTTCTGTCCTTTGCTATGAGTCCCACCACTTTGCCTGGAGAAGTGGCTTTGTCTTTTCTATTGCCACCTGTTACTTACTAGAAGACACCAATTAGATCTTACCTACCATTTCTTCTCCAGGCTGAACAAACCCATTTTTCCCAGCCTCACAGGCCATGGGCTCCAACCTCCTAACCACATTGGTGGTCCCTCACTGGTGGACTTTTAATCAGAAAAAGAACCCATAAAAAGAATGAAAACTTCTTCTATTTACTAAAGTAAATGTAAAAGAATACATACATCTAAGGAAGAAATATGTGAGAAATGAGATTCAATTTGGCAAGAGAACTACAGGATATCAAGAAATCACTCTGCGGTTTGTTCTTACCTTGTTGAACAGCCCGAAGAAAACACTGATAAATAGATTCAAGGGAAAGGAATGAGCAGTTGATTTCAAGCTGACTGCCTATTACTCCCTTTGAATCTCTCCTCTCTAAATAGTAACTAACATATCTAAAAAGACAAGCTATCCCTTTAAACAGATGGGGCTGTTCATGCACATAGTCTTAGTGAAAAGGTCTGAGGCACCAGAGAAAGAACCAGATAGAGAGCAATGAAATGTTAGACCTAACGGAATAAATAAGTTAGACATCTTCAAATTATACAGCCTTGATAAGCATTACCTAAGGATGCCTAGAGATGTGGCTTCCGCTGTCTCAGAAGCCTTAGCAGTCACCTGAAAAACTGAGTTATGGGAGATTAGAAAAGAGCAGATGTCTGAAAGGCTGGAAGAAAGGAGCTGGGAAATAACGGAACGATCAGCTTAACTTCAAGGCTGTCAATCTGGCACCTTCTACAAGCCCTGAATTATTTTTACCAAAACAATAAAAAAATACAGATCCAGGTAACTTAAGCTGATTTTGCAGCAATCAATTTAAACTCCCCCCCCCCCCCCCACCTTGCAAATGTATTACTAAGGTGTAGAGGAACACATATTTCTAAGACCACTTCAGATCAGATGAGTGTACTTGTCCCTGTACACTCAAAACAAAACCAAGCCCTGAAAGCTAGGAAATGATAGGATATAGAGACATGCATGAAAAATAAGCTTACTGTAACCACCATAAGGTCTGCATGTATGCAAATGACAGATCTGGCACTGCAGAACTCAAAGAGGTGTTATAATGTCCATAGCAGCAATTAAAGTTTCACAAGAAAAGTGGCAATGTTCAACCATTTTGGAAAGTGGGAGGCTGGTTTCTTTCTGTCCTTGTGAACAGCCATTCAGGATGAAGGTGTCAACTCACTGCTTCTGTGGATTCCTGCTTAAGATCTTATAGGTGCTAAGAAATTACATTACAGAGGACAGAGGGAGCTTTCATCAGAAAAGGTGGATATCTGGGCCACTAACAGGCGGCCCCTCATGTTATCTGTGGGAGAAGGTGCAAATACAAAGAGGTAAGAGCTCCTCTTTCTCTGCAGTTTAGAGAGGTTTTTCATCAGTGTGATAAGTAACCTGTTGCTAACAGAGACCTGTGAGCACTGTGAGGGCCTTACACCAAATGATGCACATACTCTGGATTCCTGGGCTATCCAGAGGCCTCTTAGCACCAGCCCAAACCTAAGAAAACACAGTATCTTCCATCCGTCATTGTATCATAGCTGCACTTTCTGTTGAGTTTCTCTCTTTTCTAGGAGGGGGAAGAAGTTGGGTGGATTCAGCCCTGCTCAGGATCAGAAGCTGCACCATCTGAAATCCTAACTTACAGGTTCAATGGGATTTCAAGTTAAGGTGGAGAGCCCCGCTCAGAAACCCAGACAGGACCTCAGAAGAGGGGATCAGAAGCAGTTTGCACTGCTGCATCACCAGTAACTGTCCCCGAGAGCAGATCCATTACACACCGACCCAGACAGCAAGACTCAAAGCACTCAAACACTCTTTGCCTGCAGGACATATGTGTGTAGGCAGTGGACGAAGCTGGGAGCTTCTGGCTGTTCCTTTTTTATCATGATGTAGTCATGCCCTTTGGCTCCACTCTATACTGCAGTCAGAGATGAGAAGCATCTTTTCTGCCTCCATAGCCTGTATTTCTAGAACAATGTATTGCTTCTCTAAGTGGAGATCATGTGGCATTCCCATGAGTTCCAGGCCTTTTCTGCATTAAGAGATAAGTATTTTGAGGTGGAAAAGAGGTACGCAGCTTTGCATTAAATATGATCCACACATTAATTATAGTTTTTAAAATCATCAGAGTAATTTACATTCTCATCACGAGTGTGTCACCACACAAAAAGCCCTTCAGCAACGATTACTGAAAAATCTTTGCATTTCATTTTATTTTCTCTTTCAGTTCAAAAGAACTTTGCACAGTGCTGGCTGTATCTTCTTGTGCAGTCAACTGGCACATTTTGAACAGCTGCAGAGATTTGTGCCATCAAGAGAACAGCGATCTCAAAAACCAGAATATGAAAATGAAGTTTCAAGGCATGGAAATCCACCAAGAATATTCCAGAGTAAATGCAGCAGCATATACTTCCTGAAATATAAAATGCTCATGAAGGCGCTATGGGTTTGAGGACAGTGATTACTCCCCTCTGTTCACTGTTTGTGAGGCTGTATCTGCAGGACTGTATCAAGCATAGGTCCTCTATTAGATTTCCCAGTGAACTGAAGATGGCTAGGAGGGTGCAATCCATGATGGATGAAGAGGGGAGAGCTAGGTCTGTGTAGCCTAGAGAAAATGGTTAAAGGGGTTTCAGCTGCTCTCTTCAACACCCCAACAAGTGGTTACAGAGAAGATGGAGCCAAACTTTTCCAAAGGGTACACAGTCAGTGACAGGACAAGAGGAACAGGCAGCAACTGTAGCAGGGAAAATGGGAACATGAAAAAACTTCTTCCCTGTAAGAATGGCTAAGGGCTAGAAGAGCTTGTCCAGACAGTTGGAGCATTGTTGGATGGTGCTTGCACCACCTTTTGTGCACCACTTGAGAATTCCTGCATTTTCAAGATGGATCTGGACAAAGCTCAGAGCAAACAGGCCTGTTTGCTGGGAACAACAGAACTGCTGTTGTACCCACACCGCTTTGCTGGGCCTTGTTTACAGGATTGATCCTGGAAAGGCAGCAGGGCAAGACCACGTGCCAAGCTCAGCTCCAGCAGCAACATGGCATGAGCACAGCACTGCTTGCTTTCTGGGGTGGAGTTTTGCCACTGGAAGAAACGCATGCACTGATTTCCCTGTGCTGCAGCCGCAGACAGGGATTGTTCCAGGAACTAACCTGCTTTCTTTCACTGCCAAGGTTAACTCTGAAGTTTTTAGGCAGGAGTTTTTCAAGGGGTCTGTATATATTGAGAAGTCTCATTGGCTTCTAATAGCACTCAGACATTGAAGAGAAAAATAAATCACTTCAGTGGCCCTACACTACTGTATATTGATTTTGCATCAATCTAAAGTATGAAAATTATAACAACCTTCCAAAGCAATTACTACCTTTAGATAAATCCTAAAGAAAAAGCTACAAAGGAATATTGCATGTGGTGTTTTCCTTCCTTTTCATTCTAGGCTTTTCAGTCAACAGATTATCTTCTGAAGGCTCCAGCTGCTTCTTCTAAGGACATCTCTAAGTAGAACATAATCAAACCATTTAAATGCAGGAAACTTTTTCTTGCTCCCCCCTCAATCACATACAGAACCCCCCGCCATCAGTGCAAACATCTAGAGTCCAAAAACCAGCAACGCTAACTACAGGAATCTTTGGACTTTAAATCTTTAATAGGGACTGCTTACGAGGATGGACTTAGTGAACTTTAAACCTAGTGATTTTTAAGACTTTCACATTTTCAAACTTAACTTGATTGCGCATTCTCTTTTGCCTTTCGTTTGCAGCAACCCACATTCAAAACCACCAAAGCAGAGGTTCAGCACCTGACCATCAAAGCTGCAGCAGGACATAGCAGAGACACACAAACAAAACACTCCCTGTTTCATCAGGCTCCCAGCCCAAGAAGCTAGGACAGCATTTTCAGCCACCATGTAGAGCTTTGGCCATTTTCCTTTCTGGCAGTCAAGGCAAGACTAACTGGGACAGAGCAAGTGGTGTAAGCAACCTCAATCTCTGGGTTTTTTTTTGAGATAAGGAGTAAAACTGCTCATCAGCACAAGAAAATTACCCTCCTGGTTTCCTGATGAAATCTCCCACTTGCACTTGACAGGAAAAAAAACAACTCCAAAAAAAAAGCCAGATAATGCAGGACAATGGAACTATTCAAAGGATTTAAAATGATGCAGATGCAGGCTCTTACTCTATGACAAGTCTAAGTTATACCCAATTCCAGCTAGTTTATGATCCAATAAGCTACTTTTCTTTACTGCCCAGATAAAATCTTTCTACTCTCATTTTAGTCTGCCAGTGGTAAGCTCAGTCCATAAAAAAACAAGATTCTTTATTTTCTATAAAGTTCTTAGCTTTTGGTGATTTGTCTGGATTGTCCGTATCGCAAGTATTCTTATCAGCTTGTCATAAACTTGTATCCTTAGCAGAGCCACTGACTGAAACAAAGCTTAAACTGCTGCTGAGGCACATCAGTAGATACAGGCATAATTCAAAAACTAATTCTGGTTTCTTCACATGAGTTTTAACACTTGACCTTCTAGTAATTTATGGAGATTATTACAGCATAAAAAGATTAGATGGATTAAAATCAAGTCATCCTCAGGGTTGAGTACTGCAGACTGTGATGGTGATGAGGATTTAAAAATGATCCTGGTCTTCCACTTCAAATGCCAGAATAAATGCAGTGATGTTTCATGCCTGAAGTTTCAAGTTGCTTTTTTTTTCCTCATACACTTGTCAGAATTAGAAATTGTACTCGGCATATACCTCGATTCAAAAGAAATTTCTCCTATGCTGCTCTTCAGCCTAAGGACCTGCCAAAAAGGCACCTGTCCAATTGTAGCTCCTGATTGAAAGAACAAACTCAGACGTTAGAAAAGTACAAGGGCAAGAACTGATGTTTTATTAACCTATTTTACAGACTCTCAAGAGGAAGCGAGTCCTGTCAATGGGTCTTCACTGCATATCTCATCAGAGGACATGCCATTATTTCACTTTTACATCCCTCCCATAAGAATACTCCCTCTGATGAAGTAGTTCAAGGGCAAGCATCACAAAGTGCTGTAGCAAGGTACAGCAAATGGATCCGAGCCACATTAGGACGTCACTGGTAAAAATAAACATGGTGAAACTCAGTTTGACAAGCAACACAAATATTTGCATCACCATGTGATTGGCATTGTCCTACAGAAGGACAATGCCTTGTACCTTGGGTCACTTTCCTTTCAGGTCCACTTGATACAAGTATAAAGAGTACTGCTGAAACTAAGCCACAAAGGATGGAATTTATAAGTTTCTGAGGTAGCCACTATTTTTTTCAAAGTCAGATTAGGTAAATTACCCTTCTGCACCTAAACAACCTCTTTTAGACATTTACTATACAACAATATCTATACCTCCACAGGGCTTTTTAAACTGTTATTTCAGCTATAAACACGTATGTTGCAAAATCAGAGATTACTCGCAACTGAAGAAATGATGGAGAAACAGATGACTGCAGCAGATTTGAAGGAAAGTCACAGACTTTTAAAACAGGCACATTTCAAGGTACAAGTCTCAGGTATGCTCAGCATAGCTGAAGATCTAGTAAACAACATTCACTAGCTGTGCCTGTCAAGCAATTTGTCACTCTGAAGAAGGATTTCAAACATCAGTCTCCGGCAAAATGCGTTCTGCATTTTTGTTTCCAGATGCGTGGTTTTGTTAACCAGGTTCTCAGTTATTTATCCTATACATGCATTTTTATGCATACTCACACTGATTCCCTTACCCATTTAAGAACGTGTGTAAGTAGTCATCAGACTGGGTGGTAGATGGAGTAAGCAATATTAAGAGAAAACTGTTGTTCCAGGACTAATGTGTTTTGAATGAAACAGGTGTTTTCTTCTGGAGGAATTCTCGATCAGTTACACAGGTAGTTTGTTTGTACATACCACTATTCCATTTCAAATATGGGCTTTAGCTTTTACTGGCGCATGGTCTGTTGCCAGCAACAGACACAGAAACCCACCAGTAATAGAGAGCTTAAAATGGTAAAAAGAAGACACACTTGAAAAGAAATATCTTTATATACAGTATTCGCTTAAAAAATAAAATAGGTGGAACTTTAAAAGAGGAACATCCCATTCCGAATGAAATTTTAAAATACACTTCCATGCTAAAAGCACAAGTCTGGATGTCAGCCTCACAGAAGCTGCCAAGTAACAGAGAAAGAAACCTAATCTTTCACATTACTCCTCTCTGTGTCTTTGCTTTCCTGAATTACATGACTATTGGCATTTTTACCAGATTGACCTAAATCCTCGATTTTATTTTCTACTTCCATAGCACTGTTTTCCACAGGACTGTGGGAAGATTCTTCACCTATTTCTGCTTCCATTTTTGTGACTAAATCATGTTCTTTGTCTTCTACATCCATTCCTTCCTCTGTTTGTGCCAGCCTATGTTGAAGTTCTTCCTCTGCTTTACTTTTCGATTCCTCATCTTTCCTCTTTGCTTTAAACACTTCAACTCCCATCATCCTCAGGTAGTGAAGTCTCTCATTCCTGGGCACAAAGGCACGGAGTGATGTCTTCCCTTGCCAACCACACAGCAGTATAGGGCACTGAAGATCATCAGGTTTCCTATAAACAAGCAGTTACATTCAGTTGACTATGAGAAAGTTAATCTTCAAAACTTAACTTAATAGCCATACCCTGTCTGCACGTACATTAAGTGCACAATCTTTAACACTGAATGCATTTTATAACTAATTACAGAAGACAAGCAAATTTGTCTTAACTTATAATATCTAAACTTAACTTACTTAATATCTAAACAGACACCTGGCTGTTTACAAGCAAGCAAGCAAAACAAATAAGCTCAATGTTATTAAATTTCTGCAACAGGCAAAACAATTTTCTAGCTCTGGTTTCAAACCAATATAAGCAACAGCAAGATGAAAGCCTACATTTTAAAAGTTCTCAAGAGCTTCTAATACTACTTTACAAGAAACAGGAACAACAAAAAAGTTTAGCTTTTTCTATTCCAAATACTGGACTCCACAGGGTAACAACCAACCAAACATGCACACAAATCACATGCAGTGATACTGCGAACCTCTGGCAGAACTACTAGCTCTCCTTTACAAAGCTAAACCGTACAGCTGTTTTAAGAATACACAAGCAAGATAGCTTCTTTCCCTGTTATATTCTTTGTATCCTGTCTGGTGCTACTGTTGGCCTCACAGCCCCTCTATGCCTCCACTTCTGTTTTGGCCGAGTGAAAAATTCTTGTCTAAGTTATAAAACTGCATCAACGGAAAGCAACACATCTACTTACGCAGGGTCTGGGTCGTACTTCAGAACTATACTTCCCATTGCTACAAGGAAAGGGAAGGGGATGGGGGAACAAAACCAAAACAGATGACTTACTTGGTACAATGTTAAAATTACTGCAATTTGAAAATGTTCAAGAAAACAAGTTTTTAGACAGTCACAAAGCACGAGCTGTTAACAGTTATCTATGTCAGTACAGTGAGCTATAGACAGTTATCAGTTTTAATCTTTTTATTTTGTCTTTTTTTCTCCAGACCAAAGTGTTTCTATAATTACAAAAGCAACTGCTAACCCTGCTCCCACACAAACAAAGAAATCAAACTAAAAAAACATGTAGCGGATTACTTTACTCAGTGAACCTAGGAAGCCACTTTCACTTAAGTAAAATGAACATTAAGAGTATACCAGCCCAAACTTTAGAACAATTCTTCCTCCCATTTCATCTCATCAAACACTGAAGTACAAGGACCAGCGATGATTTGGAAATAAACACAAACAAAAGACAGAAAACCAGCCTTCCATTTCTTCAAGCATGCAGCACAAAGGAAATAAAAACTTATTATGACTAGACATTGATCCCCATATTTAAGAAAATAAAAACCTGAATAACTGAATTTGATACAGAAAATCATGATAAACAACTGCAGATGACAAACAGTTCCAGCTGGAGCACTAACACATAAATATCAGTAGCATATATAAAATCTATGGTCATAAGGTATTTTAAATGCTGCCTCACACCACCGTGCCACAGAAGTCACAAGTTTGGTGTCTTCTATTCTCTGGAGTTCATAAACGTTAAAGGCTGAGATCAGAAAGGACTACAGTTTGTAGTAGCACGCTAGGTTTCCATAATGCTTACTTATTTAATTACCAAGTCTATTTAAGATAAATCTAGTCAAAATTTTTAGCAGTTTGTGTGGCAGGATTCTCATAGTCTTTTCTATATATATATATAAAATATATATATTATACTACATTATATATAAAAATATATATGTGTGTATATATATGTTACATATATATAAATATATACAATATGCACATACAATACTTTTGTCATAGCACAAATTAGAAGGCTTACCCATGTCTTTGACTTTCTTCTGTGTTTCACTGCTAAATTTACTTAAGAATGGATTTTCCTGGGTTAGCAGAATTTTAACATCTTCTATGCAGACATTTATAATCCTTGCATGAATGAATGGGTACAGAGTATAAATTCCCTGTTTAATAAATAAACGTAATTATTTCAAATTGCAATCTCTACTTTCTGAAGAAAATTGTTAAACAGTATTTTCTTTAGCTAATGTCAGAAAACAATTTTCACATTTTAAACCATACTGAAAATGCTAATTGTCATTAATCTGACAAAGTTAATGCCAGCTGTGCTATAGGCTTTAGGAGAAATGAAAGTATCTCCATTGAAAATACATTCTGAAATTACCTCTTGTGCTAATCTGAACGCACATCCAAACTGTTCCCCATCAGTGTTGCGAGACCAGACTTTTATCCCTGTGTTAATAACCTGCAAATGGCAAAGCCAAAGATTATCATTAAGGAGTATAAATTCTAAATTACCACTCTGAACTTTGCTTTTTCTCAACTGTTTTCACTAAAAGAAGGAATAAAGAATAATTCTGCTGTAATGCTCATTTGCACTGGACACTAAATTAAATTCATGGGAAAATTAATTCAAGGGAAAAAGGAATTCCTGCTATCAAAACACAATTCTCTCTCAACATAAACGTTTTTTACACCTCTTCATGTTTAAACCTGAACACTGTGAAGAAGTGGCAGTCTTAAAATGAGGGCAGAGAACTATTAAGATCTAATTTTAATTTTCAGAAAGAATTTTCTGGGCGATTCTGGGAAGGTCAATCAAGACAGGATTTTTAAAGTGCACAAGTGCTTAATATTAGGACACGACATCCTTTGCAGTACCCAGAGTCTCACTACCTAACATAACTGACAAAACTTTAAGGAACTGGTGCATTATGTAGCCACTTCCTATATGTTAGGTAAAAGCGTAATTATTTATCCATCTCAAAGATCTTCTGCAAAGATGTAATGAGTATCTTTGAACACCTTCAAGATTTGATTTTACGAGGCCCTGAACTCTCTTACCTAGCTTTGAAGTTAGCTCTGCTTGGGGCAGGAAGGAAGCTGGACTAGATATCCCCATTCTAACTTAGATTATTCAACAAGTTGTCAGACAAATCTTTAGCCTTTGCAAGGCATTTTCTATGGGGAGTCATATAAAAAAAATATATATAATTTTCCCCTCTAATTCACAAAAAATACTTTTTATCCCATTACCATTCAGCTTAATAACTTTCCAAAATGTTCAGTAGTTGAAATTATTTAAACAATGTCCCCATGTAACACAGCCAGCTGATAATTCAGCTGAAGTTAACCATTATTTTCGGTAGGTTTCAAAGCTCTTAATACTTTTATAATTAAGGGGCTCATAAATACAACAGCCTTAATGTGAACTTGTGAAAGTAACTGAAGACCATGCAAAAACGCTGGTATACACACAGCAGTTATAGATTCCCTTCTTCTATTCTTAAGTTCCCTTGCATCTGCCAAAAAACATACCGATTTTAACCTTGGAGAGCGTAATTTACTTCTCAGAGACAACTCCTCATCTCTTGAAGAAAACATACATACAAAAAAAAAAAACAACCCAAACAAGGCCTATCAGAGGGCTAATCTATATAAACAACAAGATCTGCAATAAAGTTCAAGGCGACATTCACTGATGTTTATAATCTCTGTTGTGAAAACATGAAGAGATGAACCATACCTTCATCTTCTCACTGTTGTTCAGAAGCACATTCCTTAGCTCCTTAGAAACCATGTACAGCTGTCTCTTCTTTCCTTCTTGAGTTCGGGTTAGTAAATTCATCTTGGGAAATGATGGGTCCAATGCATAAAACTTCCTGTGGCCATAATACTTGTTTTGATTAACTAAGCAATGAAATTACATACTCAAAATGCATGGCTCAGCCCATTTCCTCAAGCTATCTCTGCAAACACTTAACTCTGGCTCCAGAACTAGACTTTCTAAGATGCATGACATCAGAAAAGACAAGCTGTCACAGACATGAAGATACACTTGAAAATTTCCAGTGCAAACTAGAGTTGGCTATTTTCATATAAGAGTTTTAAGTGTTGAAGAGAGGGGCACCTGGTGCAAAGTCAGGGAAAAGTTTTATGTATGACTAGCTGGGCCCATCTTTTGTGATGAAGTGAACTACTGATATTCTTAAACTACTAGAAATCTTACAGCCAAAACAGAAACATTTTTTTCTTACTGGATAGGAAGGAACAATGGATCATCTTCAGGGAGAAACACAAAAGGGTCTTCTTTAAAACCAAACAATTTCATTTTTTTAGATGGTGGTGGTCTGAAAAGAAAATGCCACTGCAGTTTCAATTTTAATAAAAGTAGCCGGTTTAAACTCAGTATATTCAGTTCATTTAGTCAACATTTGTCTTATGGTAACGATAATATACCAAGCAGAATACTGACGTTTTCCTGCGCTTTATTAAGAAAACACTACCCCCAATTTAACTTCCTCATTTTAAGAAGTGAAAGCAACGCTTGAGAACAGAAACCGTAGAAACGGTAAAAAGAAATTTCTGAGGGAGTAATTGTGAAGACAGTAAAGATCTTCCAAAGGTTAACTTCTGAAAGTTGTTGGTTTTTTTTCCTTAACAGAGAAGAAAGGACTAACAGACTTTACAAATGCTAGCAAGAAAAGTAGTTATTTTCCTAACTTGCTGAAATACAAAACAGAGAATGTGGAAATAAAGGACAACTGATCAAATTAATTTATTCTTCTTGATCGACTTCTAAATGAGTCCAGTAACAAAAGAACTATAGAATACTCAGCAATTACGAATCTGTCATAGGACAAATACTGAGACATGGCCTCTTACCCACATACTCCTTCCTTTTTGCTTTGTTCAGTGTCTGAATTCTGCAATTCTTGCTTTTTCTTAGACTCTTCATTTTCATCAGGTGTTAGTTCTTCAGTAATATGTTCAGAACCATTATCTGAATTGGCTGCTGTCACTTCAGCATCTCCTGTTCTTTGTAGTAATTTCTGATGAGCCTATTTCAAATTGCAGTATTTTCAACAAAGCAGAAATAGTGTCTAAGTTGTAGTAAGAGGTACCTATATTCTCTCTTTGCACGTACTTAATGCTTATCAATTTGTATGTAAGGACTTAAACAGATGCATTTAGGGAGTTAATCTGATTACTAAATGAAGATACCATTACAAGTTGCATTTACCTCTAGTACTGATCTGGACAATTTCTTACTAACTGTTTAGGAAACCTATTTTTGTACCATTTACAAAATCGTGTTCAAGCACTCAAAGAGAAGACTATTTTAAGTCAGGATCTCCTGCTTTCCTTCTAGCACTCAAAATGACTCACATATCTTGCTGCTGCACACTTTTTGTAAGAGTGCTACAACATTAAACTTAGAACAGTATAAACTGTTTGGATGATGCTTGCTTCTGAATAAATGCTTCTTCCTTACTGCCACATACACTTGACTCATACAGTGTTCTAATGATGCAAATCAAATAAACAGCTAAAAAGGGTACAAACAAGAAGTTTCTCTCAAAGATATCAAACAAATCATGTCAACTTAAAATCCTGTTGACAGGATTTTAAAGACAATTGACAACAAATGGATTAAAGTCAGGTGGCTGAAGCTGCTGCTGCTCCTAACAGGTTTATATCCATTCCCTGGCTGCTGAGCTGCTAGACTAATCTGTTGGTGAATCACTTCTGAGCAACCAGCCCAGAGTAAGATAAACTGAAATCAGAATTTGCTTACAACACAGCAGAAAAAAAGCCTTCAGCAGAAGGACGAAGAAAGTGACAGCTCTAGCTGCCCAACCTGATCTGCTTCTGTAGTTCTTTCAAAACCTTAACTTCGGGTTCAAGTTTTACCTTGCTATTTTACTATGATTTCAAAATCCCATCCCCACCCCCTTTTTTTTAGATTTTTTTTGGGGTTTTTTTTTGTGTTTTTTTTTTAGTTCTTACAGGATTTAGGAACTTATTTTTAACTGACAATCTGAACTATGACTGAAAGGCAGATACAAAACAGTTATACTATATTTTCTATCATATAAGCTTTCAAAAAATAATCCGGAAATGTTAGTAAAAGTTAACATTTTAGCTCCTTTAAAAGAAGTTACCTTAGGCTGGCGTTTATTCCAAGGCATTGGTGATTTTTTTATTAACACAGCCACAAAGAAACCTCCTGTGTTCTGATGATGTGGCAATATCCTAAGACTAGAGGAGAAAAAAATGTTGCAATGCATTCATCATCAGCATTCAGGCTTTCACAGTACTAGAAGCATCACATTTATATTTACTTTCAGGGTAAAATCTACTCTTGGAAAACTTACCAACGCTCTAGATTCATTGCTTTCAGCTTCTCTTCATCTTTCACAGGAAACATAGTGGGACGTATTTGTGTTTGTCTATTTGAAGGCACATCTTTCCACTCTTCAAGCCACTGTCCATCTTTCAGCATTACCTTCAAAGGAGTAAATATAAATACTGTGAAGAATATGCATCACCATTTTACAAGTTTTAATTAAAATACATTCAAACCAAGGTTCAGATGCTAAAAAAGGCAAGTTATTTTCTGGTATAGTAAATCAAGTTCTTCAAAGTGTATTGTTTCTTTGTGCACTGTATGTGTACATGAGATTCTTGCCAGCTGTACCTCTTAGCTTCTTGTATGCTTCAAAAAGTGTGTAGTCAAGTACAGACTTGTGCAGAATAAAATCCAGTGATCTCTGGTAACTTGCTACAACATACAGACTGCCAAAATCCAAAGGAAGAGTAGTGGTAGAATACGTAAGAAGATTAGTAAGGCATCAAATTTAAGATACACTACTTTTCTGATATAAGACTGGCTGTGAAACATTCTGCTATAGGCAGCTTCTGTGCAATATACCAAGAGGATACTGCAGCATAAGGGTTTACAAACAAGGAATCCCAATTTCATTACATAAGAAAGATCCAAGAATGCAAGACAACAGCTTGGTAAGCATGGACCCCTGCCATAGCACATATAGGTCATGATAAAGATGTTTTCAAGGGAAGTTACTGAAGAACCATAAATTTTGTAGTGCCTGTATTTTCAGCCAGGATTCAGAACTTAGACTGTAACTGCAGTCTAAGATTAATTACATAATACAGTATTATAGGGAACAAGATATACTCTTAGGGATCTTTATATATATATATATATTGTACCTCTATGCAGTAAAAATATAGTAAAATTAAAATCATAAGCCAGTTATGCATTTTACATTTATCCTTCAGTTACAAGCATGAAATTTAATTTTTCAGAACTTTCAGAAGAAAGAAACCAGCTGGTTTCTAGGCTGAATTTCCAATGGCAGAACATAAATCTTTATTCCATGCATCTTGTGGACAGGCATAAACCTGCAAACTACCATTGCAAGAGACTACTGAAATGGTGAGAGAAGACAGAGCCACCAATGGGGTCACTAAGGCACTCGCTCATAATCAGAAGTTCATCAGAGCTTCTTTTCCTACTGCCAGGAAGAACTTCTACTCTTCTGGATTATACTCTTATCACGAAGCTGAAGCAGCTCTGGGGGGTTTTGCTCCTCCCTGCTAGTCTGTTTCCAGAACCAAAACCACGGAAGTTGTGGAACAGAATATATAATTCCACTAATATTCTAGGATTGCTCGCAGCACTGCAGATTTTATTGCTGACTTCCAGAAAGGGTTTAACAGCTTTTACTTCCAAATAACTCAAATGGACCAGCTCAAGAACTGTAAAATCTAACACTCACAGGCCGTACAGGCAGGAGGGGTAACTTGAAAGTGGCTGAAATTATGTTGCCACCTACAGGCCACATGCGCACGTTAGAAAAGGGAATTCTGTAAAATACAAGAGACAGCAAAGAAAGCTAGAGGAAAAAGATGACAGCAGATGAGGAAGTAAGAACTTACCATTAGAAAGGTTTTTAGCCCTCTCCCCTACAATGCTATATTGTCTAAACCTCTAAACAGCAAATCACTACTATTACTTCAGCTCAATCTTATGTTTTGAAATGTTAAATAAACTTCAATATCTCCCTAACTTAACACTCGACCACAGACCAAGAACTTCACAGAAGCATGAAGTGCAGTACCTTCCATTTTGTAACTCCTGGCATCCTCTTCAAACCTGGTAACTCAGAAGAGACATCGGCAAGTTCTAAGGCACCTGAAATCAAGAATATACACGTTCTTTAAAACAGATTTGAGAGTTGTATTCCTAATTAACTTTTACAAAGATAGTTTTCTGTCAAGTTTAAAGACCATTTTAAGACCATTGCTTTTTAAAATTTTCAAGGAACAAAATATTACAAAAGCACTGCGATGTAAATGAACTAGATGGCAAGAACTGTTCGTAATAACTCCGTATGTTTGCAACCTATAAATTAACCAAAACATAATGGTAAGATATTTTTTGCAGCAGCTGCATAGAGTAATACTGTACAACCCATATCATAAACGTCAGTGTTCCAGGCAATGCAGTCATAGAAGTTTTTATCCTCACTTACTCAGTATTTCTCAGAAAGGTACTCTTTTGGGATGACTAAGCCTTTTAAAATGCTTGACAGATTCTCATTTTATGGACTTAAAATCTTAATTTATTCCAGTGTGAGAGGAAAAAGAATTTTTTTTTTTTTAATGGAAAGGAAAATTTCAAACTGTAACAGTAAAGTACATGGATGTGCTTAAACAGTTCCAGAGGAGCGCCATGAAGATGATCAGAGGGCTGGTGCACCTCTCCCATAAAGACAGGCTGAGAGAGCTAGGGTTGCACAGCCTGGATAAGGCTCAAGGGAGACCTTATAGCAGCCTTCCAGTACCTAAAAAGGGGCTACAAGGAAGCCGGATAGGGACTTTCTACAAGGGTGTGTAGGGATAGGACAAAGGGCAATGGCTTTAAGTTGAAAGAAGGTAGATTTATATTAGATATTAAGGAAGAAGTTCTTTACTGCGAGGGTGGCGAGGCACTGGCACAGGTTGCCCAGAGAAGTTGTGCCTGCCTCATCTCTGTCAGTGTTCAAGGCCAGGTTGGATGGGGCTTTGAGCAACCTGGTCTAGTGGAAGGTGTCCCTGCCCATGGCAGGGGGGCTGGAACTGGATGATCTTTAAAGTCCCTTCCAAACCAAACCATCCTATGATTCTATGACAAAAGGTGATGTGCCTACAATACATAATGCTACAAATAACATATAAATAGTCATGCTACAAATACATATAAAATAAATACATCTACAAATGACATCAACAGAGTATAACTTCCTCTACTGAATAAGAACTTAAAGCTGTCCCAACTCCAGAAAGAATGGTATAAAAACTTACTGTTTAAATAGGTGATCTCTCTAAAGAAGAATAACCTGAAAATTTCTTTTTTGTGATTCTGAATTCTAACAGCTAGGTAGGCTTTTCCTCATGTTGTACACAATTTAACAACCTGTTCTAAATGACTAACCATTTACTCTTACAGTAACACTTTAAGCAGGTCTTAAATAAATGACTGATACATGAATTTATGGATGAACTCCAAAAAGACATTTCAGATCTGATTAAACCTGTCCTTTAAATATTCCTGCCTACCTACAGCATGACTTCAACTGATACCTCAAGACTACATCAGACTGAGCAGGCACTAAATAGTTTGTCAGAAATACCACAATTCTCAGTAGAGAAACATGGTACAAAAGTGCCTTTTTCTTACTCCAGGCCTAAGGGGAAAGCAATCTCTGATCTGCTCTACAAGTAGCCATGTAACACAGTGCTAGGATTAACTTTACACCCAAGAACCAACAAATCTTCTAGACTGACCTGAGCAAATACTTGAGGTTCAATGCCCCCTGCAGACTACTGTGTTACTTTATCCTTCTTTTGCTACATCTACATTGAAGCCCCAAGGATAACATTCACTCACTGGGACACACCATAGCCTCCAAGTAAGCTTCAGAATACCTCCACTGGGCAGACATAAGATCCAAATGCCATAATAGCCAGTCAAGATCCTTATTTTCAAGTACTGAATTTGCCCAAGATGCTGCAATTGTTGGCCTCATTAACATCCATACTGCTCTATGCTCCTACACAAATTAGTCCTTACTGCTTTCCAATGACCTTTTAACTCTGGTGTACTACAGCCTTCAATAAGCCAAGCATACTATAATTTACATGAAACATGTCTACGTCGTATAACACGTTGTTCTCCCACTCATCTACCAAAGAAATTACCTCTAAATAAAAATGTCCTTTGACTGGAAATTGAATAGTCAGTTCTTACTTATCTCCAGGCATTTTAGCTAAACTGCTTTTCTGAGACAATGAAATTTCACACGTAATTGGTGGCCAGAATAGTGACTGGAACAAAGAAAACATTACATAAAACAGACTAGTCTACTTCCAGAACCAGCTCAGCTCCAGAGGCACTACAACTGCTTCTGCTCTGTACAAGGCTCAACTTAGTCCGTGGAACTTTTAATGTGAAATCCAATTAGATATCTCCAAACTTCAGGTTACTGACTCGGAAAAAAGTGTCCATCCGCTCAAGACCAGAAATCTGAGCTACTAAACCCTACCATCACAAACTGGTGCAGCGCTGCTTCCCAGCTCATCTTAATTTTTCTACCTCTTGTTACTTCAGATGATAAAGACCTAACAGCAACTTAAGCAAGCCTTCAAAAGCAAGTCAAAAGTGTAAAAAAACCCCATAAGCTTAAAGACTTTAAAAGTCCAAGTCTGCCAAACTGTGGGTCAAAGGATGCTAAAGGTATCAGTGACCTCCACCTGCTGATGCACAGTAACATTCCTCTACCTGCTTAAGTGTACTCTGGGCTTTTTACTCCTGTAACATACAGCACTAGTGTCCCACACCATGTTTTCCAAAGGAAATATGAATATCAGACATGGAATCCAAACAGTGGAATCAGTTAGCAGAAGCCAGATAACACAGACCAAATTCCACTGATCTGTAGAAGTCTTTTGTGTATTATTAACACAACTTGTTCAGGTTTTATATTTGCATCCGATTTAGGCCAATTTAAGATGACTGCTCATATCAACACTGGTAAAATCCTACAGCTACCAAAAAATTGCTGCAGTTTTGCATAGTAGGAGCATGTTATCTACACTAAGCTTATTACTAGTTTCATACACATACTGTGTTTTGAGCTCAGGAAAAGATTTCCCCATCTTGGGAATTCTCACCTTGGCTCTTTTCCAGCAGAGATGCAATCACAGCTTCATTTTCAATGGGGTTCAACGAACACGTGGAATACACCATTCTCCCACCTTCTGCCAGCTGTTCAACACCACGGGTTGCAATTCTTAACTGCAATCTAACAGAACACTCTTGATGTAGCCAGGTATCATTCAGGAACCAGAAATATTTGTCATCAAGTTTCTTACATGTGAAGCTATACCGCAGGCACATAATGCTCCATGGGCTAAACAGCCTATACTGCAGACACACTCACATCTATTAAAACAGCAATTAGGTCAAACATTAACAGTACTGCATGATAACTTCTAACATAACATTCTGTATGTTGTTCTTTCTAGTGTCCCATTAGGTTTATTATAAAGTACTCCATACTAGAAAAATAACACCCCAAAACCTGGCTCTCCTTCTCAGAAATCTACAGTCAAAATGAGAAGCAATCTATTATAAATATTATAGACAACACAGCTTAGCTAGTATTGGCTTTCTGAGAAAAGTATCACTGAGCCAGATGATGAACTTATAACCTACTTGCATACTGACAACTAAAACAGAACCTGCAATTATGAGTTATCTAGCAGTAACACCACAGGTCAGCTGAGTCACAGTAACCGAGAGCATTCCCAGCTTGTTACAAAGGCACAGTAAAATGTTCTAAGCTTCTCCATCTGTGTTTAAATTACTGCTTTTTACCATGTGCCTGCACTAGGCTAAGTACTCATTCACCATCATTTAACATAAACAAGTCTCAGGTAACTGAAACCGTGTATGTATCACCTCTAATATTCTTAAGACTTTAAAACGTTTCTATTAAATCTTACAAGTTGCTGTATTTTCCAACAGTATTTTACCTGCCTAAACACTAAGAATCCCAACCAAATTATTTGTTCTCTCTTTCATTAGCTACCTTGTCTAAATGAACTCAATGAATGTTAGTATGTCAGATATGCTTAAGAAAACAAGCAATTTAGATTCACAGACTACACTCCTCTTATCTGAAACACTACACTTTCTCTGAATGGTACATCAGCTCTTGATCTGAGAGAAAAGTGACTCTTCTCAGTCTCTGCTTTGTTATATATTAACATATGAATGCATGCAGATGTTATCAGGAAAAGGAGCAGAGAGAAATGAAAGTGCAGATGTGTAATAAGCATTTTTACCCATGGAGCTGCAAACTGTTTTGTGTCGTCCACTTCTTCCATACATCAATGTTTTTCCTCATAGTTCCATCTCCACTGTAACAGAGGTCAAACAGATTTGTATTATTTGTGGGTGAAACTTATTTCGTATCAAAGTCATTTATAGCAGCAAAGTATTAACAATTCCTCTCCCACATTAATGAGTCCTCCTATGTCATATTGTTTGCTTCAATGCTATCTTTGTATTTCAGAATCCTGAGCCCAAGTTCAAAATTGGTCCAAACTTAAGTACCCCTTAGAATGAAAAACATTCACCTTGATTTGGTATCTTCTTACCCAAGAATTTTAAGGCATTCACCTGCTTTGGAAGTTACTATAAATCATAACTCACTTAAGAACTCAAAAAGCATAACTCAGTAAGACAAAAATTGTAACACTGCATTTAGTGCACTAAAATCTGCACACTGAAAATTGCATGCAAGATACCTGCAGGGGACGTCACATAAAATCCTGTCATAGAAGAGGACCTCTTTTCTTCCATCAACATCTATTTGTAGATTAGGAATGCTGGAGGCATCATGATTTACCACCATGATGCACGGACTGTTTAACCTCTTAGCCTGATGAACCAGCAAATAGCAGCGCTTGTTGTCGACATCATTAGCAATTACAAAACCCTCTGGAAAAAAAAAAATATTAGGAAGATGCTTTACTACTCAACAGCTAAGTAATTTTACATAGTTTACTGCTTTATCTTCAAAGTTGTGTAAGCCTTTCACTAAACATTTTTACTTAAAAGACTACTTACGAAGACAGGACCCCTTACTGAACATAAAATAACATGAAGTATGCTGAGGTTTAACTGATGTGTCAAATACAGTCTCAATAGTTCTAGCTTCCATGCAGCAACAATAAGTAACTTCTCAAAGTAAAACCTCTGTAACAGAAAGAACCTCCACTGCCATTGAACACAATCTCTGTACATCAGATATCCAGAAGAATCCAGAAAGAATCCACTCCCCCCAACTTCACAATTTCCATGGGCAGTATTTTCTGTGAGCATCTAACTGAAAGTAAAGATTCTGAAGCTTAAAAAGAAATAAACAAGATAAATATAATGACCATTCTAAGGCTAAAGCTCCTCAATCCAGTGTTTGCAGGATACAACTGTAACACAAGGGTTTATGGGCCACCACCTACTAGGTAAACCTGATATATATAAAAAAATTAAGTGCTAATCAGATCTACTGTAGTCTGAACTGTGAAGATATCTACCTGTATCTATATGTAATCTATCTCTCTCCTCTAGCCAAGGAAGCCCACAAAGTTTCAAAGCAAAGATGGGGGTATCTTGTATCATTCCAACACACTGGGGGTTCAAAAGGTAGTTAAAGGCAGTTACTTAACTGTGATAATTATAACAATCTTTTACAAGAAAAAGCAAAAATTCAAAGTCACAAAAGTTTTTGGTAGTTTTTCCAGACTTACTGGGAAAAGGATCATTCATGTCTGCATGTAGCATTTCAATCAGTTGGGCAGTCTTAGATCCAGGTGCAGCACACATATCTAGAATCTACAAACAGTAGAAAATTAAATAACAAGTCCTACCTTTACATGGTTTTTAAGTCTGAGAAATTTACTATGTGTTCTTGTTGAAATTAAATATTCTTGCATACAGTTGCAGAATTGTAATTGTTCTGAAGACCAATTTACAAAAACATAAAGTTCTGGTTTTTGTACGCTTTATCTCTGAGGGTCTAATATGTAAAAAGGACTTTAGTTTCTATGGAACAAATGCACGAGCTGAAAAAGAAAGATCTGGAAGAGAAATATGAATGTAGATGGGGGATATGGTCTTTTTATCATCTCAATTTCAGCTGAACTGGACCTTTACATACACACGCACATTAAAAGCAAAGTTACGCTAAAGAACAAGTAGTATTTTTCTTTAACTATCAGTAAATTAATCAGCCCAGTTAATTATACAGATTTCATAAAAATTAAGTTCTATCTCTCCCCACCCATTTGCATTTTAATGCCAAAAAAATCAGGGCAGTATAAACCGCTTCATTCTAATATCCTTGAAGAAGCACTTGGAAATTACCTGAACTGTCCTCAGCAACAGCACAGAACAGCACAGCTACCAACACCTGATTTCTAGCATTATTTCTCACTCCTGGTTCATCACAAACTTGGCTTGTGGTGGAGTCATTCGTACAGTCACTTTCACAGCAAACCATCTGACAGCTAACACTGCCTTCTTAAGTAAGGAAGCTTACAGTCTTCTTGCATAGTTACATAAACATACAAATATCTTAGGACCTTTAGCACAAGAAATGTTAGCTGAAATTGTACAACAGTATAAAAGACAGGGATGGATCTGATCCAGTTCCCATACAAGCTCTTGTCATGAACAAGACTAACCTGGATGACAGATCCCAGGGAGATGCAAAGAGCATTTATGGAGAGCTTCAAGGACCATGTGATAAGCACTGCTTAATGCATCATGAAACACACTCAGTAAGACACTGTCATGCCTGCCATTTAAAGTAACAGTTGTAACACTGACAGTTTCCACTTTTGCAGATAATGCACAAAAAAAAACAAGAATGCCTTCTCCTGGAAGGCATGCTAAGGCACATGAAAAACAAGGTGCTTGGTGACAACCAGCATGGCTTCACTAAGGGGAAATCCTGCCTGACCAATTTGGTGGCCTACAGAACTGATGGACGGGGTAGAGCAGCTGATGTCATCTATCTGGACTTGTGTAAAGCGTTCAACACTGTCCCACACGACATCCTTGTCCCTAAATTGGAAAGACATCAACTTGAGAGGTGAACCACTCAGTGGGTAAGAACTGGCTGGATGGCCGCACACAAAGAGCTGTGGTCAATGGCTCAATGTCCGGCTGGAGACCAGTAACGAGTGGTGTCCCTCAGGGATTGGTGTTGGGACCGGTCTTGTTCAACATCTTTGTCGCTGACATGGACAGTGGGATTGAGTGCGCCCTCAGCAAGTTTGCCGATGACACCAAGCTGTGTGGTTCGGTTGATACCCTGGAGGGAAGGAATGCCACTCAGAGGGACCTTGACACGCTTGTGAGGTGGGCTGATGCCAACCTCATGAAGTTTAACCATGCCAAGTGCAAGGTCCTACACCTGGGTCAGAGCAATCCCAGGCATGGCTATAGGTTGGGCAGAGAAGAGATTCAGAGCAGCCCTGTGGAGAAGGACTTGGGGGTGTTGGTTGATGAGAAAATAAACATGAGCCAGCTTCAGTGTGTGCTCGCAGCCCAGAAAGCCAACCGTATCCTGGGCTGCATCAAAAGCAGCGTGACCAGCAGGTCGAAGGAGGTGATCCTGCCCCTCTACTCTGGTCTTGTGAGAATTCACTTGGGAGTATTGTGTGCAGTTCTGGTGTCCGCAACATAAAAAGGACACTGAACTGTTGGAACACGTCCACAGGAGGACCATGAGGATGATCAGGGGACTGGAACACCTCCCGTATGAAGACAGGCTGAGGAAGTTGGGGCTGTTCAGCCTGGAGAAGAGAAGGCTGCGTGGAGACCTCATAGCAGCCTTCCAGTACCTGAAGGGTGCCTATAAGGATGCTGGGGATGGACTCTTCATTAGGGACTGTAGTGACAGGACAAGGGGTCACGGGTTTAATCTTAAACAGGAGAAGTTTAGATTGGATATAAGGCAGAAGTTCTTTCCTGTAAGGGTGGTGAGGCACTGGAATGGGTTGCCCAGGGAAGTTGTGAATGCTCCATCCCTGGTGGTGTTCAAGGCCATGTTGGATAGAGCCTTGGGTGGCATGGTTCAGTGTGAGGTGTCCCTGCCTATGGCAGGGGGGGGATGGAACTAGATGATCTTAAGGCCCTTTCCAACCCTAACTATTCTATAATTCTATGAAGAATAAGCAAGTGTAAACATGCTTCAAAATTGTCCAGCAAGCTGATTGTGAGGGAAAACGAAATTGTGAAAAACAGATTAAAAATTAACACAACCACAGAGTGGTTTCACGGACATCAAGCTGATTCTTCCATAACAGAATTCTGTACCAGCCTTGATACTGCTCTTGTAATTTGTAGTGTAATCAAACTATCTGCTAGGAAAAAATCCAGTACACAGTATATTCTAGAGTTACCTTATGATGAGGGTTAACATTAAGCAGCAGAGGTGGGATCATACTAACAGCCTCCTGTCGACTGATATTTCCCTTGAAAGGAACAAAAGAACAAAAATAAAGATCAGCACCCCCTCCTTTTTATTGCACAAGAGAGCACATTTCCCTTGCACTACTTTTTTTAATCTCTATAAAATAAAATAAAGCAATCTAAACCACACTGTTATAAATTCAGGATTGAAATTTGGTAGCAGGTAACAACAACAACAAACATCAACATTTTTCATCCAACTGAAATCTCTGGTTATTGCACATTTGTTCTAATTTTGTTAAACCTATAGATATAATTTCTGCTCAGAAGAGATGAGAAACTGGATTCAAGCAAGTGAGAAACATGCATTACTAAAGGTAAGTGTTGTTACGTATGCACACACGCTTTTTACAGAATTTAAACACCTATTTTCTAAGAGCAACTCATTATTTCACAGGGACTCATTTTCACATTCTCAAGCAAAAAACAAATGCAATTAGCACAGGAGAAACATTTGTAACTGCAGTTTTGCAGCAGTCGTAGGATGAATCACTGTCAACACCAACACTAAATCGAGATTCTTCTGAGCTACTCAGCTGCTGAGAGAAAAGGTGCGGTCTCAATGTCTCATAACACAGTTAAACAAAACACGGCTCAGGATTTGCAAGAGAAAAGAAACAAATCAAGGTGTATCTAGGACTTACACATTCTGTCTCGCTAACCAGAAACTGATGAAACTTCTCCAGCTGTGGTGACTTGCGCAAGATTTTTCTGCTCAGGTTGGTGTGCCAGGCTAGCTCTTCTGGATACCTGGGGCAAAGAGGCAGAAGAAGAGCAAAGGCAAATGAAACCAATTCATGAGGCTGGATGCCGGGACTGCACAGGATGCCTGTTTGACTTGCACCTCGCTCACCAGCTCAGTGCCTGCGGCATTTCGACTTTCTGGCCATCCACTTCCAGGTCCTCCAGCTCCTTGAAGTACTTTTCCTTTAAGCAGTGGAGAATCTCTCTGGCGTGGCTGCACAGGAGGGAGGCACATAGGATGAGGCAGGATGGGGACCCGCCTTCCCCAGGCGGCAGGTAAAACCGGAGGGTACCTCCGAGCCCGGGGCCCCCTGCCAGCCCCTACCTGCGGTAGCCGGTGATGCGCAGCGTGGCGGGCAGCGGCTCCCTCAGCGCCGCCATGAAGTCTCCCCACTCTCCGTCGGGCACGATGCCCAGCTCCCGGTAGTACCGCTCGAACAGCTCATTCTCCTTCACGATCTCGGGGTAGCCGCCGGCCCAGCCCTGAAACACGCCGGCACCGTCAGCCCGGCGGCGATGCCGCTGCCCTCCCCGCCCGGCCCGGCCTGGCTCTCACCGCCTGGTCCCCGCCGCCGCCACCGCCGCTGTCACCGCCTCGCTCCTGCCGCTGCCGCTGCTGCTGCTGCTGCTGCTGCTGCCGCCTGCGGTCGCGCGCGCGGCGGCCCATGGCGGCCAGGCGCCGCACGAGCCCCGCTACGCGCCCAGCCGTCGGTGCGGCCTCTCCCGCCCCTCACGAGCAGAGGGGCCGCACGCACGCACACACACACACACACACACACACACACACACACACACACACGGCTGCCGCACCGCGTGCTCGCGCCGATACGCGCATGCGCTGGCCCTACCCCCAAGAGCGCCGTTCGGGTTACTTCCGTGCCGCCGCGCGGCGCCGGTGGGTGTGCCCTCTGCCGGCTGATGAATGGAGGCGCCGGGGCGCCTTCGGCTGTGCGGTGTGTGATGGGTGTCAGCGACGTTTGCGGGTTGTGGCTGCGGCTGTCGGGCCCGGAGGAGCAGCGGCTGCTACAGCTCCTCTCCTACGGGCTGGTGGCGCTGGGCGCCGGCTCCGCGGTGCTGCTCCGCTTCATACACATGCCCTATGGGCGTTACTCCTCGCGGCGCTTCGGCTGGCTGCTGCCCGCCCGCCCCGCATGGGCGCTGCAGGAACTGCCCTCACTCCTCGTCCCGATCTGGCTCGCTGCCTGCGGCGGGGCGGTCTCCGCCGCCTGGCCCAATCGCATCCTGCTGGGCTGTTTCATCGTGCACTATGTACAGAGGTGCGGCGGGGTCTGCGATGGAGCGCTCGGCGGGGGCGGGGGGAGCTCCTTTCTGGCTCGCCTGGAGAGCAGGAAGGACGGGGGGGTGGTGGTGGTGACAGGTAAACGGGTGTCGTTCTGCGGCAGCTTAGTGCCAGTCCCGGCAAAAACACCTGGCTGCTGCTCTCTGACTACAGGGACTGAAATTCTGCCTTTGATTAATTATTATTAACTCTTACTATTCGCTGTAACAATCCCTAACGTTTTTTCTGTATGTGTTAAGATGCTGTAGGTTTTTACATGAGCTGAGCAAGTAATTGTAGTGGTGCCGTGCTCGCTGCTTTGCCCTGCTGTGTGGGGTGCGGTGGAGTGCTCGGGCATCTTTCAGAATAGAGTATTTGGTGTTGTAAGAGTACAATGTTCCAACACGGAAAGATCCGCTCTAGGTGCTGATACAATTTTACTATGGGGAAGCGGTAGTGATTTTTCAGTTGCGTGGGGTTTGCTTCGGGCGTTTGACTCGATTCTTGTTTGGACCCTCCCAGCTCAGGACATTCAAGGATTAGTTAAAGCACCTGCAGAGCTGGAGCTGAGTGCCCCGTGTTACTATGCAGTCAATGGTATTTGGATATTCTGTAAGCTACTTAAGAGAAAGGAGACTGACTAGAGCTTAGGCAAGATTCTGCTGTTCCCATCAAGTCATGGTAGCTACTGGTAGTACTCCACAAGTGATAATATGGCAGAGAAAGATTTGTCAGGCTAATTTTGAGTGTGTGATATATGTGTTGGTATCAGCTATGTACAGTACTTATTATGATGAACTGTTGGTTTTAACCAAAAGTATTCCATATCCTGGTGGTAGAGAAGAATGCAATGTAGAGTTGGCCTGGTGGCTAACTGGCTTTGCAAACCCAGGACTGTGTCTTTACTCCCTCTTTTCCAGCCTTACGAATAAAGAGATTAGGGTTGACATGGGATGTTAACTCATCCTCTGTGTCTGGGAAAATCTGGAAATGAAAAGGCAGGGCTTGCACAGAAAGCTGAGCTGTACTGCAGTTTCTTTTTTTCCAGTTGCTTTACTGCTGTCTCTGAACAGAGGGACTGTTCTGTAGTTGAATGTAGACTGTTACCCATTTGTTGTAACCTAGCGGTCTTTAAGTAATTTAATCATATTAATGATTTTGTTACGCTTTCTTGAAAGCTGTCACGGCTTTGCTTCCTCTGAAGCCGTAATCCTGGGGTAGCTGGAAAAACATGCAAAGAAGGCTCAGGCTTCAGTAATCCTGTTCCTGTATCATTATAGATTGCAATTAAATTGATAGGTGATGGGAAGTTGGCTAGCCATGAGAGACAAAGCACAGAAACCCTCACCCGCTTTTCTTGTTTGAAGCCTGTTTGTTTACTCATGATGTAATTGCCAGGAAAAGCAATCAAGATTCCTTTCCAAAATGAGATAGCAGCTGTGGATTTGTCACCTGCCTTTATCAGGTGTCATAGGGTAGACCAAGATTATCAAGGCAAAGGCGAAATTAATATTTTTAGGTAACCTTAAGAGTAAGGAGGAAACCAGGTTAATGTCAAGAGGATTGACTTTCCCCCTGGAAGTGCTGGTGGATTTGATGTAGGGATTGTGAGACTTGGCTTGTTTCAGAAAGCTTAATTATACTAATGAGGGCTCAGGAGCAAAGGAGGACAAAAATATGCTTAGAACATCAGTTGGCTTTACTCCTATTGCCAAAGTAATTGGCTTGGATACAAGGTTCAACACTTCTGTCATAAGGAGTGAGAGGACTGATAGGGTCCTGTTAGGGTGGTGAGGCACTGGAATGGGTTGCCCAGGGAGGTTGTGAATGCTCCATTCCTGGCAGTGTTCAAGACCAGGTTGGACGAGGCCTTGGGTGATATGATTTAGCGTAAGGTCTCCCTGCCCATGGCAGGGGGGTTGGAACTAATGACTTTAAGGTCCTTTCCAACCCTAACTATTCTGTGATTCTATGATCTTGTAATTCTGATGAGGCAACAAAATCATTTAGGTGTCAAAACAAGTGTAACTCTCCTTCTGAAATGGGATTAAAGACTGCTGAGAATTTCAAAAGCAGGATAATATGGGCTATGGATTACCGTTCTTGACATCAAAAATATCTTTTCTGTTTGTTAATGCAACAGTTTTTCTTTCCTTGTCTGTTATAGGGCACTCATATTTCCTCTTCTGATCCGGGAAGGAAAGCCAACACCATTTTTCACTTTTGTGCTGGCGCTTCTGTTCTGTGTTTACAATGGATATTTGCAAGGCCGAAGCTTAAGCAACTATGCAAAATACCCTTCAGGCTGGTTAAAAGATCCGTGTTTTATTACAGGTGAGTTAAAACATGTTATGAGAATATTAGGTGTAGTTTTCCTTTGTCTTCACAGCTTTTTATTTTTCATTATAATTTTATAGTGTCTTCAGTCCCATTTTATAACTTTTCTCATAGTTAATTCTTCCATTTGCTGTAGCTGGAAGCCTTTAACCTGTTTTCTTTTAGAATTGTGAACTGGCACTTCTTCCCACAATGTCAGTCTTAGCTGAGCTGACTGTCATATTTATTCTTTAACACCAAAGTAAATATGGGTCATGTGGTTGGTGGTTTTTTTGTTGTTTTGTTTTTGAATATAAGAACTTGAGGCCTGAAATGAAACCATCAACGTGCAGGTTTAGAACAAACAAAGCAGACTTTCCATATAATATGTAGATTAAACTGAAATCCCTTGTTTCTCAATGTTGTGGGTAGTAAAGTTTTGTATGTGGCCAAACAGAAGTGAATGAATTCATGCAGTACAAATCCAGTAAGGGTAGTTGCTAAATACCAAAATACCATTTCTAATGCCGAGAGTCCTCACTGCTAGGGTATTTAGGCGTGCACGCACACTCATGCACCAACCCCCCCCACCCCTGTAATATGAGTGGGCTTTGCCGAGCAACATAACTGGTCCCCCAAGAAGGGTTTGGAGAGGTGGATCACTCACTCCTATCAGGAAATGAGGTTGCATTTATAGTTGAAGTCATGCATATGATTAAAAGGCTATGAAGTCTAGTGGCACCAGGAAGATCTTCTTGATCTGAGGATAAACCAGAATATTTTTCCTTATCATTCAAAGGCATAATACTGGGCTGTGTGGATCCTTGATCTGACCCAGTACCACTCTTGCTCTGACTCTGGAATAACAAATCGGTGTTTCTCCTAGATTTCTCAAGACTTTTAAAATAAGCAGCTTTTATCTTTACTGCAGTGTTACTGTGGATGACAATAGACTGCTGTGTTAAATGCTGTCGTGACTATAAGATTGACAAAATGTAAATCAAAATAGATTGTCTTGCCAGGATTAGGAGGTGGTACTGCTTGTGTTCTAAAAATGGAGAAATTGAGGCACAAGGGAATTACTTCAGTGGGTGGTAGGCACTTGAAGTGCTTGAAATTCTCTTGGTATTTTTGAAATTCCAATCTTGTTAAACTTGGATCTGACAAAAAAAAAGATATTAAAAGACTGGTGGATCAAAACTGTTGAAGGCTGGTGCACCATAGATTTGTTTCTGATGCCCTAGTTTAGTACCTTAATCAAAAGATATCTCAATATAGTGCTGTTAAATCATGAGTCAGGAGCCATAAAACAATTCATCCTTACTGTAAGATCTTAAAAACTTAAGGTCATAAGACTGCTGCTCAGGTTTCATTGGTTTGTTTTTTGCATCAGTGATTTCTGAAAGACGTAAATGTATAAACAATAGCTGGATTCATGTGCCTTCTGTTGTGAATACTTCTGTGTATGAAATAGTTTAGTTTGGTTTTGTTTGCTGGGTTTTAGGTTGTTTTTTTTTTCCCCAAATAATATCAGTTTGGAATATATGCTTATGTATATTTCTAGTAATGCTAATTGTAAGCAAAGTGTTGCTCTCATGACTGTTTTGAGTCAACAATATTGCTTTAAAAAGTTATCCTGAAAACTATGAAAGTGAACATTCCTGTTAATGGTATTAATGTTACTATTATGAGTACTATTAATTATTAGTATTACTAATTAATGCTGTTATCAGTTCTATTAATAGTACTATTAGTAATGCTGCTATTAATGGTAGCAACCATTTTGGATGTCACTTGCTGACTTTTCTGAGTGTTATTACAGTAAATCTTTAGTTTGGCATGGCTATGAAACAGCCAAACCGAAGATGTCTTGTTTCTTATTGTACTAGAACATCTTTTGGGCTTTTTGGGGTTTTCTTTTCATTTTGTAGTGCACAGCAAGATAATTGGAACACAGATGATACTTATAATTATTTGGTATTCATCTCAGCTAGGTATCACCAAATTTGCAGTTTATGCTTGTAGCTTTGTTCAACTCGAATGCAGCAGTGCTGTATTGTACACTTGATACTCCCTGAACAACAGGATTATTATGTTCTGGTTCTTAAAAAACATCTGGCAGAAAAAAATGAGTAAAAGATTATAAAATAACAATTGCAAGAAGGCATATTTGCTGAGGGTTAATGAGGTATTTCTTAAGTCCACATAAAGTTACTGAGTAGAAGAGGAATGGGAGAGTGCTTACAAGCAGCAGCCAAAACAAGGTTCAGTAGTTGGAAGCTGAAGTTAGATAAATTTGCAGTGAAGACAAAAATTTGGAGAAGTGAGGCTGATTGACCATCATGGTGGGAGGTTTCAAACAGCTGATGTGTTCTCTCTGAAGCCTTAATATACAGATGGACTGTTTTCAGATGTTTAGGAGTTAATTCTGGGAAATAAATAGCTTATCCTTACTCCAGCAATTGTTTTGGAGCAGCATACAGTTTTGATGTGGTTTGTTCAGTTTCTCTGGACTGCATGTAGGTTTAGGTCAGAGCAGTGAACTTCAAATGCAGTGCAACAGTTGATAAAACCATGAGCTTGCAAATCAGTGTGGGAGCAACTTTGTAATTTTTTTAGCATGTACCTTACACACTTGTGCCAGTAGAAAGCCTGTGAACTTGCCAAAAGAACCCAAAATACTCTGAAGTGGCGAGTGCTGTAAACAGGCGTATATATGCATCTGCATGTTTTCCGCTTGTGTTCTTTCCTAATCTGTCTGCACTTCTAGTTGGAAGCTCTTTTCGTTTGCTTGCTTTAGCTTCATCAGACCTGTTGTAGTATGGGAGTGTGCCATATGGCTTGTCTTACTACTTTAAATCCTCCTTCAACCACTTCCTTTCATGTTGATGGCTAACCCTTCTGTTCATCAAAACACTTTTCTCTGCGGCAGCTATGTGAAGGAGAGTAGTACCTATAACTCGGAAGGCGCAGATGACAGAACATCAGCACTTAATCTGTTGTGTGAGGCTTGTTATCTGGCAGTCAGGCAACCAAGCACGTGTGCCACCTTAGCCGTCTATACAGAATAGACGTGAGAAGAGCATGGGTGTATGTCCATATCTGCATATGGTCTTGTGACTGAGGGATGAGGGTTAGTCAGTATATCTCCTAATATCTATTGGCATCTGGATGCTCCAAATGATTTTGTGCCTTCTTGGAGAGACTCATCACAGACATGAGATGAGGCACTTGTTCACCCTAAGTGTCTACAAGGCACTTCTGGCACCTGTAGAAATTGGCCTTCTGCTGTTTTTTATACATCATCTTGCACTGTACATTCCTGAAACAAAGAGTGCAGAGGTGAACCAGATGGCAGTTATCATGCTGTCATTCTGAAATAGTCTGAAGGATAGGTCATTTTGCATGAGATTCTATATAGGTATGGGTGAAGAGGGCAGTGGTGCAACAACGCATACGTGCTCTTCTGTTGCACTACATTATTTGGTAGTGTACACCTAGTTGTTCTTATGCAAGGGTTCTCCTAATATGAAGCCAGGCCTTAACCTCCAGGTTTATCTAGACGGAGAAAAGCCTCTTGAGTTGAATAGATGACCTCACAAGACTATTATGTATGGGGTATCCTGTGGTTCTGAGAATCTACTGGGATATGCTGTGGCTTCCTTCCTGTTTACATGTCCACATTTCCCGGTGGTGGAAGCCAAGTCAAGCAGATTGTGGTGCATAACCAGCTCTTCGCTTTGTAGAGTGCAGTCCTACGACTTAGTCATGGTGAGAATCTGAGGATTAGGACAGTGAACCAATCACAGAATTGAATAATCATTAGGGTTGGAAAGGACCTCTAGAGATCATCCAGTCAAGTCCCCCTGCCAAGGCAGGGCCACCCAGAGCAGTTATACAGGAGCATGTCCAGGTGGGTTTTGAATGTCTACAGGGAGGGAGATTGCACAGCCTCTCTCTCAGCCTGTTCCAGTGCTCTGCCACCCTTGATGTAATGAAGTTCTTCCTCATGTTGTGGTGAAACTTCTTGTATTTTAGTTTCTGGCCATTGCTCCTTGTCCTGTCGCTGGGCATCACTGAAAAGAGTCTGGCACCAACCTCCTGGCATGCACCTTTGAGATATTTACATGCATTAATGAGATCCCCCCTTGGTCTTCTGTAGACTAAGCAGGCCCAGCTCCTGCAGTCCCCCCTCATGAGAGGGGATCCAGACCTTGATCATCTGTGTGGCCCTTTTCTGGACCTTCTCCAGTAGCTCCTTGTCTGTCTTGTGCAGAGGAGCCCAGAACTAAACACAGTACTTCAGATGTACTCCCAGGTCCTTCTCAGATGAACTCTAGTAGGTCAGAAAAGCTGGAACACAGCATTGTACTAGCTACTAGGGAAAAAAAACTATTGCAGCTGAAACCAGGACAGTATCCACCCTTTATTGTATACCATTTACAGCATGCTCAGGTCCCACACTTTCCAATATACCATCTCTTTCTCTCTCTCTCTATATATATATATATTATATATTATCTCTGTATATACACATAAATGTCACTTCTTAGTCAATGGACAATCCCTATAAAGTTTGAGTTCATTCAGCCTGTGATGTTGGGTTTCATCTGTCGTAACAGTCCTTCAGGGCAGGAGAATGGTGTTGGATTGTCGCCTACTGACGTCAGTTCTGATTTCATCACCGCTGAGCTTATCTGATTTCATCAAAGGTCATCCGCTGTTTGGGTGATGATTGAAATGAAGTCATATTCAGTCAGGGGTGATCTGTGGACAGTACTGGGAGACTCCCACTGCTGCTGCCACTGCTGGCTTTCCACACCTCTATTCTCTGTCCATTGAGTATAGGTGCAGGAAACACAGTTATGCACAGTACTTCAGCAGGGGAAAAGTGGATCTTCAGATCAAAGAGGGGTGCTGTTAAAATAGCCTACCTTCATTGGCTTGCTATCCATGAAGAAAGATTTGGTTTCCTTTCCATGTGGTAGTTTTCAACTAGGAGGGGTAAAAATGCACAAAATCAAACTCGTCTTCTGTAGTAAATGGACACTCTTACACCAAGTTCCAGTCTTTTTGCATTATCTGAAAACTTCTTATAGTAATTTGCAAACAGATATGAATACTGAATATGCAGATAATGTTCTCGAAAATTATGGTGGCATTTCAGAGTAGAAATGTATGGGTAGAGACAATGACTTGCTTGTTTAGTTATGTGAATAACGCCCCTTATTTTCCAAGGTAGTCTCCATCTCCTCTGGCAATTAGCAAATTGATACATAATTACTAATGCTAAGAGAAGCAAAATATTTTTGTTGCTGAATGCACTGGAGAGTCAATATTCGTTGTTGGGATAGCGATCTGCTCTGAAGGAAGAAAGTTAATTATCTTTTTTCCTAAAAGTGTAATTCAACAGCATTTGAATTATTCATCCTGTGTTTTTTTGAATGTTGTTATATGAATTGGTCTGTGAATTCCTCATCATGTTGATCTAATTCATCTCTATCTCATGATGATGTCATTACATTGAATATATAGTTGAAAGGATTATGGTAAAATTCCACTGCAAAAGACTTCACATACAGCAGCTACACACCTTGACTGCTAATGGAAACTTACTGCACTGTGCTGTATGAGCAAAAGGTTAAGAAACACTCTTGTCCACATGACTAAATTTTGCAATTAGTTTTGTAACGTAAGCAGATTGTAACAAGCTAATCAAGCAACTTTCTTCATATAGGTAAATATCGAAAGAGCTTTCATGCAGAAACCTTCATTTCTCTGCAGAATAGTCATTTCCTCCTAATCCCTGTGAAAGCAGACAGCTAGATGCTTTAGGTAAACGTATCCCACAGGGGAGTGTGAGAATAAGCTGCCCATTGAACAACATGTTTGAGAGGCAATGTTCACTTATATCTGTAGTTTCACTTTGAAATGTAGCTTAAGTCTTGGTAAAGCATGTTCTGACAACCTGCTGGTCTTGCAACATGGCCCTTTACATCCTGATATCCACTTGGTGTCCTTGCTGAGATGGTCGTACTACTGTATTGCTCTGTATTGAAAGAGAACCATCTGAAAGACTCGCATTATGGGTGCAAAAAGGCAAAGCTGTCTTAGTCTGATATCTAAAGGACTTTGTCCTAGAAGCACATCACTGGCATATTCTTGATAATAAAAATCGATAACTTTGGATGTAGATTCAAAGCAATACAACGGATCTGCCCTCAAAACCTGAATCCTGTCTGCTCCTAGTAACAAGGAATGCTGCCTTCAAAGAATGATAACATAGGTAATGTAGCCAAAGACTCAAAATGGAAGGGTGAAAATACCAAATTTCAATCCTAAATTCCTTTTGATTTATCCCATGCAATTATGGCAACAAAACATAAGGGTGCAGAATGCAACAATAATCTTAGTTTCTGTGACAGCCTGGTATAAATGGTTAACACATTTTATTGAACAACACGAGTAAATGGTGCCTGAATTCTTTCACAGTTTCATTATCTCTCTTATTGCACAGAAGCCTGCTGTGGAAACTCTGGTGTGATGTCAGTAAAAAACAAAAAAAGTGGGACAATGGGACTAAAATGTAACCCTCTGGCAGGAATAAGAATGGCTGTTACTTTCAGCGATTGAAATTTAATGTATTTTCCTGTATGGAAGTCAGTGAAATATTACATCTGTATATATGTACACATGCATACATTTATATAAGAATAAACTTTATACTTACAGTGCTATTCCTTTCTAGAGACCTGTTGATCACTGTGAGCTCTGCTGAAGAGCTCAGTGTGGGAGTGGGATTGTGTAGGATGTCAACAGAAGTGCTTATACTGCTTACATTATTACTGCTTTGAGATAACATGCCTAATAAGTGCTATATGACTGTAGTTTGTTTTCTGAACATACTTTGGCTCTAGTGTATTAACAATAGTACTTTAAATATTTCTCTTCAGGTTTTATGGGGTGGTTGATTGGCATGGCAATCAATATTCATTCTGATCATATTCTCAGAAATTTGAGAAAACCAGGAGAAACTGGCTACAAGATACCAAGAGGTGAGTAAATGTGTTAGAAATCTATCTAGCAAAAGAAGCATCTCCCATATGAGGAGAGGTGGAGAGAGCTGGGACTGTTTGTTCAGCCTGGGTAATTGAGGGCTCAAGAGACTCTTACTGATGTGTAATATATGATGGGAGGGAATGAAGAACAGGGAGTTGGGTTCTTACCCTACCTTTCATGAGCGTAAGTAGGTGGATGGAGCAAGAAGACCTTATCTAAGGTCTTAGGTAATCGGAAAGCAATGACTACTGTGATAAGGTAGACACAGGGAAAAGGGGACAGACACCCAGGGGAAAAGGGGACAGACACCCAGAGGAAAATTAGGCATTATAAATTCTGTTCTTTGTGCGAAAAACGAAGGCTATGAAAGGACTTTTTATGGAGTCTAGTGAAGTGTTTCCAAAAGTGTCAATAAGCATTAACATTAGACTCTTCCAGGTATATTACAATGTATATTACACTCAGTGCGAGAAGAAAAATAGTGATTACCTCTGAATTCTGATATTTCTAAGTGTTTCCCTTAAGTTGTTGCTCTTTTGGTTTTTAGTGAGACTTTTAACACTAAAACTGGAATAAATATATATATATATAAGGCAATAGATAGTTATTTTTCACCAAGGCAACTTATTAATAGGAGTAAATCCAAGTGCCCATGTGAAAATAACTGTACTGTATTACATTCAGTGTACAAAAAAAGTTCTGAAGGAAATAATGTATTATTTGGTGTACAGTCAGGATGAGCTGGTCTTTTTGATATTGCTTATCCAGTTCAAGTCCTAGAATTCTACTTCTCTTTTCAGAGGCTAAGGAATTATAATTAAAGCAAGGTCAAAACATGTCCTTTATTACACTTGGCAAATACTTGTTTGTTTAGTCGCACTGGTAAACCAATGTGAAATGTTAATCAGTTTGTACACTAACTTTGCAACTAGGGTGCAAGTTCTTCTTTTATAAAATTCCCAGCAGGTGAGTACTGATTGTTTTATGTGTAAATGGCTATAAAACACATTTAGTGCAGACTGGTAATCGCTACTTTCACTGAGTGCTGGGGCTAAAGCAGTAGACCGGACAGGGGATGATCTACTGCAACACATTTTAAGCTAGAGGATAAATTTGGAACTTTAATTCATAATAGTGTTCATAATTAATTTCTGAACAACTTAAATTAAACACTGTACGCTAACTAACCCTATGGGTATTTTTGGGGACTCTTAAAGGAGAGCATATTTTCTGTTTTTACACCTTATAAAAAAGGTTTAGTTTGTGATCAAAAAAACCAGTTTGATATCATTTTTAAGTCATTATTTAGAAAGACATGAACTCACTTCAAATATTGATAAATCCGCCTTTCTGTCATGATTTAAATAAGAAAAATGAAACTGGAGAAGGTCAGTCTAGGAGTAAGGTCTGAAGTGATCCTTTATTGTACAGCTTGACATGAAAACGACTGCCTTTAAAAATTATATAGAGACACTGGTGATATAGCTCTTACTAAGCTCTCCTTGAGCTCTTATTATAGCTCTAAAACCTTAATAAGAGTTTTAAACTAACTCTGTCCTGCTTTCAGGAGGAATGTTTGAGTATGTCAGTGGAGCCAACTTTTTCGGAGAGATCCTGGAATGGTTTGGGTTTGCCCTTGCCTGCTGCACCATTGAAAGCCTTGCATTTGCGTTGTGCACACTTTTCATCTTGGGTTCAAGGGCAAAACAACACCACCAGTAAGTGTTTGGGGTTTATAATTTATGTTGTCTCTATGCCACTCTTCATTTCCATTTCACAAATTAACACCTTGTTCCAGAGAGATGTTGCAGAGCAAGTATTGTGAAAGACTGCTACTGCGTGGAGAGTACAATAGAGAACACTGAGTAGTATTAAGCACTGCTGAATTTCAACAGGATAGTACTGAGCATAAGCACAATGAGGTGGTCAAAATAATGCTTAAATGAACACAGTTCATCCTGGATCTGTAAAGATTATGGATGAGTTTGGGGAAAATTTTCTTAATTGCTCATCTGCTATACATTCCCTTGCAATTCAAATTTATTGCTATAATATTAAAATCTTGAAAATCACTCTGAAGTCTTCTGTCTCAGGCACATTTTATAGTCAAGTCTGTATCATATTGTCTATAATCAACTGTACAGACAATATGAAGACATTTCTGGTTAAGTGATGCTTAATAAAGTTTCTGCTTTGTAACTAAACAATCTGACTGCTAATATGACTTTTCTGCTAACAGAAGGATCATAGTTTGAGAAGACTTATTTCTTGAAAGGAGTGGTGCTTAGGGACATGGTTTAGTGGTGAACTTGGCAGTACTGGGTTAATGGTTGGACTCAATGATCTTAAAGGTCTTTCCAACCTAAATGATGCTATGCTATGACTCCCTTTAAGGAACAGCATTTTTAAAGGAATTTGAACACCTTAATCTTGTTTTGGTTATTTTCAGCTTCCTGCTTTGGTTCTCATGCTCAAACATAGTGACATGAGAGGAAATAAACATGAATTTATGGAGGAAATAGGTTGGGGGAGGGGAACCCAACAAAACATTGCTAACAGCCTGTCAGGGCAGCCATGGCTATGTCTAGTGGGGTCTTGAAAATCTCCAGAAACAGATGTTCTCCTGCAGCTTGTACGTAGGGTGTTCCAGATCTGTATTATCTTCTCAGTGAACAAGCAGCCTGCACCTTCCAAGCCTATCGTTTGTGATCATCTCTCCTTGTTTTAGGACTTGCTATTTCTCTGGAGTCAGAGTATCTTAGGTGGGAGGAGCATCCAAAGGTTGTCCAGTCATCTGGCGTAACCTGCTCCATCCAGGGCTAACTGCAAGGCTATACATAGTTGCCCAGGGACTTGTCCAGTTGAGTTCTGAGTGTCTTCAAGAGTGGAGGCTTAAGCACATCTCTGGCAAAGCACTGGAACAGGGTCTTCTCCATTCTCGTTGGGAAAAGGGTTTCTTCCTTGCATCTAGGTGAAATTTTCCATGCTGCAACTTTTATCCCCTGCCACTTGTCCACTTGCTGTGTGCTTAAAAGGGAGGATATGGTTATGCTTTCTCTCTAATATGGTGGTAGGTAGCAGAAGACTGCAATTACTTCCTAACTTCATTTCCAGGCTGAACAAGCCTAGTTCCCTGAACCTCTCCTTTTATGTGTTCCAGTGATGTAGTCATCTTAGTGGCCATCTGCTGGATTCTTACGCAGCTTGTGGACATCTCTGTAGCACAGGAAGCCAAAAACTGGAGACAGTAATGCAGATGCAGGCTCTTAACTGCTGAACAGTGGAGAATAAGCAGTTGGTGGCTCTATGCTTGTTAAAGCAGGACAGTATGCAGTTAGCCTTCATCATTACAGGAATCCGTACTGACTTGTGTTCAACTTGTACACCAGGATGTCCATACCCTTCATGCACAGCTGCTGTCTAGCCAGTCAGTCTCTGGCCTGTACTTTTGCATGGGGACATTGCATTCCAGCTGCCAAGTTTGCATTTCATTCATAGTTTGGCTCCATTGTCTTTAACTCCCCTTCCAATACTTGTAGGCAACAATAGCAGTGACTCTTAGTCTCTTCCTCACCAGACAAAGCAATGCCAGGTTCCTCAGCCTCTCCTTGTATATTATGTTCTATCTTATGCCTTGACAGAACTCTTTCAGAGCTCTTGACAAACAGAGCATTATGAAAAGGTAAATGTTACAGGAAGTAATTGGCACTAAAGGAAAAATGCATAAATGGAAGAGGGGTACAGAAAGAAAAAAAACAACAAACTATTAAAAATAGCAAATCCATGTAAGTCAAGAAATATTTTGATGTAATCTGTTTAGTTTGAAACACTTAAGTTACTGAAAAGGATAGATAGTGTAATGCTGGTATTCCACAGCTGCAGGTTATCATACATTGCATGCTGCTTGCTTCAGCTTTGATCTTGCAGTTAGCTATTGATAATATTATTACCTGCATCTCCGAGGAGCCCAGATGAAGTTAATTTCTTTTGTAATCTTAGAGAAGCAGAAGAATAAATACTTGAAAATGGGAGTAAATGTGTTTGTGTTATAAAGTCTAGATTTGAAAATGGTGATGGTCTTTGAGGGGGATTAGCAGTAAGGGTAGTGTAATGTTTGTCACATTCAGTTTGATTATCCATATCCTGACTGGAGCTGATGATCCACAAGAGGACTGTCATTCCATTATATGAAGTATTCCTTGCTTCCACATGAAGTCATACAATTTGATATGTTATCCCCTTGAATGCTTTGGATTCTTCTTTCCCTGTACTTCTAAAATGCAAATATTCAGGATGCACAGCAATATTATTTTGCAACAGCAGGCTATTCCTTCCTTTCCTGGCTGCTCTCACCGTACCTGTTGATTTGATTTCCCACTGCCTGCAGCAGTAACTTTGTTTCCTTATAGCTGGTGGTTAGATGTCATAGGGTGAGGATGGGAAAACAGTTTTCTATCCAGAGTATGTTCTAAAAGCTCCTTTTAGTTGTTTGTAGTTTTAGAATATACGGATTAAATTAAATGCATTGTAAAGTTACATAATTTTCTTGACAGCGTTTTGAAGATTCAGTATTCATGAGATTCCTGTCTTTCTTCTTCAGATGGTACCTTGAGAAATTTGAAGACTACCCGAAGAACAGAAAAATTGTGATTCCATTTGTGTACTGAGCTGTCCTTTTAACATTGGTTTGTGAAATGGATGCTTTCTGTAACAGCTAGTACTTTACGGGTGGTACTCTGATCATCACTGTGACAAAGGCCTTGCATCAGTACTAGTGAATTACTGCTTTTCGTTTTCATGAAAACCTGGAATCTGATGGATGTGGTGAATAGGAATGGAAACGCTTTTTCAACAGTGGAGCACCATCATAAATACATTAGGCAATGTGTCTGAGTTCACATTATGGAAAATACTGTATGGGACTTCTGGTGCTTCCTTTTCTTTCTATGCAGGCTTCTGCTGTTTCCACTCAATATAGCTACTGTTCTGAGGATTATGCTGTTAGTCCAGTCACCCTCACTGCAGTCTGGATGGTGTGTTACTTGCCAGCCTACACAAATGGGGTCAGTTTTCTCCCTATGCTTTCCTAATCCTTTCTTCCACCAACCTGCGTTTCCAGGAGAACTGATGATGCAGACCAAGGACATTAGATGAATATAGTTGCTGTTAGGTGAAAGACAGTGCTCTTCCTCCTCTGCATAGGTAAGACTTAACACCATTTACATAAACAGTTTTGTGCTACCTTTCCCAAATAATAGATTGTCACCTACCTCGCAATTTGATAAGTGTCTCAATCTGTTTTCTCACTCCAGACTGTTTTTTGGAAGACATTATGTATTGTGGGATACTTAGGCCAGTAGAGGACTGTGAGCAATTGTGTAATGTTTTCTGAATTACTTTATAAAATAACCTTGGATTTTTACAAGAACTCCTTACTATTCTGTTTTAAAAATTCAAGTGTCTTCCTACTCCTGTGGTAACACCAGATGATTTTATATTCAAAAAATCTGGAGTTTTCTAGTGCTGCTCATTTTATTAATGTCAGTTCTCATACACCTACATTTTTCTCCCGAAGGACTCCAGAAGGGTTTCAGAAACATGACTGAATCCCAGGTATACTGACTTTCAAGTTTAAGGCATATCTGCATCCTTTGCATGCTTGTGATGCTAAAGAATTTTTCAGAAGTGCTGAAAAAGAAAATTCTAAGAAATTCTACAGAAAACTTAAACCTAAAACCACAAACCAAAACCAGCCAAACAAAACCACCACAAAGTCAACAAACCCAAAACAACAAACAAATAATAATTAAAAAAACCAAAACCAACCAAAACCACCAAACCCAAACCAAAAAGCCACCAAACAGAACAGCTTCCCACAAAAAACAAAACCTGCTGCTGATACGCTTTAGAAACCAAAGGAAATCAAATTTCTCGATCTTCTGATCTCTTTACACTTGATATTTGGGTTATGTTCTTCTAAAGAAATCAGTAATACAAGTTTGCCAGATGTTGAGTTTTCCAGTTCGGCATTGCAGTAAGCTTTATCTCAAAATTCTGTGTTTGCTGTTGAGTTACACTGCTGTAGTAACCAGAGTAATGCATATGATGAGCTTTACCTTTAAAAAAAATTAAATGCAAGTTTAGAAAAAGTACATTCAGGAAATGAGCAGTGAAAAAGGACTTTGTGACCCAAGCTTCTGCCATGTTTATTGCAGTACTTGCTGCAGTGACGTTCTGGCTATCATTAAGGATATATTCAGTTGTGCAGCAAAACATTCTATTGTTATAGGCTGAAATAGTCAAAGGAAGGATGGGAGGAAAACTGGCAATCCTGCAGTGATAACTTATCTAGAGTTAAACCCTTGGACTGCCAGTTGTTCCTCACAGCATTGACAAGGATGACTGATCCTGCTCTCAGCTAATACCCAAAATGTCCAGTTCCAAGAGCATTTAGTAGTATCTGTTCCTTTAATACTAGTGTCATTACTCAATTTTCAGATTGTTCAGTAATTTATTTAGTGTTTATATCTTTCCTTAGTGTTTTACAGGAAGTTTGAGGTTTCCCTTTTTTTTGTTATCGCATTATGATTTGATATTTGATCCTAGCTGTTCTGATGAGCATGAAGTACCCTAGGGAGAGGACGGTGAGAAAGATGACTTATTCTTCAGTATATTAAAAGTACTAAAGTGGAGTTACTGGACAAAAGTTCAGTAGGATCACTTAAAGCATATTCTGAAGAGAATTTTAGAAACCTAGTCTTAGATGTTAAGATATTTCTAAACCATATCACATCCCTGTGGCAGTTTTTCTAAGGCCTGGTATCTAAATCATCCAGCTATCAAAATCTGGTGTAGGGGAAGAATATAGGATTCAAAGAGCACTGTCTACTCTTGCATAGTTTAAATACTTGCATAGTTTATGGTAAACTAATATATCTTTAGGAGTATTCTTTATTAAAACAAACTCACTAATAGAACAAGCAACCAGTAAAAACAAAACCTGGCTGCAGCACTTTAGTCTCTAATCTACCACCTATTTTTATTTTTATTTTTTGGCCTTTATGAAAAGGCAGACATAATTTTAATAGTAAACAGTGAGCAACTGCTTAGTGTTAAGTATGTATCCTCATATTTAAGAGCTGTGGCTCTCTGTAATTGGTAGTCTTTATCATAGTTTACAGAAAATTTGTATTGATGCCTCAGTTTTGCTGTGGTGCTGTGCTGCTAATTGACTAAAAATTCATCTTATTTGCTGACATAATGTTAATTTATGGATAACCTATAGTAGGATAGGGATATGATGCTTGACAGCTGATCTGTGTCCTTTCTCTTTTCATGAAAAAGAAAAGCTAAGGTCTATGGGATGTTAATATCAGTGTGTTTAGAAATTTGGGTTAATTGGATATTTAAAAAAATAAAGACAGTTTTGTGCTTTGTGTGTTTATATTTTATATTCTCATTATACTGCTGGAACCTTCCTTGAGTAAAGTGCAGAATTTGAGGCAGTTCATTAGAGGAACGGCTGAGGGAACTGGGTTTTTTTTTGTTTTTTTTTTTTTTAGCCTGGAGAAAAGGATGCTAAGGGGAAACCTTATCACTCTTTACAAATGCCTAAAAGGAGGATGGTGCAAGGTGGGTGTCAGTCTCCTCTCTCAAACAACAGGAGGTTAGATTGGAGGAAAATTTTCTTCACCAACAGGATTGTCAAGAACTGGAACAGGCTGCCTAGGGAAGCGCCCAGGTGGAATTGCCATCCCTGAAGGTATTTAAAAAGAGGCATGTAGGTGTGGCATTTAGAGACATGATTTAGTGATGCACTTGGCTGTGCTAGGTTAATGGTTGAACTTGATGATATTATGGGTCTTTTCTGATTCTAACTTTCCTGTCTTTCAAGACCAAGGTACATTGATGAAAAGCATACAATCAACTTGGTCAAATGCTAGAACTGCCTTTTGTTTAACAATATCCTGTTTATTTCTCACACTTCACTCATGCTCCCTTCCCCTTTCAGCAGCTTACAGATTTTCTCTGTTTGAAAATATCTGATACTGAAAAATATTTTCTTAAACATGTAGTGTGAAAGTGAACTCTGTTCTGCCTGTTCCAGAAGGAGAAAACATGTATGCTTGCTACTGGGTATAATACCTGTAGCAATTTTTAACAGAGACAAAATCCTCTACTAATAATGGTTTGCAGGGTCTTGCTCGAGTACTTTTTTTCCCTCTAGTAATCCTTGCTGCAACTTGTGAAGGTTGACCAAGGCTTTTGTACCATTGATTTCAATATCTCAAATGAGCTCTTGAGGCTTGCAAAACTCAAAAAAAATCATTAAAAGTCACAAGATTTTTTTTTTTTTGTCTAGTGATACATTCTGAATTACAAAAAAAAAGTATGTGGCTGAGATTCTCTACACTTGCAGTTAGAGCATAATTAACAGAAGCAGAGGTTACTTGTTTGGGTTTCTCTTCTGTTGATAGGTCATGGTGAACTTTTCATTTGAGACAACTGTAGTGCCTGCTGTTTCAACTATTTTTAGTGTGATTCAGCTAGCTTGCTGTCTTTTTGAGGAATTAAAATAGGCAAAGCAGGCAAGAGGTACTGAGTGCCTAACACAGTTTTTACAGCCTGTCTGGGGAGAAAAAACACCTCTAGCAGACACTTGCTTGTTAATTTGAGAATGTCCAGCTTGTTCTATGCTGTTAAGTTTTACCAGTAAGTTGCACTTGTTGGGCAGTCTTTCCTACCTGTGGTAGTCTGTTTTGTGAGGAAAACAGACCTGTGGGTACAATTCCACCACTTTTTGCAGTGATGCAAAGTGTCTATCAGCTTGCATGTGCCCACACAAAAACAGATGTGAAATGGTGGAAATGCCTATTGCAAGGCAACTGAAGGGATGAGGGTAAAACAAGGCTTGCATTTGCAAGAGTTGCACAAATGGAACTTGTTGTTGAGCTTCGAAATGAAACATGTTTTGCACATCCCATGCCTCATTTACCATGTTTGCTTTGAAAGCAAAACCAGTACATTATCTCTTGTTTTGTACAAGTGGATGGTGGAAGCAACTGGTAATTTGTTCATGGAGATGTACCAATTGTGATACACATATTTTTTCAACATTTGGTATAACATCTTTCTGAAGATGACCGATGTGCTAGCAAGAGCCTCGCAGTGATATTTGTCCCTGCTCTACCTGTCAATTTTCTGAGAGGACATAGGTGGCTGGATCTGAAGAGAGAGCACTAATGAAGCCATGTGTTCCAGCTGCTCTGAGAGGGAGGGCCCCACTTCTCTTGCACTATTGAAAGGGAGAAACAGTAAAGAAAGAGCTATGTGATCATATCCATGACCTTTTTTTTTTTTATTGACGAGTCCACTTTCTAGTAAAACTAGATATAAAAAAAGTCAAGTTCCATTCAAAACTTGGCATACCTGTGATCTGTGATTCAGTCCTCACTTTATTTCCTTTGCTCATTGAGGTCTGGTGTTCTCATTAGAATACCAGGTAGCTATCCCTGGTGGAAGAATCTCTTCCTTCAGTTTCTCTTCCCTTTGTAAAGTAGTTGCTGGAACTCCCTACTTTGGTGATTTGCTATTTTTTTTTTTTCTTAAAGTTGTGGTTAGAAGTACCTATTTTCCCTTCTGGTGAGTTGACCCTGGCTGGACAACAGGTGCACACCAAAGCTGCTCTATCACTGCACTTCTCAAGTGGACGGGAAGAGAAAATATAACAAAAAGCTTGTGGGTTGAGATAAGGACAGCAACAGCAATTACTGCCATGGGCAAATCGGACTTGATTTGGGAAATTAATGTATTACCAATCAAATCAAAGCAAGATAATGAGGAATAAATCTAAATCTTAAAACTCTTTCCCACCACCCCTCCCTTCCCCCCAGGCTCAACTTTACTTCTGATTTTTCAATACCTCCTCCCCTCCAGCAGCACAGGGGAATGGGGAATGGAGCTGTGGTCAGTTCATCACATGCTGTCTCTGCTGCTCCTTCCTCCTCAGGGGAGGACTCCTCACACTCCCCCCCTGCTCCAGCCTGGGGTCCCTCTCACAGGAGACAGTCCTCCATGAACTTCTCCAATATGAGTCCTTCCCATGGGCTGCAGTTCTTCATGAACTGCTCCAGTGTGGCACCCTTCCATGGGTGTAGCCCTTCATGTACAGACTCCTTCAGTGTGTATCCCTTCCATAGGGTGCAGCCCTTCAGGAACAGACTCCTCCAGCATGAGGCCCTTCTGTGGGTGCAGCCCTTCAGGAACAGACTGCTCCAGCATTGGTCCCTTCCATGTTGGAGCCAACTGGTATTAGCTCTGTTAGACATGGGGAAACCTTTTGCCAGCTTCTCACAGAAACTACTGCTATAGCCCTACCTCTGCCAAAACCTTGCCAATACAAAGCTTTGTTATAAAACTGCAAAGTAAAACAATTACATGGCACTTGCAGGCAAAAGCCTTTTGTTAGTTGCTTTAAGTGAACTGACAGCTGAAACTCTGAAACTGTCAGGCAATGTTTTGAAAGGTAGACATTTCAATCCCCAGTGGATAATATGTAATTACTACTGTAATTACTACTTTTCAAAGGGTTACTAGCAAAGGTCCATAAAAGTGAAGCAATTGTATTTTGTTTCCTAATTCTTCATACTAGATGAATTGCCATTGCAACAGCTTTTAATTTCAATTCCAAGTAGACATAACAGGCGACAAGTTACAATTGCCTTTGTAACCCCAAATACTACTTTCATAACATATTTTTTTTCCCTGAATTGATTTCCTTTTAGCAACATATATTTCCCTGAAATAGTGATGTAAATACAAAATGTGCTCTACAGCCATTAGCACAAATGGTTCACACATGGAATTTTAACTTCTCTATCCACCTCCCCTAGGTGAAGTACTCATGTAAGAATAACTATGATGCCGACTGGCCCATATACGTGCAGGCTGAGCAAAGGGGCCTTCCAAGAATCAGCAGAAAGCAAAGTGAGACTGTGGCCAGCTAGGAAAAGCAAGCTTTTGTAAGTCACTCGGATGACTTTGTTATTAGTATGCCATTACTATTCTCATTAGTCTGACAGTGTTAGTCCCTATCTGGGAAATAACTGTGGAGAAAAGATTGCTTACTGAAGCACAGTGTTCCTTTGTTGGTTTTTTTTCTTGTTTTTCCAAAAAATAGTATCAAGACTCTAACATGGAATTGCTTGTGCTGGTGAATTTTAGGCAAAATTCTCCTGTTTGCAGGAGGAGGAGAAAGGGAAATGCTGGTTCTGACTAGAAGCAGTTTGGTCCTACATTTATTAGTGATTTGCAACTAAAATATGTTCTCAAGTACGTGAGTGTAGCATAAGTTGTAAGCAAAAGTACAAAATTCAAAGTACAGCTCTACTGTTTATAGAGATTGTTTTCCATAACAGCATATTTATCAGCCTAAGGAAGCATGTCTCTGTGGGCATTTTGAATTGCAGCCTTTGAATGTGCTTTCATTTTAAGTAAACCAGTTTTCCTAAATGCTCTCCAGAAAGCATTCGGAATGGGTATTAGTGAAGTCTCCAAGCAATTTTGGTCTGTGGGAACAAGGTCTCTTACCTCTGTTAACCTCTGTATAGATTCCTTCAGAGAAACATACTGCCTTTTTCTACTTTCTGCTCCAACAGGAAGGCCAGCTGTTTGGCAGCAAGGCTGGGCACTCAGCCAGAGCTCTACTTGATCTAGAAAAGGTTTTCTCTTTCCTAACGTATACTGTAAATATTTTGTTCTAGCAGATCTGATTTGAAACTTTCCTGGGTGATTGATAAGATCTGCCCTTTGACATCACAGACCATTTCTTCTTCCTTGTGGGTAACTGCAAATGTAATTTATGTGGGACCAAAACGTCTTGTCTGTAATTCTTGCCAGGTTCCACATGGCCAAGAAGAGAGAGCTCAAAATGAATGAACAAGTTTGAATCAGGTCCAGCAAAGAATTATGCCATGCAATACAAATGTCAGGAAACTGTTCTTAGCAGATGTGCAGAAAACTGATGCAGAGCTGTCTATCCCATAAATGGCATAATCAAGGTCAAACCACTTCCACCCAGTCTCCTAGCCTTATGCCAGAGCCATTACTAGTAATAACAGATGGTTTCCAGGACAGCAGGAGGCAATAGGATCCTTATGGCTAGGCAAAGTATCTCATTATGCACTGTAACCTGTCCTCAACAAGAAACATACTGCACTCAGGGCAGAGGGAAAGATTTCCGTTGTCACAAGGATGCAGAAACCGGAAAACAGCAGGAAGAAATACAGGGCAAAAGGTGAAAAAAGGCAGCTTCCAGGTCTTCAGGCCAACATTTTTAGACAGATCCTTGTAGTTTTTACTTTCTGTTCCCAACAGACATAGGTCAAAGGAAGACTCATTCAAGAGTCAGCCACAGATATATACGCTGCCACTCCTGAAGTACTCCACTAGGTAGTATGGGGTATAGACTGGTGCTGTATTGTTCTTAAAGGCAAGTTAATGAAGGGAACAATCAAGACAGAGTCCCCACTAGAGGTACAGAGGGGACTGGTCACTCTGTACCAACAAGGAGCTAGAAGAGGATGAGTGTATCATGTAGGAATTGGCTGAGTCCCTGACACAGCATCTCGTGAAACACTACTGTCAGAAAGGATCACCTCTGGACAGCATGACCTACACAATCAACAAGGGAATAAATAAACAAAAACATTAAAAAAAAAAATGGCAACAGAGGTGTCAGAGAAGCACTTTTCAACCAGTAAGAGACAAATATGTGCAGTTGGAAAGGGCAGTAGCATGTCTATATGCTCAGAATCACTTCTGTGGAGTTGTCTGCATGGCCAGTCTGATTGAACGGCTCCTCACTCATGGTAGATTAACTGAGCGAATAAGAGGCAGAGACTGTACAAGAGTTATACATTCAGTCCATTTTGTTCTGCAGTTTTCTCCCGCCATGCAAGACTCATTGGCAGCACGGATCTTAACTCTACACTCTGGTAGCCACATGGTTTAGCTGTGTTCTGAGAATTTTCCACAATCCTAAAAGGCTTGAGGTTCACACTGTGTTAATATCTGTCACTTTCTGACAATATGCTCAAGAATTTATTTCCATCCATCAAAAATAGGTCCATTGAATCATATCTGTCACCACCTCATGAGGAACCACCTGGGATAAACTTCATAGGTATCACCAGGCAACTCTGAATGAGAAAACATCTACAGCCTAGAGATGAAAAAAAGCTCTCCAGGTCCCACTAGGCAGCCACAGAGCCACAGGCACATCTGGTTTGTGTCTAAATCAACCTGTTTCCAATGAAAAGCAAGTCCTTCATCTACCTTTTTCATGGCATTAGTCAATACCACACCATGAGCTGTGCCAGAGACTCTCCAAGAAAAAAAGTCTTCCATTGTGAGCTTCGTCTGGCAGCAACTATGCAAACAAGCAGCTTCTAGTTAGGGTTATAGTACTGAAGGCCACTGTTCAAAGGCAGGTTGCTGGCTGCAGGGCAGCCAAACCTCTTGCTCAGCTGGGAAGCACAAGAATCATCAGTGAACTATCTGGAGACCAGGACTAAGCAGAGAGGATCACCAGGTAGCAGAATTTGGTGCAAGAAAGTTGGAATGCTGGTAGAAAGTCTGGGGGAGATCTGTCTGAATACTGTTCTGAGAGTCCCTCTCCTTGACTTTGGCTCCTTCAAAGAGCAAATGGCAAATGTGTGTGCTGATGGATGAGCCAGCCTTCTGCCAGTTTTCCTGCCCCCTTGCCAACACCCACATCTGTCCACTCCACCTCCTTTGTTGTCCTTATTCCTAGACCAGGTCTTTCTCTGCACCAGATTAAATGTTCAGCCATGTTCTCTTAATGACACACTTTTCCCATCCTTGTTCCTATTGTGATTCCAAAGGACCTGCTAAACCCTATTACTCTTTCCTATCAGTCCCTATCTAATCTATCCTACAGCTGCTGCACATTAACGTTACCTAAAAACCCTGCCAAAAAAAATCTTGCTCTCTTTTGATCTTCTGTACTCTTCTGCTAACTTATCCTTTGGCCAATGTGAATATGGCTCAGGTCAGCACTTTTATACTGGCATCAAGCTATTTCTCTTCTGAAAATCTCCTGCCTGGGGTGTCCAAATGAGTTGTGGCCCAAGAACAGTTAAAAATAATAGCTTTGAAGGTGGAGATGCAGGACATAGATATACTTGAGACGGAGGTGCAACAGAGTGCAGTTTCTATTTAAAAAGCAAATGTGTTTAGATATGTGCATGTGCTACCTATAGATGAGAAACAGTGGGCAGAACCAATGAAAAATACTTAGGCAGCTGACCATGCAAGATAAATTAGCTTCTAGAAATCTGCACAAGATTAAATATGGCTTTGATCTAGCTTGGAAGCTAATAAAAGTGAGCTACATCTTTCACCATGATCATCTTTGCTGACACCTGATGTAACTTTTCTTTAATTCTACCCACAGTCATTCTGCTATGCATAAGTGATGCTTTCAGGTTTAGTATAGAAGCAGCTGGTGCCCTATCTGATGCCATGTTAACATGGCAGATGAGAGCCCCAGGGCACATCCTCACTAAGCAAGTTTTACATCAGATGTGTCACAGCTTGTCCTGTATATCTTAGCACTTATTTATCCTGCTTTTTTATAATAGTATCTTGCTCTTCTCGGCAGAAATCTTAGATCTGAAGGAAAGCATTTTAATTGAATATTGCTCCTAGAAGGAAGAATGCATTACTTATGGGTTCTTTTCCTAACAGAAAGTCTAGCTAGATCTGATTTTTTCCTTCCATTTTAGAGCACATGCAAACACACTGTAAGCTGGGATCCCTTCTCTTTGCCAGGATTCACACTGCTGGTTCTGTATGCCCTCAACTGTTCTCTATGCAACAGTCTGGAGAACGACAACTTGAAAGATGATCCTGGGACCTCCCAGTTTGGAAACATAAGTAAGGGAGGAATCCTGACCAGTTCATTCCCATGATTTTTTATAGAAGTCTCTTTGGCGTCTTCTCTCAACCTGTAATTCAAAGGCAATGATACAATGATGCTGTAAATGGCTTGGGGGGGGGGGGGGGGTCTGGGAAGGTAAGAGAATGTCTCCCTCATAGGCTGACCACCCGAGGAGGGGAAAAAAGATGTGTAATTGCTATACGCTTCTATTATATACCACCCAAAGTATAGAGGTGGTGACCACACTGGGAACGCCAGATCAGTTTTATGATCAATGATTCTATTATATTACAAGTCATTACCATAAAGTACAATGAGACAAGAACCTTAGCCCAAGCCCCCCACCTGATAAACACACAGCAAATACCGGCTCTAAGTAAGGTACGACATGTTGAAACTGTGAGATCAGAAGCAACAAGTTTTGAGAACCAATAAATCAGCATTGTGATGAGTGACTATTAATCCAAAACAATGTATGTTTATCACAGATATGATTAGACATGCTCTGGTCAGATCTGTTGTTATCTCAACCCTTTGTGCCCCACATTGGGTACCAAAAAGAACTGTTGTGGTTTAAACCCAGTTGGCAATTCAGCCACACAGCCCTCGCTCACTCCCCCCCTTCCTCCCCTCACTCCTGGAGGGATGGGGAGGAGAATAAAAAGAATGTCACTGCCATGGGTTGAGATAAGAACAGTCCAGTAACTAAGGTGTAACACAAAACCACTACTACTACCACCAATAATAATAATAATAATAAGGGAAATAAGAAGGGAAGAGAATACAGCCGCTCACCACCCGCTGACCGATATTCAGCCTGACCCAAGCAGTGATCTAGCCCTTCCAGGTAACTGCCCCCAGTTTATATACTGGGCATGATGTGCTGTGGTATGGAATACCTCTTTGGCTAGTTTAGGTCAGGTGTCCTGTCTCTGCTTCCTCCCGGCTTCCCCTCCTTCCTGGCAGAGCATGAGACTCAGAAAGTCCTTTGTCAGACCAAACACTACTAAGCAGTAACTAAAAACATCGGTGTTATCCGTGCTGTTCCCAGGCTGAAAGTCAAAACCACAGCACTGCACCAGCTACTAAGAAGGAGAAAAATGACTGCTACTGCTGAATCCAGGACATCTTGCTATCACAATTTAATTTATCACAATTTGTTATGACTAAATAAGGTTTTGAGGTAAGATCTAATTGTCTTCAATTAGGTGTTAGTGCTGGCAGCACATTCTCTCTTAAGAAAACTGCCACGTCTTAAAGGCAGAAATTCCTAAACAAACCTTCCAAACCCTGTATCCTTCCAAACTTTCTCTAGATGAGGAACAGAAACAAAATATAACACAATAACAATCTGAAAATTTACATAGACCACCACTGATACAGAACACTTAGTTTTTAGTGACTTAATACATATAATTAAATGTTTTAAGTCACTGAAAACTGTAAAAACTGCTGTATAAGTATTTAACTACTGTGTAGTAAGCCAAGATAAATACTCATAATAAAGAAGAATTTTAAAAGAAATCCCTATTAAAGCCCCAAATATATCAATGGAAAAAGAACGTGGGTATATCAAGGTGACATGCTTATCTTGCTCCTCTTGTAGTACTGCACATCTATACAACGTGTGCAGTGCTGAAAGGTCTCAGAGCATTGACACGCACCCAGCAGCATGAGGCAAGGACCAGACCTGGCTGTCCATGCAGCCTCTCCCCCAAGCTGCTTCCCTGGCTGCAGGCATCACTGAATGGCGTGCGAGCCACCTCCCACGCTCTCTCCATTTATCGCTCAGCTATTTCATACAGGCAGCTAGGGAAGGGTTTTCATGTGTATGAACATGCCTGGCTGGGAGCTGCAGCTGCTCAGCTGTTGATTTATCATCTGTTCAGCTCCTCTGACATAGGGCTGGCAACTCTTGTAGGGGTGGGGAAGGACGGATGGGAAGAGGAGGCGGCTGGTTGTTGACAGCTGTTTCAGCCTCTGCACTTTAATTGGCTCTGAATATGCCTCAACACCCTAAATTTGGCTGATGCTCAGTGTTCATCAGAAGAGGAGACAGAGCAACAGAGGAAGAACTGAAAGATTTAAGGAGGGACAGATAACATGATTTTAGCCTGTTCAGGGTTACCCATGCCAGGCTTTCTTTAATGGGAGGGAGAAGCCATTTTGAAGAAGGTAGAAGCATGTGTTTCCAGAGGACACATATGAAGAATGCCCAAATCATGCCTTGTAAGAACCAGAAACTCCTGTTCTAGTATTCTGCTTGTGTCCCCATTGTGATCAGCTCATTTTCAGAGATGAAAACTGTATCTCCACTCCCCCATCCAGAAATGTATTTACTGACAAAAAATTCACAAGACTGCAGCTAAGGAAAGTCTCTACATCCTCCCCAACACTGTCTCCTGGTGACTAGCACATTCTGAAGGCAACTTGTTAGAGATGCACCTCCCTGGCAGGACAGCCTGTGTCTCACACCCCTTCCAGCTCAAGACTGTGGTTTGTTCAGGTCTTCTCTCTTCCTGCTCCAGCAGACACAAGTCTGGTCAGATACACTGTTGAGCCCTACTCTCTGTGCCTTCTCCATCCATCCCATGTGCTGCAACGGCTATGAGGAAGGAGATCTGGTGACCACAAATGTGGTGATGCGTAAGAGGCTTGCAGCAAGATTGTGGGTGACCAGAATGAAGGTCATATGGGACAAAATCCTGGAGATGTCCTGAAGCATGCGAACTCTTGGAGAACCTGCTGGTCACCTCTCAGCTGCTGTGTCACCCTGGTGGAATCACACCTGAGCCAATTCACAGTTTCAGAGAACAGAACTAAGATTGCATCACACGGGTATGCTGTATTTGCATCTCATCTTTTCCAGGGGTGTAAACCGAGCCACTGAAAAGTATGAGACACTGTCTGTCTGTATCTGAGTTAATGAGTTCAGAGAGCTTGTTAAAAAGATAGACTAGCAAGCATTGTGCAACACTGCCCCGCATATATCCCATGTAGGTATTCAACTCAATTGTTATTACTTACTAAACTATCTGAACCATTCACAGAACATGTGCCAGCAGTGTGTCCTTGACATAAAAAGGACGTGGAACTGTTGGAACAAGTCCAGAGGAGGGCCACGAAGATGATCAGGGGACTGGAGCACCTCCCGTATGAAGACAGGCTGCGAAAGTTGGGGCTGTTCAGCCTGGAGAAGAGAAGGCTGCGTGGAGACCTCATAGCAGCCTTCCAGTATCTGAAAGGGGCCTATAAGGATGCTGGGGATATACTCTTCATTAGGGACTGCAGTGATATGACAAGGGGTAACAGGTTAAAACTTAAACAGCAAAACTTTAGATTGGATATAAGGAAGAAGTTCTTTACTGTTAGGGTGGTGAGGCACTGGAATGGGTTGCCCAGGGAAGTTGTGAATGCTCCATCCCTGGCGGTGTTCAAGACCATGTTGGACAGAGCCTTGGGTGGTATGGTTTAGTGTGAGGTGTCCCTTCCCATGGCAGGGGGTTGGAAGTAGATGATCTTAAGGTCCTTTCCAACCCTAACTATTCTATGATTCTACAATTCTATGATTCTAACTGGAACTGCAGTCATCAGAACATGGAACTGATGTCAAAGTCATCAACTATAAGGTTACCAAAGACTCTGGTACTGTCAGTGTTGCCAAATGAAAGATGTATTTGGCTGAAGCTGAAACTGAAATACAGTCTTCATCCAAGAAGGAGCTGTGGTTGTGTTCTCTGTGACAAGCAGCCACATTAAAACACTTTATAACAGATTAATTAAATGACCTCAGAAGTAATAAGCCTACATGTTTAGTCATTAGTTCTATAACTTCAAAGTTAAATACTGCCTTAAAGAAACTGAAGTGATGAAAAGAGAGTAGACATGAGCATATTGTGTTAATGGTGTGAGACAGTCAATGCTAGTACGAGACATTTTAATATGACATTAATAATCTGAATTAAGCATTTAAACTTCTCCAAGACAAACAAGGCATTGTGTCTCCTGAGGTTAGTATCTTTTCATTATCTGTGCCCTCATAAGTTCATCATTTGGAAGGAAACTCTTTTCAAAAGAAAGCAATTTTTTCTGATGATCAAAACTATATTTGACTTTCAAACTGTCTGAGTCTTACATTCAGTGAGTAGTTTCATTCAGGAAAGGACAACTGAATTAAATTCAACCAGTCTTAAAAAGAAAATGAAAAAAAAAATCAATCCTTGCAAAGTAAATTCTCACTTACTTTTAGAGGGAAATTGTTACTTTGACAAGATTAGAAATGTGCTTTATTTAGTAAAGATGCTGTAAGAGTAAGAGCTGATGTTAGAAGACATAATTCTTCTTGTCCTTGTGCCACAACAGGCCATTGGGTGTTATTTCTTCATATTACATGTAGTTATGAAGGGAACATTTGTCTCCTTTTCTGCAGAGATAGTTCAGTGACTTGCCGCAAGCTTTGGTGACCACCATAGGATACATGGGGGAACTGGTGTATTAACAAAGCATTGCTTATAGATTTCTTGAAAGAGCCTTTCTTCTTCTCTGTGTTCTTCAGATGTGGACCCCTGAGTAGACTGTGCCCAGAACTTCCATCCCATGGTCTACTACACTCACAAGGTATTTGCTGCCTCGATCCCACAGGAAAAAACTAACAGAGCACCATTGTAGCTTCATAAATTCTTTCTACAGAACGCAGCTTAAGTCGCTGAGAGGCAAGCACTTCTCAGAAGACTGTAGCTACTTCAGGAAACAGCCTGACCCCTTTCAAGACAGCGCTGAGACTGGTGAAAGTGTCAGGAATACTGTGTCTCAGTCAAAGATGCTTTTGAGTTATTGCCTCTTACAAGGCAGCAGTCTCTAGCAGCTAGACCTCAAAATGAAGCTGGAGATAAGCAAAGTGGGAAATCAGGTCCCTTTTGAAAACACTGACTTTTAAAAAATGGCAGCAGGGCAGGGAATGAAATAAAGAAAAGCAGTCATGAATCTGCAGAGCTTGGAATTACCTCCTTAAGATCAGTCCTTGTGTCTTTTTTTTTCCTTTTTTTTTTTTTTCTTTTCCCCAAAATACTTATCAGTATTCATTAAGTAACTCAGCAGCTTTAAGATGTGATCTTCACCTGCTGTGTGAAAAAGTCAGAACACAGAACTAAAAAGGTTGAGATCTGGGATCTACAGCCTCCTCAGTACTTCAAAGTGGATATACAGAGTAACCATTCTAAACACCAGCACACCATACCACCTAGCCTTGCAGAAATACTGCTGATCCAAGCCTCTCCTTCCTGAATCCAGGCCATCATAGAGGCAAGAATGCAAAGTATTCAGGGTTAAAAGAAGAAAGACACAGTATAATTCTGTGGTTTATTTCTCATGGCATTTAGATAAAAAGAATGGATTTAAGGGACCTGTTTGTCCCCAAGTTCAGTGAAAAACAAAACAAAAATATCCAACATCCTTCGAGAAGATGAACTGTAAAACCAAGGACTGCTGTCAGTAATTCAAGCAGCTGAAATCTATGCAGGTGATTAATCAAGTCAGAAGGGTGCTTTGATTTCATCAGATGGAAATTTTGGTGAATGTGCTTTTATATGAGACAAGTTAATGGCTCTTTCATGTGGTTTAGTTTTGGTTAGTTTATTGCATACTTTTGTGTTTAATTTGGCTGATAATCCTGGAAAGAGATTTGTTTCTTAACATATGAATGACTTGCTCTAAGTGACTTCCAGTTTCTCTTGCTCCTAAGTCCAAGGGAACAGTTAGAGAAAACAGCTGCATGAAATACAACTGCCCTCTGCTAACAAATAACAGTCCTGCCCTCTTGCCCTCTTTCCAACCCCGTTTTAGTGCCAGCTTTGATCACAAATTAAACTCATTAAAAATGAACTGCTGAAAACTATTACTTTTCTTCCTATATGGTTTTCTGCTGAATTAACAAGTTAAATTGGCTCACCGATAGATATCAGGGATTGTGCAAGGGAGCAGGGAAAATGAGTAGCAGAATTATGGAGAGCTGGACCTCTCCTCATTTTCTCTGGCAGTAACTTGTTTCATCACCCAAGATGTACCATACAACTGTTGTATAACTGTCTTGTATTTATGGTTCCCTTGACAATATGTACGTACAACTCTAAAGCATGTACTGTATTGAACAGAGTCATGATTCCTTGAACACTGGAGGCTCTGGGGGTACCCTGGGGAGTACTTGATCCATACGGGTGCTGAAGCTGCTCAAAGAAAAGGCCAAATGACAGAATCAGAGAGAGAACAGGTGTGGACAGCAGTGCCGGTTCTGGCCCTGGTGAGGGGGACGCCACATTGGAACGGCGAGGGGAGCGCTCCGGGCAGGGTACAGTTTGCGCCGCCTTCGCTCCTCCTCAGCCGCTCTCGCCTCCCCCGGCTCTGCCCTCCTCCCCCCGCACGACACATGCCGGTGCTCCCGGGTCGCGTCTAGCGCCGCTGCCGGGCCCGGCGCGCCGAGGCGAGAGAGTGCGCGGCAAGCGGTGAGCGGGCGGCGGCGCGGCGCTCTGGCCGGGCCGTGAGGGTCGGCGGCGGACGGGTGTGGATGGATCCCCGCGTGGCCTGGATCCAGCCCGAGCAGAAAGGCCCCGCGAATGCGCTGTGGATGCAGATCTGGGAGACCTCGCAGGGCGTGGGGGGCCGGGGCGGCGCCAGCTTCCCGCACTACCTCTGCCTTAACTCCCCGGCGCTGGACTCAGCCGCCGCCGCCTCCCCGCCCCGTGGCCACAGCTGCGTGCGGCTCGGCGCGCCCGGCGGCGGTGCCTGCTGCTCCTCTTCCTCGCCTCCTTCGCCTTCGCCTTCTCCGCCGGCGCTGCTAACCGGACTGGTTCCCCCTGCCACCGCCGGCCCCGCGGCGGTCAACGGCGGCGGCGACGGAGGGCGGCGGCTGCAGAAGTCGCCTTCCGTGTCTTCCTCGTCCTCCTGCTCGTCGGTGGAGTCCGGCACCGACAGCCCCGGTTTCTCTTCCTCGGGATCGTGCAGCGGCGGTGGAGGCGGCGGCTCCTCCTCTTCCTCCAGTGGCCCCCGGGCGGCGGCGGTGGCTCCTCCCGGGCTGCTGGGCAGCGGACCCGGACCCGGGGAGTTTTTTAACTTCCACGAGAACAAAGTGAACGGGCACCACCAGCCCCCGCATCTGGCGCGCAGCCCCCACCCGCCGCCGCCGGCTTCTCCCCAGCAGCACCAGTACCACCCGGGCCGTAGGAAACGAGAAAATAAAGCCAGCACGTATGGGATGAATTACCTGCTGTCCGGCAGCCGCGGCGTCGCAATCAACAACTCTCCACACCAGCAGCGGCAGCCGCCTCAGCCGGCACTGCAGAGCCCGGGCACACCCTGGAAGACTAGGAAATACAGCCCCGGCGTGCAGGGGTGAGCAGCCGGGGCCCCTGGGCCTGCTGCAGTCCCAGAGGAATGGGGGTCCTCGGGAGCTTCTCCTACAGCCTTTCCGGGCGTGGGGATGCGTGGGTTGGGGGTCACGCAAACTCCTCAGGAGCCGGCTGTGGCAGCAAGGTTGATGATAGGGGATGGTGGATCACAAAAACGTGTTCTTTTGTAAATGACCTTAGTCTGTGCTGGCTGGGTGGCTCTTGGCCAAAGCAGTGATGCAGGCAGGGCCTGGGAACCCACACATTCGAGGGGTTAGGCCTTGCCTTGTAGTAGCGTGAGAGGTGAAGTTCATGCTACTGTCAAAGGGCACCTTCAATAATTAAAGCAAAAATGGGTGGGGGATGCCTGTCAAAGCTCATGAGGTCAATTCATAGTGTAAGAGGAAAGTGGAAGTCTTCAGAGGAGCGCAAAGAAAAGCCTTGCACTAATTTTTAAATGCCTTTCCTTAGGCTGTAGTAGACTGATTACTTCGGGGAGTGTTAAGAACATCAGTTGAAAGGGGTGTGCCCAGTTCTTGCTGAAATAAGTCTGAAAGTCAATGTGGTCTTAGAACATTTTTGAGGGAAATGGAATAGGATGGAGCCAGCCCATATATGAGTTGAAATCTTGACTTTCTAAAGCGAACATGTCTAAGAAGCTCATCCTATTCTGTGGCCATAAGTTTCTCATATCAGTAAGTAGTTATTTAGGCTGAGTATTCAGCTTGGTTCAGTCAGTGTGTAGAAGGGACTAAACCTGAAAGAAGCGCCTCTCAGGTGTTCTCTGAGATTTCTTTGTTTCAGCTGTCAAATTTCACTCTGGGGGAAAAGGTTGATCTCCAGTGTTAAAGGTTCATGGAAAAAGTGCATTGATTGACCACAGCAGATTTTTGATGTCATTTCAAAAATAGTGTCTTGGAGCTCCTAAAGTCCAGGACCCTTGCATGCCCATGGAGTAGAGGCAGTGCATATTTGTAGAGGGAAAAAGATAAAGATAACAGGGTATGCTTTCAGAGCTGGAGAAATTAAGTGGGAGATTTAACCTAACGACAGTGTCTTCCCTTTCTGTTCTGGGTGGAACTGTCAGGCACTGACATAGCCAAAAGTATTAAAAGATATTTTTTTCAAGTTTGGGGTGGTTTTTTTTTGTTTTTTTTTTTTTTCTTCAAACTGTAGCCTTTCCTGAGAAGGACAAGACTACTGTGTTTTAATTCCAAACTGACACTGAAAATTAAAATTGCTTACAGAAGGTGTCATACGCTGGGAGCTTTGGGTCCTATGTTAAGATGTATGTTTAAAGTTCCAGTAGTATCTTAAAAAATATTCTGAATGTATTTGTTTTATTTCCATAGAGATGCAGTAGAACACTGAATTAACATTTTAATTTATCTATATAAGACAAGTCAGTGTAACGGAGGTAGATCTCCAGGCAAGTGGATGAAGGAGTTCCCCAGGTCACCCAGCAGGTCTGGGGATTGAATTTGAGCTCTGCAGGTTCTGTCCTCTAGCTGTAGGCAGTACCACCTATGCCAATGACATATCCTTATCTTTCATTTTCTGCTCCCACCTTTTTTTCCAGTTGGTTTTCCTTAATAAAGGTTATGTCACCTTTCAAGTGTATAGAGAATCCATAGACAAGAAAATTGTTTAGCCAGGCTTCAGTTGCACTATTCAGTTCTATTGCTGATGTGTTAATGACAAGTTCTTGGCTAAATATCTTTGAAGGTGAAAGCTGTGTTTCCTGATCTTCTGTCAAGGATCTGTATTCCTGCAGTGAGACCTGACAGTGGGAGTGGGACACTAGCAACTACAGTATCTGTGATTCTGTAGTTCTAGTTTCCGTAGAGTAGCAGGGAGCTAGTGCTGAAGGAGAGCATGGAAGCTGGAACTGTGGACTTATAAATATGAGAAGCAGTTTCTGCTTTAAACATCGAGTTCTGTTACCCAGGGTGAATCTTGGACAAGTGTGTATTCTAAAACAAGCTTCTGTTTGGTGTTAGAGTTGTGGGGGTTTTTTTTATTTTTTTTTATTCGTGAAGTACTTGCATGATTGAAATAACAAAAATATTGTCACTGGTGAAGTGGCTGTCTGCCTTCTGCAGTAATTCTTGACTACTGGTGAGTTTAACTTAATTTTCCTGAAACCATAGTTGTGTATTACTTGGCTGTTCAAATAAAAATGTACTGAAAAGATGGAGGTGGCAACAGATCCCCGCAGAAGTTTCTTTGGTTCATTTACGTTCCTCATTCATTGCCTGGTCTTGATTGGAACTGTCAGCCCAGTCACTTCCATAACTGTGATGGTCTCTTGACAGAGCACCTTCAGTGGTGGTAAACTGGTGTATGCAACCGTCAAGGGTCTTCATTTGCAGTCTGCTTTGGACATAGATTCTAGTTAGAAGGACTTGATTATAGATGCTCTTATGCTCCTGTGCATGGAAGTTAAAGCTTACTGTGCTATGAATGTTGTTTTCTGCATTTTTTTTCCTAATGATTTTCTACAGCAAGCTGCAATGTCTGAGTGACATGCATTAGCTCACAGTGTTACTGTATTGTCTTTTGGTAATAGACTAAGAAGGGTTATCTCTGTTCACCCTCTCCCAGGCTGCAGTAGTAGTACTTTTGATGAAATGCCTGCATGCTTTGAAATAGTACTGTGCTCTCTCTGCTTTCTTGTTCAGAGGTGGAGATGGTCTGTAGCAGTGCAAGTCATCATTGTTTTTTCAAACACATATTCAGTGGCATTCTGGTGGTAGGTGTGGTGATTTTTAGGAATGCTTTGTGTTGTAAAGGTTGTGCTTTGCTCTTGTGTATGTACTGCATTCGTTTTTTCTGGTGTACTTGTATCCACTAGTGCTTTTACCACCTTCTGACAGCAGCATGCCAGTCTTTGTGTTGTAAAGGAAATTCTCCCTCTCATAAAACTCAAGTGTGAATAGTCTTGCTTGATTATTTATATCCTAAAGCAGAGCTTTAGGATGCCCTGGATTGACCTGTGTATCTCCAGATTTCTGGAAGTAAGGGATGAGGAGAGTGAAACCATATTTTCGACCAGCAGGTCGAAGGAGGTGATCCTGCGCCTCTACTCTGGTCTTGTGAGAACTCACCTGGAGTATTGTGTGCAGTTCTGGTGTCCTCAACATAAAAAGGACATGAAACTGTTGGAACAAGTCCAGAGGAGGTCCACAAGGATGATCAGGGGACTGGAGCACCTCCTGTATGAAGACAGGCTGCGAAAGTTGGGGCTGTTCAGCCTGGGGAAGAGAAGGCTGCATGGAGACCTCATAGCAGCCTTCCAGTATCTGAAGGGGGCCTATAGGGATGCTGGGGATGGACTCGTCATTAGGGACTGTAATGATAGGACAAGGGGTAACAGGTTAAAACTTAAACAGGGGAAGTTTAGGTTGGATATAAGGAAGAAGTTTTTTACTGTTAGGGTGGTGAGGCACTGGAATGGGTTGCCCAGGGAGGTTGTGAATGCTCCATCCCTGGCGGTCAAGGTTGGACAGAGCCTTGGGTGAGATGGTTTAGTGTGAGGTGTCCCTGCCCATGGCAGGGGGTTGGAAGAAGATGATCTTAAGGTCCTTTCCAACCCTAACTATTCTATGATTCTCTGATTCCACTGCTTCAAGAGAGTGATTAAGATAGCAACAGTGTAAGTTCTTAAATGTCTGGGTTTAGGTTAGGAGTATGGATGACAAAATGATTGGTTTCAGATGCGATGCAGATAAGTGTCCTTTAATATTATGAGGTTCAAACTGTTGTGACTGATGTTCAGAGCTACATGTGCTTTCTTGATAAAGTATCCTGTTGAGAGGTTTTAAACTACATCTGGTATTCTTGGGGTCTGACACTTTTGTTCTTCAAAGTAATACTTTTTGTTTCTGTAATGTAGATATTTTAAATATATGAGTAATTTAAGCATCCAGAGGCTTTAAAAGTGCTGAAATTTTGTTTCAAAATGCTAGTACCACCAAGCTATTCCAGTTCTTTTTACTAAGGACTCTACTGCTAGGTTTGCATTGGTTGGGTATACAGGTAATAAGGCACTTTTTCTTAAGATGTAGCTAATAGTTTATTAGTAGTATAAAATCATACCTAATTATTCTGCTTCTTAATATGAATTTAACAAAGTAAAGAGGGCATTTTTAACAATACAAGTCTGTTCTGCTTAATACTTTCAACTATATATTCAGATTAATTGTAGATGTTGAATGAGATTAGTGCTAAAATACCTGGCGTATCTGCTTGATACGTTGCAGTGCTGTGCAGAAACAACACAACTGGCTTGTTGGGGCTTATTGTGGACACTAGAAGTGTTATGGTACATTAGTATGGTGCTCTGCCCAGGCTAATTAGCATTGCATGTCCAGAGTTTCGTTTCTGTAACTGTTCGGATGTGGTGGTGTTACTATATTCGTTTATGTTAGTCTATTGTAAGTTTTGTTTATTCCTTCACCTTTTGCTGAAGCATTTCTTAACTCCAGTTGTACTGGTCTTTTTGCTTTTATGGTACATTGCTAAACTTTGGTAACCAAGGTAAACTTAATTACTGGGTTTTGTACAATGCACTAAAAATGTATTGCATTCAGGACCTTCCATAGCTCTAGTTGCATGTTTGTCAACCCTTGCTGCTTATTATGCTGCTGTCAGAGATGGGCAATGCAAATTAATGTGTAGGGATGCCATGTTGTCAGCCCCTTTTGCAAATTCTGTTGTACTTCGGCTGAGCTGAAAAAATGCAGACTTGCAGACTTTGGAAACTCTGTGTAGCCTTTACTGTCTGCACTGGCATGTCTAGCACATGTAAAGGCTTTAATGGATTTGCAAGGGTGGCATCTTAACTCTTCCCTGTACTTACAGTGCTCTAATACCCTCTAATAAAGAGTCAACACAGTGGGTTACGCTTCATGCGCACCACTGTTAAATCATTAGTGTCTGTTATCTGTGGTGTTAGGTGGATACCTGTAGTGATCTTAATGTGAGGCAAGCAGTGCTGGCAATGTACACTCAATTTTTACTTAATCTGGCTTTAGCACTGGGGCAGAACTAGTCAGTATATACTGTAGTATGCGAGGAGGGTGGGAGTGGTTGCCTGTTAGTCGCAGTAGATTCCTGGAGATGGGCTTGAGAGAGTGTCAGGATGTGGTTGAGTGATTTGTTTTTCATGGCTAAAGTTTGGTACATAGCAGAGTTTGCTGGTAGCTGTTGGATGAATTGTCGAAAGAACAGAACACCTTTTTTTTTGTGGTCAACTAAGTTGAGTGGTGTAGGTAGAGATCAAAGATTCCTTGCAAAATGGATACCTAGCGTAGCATTCGGGGCTGATGCTTTCAGTAATGGAATGAAAATATTGTGGCAGCAGTAGACTTGAGAGGACACATAGTACTAGAGGTCAGAAAGGCTGAGCTACAGTAGTAAAACATTGAGAAGACTTTGCATGACAGGTGCTCACATCTGTGTGTAAAGGAGAGTGGGACATGTTTGGAGCAGTTTAATCCTGACATCAGCTTCGAGGTGCTTTTCACAGTTGTTGGGCTTTGGCAGTAGAGATGATTGGTACTAGGAATATAAACAGCTGTATGGGGTGAGACTATTAGAGGCCAATGCCAAATGTTGGGAGATGAATATATTAATGTGAGCCTATGGTGATATTTCCTGGAATAAGATCTCAGTTTTAAATGATCGATGGTTCTCAGGCTACCTGGGCTACAGGCAGTGCATTGTTCAGCTTGCTATGGATTTTATGTATGAATTTGTCTTGTCTTATCTTGAGCTGGTATGAGCTTCTGAGATCAGCAGTGTACTGTGGCAAGGTGTTCCTCAGTTAAAGTAAGCATTATGTAAAGATCCTTTTTTTTTTTTGTCTTGAGGCTGTTACTAAGGTTGTTGTTGCTGCCAGCCACAGGTCTGAGGCAGTCTATGAGTGCCCTTTGCAGCTGACTTGAAAGAGAGAAGGAAAGAGGGAAAAAGTTGAATTGCCTGACACTTGTCTGTTTTCCAGTCTATTTAATGGTTGTTTTTATTGAAGCTGTTTCATGCCTCTAGATGTTTATCACATCTGTATGTTTTTCAGTTCTGTTGTGTCTTTGGGACTTGGATGAATCAGACCTGTGTGTGATAGTGTCCCAGTATTCTTACATCTTGGGCTATCTTGTTCTGTCTTGTACTTTGTTTCCTGATTATTAACATCCCATTTGCCTGTTCTTTTTGGCTACCAAGTATTGAACTGACCTTTTAACAGGATTCTTATTTCAAGATCTTGTTTCTCAGTGTTTAGAGCTGGTGCAGAGCCTGTCATTGCATCTTTGTAAAGACAGAATTTTCTCATGTGCCTCTGTTGTGCTTATATGTATCCTGTCTCAAACTGCCTGCTACTTCATTGTGCAGTCTGTATTTTAATGTCCATTTGCAGTTCTTGAGCTGCCTTATCCTAGGTAACTTTGCAGTATCAGACTTTTCTGCTTTACTCTTTGTTCTCTTGCCAGATCACTTAAGAGGATGCTGACTAGTGTAGGGCAATTTGGGGTTTCACTAGTGACCCTCCTTTAAGACTGAAACTAAGAGTTCTAGCTGCTTGTTTCTGTTTAAAACACTTCTTTAAAGATCTTAATGAAAGTCTTCCCTCTATTCCTATGTAAGCTTATTTTGTTCGTAAGCCTTGGAAATCCAGGTGGATAATGGGATTTCCTTTGTGGTTCACTGATCCTTGGAAATAATTCCAAAGGTTTTCTTTCAGATACTACTTCCATTTACAAAATCTGTGTTGACATCTTGATATAGTCATAACTATTCAAGTGTTGCATTGATTCTACTTTAGGCTAGTTTGACTATTATGGATGTCTTAATGCTTTTAATAAAAAAAAGAAAAGATTACTGCTTCACATTCTTCTGATACAAATGTAGTATTGAGTGAGTGGTGATTTTGGTGAATTCCAAGTTATTAGGAACAGATTTTGTTGTGAAGTATTTTCTACCAAAAATTGGATTTGGGACAAGTTTTCCCTGTATAGGATCAGGGAAACCTCTCTGGTATTAAAAGAAAAAAAAAAAGAAGAAAAACCTCATCAGCGTCTCTTCTGATCATGAAATTCACGTAGCAGGTTTTTGGGCTTTTGAGCTATTTTATCCTTTCTCAAGCACAGCTTTGCATCTTGTTAAGTTGTTCCTCATAATCCTTTTTGATAGCCTTAATCATCCAATCCTCTTTTCCTGCTTTGTACATGACTTTTGGGGTTTCTGAAGACATCTTCTGATGGAATCTTCTGACAAGGTAGCAGTAGATCTGATTAGTGATGCACACTTCTGCCAAACAGCCAGTGTCATACTTTAATCATCTCTGAAACACCTTGTTCTTTTGTTGAAATTCTTAAAATAAGAAGCTTCCTCTTTTATATGTCAAAATGAAGCAGTACTTAAATCCAGGAAAGGCCTTTCCAGCTATTGTTGTCTTGCAGAGATACTGACTTTAATGTGCAGGGTTTGCTGCTTGTGGTCCTTCGATGGATGCGTTTTGAATTAGACTTTGCTGCTTGAGATTATGTAAAGAGCTGCTGCTCCTCTTAAAGGTTTCAGTGGCTAACCTGATGTAACACATACCTGATCTACATGGGCATAATGGGTCTCTCATCACTATTATGTTTGTGCTGTTGCAACCTTTCTGACTTGTCTGGGATGTTAATCACTTGCTATATTTGGGCTTTTGGAAAAGAATAGTATAGAGATAGGAATTTCAGTGTTTAGCGGTTCTATTTATTAGCATAGCAAGCTTGCTGATTCAGTTCCAAGATTTAACATATGGTATGTACCTTCACTGATGCAACAAAATAATTGTGATGTTTTCTTGGTGGTGTGGTAAAGTCCAGCAGCTTAAGTCACAAGTAATGTACAGCTGTTCAGAAGCTTACATAGTGGATCTATTTTGCCGTGATCAATTTGCCATAGATCAGTTTCTTTTCTAGATATTTATAATGCATTTTTTTTCTAAGTACATCCAGCCATTAATAAGGTACTTGGTTGAGTTTTACTGGATTGACGTCTTTAACAAAAATAGTTTTCTTTTTCTCTTCCAGAACGCAAACAAATTTTGTTACTCAGGTCTACAGATTTGCAGTGTAAATCAGTCCAGCAAGCTTTGGTTCTTGAGTGTACGAACTGTCAAAAATGCTTCTAAGAGGTAAAATTTAATTGTAAAAAATTGTAAAATCTACAATTAGGACTGGTTCTGACTTGCAGGAGTGTGGGATAAAGAGAAAGCTTAGAGAGGAAGTAAGAAAAGTATGATTTTTGTGGAAAAGGTACAACGTATTATGAACTACTCTGTTTGTAGTTGAGAACAAAAGTACTTTTTTTTTTCATTCTCTCTTTAGTAGCTGACTTGCAAAGTAGCCTTCATTCTTGTTTGAGTTTAGTATTTAGGGTAGCTACCTGTAAAACATTTCACAGCTCTGGTTTGTAAATTCTATTTTCTTTTACTCTGTCTTTGAGTTTGCTAACTTCCATACAATTACACTGGGGGGGGGGGGAAGATAGTTGTTCTTTGAATTATGTAGTAACATGAGATTGATTTGGTATGACACTACAGTCTGTGAATGTAGTACCATGTTTTCATAGCTTTTCTCATCTGTAAGCCTAGAACATTGCATAAGGCCTAGAGTATTATTACCTGAGTGTTACTGGTGATGAGGAGGACTGGTATAAAAAAATAAAGGTACCTGGTGGGTGCTGTGAGTAGGGTGGGAGGAGAAGAACTGTAAATTCATCTCATTGGACATACTTCTTTTTTTGCTATTTTTGCAGCTGTCTTAAATCTTGGATTATACGGGAAAAAGTCTGTATCTCGGAATATGCTATATTAAATCACGCATATATTCCCCTTGATTTCACTAGACTGTTCCTGAGTTTGACTGTAACACTGATTTCTATTATCAAATGCATTTGATTGTTGTAGTGTAAGATTTCACCTGCATTTCCCAGATAATGCATTTCAGCTTTGCAGGAGTGTAGGTGAAGGTATAGTTCAACAGATTTCTGAAATACACACAGTGGCTGCTGGGCCATTCACCATTCAGGTCTTGAGACAGCAAAGTCCTCATACACATTTCGGAGCTCATGCTTCATTGAAAGAACATGTGGTGTTATTTGCAACCTTTATTTCATCAAAGCTTCTGTTGAAAAGCTGTTTATGCCTCCCTGTTTCTTTGCCTCCCAGTTTCTTTACCTCACCCACATGCTTCAACTCTGGCATCTGTTTCCTTTTATAAGGATTCTTGTCTGATGTGTTGGACTTTTCAGTCAGAAACATATTCTATTCTAGTCTAGTCTTTTTATTTTAATCATATTCTTTACTTACTAGAATGTTTTTAAAAAGAGTAAGTTGTTCCATGTAAATGATGCATTCTTCAGTATGTTCCTTCAGAATAAATGTGCTTAGTAGTGTAGATGTGATTAAGAAAAGAAACAGGATGCTAGTTTAAGAGATTAAAATTTCTACAGCTTTTCATTCACCTAGTTGATGCTGTTTGATAATTTCATTTCGCTGCATTTAAGTTAGCCCTTGAAGTAACAAGTCAATGTTATATATGGTAATAGTTACAGATCCACTAAATGATGAGAGTAGATGATCCTCTTTCCTAGAAATGTGTCTTTAAGGAAAGGCATTACAAAAATTTGAGACTGTCTCCTGAGTATTATTTTAACCTGAAGACTGAAAGTGTGTTTGCCTTTCCTGAAACAGTAAAAGGGATGAACTTTTTGGTAAACAGAAGGTGTCAATTCTCTTGCATAGTTCAGCCTGTAAGCAGCAAATGTTTGCTGTGCTTTCTAGTAATAGTATAAAGTGAACAACAGGTTCCTTCAGGCTGTTAAAATTGGCAAGCTGAATAACATAGCAAATATTAGTAGCCTCTCTTCTGCATCCTTGTGTTCTAAACTTTTCCACCTTGTGTTAAAAGGACAGTTGTATCTCCAAGTGTTTCTGTAAGTATAGTGAAACTGCCATGTGAAAAACACCATTAAAATGCCTGGTTTTGCTAGGCAAGTAGCATAATAGGCATAAAATGTGATAGAAGATAGGTAGGTGCTGGGGTGCTGTTGACAGCCCAAATTCTTTAACAGTCAGAAGGAGGCTGAGAAAATTGACCTGTGCTATATGTTGAAAGAAGTTATATTTTTTTTAAACAAAGAGTTAAGGTGTTGCGTACATCCACATGTACATCATGTGCTGCAAATAAAAATTCTGTTCCTAATGATTAGTCATAGTCCAAAGAAGCAAGTGCTTATGAAGATCATAGAGGTTATGTGGGCAAAATACTTAACTAAAAACTGTTCCTGTATTGGCTGGGCGAATATCATGTAGTGATCTTTTTTTTTTTTTTTTTTTTTTTTTTTCAGACAGCAAATTATTATTCCTTCAGTTAGTAGAGAAGTTACTCTAAGATGAGTTCTGAGCAGTATAGAGCACCTTGTTTTATGTATATCAGAGCTGCCTTTTTTGTGACTGTGTTTCAGTAACCTTGTCTGAGCAGAGGTGTTTATGAAAATGTAAACTACAGTAACAGTACATTTTTAAAAAGCATTTCAGGTTTTCAGAAGGTTCTTGAGGAGGTAGCCTAAAGAATGAAGTGCTTGAAGAGGATATATTAAAGATGGTCATGTTGTCATGTGCTGACTGTGAAGATAGCATTGATTGTCTTATGGACGTAGTCCAGGAAGATGATATTCTCTGAGATGTAGAAGCTGTCAAATTAGAAAAACTGGAGAAAGCAAGCAAAATAGAAGTCCGTTAAGACAGAGGATTTGAGGTTTGCCAAGTGTGTTAAAACCTGAAAACCTTTCACATTGAAAGCAAGAAACATGCAAGTCTCTAGGGCTCATACAAAGACATGAAAGGGCACCCAGGAGAAGTTAGATCATGTAGTAAAAACTAAGTGAACTAATTGCATTGCTTTTTGTCAGAGAAGGGCTTGAGACTTCTCCCTAGAACTTTCATTGACTCCAGGGAACTGTCTTTTTAAATTTCAGTAAGGAGTGTTTAAGTCCATCAGCGGAAAGAAAGCTGTTGTACAGCTCTGTATGGTGGCATACACTGAAGAATTCCAGATGAATTTAACTGTGAAGCCACAGTGTATGGTTTGAATTTTAAATGAGTTTTGATTATCTAGCTTTTGTGCTGTTATCCCGTGCAAACTGAAATATTAAATGAAGTGCTGCCTTGCCAGTGCAAGGTAGGAAATACGAAGTTGACTTGTTAAGAAGTAGATCAGGGAAGGAAATGCAGACTAGTTGGTGGGTGGTCTTTTTTTGAGTCTTTCATAACATGATTGAGAATTGCCGCAGTGTTAATCATCTGAACAGAAGCTTAGTGGGGCATGGCAGTGAGAGTGCTTGTGTGCTTGCTATATTTCTGACCTTGCTGACACACTAGGGGCTGCTTTTGAAAGACTGTATGGTGGAGGCTGCAGTGCACAGGGAAACTGAGATCCCTTCTATCTCCTCCTTCCTTAATATGGGGTGGCTACTGTAAATGCATTTATTTTCAGGAATGTCTGTGTCTCCTAGAGTGCTTGGATGGGGTTGATTCAGGAAGAATGTGTCTTTTTTGAGGACTTGGTACAAATTGAACAGTCACAGGTTTGCTGGGCTTATGGGTTAACTGCTTAGAGTAACCAAAGGAAAGAATAAAATACTTTATAATAGGGAAGTGTTACCAGTGGAATTTGTCAAGAGTCTGTTGCCTGATATATTCATAAATACCTGGAGGAAAGAAACGAATGAGAAAAGGATAGAAAGGATAATAGCTGGAGCTGACTGCAGACAGTCACAGTGGGAGTTTGTTGTTCATTAGGTTATAAAATTGCTGGGAAAATTAAATTCTAGTAAATACGGAATCGTGAATCTGAAGGAAAGTAATTCAGACTGAATATACCCAGTGGGTGGGCTTTATGTTTGTGGCTATTGTTCAGAAAACACCTTGAAGCTCTTTGATAATGGTTTCTTTGAAAGAGCCAGCTGTATGCACAGATATCCTTAAATTAGTCATTAGTAGCAATCTTTGCAAAGATATGGACAGTGAAGTGAAAGCAAGTGGACTGAATGGTGTAATGCTGTATTGACTCTGTGCATTTCTGGCCACCTGTCAGAGAACATGGTGCAACAGAAAAGCTGAAGAAGGTCGGCAGTGATCAGACTTCGGACTTTCTCCTGTGTATAGAGAGAGAGACAGATGAGGATTGCTAACTTGAAAAAGAGCTAGTGGATAGAGGCAAGTGGATATGAATCGGGAGCCTGAGAAGTGTTATGCTTGGAGATGAGCTGCCAATAACTTTCTTTCCCTCAAGAAAAAGAACATCAGATAAAATCATTAACCAGCAACAGTTAAAGTACTTCTTAGTTCTGATGCGTATTTAAATTGTCATAGAATGCCATGAATTACAAAAGCATAAATGGTCTAAAAAGACATTGAAAAATCAACGGAAGATGAGTTCTTTGAGCTAATATACATTATGGGTGGGATCCACCTTTAAAATATGCCACATGAAATTGCTGGAGGCTTGGAAGGATTGCTGCAAGGGAATTGGATAACTGCTTTGTCTTTTCCTGCTTTCAGCTACTGCTGATTTTTATAAGCAGGACAATGGCTCCATTGCTGTTGCGTGCATTCAGGTATTCCTTTCACTGGTCTTGTCATCTTGGAAAGGGGAAAAATCCCCAAAGCATACTTCTTAGAAACAAAAAATAGGAGCATCTTGGTTTGTATTTTCTGTCTTCCTCTGAAGGTTTGAAATCAAATAGATTATCAATGAAGTGACATGCTTAGTTGACAAGTCTGCTGTGTAGTTAAAAGTTCTCTTGTGGATCCAGCCCCAGTTTAAGGTAAGAGAAAGGGCAAACAGTAATTTTAAGTATATATGCTTTTTAGAAATATCGTTGTGCTTAGCTGTTAAAATCTATTTGTGTATGGAAAGGAATCCTGACACTTAAAAATTGGACACCTGATCTGTTGGAGGGTATCTGTTATAGTGAGAATTCTCTAGTAAAATGAGTTGCAAAAGTTTCAGGGGAAGAGTTAGGAGTTCTACTAGGGATGTATAAAAATTTCCATTGAAAGGCCAAGCATGTTAACTAAGGATTGACCTGATATTTTTATTTTAGGACAGTATTTGTATTTCACTGCAATATTGAATTTGTATGTTTCTTGAATATTTGGCATGGCTTGATGCTTTTTCATTGAAAACAAACGTGATATTCACCTGAAAATTCAAATTGATCTTTCAGATTTGCCAGCGAGTGTTCTAAGGTACAAGGATATGGGAAATAAGTGGACTTAACAAGTGTATAAGAACCCAGTATCAGAACTCCTCATGTAACACTGGTATTAATGTACTTTCCACTTGAGGATACATTTAATACTTCTACACTTTGAGTAGATCAGTTGGAAGGTCGCTTCCTATATGAATGAATTACTAACAAAGGGCTTGAGTGGTCAAAGGAATCCCTGTCTGTTGAAGTGGGTATTTTTGCATCAGGGAACACTCAAATGTCCCCCTTTTATCACCCTCTACAAAAACTCAGTGCCTGTGGCCTGTTTGCAAGTCTGTGTAAACTTCCACATACACAGGAGTAATAACCCCTGAAAATAAACCCACTTGAAGATTTTAATGGTTCTTGTGCTGCTTCACATTTGGATCATTGTATAGTTTTTAAGACTATGCTTTGTTTTTTTTTTTGTTGTTGTTTTGTTTTATTCTTTTTTTTTAAGAAAGTAATCTTTGGGAATCGGGAATTGAATATGACCTTCACTGTTGAGCCACTAAGAAGGTCAGTAAATGTCTACTAGTGTTTGCATCCTGTGGCTTTTGACATCTTTGGTATTTAGGTAAAGTGATGAGGGCTGGTGTGTAGGTATTGCTTAGGTTGCTGTGAGGTGCTGCCATAAAAATCAAGTATGAATACACCTGTCCCAAATCCCAGATCCCAAACCCTCCAATTACCTATGTGAATGCCACATCACTTAGGCTTTCATATTCCTTGAAAGTACTGCATGTTTTGGTTAAATGATGATACTAAATAATGCCTATAGTTTGTTTTTGTTGCAGTTTACTGCGATAGCTAACTTGTCATTATAACTGATACTACTTTCTCCTTTAGACTACACGAAGAAATAATTGACTTCTATGACTTCATGTCCCCTCGTCCTGAAGAAGCAGCTATGAGAAGAGAAGTGGTGAAAAGGATAGAAACTGTCATCAAAGATCTTTGGCCGACAGCTGATGTGAGTGTAATTTAAGTGGTGATTTGCTTCTCTGGTAAATTATAGAGCCCTGTTCACTTAACCTTGCTATTATCTTTCTGTGGTTTAGAATTGAACAGATAAGACTTCAAACTTAAGGCAGTTGACTTAGTATCACAGCTCTTGCAGTACTTTGCAGTTCATTTAAAAAAATGGAGGAAATTTAAAACCTAGATGTAAGGTTAATGAAGGCTACTGATAATTTTATTTTTCATTTTGAGAGCCACAGATGTGAAGAAATTTCCACTTTAAGAAGTGCATTTTTTAAAGTAAAAGCTTATTAAATTGATTGTCACTGTATAACTTAATATTAAACTGCCTACCTATGTATCTGTTTCTGTAAGGAGTCCTGGCTCTGGATATTTGTAAATATAAATATTTTACAAGAAAATGGTTAAAACACTCAGATTTTTATTTTTTTTGGTACTCGTCATAAATTTGACATTCAGTAAATTACTTTAACTCTGCTTTAGTGTGAACTTGACTTCCTGAGCTACATTGCAGCTGAAGTTGCTGTATTTTCAAGCCCTTTATTGCCTAAACAGTAAGTTTCTCCTAGACAAAAACCATATGGAAGTAGTGTAAAGTGTATCTATAGCATCACCTTTCTGATTACCAGATAGTAATGTTGTGAAGCAGCAGAAACATTGGGATTTTATAGCCTTCAGAAAAAAATCACAGAAAAATTGTGATTTTATAGCCTTCAGTGATGAAAAGTGAGGGCTGTGGCCACAGTGCTGAGCTAAAGATACAGAAAAGCTTCTCTGCTGCATCTTTATCTGTGATTTTTCCTTAGTGATAACATTTTTCTAGCTTGTGGGAACAGAGATAAACACTGAAATGGGCTGGTGTTGCCCAACCTTTTCATAGGTAATTTCAAAGAAGTGAACTTGTAAATCGTGCTCTGCTGTAGCGGAGGGAGAAGAATGTCTCAGTTCTCCCCATTAGAAGCATACCAAAGCATTTGATGTGGGCCATGAATGTCCCATCAGCGTGCTTTCTTTTCCACACACAGACACTTGCCACAATTTCATAACCGTCCTTGCAGTAAAATCTGCAGTATTCCTGTTTATCTGAATCGTATGTTTTAGATGCATTTGGTGTTTTGAAACCTAAAAATTTGGAAAAAATGTTTCCCTTGCACTCTTCCAATTTCAGTAAAGCTGCCCTATGAGGAAAGAAGGAAGTGTGGGGGAAGGAAATTTGTAGCAGCCTATACTGACATCAAAATGGAAATAAATAGCAAAAAGTTGTTTCAAAAGACTGTACTCTGCTGCTAGCAGGATTGGTAGTCATTTCATGTTAAAAATCAATCCTCTAAAGTTGCATCTATAAGAGAAAGTGTATTTCTGCAGGTTTCACACAGTATGTAGTAAAGTTCAATAAGTTTTTGCTGGGCTGTATCCTTAACGAGTCCAGAAGAATCTTTGTCTTGTGAAAGTGAAATGAAGTGAGCATTCATAATTACAAGTTATTTCACTGCTGTGGGTTTTTTTTCAGGTCCAGATATTTGGCAGCTTTAGTACAGGGCTTTATCTTCCAACCAGGTAAGTAATACTTTATATAAAGATTGTCATTTAGAATAATGGTAAATTTCAAAGGAGAATTCAAACTGGAATGTGTAAACCTGTCAAACTTGCAGTAAATTTTTTTACCTAATGTCCCATGTTACAAGGGGAAGAGTTTTTTAACTTAGAATTTCAAGTGTTTGGTATATCATTGTACTTCTCTAGATACTTACTGACTCTTAGGTGAATTACCTTTACTTCCTTGTGTCTGGGGTTAGTCTTTGTTTTCAAGATAGTGAAATTGAATGTTCAGTGTTCCCTATGTAAAGATTGTGTTAAATAAGGTGAATTACTGACTGTCACCACAGAGTTAGTGTGCAAAGTTACAAGAGTCATCACAGCTGTTTTCCCATATTTTTGAGAACAAAATTTCTAAAATGTCTTAATTCAGTGTTTTGTATCACTTAGTGGTTCAATAGGTGGGTGTATAGAATCATAGAATAGTTAGGGTTGGAAAGGACCTTAAGATCATCCAGTTCCAACCCCCCTGCCATGGGCAGGGACACCTCACACTAAACCATGTCACCCAAGGCTTCGTCCAACCTGGTCTTAAACCTCCCTGGGCAACTCATTCCAGTGCCTCACCACCCTAACAGTAAAAAATTTCTTCCTTATATCCAATCTAAACTTCCCCTGTTTAAGTTTTAACCCGTTACCCCTTGTCCTGTCACTACAGTCCCTAATGAAGTGTCCCTCCCCAGCATCCCTATAGGCCCCCTTCAGATACTGGAAGGCTGCTATGAGGTCCATGCAGCCTTCTCTTCTCCAGGCTGAACAGCCCCAATTTTCTCAGCCTGTCTTCATATGGGAGGTGCTCCAGTCCCCTGATCATCCTCATGGCCCTCCTCTGGACTTGTTCCAACAGTTTCATGTCCTTTTTATGTTGAGGACACCAGAACTGCACACAATACTCCCAAGTGAGTTCTCACAAGAGCAGAGTAGAGGCGCAGGATCACCTCCTTTGACCTGCTGGTCACGCTCCTTTTGATGCAGCCCAGGATATGGTTGGTTTTCTGGGCTGCGAGCGCACACTGCCTGCTTGTGTTCATTTTCTCATCAACCAACAACCCCAAATCCTTCTCCGCAGGGCTGCTCTGAATCTCTTCTCTGCCCAGCCTGTAGCTGTGCCTGGGATTGCTCCGACCCAGGTGTAGGACCTTGCACTTGGCATGGTTAAACTTCATGAGGTTGGCATCAGCCCACCTCACAAGCGTGTCAAGGTCCCTCTGGATGGCATTCCTTCCCTCCAGCGTATCAACCGAACCACACAGCTTGGTGTCATCAGCAAACTTCCTGAGGGCGCACTCAGTCCCACTGTCCATGTCAGCAACAGAGATATTGAACAAGACCAGTCCCAACACTGATCCCTGAGGGACACCACTCGTTACTGGTCTCCAGCCGGACATTGAGCCATTGACCACAACTCTTTGTGTGCGGCCGTCCAGCCAGTTCTTATCCGCTGAGTGGTTCACCTCTCAAGTTGATGTCTCTCCAATTTAGAGACAAGGATGTCATGTGGGACAGTGTCAAACGCTTTACACAAGTCTGGGTAGATGACATCAACTGCTCTACCCCTGTCCCATCAGTTCCATAGCCCCATCATAGAAGGCCACCAGATGGGTCAGGCAGGATTTCCCCTTAGTGAAGCCATGCTGGCTGTCACCAAGCACCTTGTTGATTTTCATGTGCCTTAGCATGCCTTCCAGGAGAATCTGCTCCAAGATTTTGCCAGGCACAGAGGTGAGACTGACTGGTCTGTAATTCCCCGGGTCATCCATTTTCCCCTTCTTGAAAATGGGGGTTATATTTCCCTTTTTCCAGTCATTGGGAACTTCACCTGACTGCCATGATTTCTCAAATATGATGGCCAGTGGCTTAGCAACTTCATTTGCCAGCTCCTTCCGGACCCATGGATGGATTTCATCAGGTCCCATGGACTTGTGCATGTTCAGATTTTTAAGATGGTCTCTAACCAGTTCCTATCCTACAGTGGGCCCAAGGTCTTCATTCTCACAGTCCCTGCATCTGCCTTCCAAGACTTGGGTGGTTTGGTCAGAGCCTTTGCCAGTGAAGACCGAGGCAAAGAAGTCATTAAGAACCTCAGCCTTCTCCAAATCCTGTGTATCTAGTTCTCCCGAGAGCTTCCTGAGGGGGCCTACATTCTCCCTAGTGTGTTTTTTATTTGCTGTGTACCTGTAGAATCTCTTCCTGTTATCCTTAATATCCCTTGCCAAGTTTAATTCTAACTGGGCCTTAGCTTTGCTAACCTGGTCCCTAGCTTCCCAGACAACATCCCTGTACTCTTCCCATGACACCTGTCCTTGCTTCTACTTTTTATAAGCCTCTTTTTCAATTTGAATTTTCCTCAGGAGCTCCTTATCCATCCAAGGAGGTCTCCTGGCCCTCCTGCTGCCCTTCCTTCTAGTTGGGATGCAACTCTCCTCAGCTTCTAGCAGGTGATCCTTGAATATCAACCAAGAGTCTTGGGCCCCCCTGCCCTCTAGGGCTATATCCCATGGAACCTTACTAAGCAGGTTCCTGAAGAGGCCAAAGTCTGCTCTTTTGAAGTCCAGGGCAGTGAGCTTGCTGCAGGCTCTTTTCACTGCCTTGAGGATCTCAAATTCGAACCTAAGCTGTGTCTTAAAGATTATGTTGTCTTTATATCATTTAAAATTTTGCTTAGGAAATCACTGGACATTCCACTTTTATGAATAACAATCACTAAAATTGTTTGGATTATTATTTTGCCTGTCAACACTGGGACATGAGGGAAGGATTGGGGTGTGGAAGTCAGAGGGGAAGGAGGAGAAAAGGTAAAAGGAAGAGGAGGATAAAGAACTCGGCAGAGAACTGGAAGCAAGAAACTAGAATACTGCTTTGGGTCTTAAAGCACATTAGGCCATCTCTTTAGCATTCCTACAAGCATTTTATTGGGAATCTAGGTTAAAAGTTGCAAAATGGTCACGCTGGAGGACTTGCAAGGCATAAAGTGCTTTTTTTTTTTTTTGCGGATTATTATGTTTTAGACTGAATGGATCTCATGTTGTGTTCCTTTTGTCTAGTGATATTGATCTAGTTGTTTTTGGAAAATGGGAACGGCCACCTTTACAGCTGCTGGAGCAAGCACTAAGAAAACACAATGTGGCTGAGCCATATTCCATTAAAGTACTTGATAAAGCTACGGTAAGTGATAGTCTTTGGAATACTGAACTGAAGAGTTTTCAGACCCCTTAAGATGTTGGTGATAAATAGTGTTCTTAATTCATGAAGCAACTTATATTGCCTTAAGTACAATGTTTTGCTCTGTCTGTGCAAGATTTTGGTAGAATTTGTGCTTAACAGTACCATGCAGTGTACTGTATTTGCTGGAAGGCTGTACCTCTGCAGTTGTTGTGAAATGGTGCTATGCTGCTTTTGTTTTCTTTTGGTTGTTTGTTTTGGGGTTTTGGTTTTTTTTGTGGGTTTTTTTTGCTTGTTTTTTGTTTTTTTGTTTCCATTTCAGATTTAAAATAGATATTATCAGCTGATGTTTAGGCTATGACTGAAGATAATTTTGTGGGATAACTGTACTCAAGGTGGAGATGATGTGAGACTGAGACTGAACTACAGTACTGGTAGTTCCATAATAATTCATTGCTGCCAAAAGAGGAAGTATTGCTATTCCTGCTTTGCTTTTATCCAGTTTGGCTTTGGTTTGACTCTGCAGTGAACCAGTGCAGCTTGACAAACCAAGAGACAGTGCTTTATTTTTTTCTGCTTGGGTAGTCTTCTATCAGTTTAGCAAGTGAATGGTGCAGTGTTGGGTCAGATGAATGCAGTTTCCACAGGTTATGAGTGTAGAATGTCTCCTATTAACAACAGTGAGTCATTAAATAAATTTAGTTGTCCTACAAAACACTGACATTGCAGCTATGGAGACAGATATGTAATAATTACAGGAAAGTACATGAGTGATGAGAAGTTAATGTGAACCTATACGCCTGTGTTTTTAATCACCTCACTAAGAAGCATTTGCTTTTCAGCAAATGGATTATTATCTTTTCTCAAAACCGTATTATTTTTAGCTTGATAGTTGTATTCATTTGAACTGATAGTATCCTCGTGTCTTAAGTAAATAAGCTGGAGAACAGCACCAGTATTGCATTCTGGGTATTCATAAAACCTTATTTTAATCTTTTCAGGTACCAATAATAAAACTTACTGACCAGGAGACAGAAGTGAAAGTTGACATCAGTTTTAATGTAGAAACTGGTGTGAAGGCAGCTCGATTTATTAAGGAATACATGAAGGTATCAGCCGTGTAATGAATGTTATACTACTTGCAGGGTTGTGCTAGATGCTCAGCTAACCTTTCTCGATATGGCTTAGACTAAAGTTGATTACTGAAGACTATAAACACTTAATTTAACATGGATATTTTAATTGATTTTCTGCTGGTGTCTGTTTAGTGTTGCCTTCGAGTGCTAGGTGTTTGTGTGGATAAACCTGTGCACTGAAGGGACTATGCAGTCATGGTTAGATCTGCAGATAGGTACTAAACTTTACAAGTCTGAAATTTTGTTTACCTTGAATTTGTGATGCTTGATTATTCTTCTGTAGTTACATACTTAAAATCAATTCTTCTGCAGTTACCTACTTAAAATCAAGTTTACTTTTCATGCTCTGCAGTAACAGTATGGTTTAGATAGAAAGCTTTGACTACAACGAGTGACACTGGCATTCAAAGGAGGATGTGAAAGTCTTCCTGTTTGGGGGTGGGTACTGATCTGATACGTAAGCTGTTTGATCAAATAAGAGTTGAAGTTAGCCTTCTGTTTGTAGACTAAAAAAAGGCATGTTTCAGTTCTTCCAGTGGAAACACTTTATAGCACACCACTGAATAACATTTTTGTATTAGAAGATTCTTATTGTGTTGAGATTGTGTAGTTTGTTCTTTGTTTCAGAAAGTTGACACTGTCACTGATAAGACTTACTTTGCTTTGCAGAAATATTCTTTGCTGCCTTACTTGATTTTAGTATTAAAACAGTTCCTCCTTCAGAGGGACTTGAATGAAGTTTTTACAGGTGGAATTAGCTCTTACAGCCTAATTTTAATGGCAATTAGTTTCCTGCAGGTAAGTCTGTTCCTTGTTTGTGTTCTTTAAAATATTTTGGTGTATGTACTTATGTCCTGTTATGGTGCTGGTTCTTTAGACTCCCCTAGCAATGCACAGCTTTACTGTTACGGTTCTAGGTATTTGTTCATTGGCAGCTCCTATGGACTACAGAAGTGAACTGAAGCACCAGCAGGAGCCTTGCAAAAAAGCAGAGACTGTGCATTGCTTTTTATATCAGGGCCTGTGATTTGGATTATGCTGCTGTCCTGGGCAGCCTATTCCAGTGCCTGAATCATTACTGGTGTTTTGTAAGTCTGCCAGGGTGCAGTTTAAGTTGCTTCTTAGACTGATAGAGTAGTTGATTTCAGTGTTTATTAAAATTCTGAAATAAGTAAAGTTGTTTTTAATTACATGTTGGTTTGGTTTTGACATACTGACAAATATTGTAGGAAACTAATGAAATAGCTAATGAGTTATAGCATCTTCTAGTATATTTTTGTGATGGTAAAATTTGTGTATGATGAGGTACGATGTTAGTATCTCTCATGCTGTGATAATGGAAAAACCTCCATATTTTGCTGCTGTTAATGATTAATTGAAATATTACTATAATTTTTACTTACCATATATAATATGGGGAGGTTGAAGTAAAAATTGTATTTTAGTTAGGGTAAATAGAGCCCCCCACTACTTTTGAAAACATTGGCGATGGGTTTTCTGGGAAGAAGCAGGCATTACTCTGTTACTAATTAAGCTGTAATGTAGTTTGCAGTACTTTATTGCTTTTGGCTTAGGGAAAAGAACTTACTAAGCCTCAGAAAGCTGGAAGAGGAGGGAAGGAGTTCTTTGTCTTCCGGGTGCTACTGAAGTGCTGCCCCCTCTTGGTAGTTTAAGTAGGTGAAGAATGACTCAATTCGGGCTTGTGTAAAGCATTTATACTCAGCTGTTTAAATGAGAGCTTTTTATTGCACTGTGTTGTGGTCTGAAAAGCATTAATTTTTAATAATTAACAACTGCTCTGTCACAGCTGCATCCAAGAATTGATGCCAGAAGAGCTGATGAAAACCTTGGAATGCTTCTGATAGAATTTTTTGAACTCTATGGAAGGAATTTTAACTACTTGAAAACTGGTATTAGAATAAAAAATGGAGGTGCCTATATTGCCAAAGAAGAAATAATGAAAGTCATGACTAATGGATACAGACCATCCATGCTATGTATTGAAGATCCTCTCCTGCCTGGTAAGATTGTACACTTGCAATATTCTGGAGCTTTGGCTCAACTTGTGCTCTCTCAGCTTGTGTTAAAGTCTCTAAAGTGTGCTGCACAGAGAAGAGACTGATGCTGATGTCAAGGTACAATTGTGAAGATGGGCTAAGAAATAAGGACCTGAAGTCTCCCAAGATGCATTGCCTGAATAAATTGGATTGCATTCAAACAGTGCAGCTACATAATGCATTGGAAATGCAGGACTGTTGAGTGTATAATAAGATTCTCTAAGTAGTTCTGAGGGGTAGTGAAAGAAAGATGTTCAGGAAATCCTAAAAGAGGGTTTGCTAGTAGGAACAACTTTGTTATTCTTTATGAGAGAATGAGAATGGAGGGTGTAGCTTTTTCTGCCCACAGTCTGTGGTGCCATACCTCAAATATATTATAACATATGGGAAAGGAATGCCCCAGATGAGGTATGTGTCCTGCAGTGTGGTGCAGTAAAGACTGCACTGAAACGTGTGTATATCCATGAATGTGTAGCAAGGGACCAGCTTTACTATGGTGTTGGTGTGAAGAGTGGCTTGCATAACTGACTTCTGTGCTGCACAGGGACCTTCAGGGAATGCCAGTTATATTAGCATGTACTTTTGAAAGTAACTTAATTTTTTTTTCTTTAAGATCTGGTTTTCATTTGATAATCTTCAAAGTAATCAAGATTAACTTTGGCTGACCTCCTGAAAAAAAAAGTCCAATGTTATAGTACTCAGTTTTGATTCTATTTAGACTGTCACAAGTAACTGAAATTCCAAAACAGCTTTTTAACAAGTCAATTTTCAGTTAATTTGGACTTCAGCATCAGTATTTCTAGAATGTAATTGGCACTCAAACTCCATACTGTCACATCTTGTGGGTAGACTGCTTATGTACAGCACTTTTAAAGCAAATACCATGGATCAGGAGCTGAAGTCTGGCACCTTTCTATAAATATTCAGTAGGCTGAATGCTCATAGTTCTGTAGAACAGGTTTCAAGCTAATCTACTCATTTGCCTAACCACATCTCTGATATGTTTTTAGCCATGTGTTTGTGTCCCATCATGACTCTTTCATTTGGCCAGGCATGAGACAGCGTTTGTAGAACTTTCACTGTGTTATTGAGATTTCCTTCAGTAGCTTGCCAGCAGATCCATGTGAACAGCAGCATGAGCTGCATTTCTTTATAGTCAGAAACATTTACTGTCCTCCAGTTCTGTTCCTTCCTATCTGCTGAGGAGTAAAAGAGAAGAAATTACATATGCTGCACAATGTTTTAATCACCGCTAATAGTGCTTTGGAATTTTTACTTCTCTTTGACTCTTCAGAGAAGAAAAAAAAGTTATAAATCCGGTATGGGCTCTGAACTAATTGTAGTATAAATCTTGCAGAAGTAAAGAACTATAGTTTAGAAGACATGTGTCTATCAAAGAGCTGGTAAGAGTTAAATTTTAGATGAGGTTATATGGGCTGAGATAATGTAATTTTTACAGGATAGGAAGTTTTGGCAAGGGAAATGAAAGCTGACAATAGTTTGATGTTATTTGACTACTGTGTCCTGTAGGGATATTTTCTGGCAGCTACCACAGAGCTTCAGAACTTGCCTTATGGAACTAAGAGGAAAATTACATAGAACATACAGGATGGCTCTTTGAATCAGAGGAATACAGCCTCCTCAGATCTAGACTTAAATCGCATATTCCTATAGTATCTAAAAGTACCTGTCAAGTGTATGGAGATAATGTCTAGAATTCTGCTAATTAGTTTACTTCTATTACTGCTTGTGTCCCAGTACAAAAAACTTTTCTGTTGCTTTAGGTCTTTGCACAGATGACAAGTAGTCATCTCTACTTTATTAGCTTGTGGTCAGACCCACTCAGTGTCGTAAGGGTCAGTGCCAGGAGGTGGGAACAAGTATTTTGATAAAGAGTGGACACAGATAGTTCTTTATTAAAGTCTGCATAAGATTCTGTAATTTTTTTCCCTTCAAACCTTTTTGCACTGTACGCATAAGTTTTAAATCTTTTTTTGCTGTCCTTCTTTACCCTCATCGCAGCTGCTTGGAAGAAGACTTTGAAAGGTGACTCCTTAATCCAGGCATCAGCCAAAAAGTATAGGGTTGAAAATAAAAAAATCAATGTCTCGAGATTATCCAAGTAGTGTAAAATTCCCTCTGTGAGTGTATGTACTAGTTCAGTAGTAGGATGCTGAAAGGTATAACTCGTAAGAATAGCTTTAGATATTCTTTTAGGGAACAGGATTAAATTCAATGGGATTAGCTCTTTAAGTTGGAGGAAATGTATTTTCTTTGTGTGAAAAGGTGATGTCTGGCTAACAGATAAATGATGTAATCAGAAGGGTATGATACTTCAATTCTACCTGCTCAGTACCTTCTGTTAGTTCCTAGATTTGGAAGGAACAGGCATCAGTCTGTTGTGTTGTTTTGGTCATAGTGGGTTTTGCTGAGATTCTCCTGGGTGCTGTAGAGTTTCCTCTGAAATTCTCAAATACTAATTAGGATGGTTTGAGAACCAATATTTCAATAAATATATTGAGGGTCTATGCTTAAAAGTGGGAAGTGTGCTGAAATCCGGATTTGGGATGTCAGGCTAATCTAGCTTGTGATGAATTAAGTGGTGGTTTATACTTGATCTCTTGATCTTCATAGATAGCCCAACGTTCTTCGTCTTGCAGTAGAGTCCTAGGAGAGGGTAATGAGAGGAAAATCTCTCATCATCATCCAAAGAAGGGAGTTTATATAAACATCTTCTAGTTGACATAATTTCAGTTTATCCCGGCAGTTATCCTTTCTTTGATGTATAAAAAGTGAGAGCATTCATTTAGAGAACTGTAAAGCCAGACACTCAGAAATATGTTCACAGGAACATGTTGGAGCAGGCTAGATGATACCATTCTAGAAGAGGTTTGTGCAGAGTTGGTCTTGCAGTATCATGTCTTAGAGCACATGACTCTGGTTGCAGGTGAGATATCTTTAATCTATGGTTATAAAACAAACTTGGCATTCATTGAGCAGATTGTTAGCGAAGTTTATTATTTTATAATAAGCCTTGGTGAATCAGATCATTATCAAGGTCCTTAAGTCATTTCTTATGCTCAGAACAGGAATGAACTTGATCTTGATTCAGATTGGAAGTGGCAAGAGTAACTAAATCGCAGTTTATGACTTGGAGTTCCACCTGCTCCCTTCATGAGAAAGGTTGTTCTTCATTTTGAACTATGGTCATGCACAAAAGTTCTAAACCTTAAATTCAATGTCTTTTCTTTGAAAAGAGACTAATTTGCAACACTGATTATGCTTCATGTTGCTTGCTTTATGTTTTGATAGCTCATAAATACATGAAGTAATTAGATTTGAGATTGGCAGCAACTATTGGGATTATCTGATCTAGCCTTAGTGGCTGCCCAAAATTGTTCACTGTAGCTTTTGAATATGTGGTATTTATCATTAGAACCTACAAATATGTGTATATAAAATATATTTATTAAAATGCACAAATGCATTAAAGTTAGTGTCTGAAAGAGCCCCTTTAACGCTGAATGTTGCAAGAAGTATTTACTAGATAATAACATAAAGGGATCTGCTTCAATACTAGCTCATGGTTTTACCTGTACCTTTTCAGGCCACATTCTTAAAACTGCTTCAGGTAATGAGAGGCTACCTGACAGGGTGGTAATACTGATAGTGAGTGATAGAAATCTTAGACGTGCTCCTTTAGGGATGAAGACTTTGTATGAAAGAATGAGGATTGAATTATACATGAAATCACACACTGTCATTACCTACTGATGTATTGGATAATGAGGTCTGAGTGATTTTATTTCTTTTTTTTTAAGAATGAGAGCGTTTGGGTTATGTGTTTTAACTAATTGGTCTGTAGACTGTGTCAAAAGAAGTATGCTCAGGTATGTAAGATGTGATCTACTAATTAGAAGGATTTCTCAGAGGAAAATCTATTCAGGGCAGCAAATGCAATTATGTGGCCTTCTGGCTTCTTCCAGTCTGTTGCTTTCTGGATTGGGTAGGGGCAGCTTTGTACAGACATGGCTGGCACAGTTCACAGTAGCCTGTGTAGTAGCTCTGGCTTCTGTACCTGCTTTTCAGCTGCAGTGCAAGTCAGAAGCTCTGCAGATTATATAATTGAATAAGATATGTTTATTCAGATATGTTTATGAACTAATTACAGGTGCAGAATGAGGCAATCCGGGAACCTAGGCATGCTATGGCGTGAGCTATCCTTCCTCTGTTCTCAAACCTGCTTCGGTCAAGACTCATACACAACTTCATTGGTGGTTTAAACTAAACTGCCTGAGTTTGCTGTAAGTGGATTAGGGAAGGCTTATGATTTCTTTTGCTGGCATGACAGTGGAGGTGGCAACAACTGATGAAAGGAGTATCTGCCAGTTTGTAGCAGCAATGTCTTCATTTTGGTTTAACACCATGCAAGATGCATATCAAATGTAGCTGCCTTGGCACCAGATTGGGTATGCATTCTTGAATTCCTGTTATGTGAATTTATAGAATCATTTAGGTTGGAAAAAGACCTTAACATCATTGAGTCCAACTTTAGATGGACTTGAATTCAATGGTAGGTGCAATTGTGCGTGTTTAACTACTTCTATATTCCATACCTGTATTGCTTCTCAATTTAGTTCTGTCTTGTGTATATGTTTAGCATGTCATTATGTGAAAGGTGGCGTTGTAGGACACAACAATGTGTCCTGACCCTGGAAAATCTGTACTGAATTAATAATTGTTTTTCCAGTCGCATTAACATTTTTGTGTTCTAATTTCTTGGCCCCTGCAATACATTGGTCTCTATTCAGCTGCCTTTGGACTAAGTCGTTTGTGAAGCTGTCTGCTGCTTTGTAGTGCAGCTCTGAATTTAACCACGATGTGTTTCTTCCTTGCTGTCCTAGGCCCACATTGTTTTCTACTTCAGGACAGTCCAATTGCAAATATGCCACTTAGAAAGCCTTTTGTAATTTTGAGCTTGGTAACCACTGGATACTGCAGCAGTGCATTCAGGGCAAGATAGTTATTTCAGTGAACAGGAAATATTTCCTGATAATTTTTTATTTTACCTTATAAATGACTGAGGAAATTGTGTTCCTCACATGCTCTGATTTTCCCTGTCTGTTTTCTTTGATTATGCTTTTCTCTTAAAGTGGCATCATTGTTGGAGAATCTTGAAGGACTAAGATGTATTTTCAAGCAGTATAGCCAAGGCTATTTTATTTTTCCCCTTGATGGCAGACCTCAATACATTTATCTATAATGGCTTGGTGGAGAAAATACTTCAGCAAGTGAAGGGGTCCTCTAAAGTCAAATTCAGCCTCATTGGATTTGGTCCTGTGAAGGATAGAGTCTGTCTTTTACTCATCAATTGTCAAAGCAGATTTTTCGTTAAACCCTGTTCATGGGCTCTGATCTGATTTTCAAGCTTTAAATAACCATGTTCAGTGGTTCATTCCTTTTCAGTGTTCTTACAGCATTTCAAACATCATTCTAAATGATGCTTGAATAAGGGAACCTTTTACTGTAAGCAGCTTTCTACCCACTCAAGATCTAGTCTATATTTTATACATGCAATTTGAAGGAAGTTTTCTTCCTGTTTCTTAAATTGAGTGGTGACAGTGAACCTTTGGTGTCTGGTGCCAAATATATCTACAGAAAAAAACCCCAAATGTTTCTTCTTGCTAGAAATAGCAAGGTCTTTCTGGGTGTTAAATGGGAGACTGATGCTTGTACATTGTCACTGATACAGAATCTTTGACATGTTGTTAAATTCTGCAGTTCCTCACACATGACACTGGATTCGGAAGGAGTTCTGCTATAAATGTCATTCATGCTTAAAGAGGGGCAACCAAGAAGTGCCACTAACTTCATCAAAATACAATTTCATACTAACTTCTGGAGTCCTCTGTGATAGATTAGACAAACTGGTTTATCCTGTGGAGCTAAATTATCTGTATGAGCTGGTTTATCAGTCTCGTTTTGATAAGGTTAAGTGGGGGTTGATGATGTAAGTATACCTGGCCATATGAAGATAATGTGGTTGCACAAGTGGAATTTTAAGCTGAATTTGGCCTGCAGAAACTCTACTGGTAAGTGTGACATGATGCTTTAAACTTGGTAGATTCCCTCTTAAAAGACAGCTCTAAGAACTTTAAGCTGGTCTGTATTTTCTGTTTCTTTCAGGCACTGGTACACCGGTATTTTGAAAGTGGTAAATTGAATGCATAATATTAAGTGTCATTCATAAGGTTAGCTTCTTTTATTGAGACAGGCATGTTTAGTTGTTCCTCATGTGAGTAGGATGGACTAACCAGTTTAAGCAGAGTTAAGCTGTATTGTTAAGGTTTCTGAGCTGTAAGTATGAATAATTTTCTGGTTACTGATATTAAAAAAAGATGATCTGATGACTGTCACATTATTTCAGGAAACGACGTTGGCAGAAGTTCTTATGGTGCCATGCAAGTGAAACAAGTTTTTGATTATGCCTACATTGTTCTTAGCCATGCAGTATCACCACTTGCAAGATCATATCCAAATAGAGATTCTGAGAGGTAATTAGTCCACTTTTTGAATATCCATTTGTCTGTATAATCAATTAGGAATGTTTGGGTCTAAATCAATAAAAGTAATATTGTTATTCTTTAACTGTGGCTGTATTGAAATCTGCCCAGGAATTCAGGCTTCCCAGTGGTGTAAGAGTGGTGTAATACCTCTGTGTGCAGCACTGAAATTAAGACAGGCTGACAAAACCCAAGATGTGTCTAATGTGAGGTTCTCTTAGTGTGGAAGGGATCCAGAAGATAATTGGTCTTTCTTCAAATATTCTGTGTAAAGTGTTTCAAAAGAAGGTCTGCTGGTTTAATGTTTGGAATGATGAATGTCTGTACTATGGCAGAAAGAAATGTGTGTGGTCAGGTTCCTTGTTTAGACACAAAACTGGACAGGGTTAGAAGTTTCTTTTGTTCTTTAATACATGCTCCCATAAGCTGTTTTAAAAGGCTCAATATGTAATTAAGCTTTGAGAAGAATCAGTTCAGTTTGGCCATAATGTCAGAACTGCCATTAAAAGCAGCATACTTCTAAACATGCTGTTTTTAATGCAGTTCTTAATGTCTTTCATAGAAATGCTGTACAGCTAGTACTGTCTCAGCTCTCAACATTTGCAAGTTTTCCTTTTTTTGAAAGGAGGAGGAGAAAGAAAACGAAGGTGTGTCAGCCATGTTGCATTTGCATTCCATCTGCTCTAGCATCTGGTACACTAACTCTCAGTACAAACTGGGACTAGATCAGAGGATGTCTGTTTCCTGAGGCTTCCCTAGAATCCCAGTGGCTTTGAGCTCCCCAGCTAATTGCAGGGAGGGATGGATGTAACAAGTCACATAAACCATCTAGATACAATTCCAATGTCTAGTCAAGCTGTTAACTTCCAGGGCGTTAATGTCGTTGGAAGGCAAAACAGTTCTCCTATAGTAGGTTTACCACAAAGTGGATTCAGTCTTTCACTTGTGGATTTAAAACTGGCAGTATTCTAATAGTGCCCATGAATCTCCAAGTTTTCTGTGATATTGCATTCACAAAGATTGAAATTGCACTTGTGCCTGTGATGGAGATAGAGTTATACATAGTGTTACACACATTTGAGACTGCTGTTCTAAGACAGGTAAAAGGTATATCTGTTAAATGTGTACTCGATGACAATTCTTGGTACTGAATGAAACTTCTTTCGTACAGAAGTATAGGTAGGACAACTTAGGGATTCCTAAAGCTTTGCTTGTGTCTTGGGTCCTGGCCTTCATTAACTTCTCTGTGGTTCTCTGAATGATGTAGTTATCCTCTTGTGAGATACTTGTGTTTATTACAGACATCAAAAAGCATATTTGTAAAATGCATTTAATGGAAGCCTCAGATGTGAAGTGCACATGTTGATGACATGTACACTTCTTGCTGTATTTAGGGAAAATGTTTGAATTTTTCACAACTTCAAACCTAGGAAGAAGTCCCGCCAATAGTGTTAAGGTGTTGTACATCTGACCTGTCTGCCACTTCTGGGCTGTCTGTGCCAGTGATGTCTAAGTCTTGGAACTCGTCATGCCAGTGGCTGCTGTTCTGTCTCTCACCACAAAAGGGAGTGGTGTGACAAGAGGAACAGCATTCAACAAAGTCCTGTGCGCAGGTAGTTCCCCCAGCATCAGTCTTGTCAATGCCAAAGGACTTGTAGGTGAATGATGAGCTGTTTGATAGCAATCTTATTGTAGAACCTCAACAGCAGTCCATGGTCAGTGTCAGTCGTTATTTCATGTGCTTTGGTGATCCAGCTGTATTTCAGACCCTTTTTCCACCTGCTAGGCAGAATGTTCCAGGGTCTTTATAAAGACTTTTCTGGTGGCCTGACTTAAGTAGCCTTATCCATCCAGAAGCCCTTTGTCCTGATCCATTTTTTTTCCCCCTTTCTAGGCTTGTTAATGAGAGGTTAAAGTGTAAATAATGGGCTCCCTTTAAAAGCTGTGACTAGCTGTATGGCATTCTGCTAAAAGGATCAACAAAGACCAAGCAAAGAGCGCTTGAAAGGCTAGGAACTTGCAGGAGGCTGAACTCCGCAGGCTGTCTCGAGTTTATTCAGTTCTGTCATAATTTGGTCTATCTTTCCCCTAAGTGGAGTGGTTTGTTTGTGGACTGCCTGGTAGGTTTGAATTCATATTGGCTCTTTCCAGGCAGAATTTTTGTGTACAGAATTCTGTTTTGTAGATAACAGTCTCAGTAGATTTCAAATCTTTCTAGGTGATCATTGTTGCCTCTCTTTTTCAGGGCTGGTCCAACTCAAAGGAGCACAAGCCTAAATTAATTTACGGTTTTCTAGCTAGCTGTTGATTCTGATTTTCCCAGTGTAGAAAAGAGTCAGATTTTGGTCCTTCAGCATAGGCCTTATTCTTGCTCATGTTCTGTAGTAGTGAGTACCACAGAATTGTAAAGGGGTAGATTCAAATCACTCTTACCAGCATCTTCCTTCAAGCTTCCAAATATGATATCTGGAATGTAATGGGGTTTGAAAGCTGTCTTCTGTCTTTGTGGAAACAGCAGTTAGCTGAGTCCTGAAGGTAGTTCTTACAGCTACAGAAATTTCGTTAATACTGTTATGTCTCTAGCTTATCTCAGCCATTCTCCTTCAAGATCAGCTCAGAAGAGGTTGATAAATAGTTCAGTAGATTTTATTAGAGCAGATTCCCATCTGATAGGCAGATCAGAAGCAAGAGAAGCATTAGAAGTTCACATTTGGGGGAAGATGCAGAGAATGGTATTGTACCATTTGATGACCATAAGTTATGCTGAGCTGGATGTAACAAAGATGCATCCTTTGGTGTTAATACATATATCTGTAGATAAGGCTGTTGGCTTACATGTTGGCTTGTTACATAGTTCAGATACAAAAGCGTGCTCAGACTGCATCTCTAAACAGCAGTGTAGCCACATTTGGGAGGCAGAAGATGTCCTATGATGCAGGGAATGGAAGATTGGTTCTGTTTTGAAATGTCCTTTCAGTTATAACTTGACTTTTGAGTCCTGGCTTTTGTTTCCTAGAGTTGCAGATTGGTAACAGGTTCCTCCTTGTTGGTGCCAGACATGTGGTGCAGGTGAATGAGGGAAAGGGACTGTCATGCCACAGGCCAGAGTCTGAGGCAGCCTTGGCAAGGTTTTGCTACTGCATGACTGGAGTTGTCATTTACAGGTGATAATCTTCAAAAAGACAATAGTCTGGGTCATACATAAAGTGAGCTTTCCATCTCTGTGCTTGAAAGCTGTTTGGTCTTTTCCTAGTGTACAGTTCAACTCATCTGACTGCTGACAGGTCTGTATGTTAGGTTTGGATTGCCCATGCTTGGCCAAGACAGTGCTGGGGAGGTGTCAAAGGGAATGTTAAATTTTCCTGCTAGATCTGCTGACACAGAAAGCAGAAATGTGCTGTCTGAAACAGTCCTCCTTTTGCTTCACATCTTGAATGGTGGGTGTGTGGCTGTCATTAGAATGCATGTAGTCTCTTTAGAGAGGTATCAGCAATATCAGCTTTTTCTGCACAGAGTATTTGTCTGGGTGAAGGTTTTAGTGTTGTAGATTTTTTTTTTTTTAGGGGTGTGGTATGTTTGTGTTTTTTATCGTCATGCTCATGCTTCTTAGTCTGCTTTTAGATTATATTGTCCTTTTAATACCAGGGGCGTATTTTGTAAGCTCAGTTAAGGCCTACTGAACAGTTATTCTGACTGTTCTTTCACAGACTATATGGGGTTTTTATTCCTGCTCTGGTGTTCACTCATTCATTTGGAGCCTGGCTGGAGGTTTAAGTATCTGATTTTACTGAATCTTATGTCAGCAATCTAAGCCTATTATAAGATTTACTTGCACTGTAGTTGTGCTGTAATGACATCTAGAAAGTGTCCCTATGACCTGAAGGCTTGCAGTGTGTAAAAAGAGGAGCTTCTAAGCTCTTATGAAATAATTGATGTATGTAAATAGCTTATGCCTGGTTTTACTTTATGGTAGTATTAAGGGAAAAAACTTAGAGGGGTATCTTCATAGGAGAGCTGTCTAATTCTATGAACCAGTTAACTGGATAACCACATCTTCGAAACAAGAAGAGTTGTAGGAGTGTCCTGTATTTCTGTAGAAATTCTGGGCTCAGAAAAAAAAAAAACAACCAAAAACAACAACCCAAAAGTGTGGAATTTCCTTATACTAGTGGTGGGGTAGATTAATAGGTTTTTTGTTCCCAGGCATTTTCAGTTTGGAAAAAAAAGAAAATATAAGCACAATTTTTACATGTTTATTAAAAAACCAACAATCCACTGTTCTCTGATCCTGTGGATGTGCTTGAGTCACATACATATGAAATGGTGTACTTGAGAGCAGTATCTACTTGATCACACTTCCTTCGTTGCTGCTATATTAAGTATATGGCAGTATAGCCTTAATTACCTTTCAGTTTCTTATGTCTCCTAATGAGTGTTTCTAATTTTGGCATACAAGCAATGTAGCGTAGATCTGCCTTAGAACTTCTGAGCTTATAACTTGGCAAATTTCTCTTATTTTTCTAGAATTACTTTCTTACCATTTTTGATAAAATGAGAGGCTGGGGCTTGGATCTCTGTCTGTGAAATCAGTTAATGAGAGAAGAGATTTCCACACAGGTTCTGTATGTTTTAACTCTGATGTAATTGTTGGTGTAACAGTAGGTTCACCATTTATGCCTATTTGACAGGAGACAGTTTTGGTGTATCAGTCATCCAGGCTGATAAAAATACCATTCTATATCATTCATTTTCCTTCTGGTGTATGAAGGTACAACTGTTGATTTATTTCTGGGAAAATATTCCAAGAAGCTTCAGACTTGACAGACTCCTTCATAAAAACTTGTGTCACTCCATGTTCATTTTCTGGTTCTAAGAACACAGCTGGTAATCATTGGAAAATGTATAGGTGATTTTGGAGTAAAAGCTCAAATCTTTCTGAAGGCATTCTCAGATGAATTTTTTTGGTTCAGATTTCCTTCTCTGTCATGGTGCTGAAGAGATCCAGCCTATGTTTGAGTCCCATACTGGCATTACTGTCTTCAAAACTGCAGCTTCAGGGCCACAGCTGATCTCTGCAGTATTTGTAATCCTGTCTTCATTCTGTCTCCTGTGGCTTAACTTCCATTTTTGAGATTGAGAAACCAGAACTGCACTGAGTATTTAAAATGCTGTTATATCATGGAGTATACATTAACAAAATACTGTCCTCTTTTTTGTTTGTTCCTTTCTTAGTGTGCTCTACTTTGCTATTGAACTGTGGTTTCCAAAGAGTTATCTTATTACAGTGCAGATCTTTAGCTGCTGAGTGGTGACAATCTGCATGTAAAATTCAAGATTTTATTTTCCAACATGCATCATTTTATCCACATTGTGTAAATAGAACGGTGGATGACAATAATTCTGTCCATGAGGGGGAGGCCCTTCTGCAGCTGCTGGACTTATAACGTAGTTAAGCAAATATTGAACCAAATAATATTACAATCCTGGATTGCTTTTTTCAGTAATAACATCCTGACATGTCTCTAGAACTGGAAGACTAAACATGGAATGTGTGTTATCTGGTGTTGCATGAAATAGTAATGTTTAAACCAGTAGGAGAATTAATCCTCCTTTTAAAAGTGTTACTATAAAATGACCTAATAAAGGTAGTCCAGATACATTTAGGTGATGTATGTCCTCCTTTTCCATTATGCCTAAACCAAATGAAAATTCCAGTACAGGTACAGTGTACCTTTATGATGTGAAATACAGAATAAGCTTAACTGTAACCACTGAAGATTTTCAAAAGTAAAATAACATCAACTTCTCCAAGATGGTAATTTGTCACAGCCCAGTTTTGTACAATAGTTAGTCCTTCACGTATCTTGAGTATGGAGTTCAGTGTTTCAGCCACTAGTCCCTGATGAAAGGAAAGCTTGAAAGGCTAGTGCTCAAACAAGGATACAACTCTTGCTCAAGTAGAAGTATAATTCAAATAGCTGAATATTGGGAAGGCGTGTTGGAAAAATATTGTTTTGTGCTTGTTCATAACTGGTCACTGTTCAGCAGGACCATGTGGGCTTTTTTTCTGTACCATTTGCTGTTAAGAATCTTCTTAAATTCTAACTTCGGTTTTGGAGCCAGTCTGTTTCTTGCTTCCACTACCTCACGATCCATGGTACTTCCTTTATAATTGTGGGGATTTTACACCTTTCAAGCTGTCTTGCGAATCTGTAAGCAAAGACTAATGAAGCTGTCTATAGCTTGAGGAGCTGGGAGGTTAATGTCTTCAGTGCGTCTCATAACTATTGTAATGCAGATTCTGTGGAAAAAAATATTTTCTGCATTGAGAAATACAAGAACCTGTAAATTGCTTTTATCAAGTACACTGGTATCTGCATGTGTGATCTTGATAATTAAGATGCATTCCATTTAGAAATACAAAGTAAAAATCTTACCTATGTGTCAGGGCTTGCATGTTAGTATGGTAGAAGATAAGTAACATACTAATTTAAAAATTGTGACACATTGGTGGGTTAAATGGTGTGCTAAGGAAATGAAATTTCAACAGGATTCTTTGGTTAGGGATATATTAAAGTGACTTTTAGCATAATTTGATTGCTTGTTGAAATGCGTGCAAATATGTACCCAACAGTCTTTGTTTAATACTTAATTGAAAAATTTTTTTAGCACATTAGGTAGAATCATCAAAGTGACCCAAGAAGTGATTGACTACAGGGCCTGGATTAAAAAGAAGTGGGGGAGCAAAATTAATTTATCACCTGAACTTGGTAGGTATAGCAGGAGTCTTTGAAACCAACATAAAACTTTTTCTTGGAATTTGATGTAATTCAAAGTACTCGTGCCTTGAAATTAATCACTTTCAGAAATGCAGGAAAAAGTAAAGGGAATTTGTAAATTTCTAACCCAAGACTAGTTTTCTCTGAGCCTGTTTTTCAGTTAGCTTGTTAAATTGTAACTCTTAGACTTTGAGGCCCAAGTGTTTGTATTCTGTGCTCTTAAATCATACTTATGTTTTCTGTTAACAGATAATAGGTTGAAAATAAGAGACCAGATAGCTCCATGCAATGGAGAACAGCAACAAAACAGAGACTCGGAACCATCCTACAACCAGCGCTTGGCTTTGTCACTGGCTAGTACACAACAGTTATCTTCCGGCTCATCTGCCTCTTCTGTATCATCACTCTCCGGCAGTGACATTGTAAGCTTTTCCTTTTAATGGGTTAAACTCACAAGAAGCAGAGTTTATAATTCTCTTCAAAGCCTTTCCTGATACAACAGCAGTTAATGTGATATTATCCCTAAGATGCTACAGCAAATTAATACCCTCCCCTGCTCAGAGCAATTACTGAAATAAAATAACTTTTTCAGTTAATTAAACAGGCCTTAATTCCATTCTAAATCTTTGGTACTCTTTGTGGTAGTCGTTAGATGTAACAAAAATATAAACCCCCAAGTTAACACTAGCTAATTAAGTAGAAGAGTAAAGAATACATCTTCATAAGTCTTCCCATCAGGCAAAATCTCTAGTTGTCAGATTCTGGTCCTTTTTCCCCACACCCCAAATGGAGCATGAACATCATATCGTGCTGAACAATATTCCTTACTATATTCAGTCAAGCAGTCAGTTCATGTTTTAATAGTAATGGGGCCCTCCTATGTCAAGTCTTGCTGTCAGCTTTCTTGTTTGAAAATAATTGCTGGGCTTTATTGTAACTTACTGTAAGAGCAGGCTGTAGTCTCTTCAGGTATGTTCCCAGAATCTTAAGATTCTGTAAGGTGTTTTTGTTTCAGTATGGAGTAAAATCAACGCAGAATTGGACAGTGCAGATTATAAAACACAAAATTGCATTGCATGGCATGAGGTGCTCATTATAAATCTACTGAAGAGGTATTAACTGGAACAAAATGTAATGTTCAGTTAATTACAATAGTGAATAACTTGATAATGCCAAGAGAGAGGTCCAAGTACCTGTTTCTTGACTGATTTCAAAAACTAGTCTAATATGGAAGTAAAGGTTGAGAATTATATTCAGTAAAATTACAATAACTTTTGAGGAACAAGTGCCTTCTTTATATGTTCTGTTTGCTTTCTGTGGTGCATTTACATTACTGAATTTTCTGTATTGAATTGTCTTTTCACTTGTCTAGTGAATATGGTAAATGTTTTAGTTGCACCATCTGGCTAATGGAAAAAGAACGGCATGATGCTTGCCAGTGATAACTTCTAGCCATGCTTCTGGTTTGAGTATGTCAGTGTGAAAGATTTTGCTGTAATAAGTTTTAGGGAAAAATGCAAATATTTCCCTAGGATTTTGCCCTCTCAGCATAACAGGCAGTGAGTGGTTGTGACTTCCTGTTAGTCCTTTTTTGCCTGACGTTGAAGATGAAACTTTATTGCCTGATGCCAGATAAATTAGCGAAAGGCAAAGAAGCTCTCAACAAGAAAGACCTGCAGTCAGTTTGGGCATCCACAATGCAAATGGAAATGCTACCCTTTCTAACAAAATAAAAAGCCTTATGCCTATGCGCTTGTGACAGACCATAGTTTAAGCCCTGGCCTTTTATTGTATTATGTCCTTACTAGATTGCCAGCATGTTATCTTAATTTGGAATGGAATGGCAGGTTTCTGACAAATAACTGATAAGTCGAACTTGGGTATGTGAAGGTGAGCAAGTTCTGGTTGAACAGTCTTGAGCTGCAACTAATTCAGGAAGAGAAGCCTATTGTGCCAGATTCGAAGAGCCTGTCTGTGGCATGATCTAGCTTAATCCTGTGCCCAGGTTCCAGCAAAGGAATATCTAGCATGTGTGACAGCTGAGATTTATGCCAAAACTTCTGCTGCACTCCAAATAGATATGAATTGGTGAACTTTGGTACGAGCTTCAGAACAAGGGAGTATGAATATGGTGCATCTCATCACTGTAGAGCTATAGGTAATGTTAGCTCTGACCTTGTGAAAGGATTGTTCTTCAGGAATGATTCTGTATTCATTTAAACTTCTGCACTTCTCTGATACTGGAGACTGAAAGCAAGGTACAGATTATGAAGAAAATGCAGTAGGCAGGAAGACCCTAGATGGACAGTTTGATCTTTTCCCATTAATTAAGGTATTCTTTCAATGGCAAAATATTCATCCCTATGGTGTCACTGTTTACCTTAAGCACAAGATCTGCATCCAGACACTGTTTCTGGAGATGTGTTTTGAGTGACTGCAGAGTATCTTTTGCTGTGTATCAACTACAAGATCCTAGCTGTCAAATTAGAGACTTAATAGTGTATTTGCTTTTCAATTTACTTCTAAAGTTTCACTGGTAATAGTAATCAGCTTCATCTTGACCTTTGAGACCTGCCTGCCAATGTAATTGAAGTCAACTCATGTATGCTGAGGAAAAGGAAATAGGCTTGGCAACTTGTGACTTTATTTGGTTCTATTGCCCCTCCCCGAACTCCATCTTCTACTGAAGTTCAAGTATTCCAGCTGTTCACTCTAGCACAGAGGTAACTGTAGTCTGAAGTCATTGTATCACTGTACACTGGCTGTAAATTTGGAGGCCTTCCATATACTTGTCAAAATGTCCTGAAAGCAATATTAACAGTATATATTAAGCATGCAAGCATTATCAAAGCTCAGAGATCCTAGAATTCCTATTAACCCCTATAGTTTAATAGTTGCTCATAACAGTGGTCAATTTAGTTGGGTATAATGCAGCATTCTGTATGTTTTCTAAACATCTGCTTCCTTGAAGGTCTGGCAGCATTACAGATTTTGCCTTATTCTGTAAATATGGCTCAGTAGCTGAATAGGTGAGGCTTCTGGTGTCTTGGAATTTACGGACACTTCAGAGATAGCAGTGGTTATGCATTTATTCAAGGAGCAGATGTCAAAATAGAACAATGAAAAGGAGTAGGTTTTCCTGGAGACTGGATTGCCATAAACCGGATCTAGTATTTAGAAGTCACCCTGTTGACTTTTGTACATACTCAGAATGTAAGAGCTTGAAGTTGCTACCCTGAGTTCTTTGCATTCCTGCTACTCCTTACTGATGGAGACCATACTTTTGAAGATGAGAATTTGTGTATCACTGAGGAACAAGAGAGCCACCTCCTTCAAGGACAGCCTTCTCTTTCTCCATATATTTTATATGTGTGCACTTTTCCTGAGTACACCGCCTCAAGTTCAGGAAGACGATTGCTTTCATCTTTGCATATCCAGGACTAGCTTGCAGGGGAGCACACTTCTGGGCCGCTATTGGCACAGCCCAAAATGAAGAGCTTGATCTGAGACTAAATCATAACTCCTATAATCCATATCCTTTCATGGATTTTTCCAAGGCAGCAAAACTATTTACAGAATGGCTTTTGCTAGCAGTGTCTGGCTAATGAAGTTGTAGTTATGTTGTTTTTCATAAGTGTCCTAGCAAACTGTGAAATCTTAGCCACAAAAGAAAGCTTTCGTAAGGGCTGGTAAATTTTGGATCAAACACTGTGTAGGAGAGAAATCTGTCTCCTGGTATCACTATTAGTGAGATAGCTGTTCAGTTTATGGGTTTGTCTTACTGTACATAATACAGAGCTCTGACTCTCTCGCTGATACTTCTAATGCAGTTCCTTGCAAAATACTAAAGTGTCCACTGTGTTACGTCAGCTCTGTGAAGAATGTAAGTATTAATGATCAGGGGCAAACTGAGGAACATATGGAAATAAGCCTATGGATACAAGGAATATGGATATCAGGATGTATTCGACTGTGTATACATTTCTCTGGATTAATTATCAGACTGATCTACCTAGTAAGTCTTTTCTGAATGAAATACTCTGCTGTGCAGGTATTTAAGATACCATATGCTGCCTGACAAAAAGGCGCATTATGTGTTCTTCACTTAATCATGAAGCAGGTAAGTTGCAAAATGCTGCAAACTTTGCAAACTGTTCCACAATAGAAAATAAGCCTCTGGCATTAAGAAATCTCACTTTAAACTTCATCAAACTAAGTGATTATTATTTAATCTGAAACAAGAATAAATAAGCTATGTTTGCCCCCAGCTCTCCGCTTGTTCTGGCTTGTTGCATACGTCAGTCTGAGAACCTAAGCGGTGACCAAATTCCTATTGAAGATGCCTTTTTTTATTTCCTGAGTGCTTTTTCTGTTCTGGACTTGCACTCTGTAACTAATGACCTGGATTTCTTCTTGCTTAAGCATTGTGGAAAGCTGTTTTTTATTAGCTCAGGATGTCCTGGAGTAGTGCTGGAGAATGTCTGCTGCCTGATAAACAGTCTCTGCCAAGTAAAAATAATCCTAGGTATGTTTTTGCAGTCTTATTTTTGTCTGGTATAGTTCCTGGTGCTGAGTATGCTCTGCAGTTTTGATGATGTTATGCCAAATAAAGCATAGCATTTTATTTGACAGTGGTATCTGCATATCGGTAACAGATGTAATGGCTTGTACGAAGGTTTTAAAGCCCTTTTCTGCTACCTAACAGATATATAATCTCATATCCAGTCCAGCACAGAATTTCAAAGTTGTCTGTTAGAAGTTTGGATCTGAGAAATTTCATACACCTTATCTCAGTGTTTCAGGTGATAATGTTCTTCGGGCTTCTAAGACAAGATTAGTTTGTGAAGAATTCTGACTTCTCAAGACCATGCAGTCATGTCAAGGTAGTTGAAGTTTCAGTGAACAAAATACCAATGTAGCCTAGTTTGGGGGAGAACACAATCCTTGCCTCTGTTTAACTTCTTAAAATTTACAGTATGTTCTTTCCAGCTCTTCCTGAAATCTTAGCCTGTAGCCATTGCTGTTCAGGCTTTATAACAAACTTCCATCAGAATGTCAGTGCGTCATCTGCCCACTGTTCCACCCCCATCAGCTAGGGGATAGGCCGAGCAGTATCTTAAGTGTTTCATGGAATATGTCTTTGAACTGTCTTCAAGTCTATTACATACTCAGTACTTTGATCAGATGCTTACATGTGAGAGTAGTAAATAAATATGACTGATTAGTACTCATTCCTATCATTCTGCTGAATGCTCACAAGATCCACACTGACCTTAAAACTGTTACTTACTCTGCAGTACTTGTGGCTTAGTACTTGAACTCAAAATGATTAATGAAGTTATCACCATCTCCCCTTCCTTCCTAATAGTCAAAGACTGTGAATTTCAGCTTATTAGCAGGAACTGTTGTACTTCACTATTCACCATTAGAGGTGAGAGTATGTAACATATCTTGCCCTAATAAATGTTGAGCTTTTTAAAGCGATTAAATTTGCAGGTGTAAGGCATGTGCTTATCTGCAGTAGAGGAATAGACACCTCGGAATAGTTACTGTAACAGCTCTTCTTGTAGCCTTATTAAATCTGTTTTGATGACTGATTAATATGTACGGTTCCAGCTGAAATTGTGTGTGTAGGGAGAGGGAGAAGGGGGGTGGCCTGGAGCTCTCCAAGAACAAGCGCTACAAAGATTTTCCTTCTTTCTACATGCCTGAATATTCACATGTCCTAACCAAAGTAACAATTTAAATATATGTATAGATGATCATCTTCTTGTACAAGAATGCAGATTTTACTTTTTTTCCCCCCCCCCATCCTGAACAAATAGAGGTAAGTGCTCTAAAATGTAGGCCTCATAATGTTTAGTCTTTAAAAAAAGATAAAAGTGCTGACTTGCAGTGAGCTTGTTTCCAGATAAAGCAGTGAGCAACCCCTGGGCATGCAAACACAACCAACCTCATGATACCAGGGAAAAGCATTTGGTTGACATTTGATTTAGGGAATTTAAGATTTTAAGCCCTAGATCATTTAAAACCTTTTCCTATTCTTGCTGTGCAGATTACTAACAGTTTCTGCAGACCAGAGGAGAGCAAATTTTTCCATTGCTGCTTTTGCCTGTTTTCCTCTTTCACCATATAGTCTCATATTTGTGTTTTTTAACCCATATCTCTGACCATGTGCTGTTTTATACTGTCTCATGCTCTCTTTCAGTTCTTCTGTCTCAGTTGCTAGAGCAGTCTTTTATCTGAACCCACTGGAAGTAAATTTATGCAGAGCTGCAGGAGGAACAATTTTGAACACAAAATTATAAAGTAATGTTATTAAGTTATTCTTAGCAGCAAAGGGTAAAGATCGAATGTATAAATCAGCAAATAAAATTGGGTTTTACTACTATGGTGCTAGAGAGAAGCACACAGTTTTGTTAGTCAAGCTCACGCTATTTTCTCATGCCAAAGTCTAGTCATATTCTGCCATACTTTAACATTCTCTACCCTGCAAGAAAAGCCAAATAGCCCCCCCCCCAAACAGGTACGTAAGCCATTTTAGGATGGAAGAAAAACCTAAATTCAGTATTTCTGTTCTAGTGTGGTATATGTTCAGCTTGTGTTATGAGTCCTATAATTGCTTAACTTGAAAAACAGTAAGTTAAATTGTTACAGTATTGTTAACAATACAGACCAATTGAAAGCCTGTGAAATTTAAGCACTGGTGGTAACAAAGGAAGTTTGAAATTACGTATTTCTGGGACCTTTATTTAAGATGGCTTGTCTGAAATGCAGCGAATACTGATAAAACATGGAATAAGCCCACAGTCAGACCTGGCAGGATATAATATGGTGGTGTTAAAGGCGTGCTGTGCTTGTATTTAATTTTGGTAAATACTAATTGGATTACACTTTAGTTGTCTTTCTGTTAAAACAAACACTAATGCTTTTGAAGGCTGCATATTTTTCAGTTTGCTTGTGTTTACTATATCTCTTCTTTCACTTTTCCCCTCCTGTAAGCACAATGGCCACAATATCTTCTTTTTCTGCTGAAGGGGACTTAAAGCCAGAAAAATCAGCCAATTGTTCTTTTTTCTTTTTGATTTGGTTTTGTTTTTTACTTGAGACTGTTTTGTATTGTTTATAGGCCAGTAAATGGAAATGGTGCAATTGATTGATGCAAGAATTGATACAAATTGTCCATCCCATGACTGCCTATAAGAAGTGGAAATTTTGTTCATCTCAGTGCAACTTTATTTACAACATAGTTAAAGTTACGGCTCCACCCACCAAAAGGGGAAATGACACAAGCTGATGTGGAAGAAATGAGATGGGGGGTGTGTATAATCCATGAAATCACCTTGGAAGCAGAGTTAAGTATGCTGGGGCTAAAACCATTCAAGCAAGAGCATGCACTGAAGTTCTCTTCCTGTATGTGGCCCTAAACTATGAAATGCCTGAAGTTTTCTGGTGTCGCTCTGTGTTCCAAGGGATGTGGTTTTACACTTTTTCTAAGACAATCCAGTAGTTTGATGCTCTTGCTAGGAATGTTTCTGTTCACTGGCTACTCCTGCTTTTCTGCACTGGTGTTCACCTAATCCTGTGTCGAACTGAATTGGAAGGTGAAGCTGGTAACAAGGTGATTACTGTTTCTGTGGTTCACCTCTGAGTTGGCTTATACGTATGTCGAATGCTAGTTTAGGTATAAAAGAGAAGACCAGAACAGGAAAAGAGGCAAAAGGACTAAGCCTGACAGCAGTCACCTGTTAAATCACTTTAGTTGTGAGAATGGAGAGGAACACATGAAAAAAATCTATATAGTGTAAAGCGCTAACTATAAACACCAATTATCTCACTATTTTCAGTTCTTTTCTTTCAGAGATGGAACAGTTTTTACTGAAATGGTCATTGTTCTCTCACAGCTTCCAGCTCTTGAATGTTGTGGGAAAGGAAAAAAAATGTTTAATTACTGGGAGAAGTTTGGAGAATGGAAACATTAAGAACCTATTTGCCTAAACCTCTGTACGTCATTCTTGGGGTGGTGGGGAGTCGGGTGTAAAACTCAAATCTGTCACATTAGGAGGAAGCATGCATTCTATTGTTTAAGTTTTGATTTCTGAATACTGACTCCTAGGATAGTTAGACTCTTACCACTGGGCCAAAACTTGGCAGACTGGGACCATGAATTAATCTCCAGCTTTTAAAAACAAATTGTCTTGGAAAGCTCAAAATGGTAGCTATTGTTACTCAATTGAAACTTCTCGGCTCACTACATCGTAAGACAAAGCAGAAGGCACCACTTTTTTCATGCATATAGAATCATGGAAAGAAAGCTCATAACTGAGTGCATGTGAAATTTATGGGAACTGGACTATTGTCTTGAATTAATGTACCGTTACAGTTTGTCTTGTATCTTAAGCCTGGAGTTATTAATGGAGTTGAAATAAGATGCTATAGCCAGACCTAATTAATAAGGAGCTCCTGGTGAGTATTCTCTTGCTGATGAGGTTCTGGGACTTGTTATAATGGGAGATGCATTTTGCAGAACAGTGAAGTATCTTTTTTGTAGTTCTCTTCCAGTGTCAGGAAGAGAAATTTGTATTGTAAGATTGCTTCAGCTCTTCATCTTTCATATGACTGCAGTATTTCACTGTTTCTGTCTAGACAGGAGGCTAGAGAATCCCATTTCTTAAGCAAAATTTGCAATTAAATGAGAGTTCATCAGTAACATTTGGGTTGCTAGGTGTCTTCTATAATTTGTTTTCTTTCTAATAAGGTAAATTAAAGACTTGACTCTTTGTTAATCAAGGCTATGAATAGTAGAAATCTGCCTTCCAGGTACTAAGTTCTTACTCAGGAATTTGAAACTGGCTTAAAGAGTATGTTTTAAAGTGGAACGTTCCCAGTAGGAGAAACCTGTATCTGGCAGGTACCTGAGCCTGTATCTGAAATTCCCATTTCAGATGGGTTTAAACCCATTACTCCTTGTCCTATCACTACAGTCCCCGATGACTCGTCCCTCTCTGGTATTCATGTAGGCTCCCTCTTCTCCAGAATGATCTCTAGATGATATTTTCCTTGCAGGATGAGGGATTCTATCATTAGCATCCATAGTAATAATATTCAAGACATCAGGAACTTACCTTGGCTCTTAGTGCAGTCCTTGTAGCTTTTATCCTTAGATTATTTACTAAAATCAGTTGAGGGATCTTACCCCTTTATTTTACATTCATATTTTTACAATGTAAACAATGTTAAAAAGGGCTCTGTAGCCCTTGCCCTGGTAAGGGTTAGGTCTTTTGTCTTCCAGATGTGGATCTAAAGTGTCAGCATTATTACCTGCATTTACTTACCTGAAGATTTTCTGAGCTTCTATAATGCTTCAAGTTTATACATCACACTTCAGAATCCTGTCCAGAAGACCAAGTAAGACTTAATCCCTCAGTGTAGGCAATGCTTGTGGAAAATCACTTTTGTTCACATTGAGCTCAATTTTCTCATCACTGAGGTTAACGTTTTAGTTTGAGTAAGAAAGGTAATGCTCTTCCTCACAAAAGAACTTTGATGCTTCTGAATCGTTACATCAGCTCCATATAGCAATCCAGGAGAGATACAGTCTGCTTCTATGAGACATGTATTGGTAAATAACATTGAGGCAGAAGAAGGTACTCATTACAGAATTTAAATAAAGCAACACAAGCTTCCTTGTGCTGAAATTTATCTAGTCTGAGTTAAACCATATGACTCCTTTTTGTCTTCCATCTGCTGCTGCTTCCATATGGGAGTTAACTTTTTGTTGCACAAACCCCTTAGAAATCTTATAAATGGGGGAAGTGTCCCAGGTGGGCTAGGTATGTGACTCTTCAAGGTATCTAAGCAGAAGAGAAAAATAAGGAGTCTTTAAGTAGAGACTAAAACTATTTGATCAGGTTTGTGAAGGTTCCATTGCAGAAGATAATGAATTGGTTTGGAGAGACAGTATGATCCCCTTTTCCGTCTTACCTTCCTTCTCATGGTGACTTGTGAACAGGCTCAGGAGTTGTCTAGTCAAACATGACTACCCCCTCTTTATTTTTCACTACTTTTTTTAATAAGCTTATTAATAATTCCATGGCCAATAATGTTTAAAGAAACTTCAGCGTAAAAATCAAAGTTCTTGCCCTTATATCGGACTCTACCATGTAATTAATTAATGCATCCGCTTAATCTTGGTGGAGACCTTAGCCTGTTCCTGTGGCTAATATCACAGGATTGGGCAAATGAGAAAAAAAGCCATCTCACCCAGGCGGTCAACTTTGCATGTGTAAACAACTAAGCTTAGTATTTTGATCAGTGTTTCAGCATGTAGTTGCCTGAATGTGAACATGTTTATTAAATGGTAAATATCTGATTTCATAAATAAGACTTACATTTCTGCATGGATTCTTGATACCAAGTGTATGATAAGGTCTGTAGTGAATTCATGGTGCAAATATCTGAAACAGCTTCACAAAGGTGTACTGTAGCTTTTACCACTAGCTGGCCTAGTAGGAGAGCAGTTGTATTTCTGGAGCTTACTTTTAAGTAAGCACACTTTATATGGACCAGTAAAGGAGTGATTGTTCTAATAGCTGACAGTTTCATTGAAGACTGTTTCTACTGTGAGTGCTCACTTCAGCTGTGAAGTGAAAACTACTTGCTTTCTAATAGTTTGTTGTTAGGCTGCTTGATACTCACAACTGTCAGTCTCTCTTAAATGATCTTCTTTCTCCAAGAAAAGCTCTAAAATATTTCTTGTTTCTGTTCTTAAAAATATTTTCCTAGACAGCCTGTTTTCTAACTGAAGAATCTAATTTAGAAAGCAAGGCCATATGAGGTCAAGTAGTAGTGCTGGAGGTCTATTTAAATATTGCTTTGTTTAAGTGAAGCGTCTTTTCTTCCAAGCAGTTAGTGTTTAAAGAAAGAGCAATAGAATATTTCAGTAATTACTTTAACAGTAAAGATCCACAATGATCCAAGTAATGTATTTTAATATGGTAACTCCTAAACTACAAATTGGCCCCATCTTTTGCTATACTTAGAGCCAGATGGCTGGGAATGGAAAAACACTATCAGTTTGTAGGGTAAAGAATATTTTTTTCCCATTATTTTCAAGTTCAGAATCATTTGGAGTTAAGGGCGAAGTGAAAAGCAGCAGTGAAATGAAGGGAAAGCTACTTATTTGTTGCCATTGTGTTATGGCTGAAAAATAAGTCGTACGGGATCTGTGTTCAGAGTTGTTTCACGAGACTGTAGCTTGCTTTTCAGCTTCCTCAACTTGCAAAATAATCGATCATTTAAGAATTGAGACAGTCAATTGGGTGGTCTCAGACTCGGTGATTCGTATAAAAACCTGCATTTGTGCTTGCCTCCTTGCCTGTTTTCTGCTAAGTGCTCCAGGCACACAGTATTTTAACATCACCAGTATGATGGCGTATGATGCATCTGTAACTGCTGTTGGTCAGGTTGGAAAGGAGGAACAGTAATCAGTAATACCAGTTCCATTAAAGTATCTTTTTCTGTAATCCTGCATCCATCTTGCTTCCTCTGAAGAATTATCTCTGAGGTATCCAGTGGAAAGTGGGGAGGAGCAGAACTCTTAACTGGCAGTGAAGTGGGTGACTGGTGCACATATACTAGTCTTGACTGGCAGACCATCTCCTTGTTTCTTGGTAGGTGGAGCCCTAACTTTGCTGTTGCTGGGTAGGATGGGAGAAGACTATAACAATTACAGTGAGTAACTTTGCTGTACAGATATGTACAATCCAGAACACTCTTCAGAGGACTGATTCTGTCATGACTCCTAAACTTGTAGCCCTTGTATCACTAACAGTGTTGCTGATCTTGTTCTGTTTGTTGTTGTTTTTTGGTTTTTTTTTCTCAGCCTAGTTTTCCCATCTTTTAATTCAAATTTGGTAGAGATGCAACTTTGGCTTTAGATTGCACTAAATGGAACTGATCTGTGATTGCCATAGCCTGTTGACATTGTCTCCTTGATGCAGGTTCAGTTAAACTTTTGACGGAAGTGTAAAATAAACGTAGTGCTGGCTTGTGTTTTGTTTTTGCCATTGGAAAAAACAAATTTTACAGTATTCACATGAGTTGATATTTGGGTGCATTTTCACATGCATAGCTTGTATATACTGTGCTTTCTGTAAAGTTGCTTTTCTTTTCCCCTTTTTCTCTGCCAAAAGGATTCTGATACACCACCTTGCACAGCTCCTAATGTTTACCAGTTCAGTCTGCAAGCACCGACTCAGCTTATGGCCAGTTTACCACCCGCATTGCCTATGCCAAGTGGTAAACCCCAATCTGCGCCTACGAGAACCTTGATAATGGCCGCCAGTAATCAGGTATGAGCCAACTAAATGGAGCAGCTTTGTCATGAGAAAGCAATCAAATCAGAAGTGTAGATCATTTGCACTGTGCTGTCAGTCTAAAAGCCTCTGAAGATAATATAGCATGTGCCAAACCTCATGTAATCATAAAAGTACTTATCTGTCATGTGGGAAGAAGAACGGGTGGGAAAGGGTTTGGTGTTTGAGATGCATCTCTGAATGTAATAGCCTTCTCTGATATGTAGGAGTAAGTTGAAGGTAGTGTCAGATGTCTGACTCCTTAAGTTGTATTTCAGACTCCTAAGCAGTGGGTTGGTTATCTGCAGATCTCTAGGCTATTTAACTTCCTGTTCTTGAAACAGAAACTTCATGTAGGTGCTGTATCTGTAAGCTAGTTTTTGAAGTATCTGAAGTAATAGTACTGACCTGTCCAGGCTTATCTAGTCGTCTTGATTTTGAATTATTAGAATAGATCTGACTACACTTTTAACTTTCTGTAATACATTTTAAAGATAGAAAATCAATTATGGGCATGTGAACAAGAATTTTTACCAAAATATTAAATGTATGCTTAAATGTGCTGGGAGGTGAATGTACAGGGAAACTGTATGCTACTCAACTAGCCTGAAGTATTTTAGCTAATGTATCCATTATGGTAGAAGGGGAAGAAAAATCCTCAGTTTTCTTGATAGCCTCAGTACCTCTATCTGTAGGAAAACATTCCCTCAATTTTAATTATTAAAATAATTAGTCAAAACAGCTGCCTCACATAAGCTTTAATGCAAGTTGTGGGTTGTAGGTTGCATATGCTAACAAAATAATGAGCTGGTTTCTTTGAAACCTAGTTTTGGTCAGGTTCTTTTTTCTCAGTCCTTGGGAATCTAGGCCCAGGATATTTTCAACCTAATGACCTTGTCCTTTTTTATATTAATTGGGGTTTTTAGTCTCCAAGGATGGAGATTCCCCAAGCGCTCTGGGCAACTTGTTCTAGTAAAAGCTTTTTCTTAAATTTAGATGGCGTTCTTTGCATTAAGCTTATACCCGTTGCTTTTTGTTCTTTTCGTGGGAAGAGTCTGGCTCCATCTTCTTTACCTGTCTCATTAGACCCATCAAGAAGATCCTTCCCAAGCTCCCTCTTTTTGAGATAAAATAGCCCTAGCTGTGTCATTATTTCCTTATATCACAAATGTTTTTGACCTTATTTATCTTCATGGAACTTCATTGGACTCACTCCCATATGCCCATGTCACTTTGTTACTGGGGAGCCCAGACCTTGGCCCAGCACTCTGTATGGGGCCTCACCAGTGCTGAGCTGAGGGGAAATGATCACCTCCCTTCACCTGTTAGAGATAGTCTTCCTAATATAGCTCAGGGTGTTGCTGTCTGATGTTCAGCTTGTCCACTGAGAATCCCTGGTGATTTATGCCAGGCTGCCTTCTAGGTGGTCAGTGCCCAGTGTGTTCTGGTGCATGAGATTATTCCTTCCCAAGGGCAGAGTTTAGCATCTTCCTTTTTCAAACTTCATGAGATTCCTGCAAGCTTATGTCTCCAGCCTCATGTGATTTCTCTTTCTGGCAGCAAAACTGTCTTATGTATAAACTACTCCTTCCAGTTTTGTATTTGCAGCCATGCTGAGGGTCACCTCTCCCATAATCCAGGTTATTAATGAAGATGTTAACTAGTTTGACCCTAGTATCAGCTCTTTAGCTGCTGACCTAATGCTGAAGTTTGTGCTGCTGATCAAAATACTTCAAGCCCGGCATGTAAGGGAGTACTTTTAATTCATCTTGTGAGTTTGACTTGTATGTCTAGATATCATCACTGCCACTTACTGCAGAACAAAAAAAAAAAAACCCAAGCAACCCTAAATCTGTGCTTGAAAGGTTGAATCTCTTAGATGGATATTAGATAAATGTTATCTGGAAACATTTTCAATGTTCAGTAATACCACGATTGAGTTAGGGTCATGTTACAACTTGATGCCCAAATTCTGCTTAGTACACAAGTGCTTGTTTTAGGCACTTCACTGAAATGTTTTTCATTCTCTTTCCTTTAGACCAGGATACTTTCCATTTGTATTCTACCATTTCATTGAAGGCAGGTTAACATAAAAGGGGCATCATCTTTGATAGCTGTTTCTACATGTTCTTTCCAGTTACCTCTGCAATCCTCAGTCATCTAGTAAGCCCCATTTAATTTTCTAAGGGATGACACATTCCTGCCTACTCTTCTCCCCTTTACCTGTCCTCTCTTACCTAGGCAAAACCAGCTTACCTGTGCAGGAAATATTTTCTATTAGTGAGAATCTAATAGAACAGTATAGTGCTTTTTAGTATCTGCAATTGAATATTCACATGCTAGCGTACAGTCTGAAGCTTTGTAAGTTTTTTTTAAATAAAACTGGAGAGCTAATTTAAGTTAAATTTCACCTATAATACAAACCCTAGTATAGTTTATTCTATCCCTGTGGAGCTTAACTTCATCAAAATGACAAAATAAAAAATCCAGTTTTGAGTCTTGCAGTTGCTGGTACAAAAGAAGCTGGCATCCTGAGTTTTTGCCTTAGTTGTGAAGAGGCAATGTATTGCATGAATTTTGGTTCCCTGTTGGAATTTTGAGTCTTGGAAAACAACTGCTTTGTAGCACTTTTTCTGGCTTTCTGTTACTTGGCTGTCCTTTCCAGTACTTGTTAACTCTCCCTTTAGTAGTTTATGGAATACATGTTTAAAAATCAGGAAATCTTCTGTGACTTGTTTGACAAAGATGTGACTTCTAGATTCATGTTAAATCACAAGACTTTGTTGCTATCTGCAATTCCAGATCCAGAGATGGGATGATGGGGCTTTTGCATTGAATTTACCAAAAGTTTATGTATTGTGAAGTAGGCATGTTCTTTTTTCATAAGGATTATGGCGAAGCCAGAAGTGGGAAGTTAAATAATTCTACCCAGAATGCTCTAAATGTCTCCTTTTAATTTGTTACTTTCTGGAGCATGACTGAGCTGGATTAGGTTGGTGCGTTTCTTTTTGTAGTTGACTTTGTAGTAATTTAAGACCATCCTACTTTAACTTTTAGTGGGCACATTTTACTAGCTCAGAGGACTCCTATTCTGATAGACTTGAACATGGGCAAGCCTTTTATGTAACAGCAAATGTTCTTTCATATTCAAAAGGTTTTTGAAAGGGATTAATTTGTCTGAATGGTCTCTTCAGCCTTTTCCCTGGCAACTTTCTCTGCTCTCAGTTCAGCTTGGAAGCAGTACCTAGGTGTCCAGTACTACCCTCAGAAGGACAAGGTGGCAGTGTCAAGAGCACTGACTTTACCTTGAACAACTTGCAGCCTCCTGGCAAATTTTATGCCATTAGAGCTTCCTAATACTTTCTTTCTTTTGAAATGGCTTTGGTGTGATTACCAGTTCTGTTTATATACTGCATAATTAATTGGAGAATTTCCAGGTAGTTCAGCTTTTCGGTATCATCATAATCAGTTTTTCAAGGTAATCATTCTTGTGCTTTGCTGACAAACAGTTTGAAATTTCACTTTGGATAGCAAAACCACGGCTGCCCACTGGAATAAGCAGAAAACCAGGTATTGGCATGCATGTCCAGATGAATGGAGGGGGTGGAAATTGCTTCATGACTTCCCACAGGGAAGAAGGGGCTACTTTCTTTGTTATTTTGGGATGAAATAGTTCAGTTTGTTCATGGATTGCTGGTCACTTAGTCACCAATGAAGATTTAAGTGGCATTATTAAGGTGTTTAAGCACTGAAAGTTTTTCAGTCAACCAAATGGCATTTTTCTTATGTTTTTAGAGTGCTCTCAATTAGAGTGGAATACTTTTTTGGTGTCCATACATTTTCTGAAGCAAAAGAAGGAGGATACTGCTACTATGGAAGCAGTTTTGATTCTAAATGTCAGACTCCTGTCTTCTGTGTATGACGGAACATTGGTTTTTGATTTAATGCATGCAGAATTACGAAAAGATGATATTTTATTTCCTTTCCTAAAGAGCAGAGAGAAGAAAAATCTTTATCTGTGTTTCAGAGGTTGTTCAGCTGAAAACCGTCCTTAAGATACATTTTATCTTGGATTGTTGTGTATTTATATAAACAGTCTTTATATGGTGATATCCTTCTGTGTATGGAAAGTGACTCATCTTGACTAGACCCTGGATAACCTAATCTGACTTAATTTACAACAGAAGGTTGGATGAAATTAATCTCCAGAGGTCTCCATATAAACATCCAGCCTAGATGTTTCCACGCAGTATTGTGGCAGTATCCTTAGGCGCTGGAATGGGTTGCCCAAGGAAGCTCTGAATGCTTCATCCCTGGTGGTGTTCAAGGCCAGGTTGGACAGAGCCTTGGGTGGCATGGTTTAGTGTGAGGTGTCCCTGCCCATGACAGGGGGTTGGAACGTGGTGATCTTAAGGTCCTTTCAACCCTAACTATTCTATGATTCTATGACTGTCTGAAAGTCCCTGACCACCTTGGTGGTTGCTTCCTGAATACTTTTTGGGTTGCAGGAAAGACACAAAGTGTAAATAGTTTTTAGCAACATAAATAAACCTATCATAAGTGAAGGTTACTTGTGGAAGTCTAGAAGCAATACCTGATTTTTGTTTGTGTAGTGCACCTTTACCTTCCAATGTCACTGTAATTGCTCCCAAACTGAGATTGATCTGTTTATTCACATATGCGTTTCCTCTACTGACTTTCACACATACTGTAGTGATATCAGCTTGTAATTTGGAAAGTGTTTTGGGTCTGCTCACTATAGTAATACGCTTTTGTTCCAAATGAAGAAGTGAGAAATCTCAGGAAAAATTTCTGTTTAAGGTCTAAAATTCTCAGCTTTATGCTAGAGAAGCTATTATCTCCTGTTCTCCTTAATGACAAGTATGCAGATAACACTTCATGGCCCATGTCACAGCAGTAGCTAAGTTGAAGTATGAATTCTGTCTTACAGTGGTGTTTTGACTCTAGCCTCTCCTTTTTGAAACTTGATGGGTGACAGGATCAAAAAGGGTCTTTATTTTGTGTGTCAGATTCTACTTTCTTTATCATAAGGTAGTTAAATAATATGCTCAGATTGAGATGGTAGTATCTACATCAGTCACTCATTCTGGGGACTCGGCCCTCTGATCTCTCAAATACTGGTTTAGCTTTGAACTGATCATACTAATAGCTGTCTAACCTGTTGTTAAAGGTGAAGAGAACCGAAAGCTGCCCTTTGTTACAGGCTACTGGCAGAGCTACCGCATGAAGTAAAATAAGAAATGAATAATGTAACTTGCTCCCTTGTGGTTTTGAGTCTTTCATTCTGTAGATAAGAAATATCTAAAACTTTTCTTGCCTCTGAGCTCTTTCTAGGCTCCATATTGATTTTATTTATTTTGTTTTTCCCTCGCTGCTCTCTCAGCTGGTTGTATAAATGCTGTTTTCTCCTTTTAATGGGAGCAGAAAGGGGTTTTGGCTTGTTTTAGAAAATCTTTGTAGGATTAATCATTCTTGTAGCTGAAAATAGCCAGTAGGTGGAGGCAAGGGGCCCAAAAAGAGGGAAAGTGTCTGATGTTTGCGGTGATTTGGGCCTTACTTCTCCAGATCACCAGTTCAAAACAACTTGAGTAAGAACTTATTTTAGTTTTGCTGTACTTAAGTTTACAAATCTAAACCTGTCATAAATCTTTCCAGTTTAAGAGAACATCCAGGTAGCTGGTGCCAATATCCTGTAGAATCCTGTTAACTAATTTAAAATAATAAAGCTAGGTTGAATCGTTGCCTAATACTTGATTTATTGCTTGTGCAGTAATGACTAAAATGTTGATTAGGTCATTACCTGTTCTTTCTCTGCAAAACAGTAAATGTATTTCATAAAGAACAAGAAGTCAAACATTACTTACATGCAAGATGCATTTTTTTAGTATATTTCCAGATGTTGTTATGCTCCAAAAGTGGGAAAGTGAACATAAATCCTTTAAAAAAGGATTCCTTATGGGTTGTTTTGCTTCAAGCCTATAATAGAGGATTTGGAAATAGGGTGAGAAATTGAAAAGAACTGTATAAAATCTTTTGAGGTTGTATATTAAGGTATTTAAGGGGATACTTAAAATGTTAATGCTGCATTAAAGTTCTTCTGAATACTACTCTAATATCTGACATGGAATGATTTTGATCATGAGTTTGATAGCAATTCTGATCAACTGCACACTAGATACAGTTATGTTGACTATAAGACTATGTGATACTACAGCCATTAATCCTGTAGTTTTAATAACAAAATAGTAAATATTTGATCTTTCTAAATGGTCTTATGACTTTTCTAAACTTTCTTTAGCTTTGTAGGTTCGTGCCAATTATTTTTGAGTGCTGTATTTATAATCTCTTAGAGTACTGATGCTTCAGTTTCATTGCTTACACTTCTCTGCTTTTTTGTCTGCTTACACCAGAGATGCTAGAAGGCAAAAAAAAGAAACACCAAAACAATTTAGTAACCTGTTTATGTTTAGACTTCAGCTCTATGTTACTTGGGTTATTTCAAAGTGTAGGTCATTTATTTCTGGCTATAAATTTTCCTTTTCAATATTGATGGTCTTTGAATTTCAGCACTTTTATTCTTCAGTACTGGCAAATTTACTATACAAAAGTTTTGTTTCCTTAGCAAATAATTACTTGATAATTCAATTGCCACCAAATTGCTGCTGTTTGGGGTAAAGGCCAGGAGCATCTTTTTCTTACATTTCTGTTAAAATATCTGAAAACTTTTTTTATCCTGTCAGCAGACTTCTCTACAAGAAGTCTTCCCTTCCGATCTTGCAGAGAAGGTAGCAGACTTCTCAAAAATCCCAACAACAAAACAAACTACAAACCATGTCATTCATCAGTAGCCCTATGCTGGGAGAGGAGATTATTCTGTTGAGAGAAACAGATCTGAAGAAATCAAAACATCTAAACCAAAGATTTGTCTGTCATCACAGATGAAGGGATTTCTTTTTTGATTTTCTAATACTCTCTGTGGCTGTCATCTGCTTAGAGACATGCAACTTTGTAGTGATTATGGGAGTCCTGAGCATGTGAATATACAGAAGTGTGTGGGCAACAGAAAGCTGTTTGGTACAACCTCTTGGGATTTCCAAAAGACATGAAGTAAATTTCTTGTACCAAAGGTTCTGAAAGAAATTAAGATAAATGTCTTCTTGTGAGCAGGTAACTAGTTAGAAGATGAGAAACTAAGATTCAATTTTTGTAGTAAATGGGAGTTCACCAGCAAAGTTCTGCAAGAGTCTCTGCTGGATCTTGAGCTGCTTAACATCTGAAAGGCAATGAGGTGAAGTCTGGTGAAGTTTACTTGTGTTAAGCTCCTTAAGGGCAAGCTGAGAAGGGATAAAAAAGGACTTTTCAAGCCTGTGCATTAGGGGGGAAGCACTTTAAACTTGTAGAGAGTGATAGGCCTTGGGCTGACAGTTTCTTGCAAAGATGAGATCTTGATGTTTTTGCAGAAAACTGCTTTGATAATGCTTTCTGGATTTCCTGCTGAGAATCGAGTGTCAAAAATATAGAGTGTTCTAAATTTTAGTTTCATGTTGCTGACTTTCATAAATAGCTTCTAGTAGATGTTTTAGCAACATATGCCAATAAATAGGGTTTGAGGAATTAATATGTCTTAAGAATGAGGGATTCTTTGATTGCATTGCTTTGTCCTTGAGTATTTTACCATTGGTAGTCTTTGAATAGCACCTAGCACGTCTATCTTGAGAGTCTAGAAGTTGCATAATGAAGGTTAATAAGGTGGTTGTAGGACACACTTTACAAAATAAAGAACAGTTTTTACTACCTTGCAGTTAACTTTTTTCTTTGATACAAGTCTTCACCAGTTTTTCTGTATGCTCAGAAGACCTCCAATTATAATTTGACAGTAAAATGTTGCTTATGAATTATGCCTTCAATGTTTTGTGCGCTCAATTGACATGATGGCTTGGTGTTCTCATATTTCTTTCTACTCCAACCTTGTTTGGAAATAGGGTTTACAAAAGAAGCTGAAGATATTTCATATTATAAGCAGTTGCCCCAAATGTTAGCTTTGTGGTGTTCCTGTTTAACCACTTATGGTAGACAAAATAATGTATTAGCTTTCGTTAAAGGCAGTCATTTGTTTGTCTTAAGCTTTCTGATGTTTGACAGCAATAAATGTGCATCGAAGTTACCTGTACTTGGGAAGTCTCTGTCAGTTTCCATCTTAATTCTTACACCTATTTTAATTGTATGCCTCACATATTGTACACCAATTTATTATATGCCTTAATGGGCATTATTAATGGGCATTATTGGCCATAATTAAGTAATGGGGATGCCTGTACTATCTTACGGTGCCGTAGATTTACTGAGGCTGACACTAAAACCTTGTTACCAGTTTCTGTTCCAAGTTACTGGAGATCTCTCCAAAGAAAGCATCATGCTGTGTTGTGTATCATTTGTTCTGGATGTGAGGTGTGGTCTAGGAGATGCATAGGCCAATGATCAGGCCAGTAGGATTTACAAGCTCTTTACAAGCCATAGCTGGTTTACCAGTCAGTGAGCAAGATTATGGACAGAGCAGACTTACGTTCTTGTAGGAACATGCCCTAACATTTATCCATGATGTTTCTGAAAGTCTTGCTGAGTATTTCACTTGGTCATGCTCCTGCTAGGATACCTCTAAAATAGACAGGACTGTCATAGTTAGTATTTAATGTGAAAGATCTCTGTTTTTATAAGAGTGATGCAAAGTTGAGTGTATTTTGTACTGAGATCCAAGGGTTTTAAGGATGCTTTGAATTCTGTACCATTTCATTTGCAGGACAAAAAACACTCCTTAAGCTGTTAGTGCCATCAGACTCACACAGCTAAAATTAGACAAACATGAAAAGACCAGTTGCTTCAAGCAGTGTTCTGTGGGAATGACTTGTATGTTGAGGAAATACCACTGGTAATATGTGTTTTGTTTCAGTTGTTTTTATGCCTAAACTGAGTGCTTATCTTGTGGTTTTTTAGCAGCACAGTGGAATGAAGTTTTCCATGAAGGGGACTCATAACCAAGGCAACAGCTACAGCCCTGTCAGCAGTGGAGGCATGAGGCAACCAGTTGGTAACCGAGGACATCACCAGTACAATCGTAATATCTGGAGGAGAAAAAAACACAGAGACAGTTTGCCTATTAGTCTGAGCAGATAATGGCAGATGCCAAAATGACCTTCCCTGTTCAGACAGACTGAGGGAATGCCACTCGACTTGAGGGATAGAGACCAGCGTCCAGCACATCGTTTTATTGGTGTTGCCAAATGTCTGCAGCTGACTTCTTTGCATGTTTCTTTGTGTGGTGGTTCAGCCCATCTTCAAGAAGTAGTTGTGCTTATCTGTGAAGCCTTATTAAATGTGGAAGTTTGTTTTCTGCCTTCCCACAATGGTTCATACAGCGCCGAAGCAGCTCTCACAATAGAACTGCAAGGACATTTACAAATGCTGTGGCTTTTTTGCTGTGGCGACATCTGTTCCTTTGTGGGTTCTGTTTTGTTTTATTTTGGAAGTGAAGGAAACTTCAGCCCCTTGGAATTCTTTATTTCCCTCTTTTTTTTTTTTTCCCCTCTTTGCAGCAAATCACGTTGGGAATTCATAGAAGTAAATTTGCTGCTCTCCTGTTTCTGTTTCAAAGTTCAGATTTTTTTTTCTCTGTAAATATCGGAAGTATAATTTGTGCAATAACTTGGAATTTTTAATTTAATTTCATATTGTCACATAAGTTATATTTAAGGGGAGGAGGTTTTTTTAATTTACAGATCCTTTCCCAGGTTGCATTATCTAAGTTGGGTTCATAGTTTTGGCAGGTTGTCTGAGCAGTGTTACAAACATGACATTTGGTAATATTTGAGGCTTCTTGATTCACAATGAAAGTGCGATTTGGCTTACAGTTTTAAGAAGGTATTAGCTCCAAAGCATTTTGACCCTGTGTTTTTTAGCTCATTGTCTGGCCTCTATCAGTTGTCTTGCTCTGACCAATGAGTTTTAATTTTATTCCTTTAACTAGACAACAAATCCAGCATTTGTAGTACCAGAAATAAAACTTTTGACGGGCAGGGGAAAAAGGTTGGTTCAAGTCCTGATGTGAAATTAAAAAGCTGTGAACTACACGCTTTGATGTATTTTAGTAACGTAACCTGTTAATGTTTGGGTTCAAACAACATTATTAAACAGAGGTACCCGGCTTAAGGAATGTGGAGAAAGGAAATATGTTGATTCCATTAAGGAATCTGTATAGCAGTATGCATTAGTTCTGTTAAGAGCAAATATATAAAAAGTACTTCAGCTGCTCTAAGCATTACGAGAAGTATCTTTTCATGTATTGCAGGAGAGCACAGCCCAGTGTTGTACACAGTATGAGTGGCTGGCACTAAATTTACAGATGCATACAGGTATACTATGCAAGTGTGTATTGCCATGACAAACACTGTCTTTAACTTTTTGAAAAATGTACATCCTGCCTAACCCTGAGTTTTTAAAGCACCACAGTTGTCCTGGGACTAGGTCACATCTCATGCCCTCTAACTTCACATTTCTTTTAATGAGAGCTCTTAAGCTATACAGAAAACTACAGATCAGTTATATAAATCCACTCGCAGAGAAAGCTGGAGAATCGTGTTAACAGGACATCTAAACTGTGTACGGATACAGAAGGTTTTAAAACTGATACCTGAATATTAAAATGAGGTGTCAAGCATGAAGCTTTTTTATACACTGTATGCCTTTGATGCAGAAGGAGTTCATGTTATTACTGAATCTGTCAAACATGAACAGGTCATTGAGGGGATAGAGGGCAACATTCCAAAGTAGAGTAGCGCATATCTGTTCGCAAAAAGTTTGTCTTAATGCTCCAGACTCATCACAATTTAAAAAAAGTTTTACAAATTGTGAGCTGATTCATCAATAATATCTAAGGGCTGTTACATGAGCCTGTACTGCTTAGTCTTCACACACTAGCAATATTGAGCATAACTGCATTAAAGAGCCTTCAAAGGCTTTAGTTGGTGTCTTATACTAGTGTCCATTTTAAAGCAAAGCTCATTTGAAAAGTGGTATCATGTAACACTTCAGTCATGGTGAACCAAATAAATTGGCCTGGCTATCACTGTGGTTATGTGCTACAGGTTTAAAAGGAGATCATGTTTAAATTTTTTGTGTGGACAACTATGTGGAAGCTAAAATTGACATATTTTTATGTAAAGTTTTCTATTCTTTGATTTTTAATAAACTTTGGAGACCAGTCACTCTTCTGTACATTTTTATGGGGAATTTAATGGATGAAGAAGTACATGACCTTATCCTGCTGTTTGACTTGCACTTTGCACATCTGCTTTAAATTGTTCGTGCTGAACACCTTCAGAATGAGCTTGGAAGGTGGATGGACCCCCTCTGCAAAGGTTTGTGATGTGTTAAGAACTGGAGTAGTGAACATGGCTGTTGGGTTTGTAGTGGTGGATTTGACTCTTTGATAATGAGAGAGCAAAGGAACTGGAGATAATCCCCTCTTTTAAGAATATTGTTGGGAACTGACTAACTGATCCCTCGGGATACCTTAGCATTCTGTACAAGTCTCTTCCTGTAGTTTCTAAATCACTTTTAAAATTTTTGTCCTGTTTTCAGCCTCCTTAGGGCTTGGACATAGCTTGTGAGGTTTTTTTTTTGTAAATCCATGAACTCCAGGAAAGGGAACTGAAGTGTTTTTGATAGACAGTAATGCAGGGCTAGGAACTGAGAATCAAAGAGGTCTGTAGTACTTGGTCAGTCTTAGTGAGCAGTCACTGGAGAAAAATAGAGAAGTGATGAGAAAATACTAAGCACTCAATAACAGCTGGGTTAGTAACTTTTTTTCTGTAAAGATCAGTTAGCCAGTGGGACATGATTGACAGAAGAATGTGTAATCTCTGCAGACACAAAGATTTAGTGCAGCAGCGCTGGTCTTAGAATGTCAGTTTTCCTGGGCTCCACCTTTCCCTTTTCTTGTCCAGTTGATGACTTTGCTTTATTCTTCCCACAGATTCAGCCCAACTATTTATCCTTGTTAGTCTTTTAATGCTTTAGGAGTCTCCTTGACAATTTGAACCCTTGTTCTTCAATTATAATTTGATGCCCACATGATCTGTTTCCCAGCCCTACTGACTGTTTTGTACACTGTTTACAGGCAAAATTAGTCATGGACTTTAGATGTGGAAGGAAGAGACCTCAAATTGATTTAATGAACAGGATCCACAGAGTGCATTGTAGAAGGAGCTCAGTTGCTATCTGTTGCTATTTCTAACAGCTGTCACTGCTGCTGTTGGATTCTTTCTGTACTCCATCCCATTGTACTGAGGCAGGGTAAGAAGACAAAAGTGTGACTGCTGGTGCAGTGTTGTTAGTTCAGCTGTATTTCTTTCCATTGGAACAGCTATGTATGGGACAGCATCTTGAGAATGGGCATAGCAACAGTCTGTCAAAGAACAGTGTTAAGAGTGTAGTGTACCTTTAAGCAGTGTGACCTCTCTATCATTTGTGGGCAAAAAGTAAACTTACATTTTGAATGCAGGTAACAGATAACAGGCAGCAGGTAAGTCGGGGTATATGTGGATGGGGTGAATTTGTCAACTTCTGAGCTTGCAAGGACAGCAAGCCTTATACTTGGTGGCTGCTGCCAGTATCCTGTTATAAATTTAGTAACACCTGGGCTAAACCCTATTTCTCAAGAGACAGAGCTGTTGATCAGGTGGCTGATCATGTTCTGTACTTCTCCACAGTGATTATTTTGATTGGGGCTTGGAGTGTTCTGGAAAGTAGATGGAGTGCCAAAAAGGAGGATTTTGGAAGTGGTCTTAGAAAGGAGACCTTAAAAGAAAGACACTGGAGACAATGCATGGAGAAAAACACTGGGTGTGCCCCAGGACCTTGGCTGATACTGCCCTGGACTGGTAACTGGGTAGCTGTATAGTGTGAAGGGACTGGCTTTTCTGCCTGACCTTCATGTGCCAGCAGCAAGTCTCCCTGCTGGGAAGGGAGGTGAGATTAAGCATAATGCTTTGGGGGAGTGAGTGCATGAGTGTGTGAAATAACCAGCTGGGGTCAGAGCTCTAATCTTGTTAGTTTGTGAATAAACCCCATGATTCGGACCCAGTATAGGTTACTGTTTAATTTGCCTGTAACAGAACATGGTGTCAGTTTGACAATATTGATCATTTACTGAACCTTGAGTTCACAAGCAGAAGAATGCTGGCTGACCTTTCCCAAAATCATCTTCAGATAGCTTTAAGCTTTCTTTTCAACCAGGATATTAACTTCTGTTAAATTTGTTTTTGTTCTGGTTGTGCTTGTTTCTGTTTTTACTTCCAACACACCACAAGTTTCAGTGGAGGTGCCTTGCCTATTCTGGATGACAGAAATCCTTCTTATGTTCTTGGCAGTAAGAGATCAATTAAGGAAACCTGTGGACAGCTTGTATCTGCAAGAGATTTATTGGGCAAAATGTTTTTAACCTTTTAACTAAGGATTCTTACTAGAATATCTGCTATATAATGTTATAATTGGTTATGGTTGCTATGGTTGCAGGCTACAATTCTCAGTGAAAGGATGATGGGGATGCCTCTTGTTAGGACATCTTTGTACCTGAAACATACAAAATTGTTGCCCAAAGCTCTGGTTGCGTTTCTTCTCAGTGTCACACTACTGCAAAAGTTTAGCGTACTGTTACCTATTTCACAGCAGTCTTTCAGTTTTCAAATCCTCCAACGATTTGCTTTTTTAATGAACCATTTTTAATGAGGAACTATTGCATGAACATAAGAATGAGTGGAGGTCTTTTTCCATCAAGGAGCAGCCCATGTGCATGCTCATACTGTTCGTATACATATCTACACTTGCGATCAGGAAAACTTTCTGCCATGTTATTGCTAATGGCCCTCGTGCCACTGCCACTCAGGCTAGGATATGGGGTGCAAAGGGCATCTTCTCTGACCCCCCACTACCTTCCCCTTGCCCGCTGATGCTATGTCTTTTTCTGTTGTGAATCCCTAGTTGTGCCACAACTGTCCCCTGCTTCAGTAAGTTAGGGTTGCTGAACGGTAGGCTGATCTACTGTTTTACTGAAACATGGGTTCCAAGTAAATGCTTCATTGACTCATTTTTAAACCTAAATCAATAGGGATTTCGGAGCTCCTACTACAGGATTTTCTGTGTAAGAGGATAAAGGCAGTGTTTAAACTGGAAGCCCATAATCTCTGTGCTATAAAATTCCCACTTTCCATCAGTGAAAACTTTGGTACTGATCCTTTGCCAAAGAGATGCCTTATTGAAAAAACCTGTGCAAGAAGATTTCTTATTTCTTGCCTCTCCTTTCCAGAGAGGAAAGGCTCAATCTTCTTATGGGCTATATCCACCCCTTCAGCATCTAGGTAATCTGAGGAGCCAAGACCAGTAGGTGAAATCTCACCATTGTCAGGAGTTGCTTGACCAGACGATAACAGACAACTTGAGTATCGCTTATTGCATAATTGTGGGTGAGATCATCAAATCATCTCTGCTCTCTCATGGAAATGTCATAGGAGACTGAGGAGCAGAGAGTAAGATCAATCTACTGGTCCTTCATACATCTATGTGCAGTCTTCTGCATACAAACAAAGTTGCAGTTCTCGACTGGAAGTGTGAATTTTGTTCTGCTGTCCTTACAAGGACCTCGGGGCAGCAAAGTCAGCCCAGCAGACATGGTTGCCACTCAGATTAAGAGAAAATACTGCCACTTCTGCTCAAGAGCAGCTCTGTTGCAACAGCTTTCCAGTTCTTGAGAAAACAACTTTCTGTTTCCCACCACTCCTTTGTTAAGGAGGAGTCATCAAGGAATGTAAAGTTATGGATGTGAGTGCTAGGAATCACAAGTGGTTGAGCACTGAGAGCAAATACTCTGGAGTGGTTGTGGAATTTCCATTCGTTGAAATCTTAAAAGCCTGCCTGGACAAAGCCCCAAAGAGCCCAATCTAACTTCAGAGTCAGTCCTGTTGGGCCAGGAAGCCAGGCCACATGACCTCTGTAAGGCTCCTCCTGGTCTAAATTTGTATGTATCATCACAAAAAAAAAAAAAAATTATTTTTTGGTTTTACTTCATCTCTGCTGGGTTTATGAAGTGCTTTAAGGAGGACAGAAGCCAGGCAGGAATTGTATTTTTTTTCTTTTTTTTTTTTTTGGTTTGGTTTGGTTTGTTTTTTTTTTTTCTTTATCCTGCACTTTATCAAGTGTATTGGCACATTCTAGGACCAACAGGATCACTGGTTGAGAAGTAAAACAATAAATCTTCCTGAGTAAAATGCATTATTGTAACTGATGAACCTATAGCTTGTCTCTGCTGATTTCAGTCAACTTGCATTTGTAATGGTGATACAAGTGAAGATGTGCAGGAGTAGTGGTCTGTGTAAGACACCACAAGAATACTTAAAAATGTGAAGTCTTTCACCTTTTCTTCCTGTTGATAGTTAAGTACATCCATCATGGAAAACTTTGATCATTAAAATCTGCTTGTTTCCATTTATTCTGCAGTACAGGAGGAGGTAGATTACTTATACTAATACTACCTGAAAGGTAGGAAAACAGCGTTGATGGAGCTGAATCCATAATAAAAAGCCTCCTTTAGAGGCAAGATTTGGAAGCTGCTATTCGCCTAAGTTTTTTACCTAAATACCTCTAGATCATATCTGTCTAGATCAGAGCTGTCCCTTACTTTGCACTGTAGAAATCAGAGAATAATATTCACCAGGAGTGGGTATATAGAAAAGAATATTTCCACAAAGCAAAAGGAACTGAAATCTAAGAGCTTAATGATCTTAACTTGAAATACAAAATAACCATCCCAGCAGAATGGGGACTGTGACATGCCAACCTGCAGATCTACTACTAAGCACTCAAAGCCACCAGCAGATAACGTCATAGTGCTACTATGATGTATGGCAAAGAGCTCCAGGATCTCTAAGATACTCTAAGAAATAGCAAAAGTAATTTTCTGGACAACTCAGTGTTTCATCTTTATTTCTGTGGAAAAGTAGAACAGGGCTAATTAGAAACTGGGTCATAATTTAACGCTAATTTATCCAATGTATTGTAATGCCTAGCCCAATGTTTCTGCTATTAAAACCAAATAGTTTGTTTTTAAATTGTTCAGTAAAGTGTATGGCATGATTCAGTGGCACACGGTGAAGGAACCAGGGTGTTACCTTCTACTTAACCGGAGTGGAATCGATAGGTGGCGCTGAGTGCAAATTTTTGGGCCAAGGTGGTGCAGTTAGTTGAAGATTAACTTTGGAAACAGCTAACTTGGCTGTGTTTGCTGAAGATCGTGGCACAACAATTGCCATGCACTGGCTGAATTTGCTGATGTGACAAATGTGGCAAGTGTGACCAATACTCGGTCTTGAAGTTTTGTTGTACTGAGTATTAGAGATGGAATGAGATACAAAGTGCAAAGCTGGAAATTAAAAATTTATAGGTGCTTTCAGATACTGAAAGCTCATGCCTTAGAAATGATAGACAGGAGGGAGACCTGGGCATATTTTTTGACAGCATGATGAAATTCATCAACCTGTCTTGTAAAGATGATATGCGAACCTAAGACGGAACGGAGGAAACACTTAGAATCATAGAATCGTTAGGGTTGGAAAGGACCTTAAGATCATCTAGTTCGAGCCCCCCTGCCGTGGGAAGGGACACCTTACGCTAAATCATATCACCCAAGGCCTTGTCCAAACTGCTCTTGAACACCACCAGGGATGGAGCATTCACAACCTCCCTCGGCAACCTATTCCAGGGCCTCACCACCCTGACAGTAAAGAATTTCCTCCTTATATCCAATCTAAACTTCCCCTGTTTAAGTTTTAAGCCATTACCCCTTGTCCTGTCACTACAGTCCCTAATGAAGAGTCCCCCCGCCAGCATCCCTATAGGCCCCCTACAGATACTGGAAGGCTGCTAAGAGGTCTCCACACAGCCTTCTCTTCTCCAGGCTGAACAGCCCCAACTTTCTCAGCCTGTCTTCATATGGGAGGTGCTCCAGTCCCCTGATCATCCTCGTGGCCCTCCTCTGGACTTGTTCCAACAGTTCCATGTCCTTTTTATGTTGAGGACACCAGAACTGCACACAATACTCCAGGTGAGGTCTGGCGAGAGCAGAGTAGAGGGGCAGGATCACCTCCTTCGACCTGCTGGTCACGCTCCTTTTGATGCAGCCCAGGATACAGTTGGCTTTCTGGGCTGCAAGCGCACACTGCCTGCTCATGTTCAGTTTCTCATCAACCAACACCCCCAAGTCCTTCTCCACAGGGCTGCTCTGAATCTCTTCTCTGCCCAACCTGTAGCTGTGCCTGGGATTGCTCTGACCCAGGTGTAGGACCTTGCACTTGGCATGGTTGAACTTTATGAGGTTGGCATCAGCCCACCTCACAAGTGTGTCAAGGTCCCTCTGGATGGCATTCCTTCCCTCCAGAGTATCGACCGAACCACACAGCTTGGTGTCATCAGCAAACTTGCTGTGGGCGCACTCAATCCCACTGTCCATTTCACTGACAAAGATGTTGAACAAGACCGGTCCCAACACCGATCCCTGAGGGACACCACTCGTTACTGGTCTCCAGCTGGACATTGAGCCATTGACCACAACTCTTTGTGTGTGGCCATCCAGCCAGTTCTTTATCCACGGAGTGGTCCATCCATCAAATTGATGTCTCTCCAATTTAGAGACAAGGATGTCATGTGGGACAGTGTCGAATGCTTTACACAAGTCCAGGTAGATGACACCAACGGCTCTACCCCTGTCCATCAGTTCTGTAGCCCCATCATAGAAGGCCACCAGATTGGTCAGGCAGGATTTCCCCTTAGTGAAGCCATGCTGGCTGTCACCAAGCACCTTGCTGTTTTTCATGTGCCTTAACATGCCATCCAGGAGAATCTGCTCCAAGATTTTGCCAGGCACAGAGGTGAGACTGACTGGTCTGTAATTCCCCGGGTCATCCATTTTCCCCTTCTTGAAAATGGGGGTTATATTTCCCTTTTTCCAGTCATTGGGAACTTCCCCTGACTGCCATGATTTCTCAAATATGATGGCCAGCAGCTTCGCAACTTCTTTTGCCAGCTCCTTCAGGACCCGCGGATGGATCTCATCAGGACCCATGGGCTTGTGCACGTTCAGATTTTTAAGATGGTCTCGAACCAGATCCTCTCCTACAGTGGGCCCAAGGTCTTCATTCTCACAGTCCCTGCATCTGCCTTCCAAGACTTGGGTGGTTTGGTCAGAGCCTTTGCCAGTGAAGACCAAGGCAAAAAAATCATTAAGAACCTCAGCCTTCTCCAAATCCTGTGTATCTAGTTCTCCTGAGAGCTTCCTGAGGGGGCCTACATTCTCCCTAGTGTGTTTTTTATTTGCTATATACCTGTACAGTCCCTTCCTGTTATCTTTAATACCTCTAGCTAAGTTTAATACTAACTGGGCCTTAGCTTCCAGTAGTATTAGTGATTTTCTTTTATTACAAGTCCAGAGGTGTACTGGTTAAATTACCTGTGGCTTTCCTCATTTCAGGGGAAGAAAAATAAAAGAACGGTTTAATCCTCTTTCTTTTTTTTTTACGCAGTCATGGCAGGAACTACAGGCATAGTTTTGAAGAACGTTCTCACACCTGAGGATCTACTTCATCTGAAGATTCATCAAAGCTCAAGTTAGGTCTTCCGATATCTTACAAAAAGCTGGGTGATGGTATCTGTCATCCCTAGTTCAGCATTTTGACACCAGTTTGCACCATTCTTGTATTGACAAACTTTTGATCTTTGGCTTTGATGTAGGAGTGACTTGCCTCCTGGGGATGCTGAGCATACTAGCTGGTTGTCATTTCAAATTTAAGGATGACAAAAGTAGAAGATCTGACTGGACGTAATTGGTTGAGAGAAGTACATGTGGTTTTACTGTGTTTCCTGTCAGATGCTCCTGTGGTATATGGAAGAAAAAAGGCATGCAACTTCTCAGTCCCCTCCAATGACCCTGAGCACTTCAGTAAATAAAATGGGATGAGAATTTCATTGCACCCATTGACCTAGCCTAGTTAGTCCTGTGATGGCTCTTGCTTCTCATTCCTATTCATTGCCCTACTGATACAGATAAGTCCAAATTCAAAAGTGTTGGAGAGGAAAGGTGGGGAGGCATCTGACATTGAGGAATGCAATCCTGTAGGCACGACAGCTATTTAAATTCTCATTGCGTGGCTCCTAGCTGTCTGCAATGGCTTGAAAAAAGGCTAGTTCTTTATCAGTGAGAAGGGTCCTCCCATTAGAAAGGAGAGATCTACCACAGGGTCATTGTATCTAAATGGAATAAATTCCTCTGTCCCTTCCCCAAATTCTTCTCCCACCTACTTGTACAGTCAGGTCTCAGTGACCTGAAAGAACTTCTCCACTATTTTAATGTATTTACTTTTATTTGGTACAGATAGTCTAAACTGTCCAAAAGGGGAGAAATATTTCCATTAAGCTGATTTTTATCTGATACTTGTTCTACGATACTCTTAATACCAATGTTCTCAGATTTATGCAGGTTATAATTGTGTTTTCCTTCTGTTCACTCCCTGAAACTCTAAATTTAATAATTAAAAAAAAAATCTGTTCTGCATGTGTTCTTAGATTCTATCATGGCTTTATAGCTTTATACAACAGAATTTTTCATGCTTGTTACCCATTTCCTGGAAAGAGTCAAGGTTCAGAACTTAATGGCAGATCTGACCTTATTGAATCTTTACCCTTGTTAGTTTCCTATTTTCAGTCCTTTCAAGTGTCAAGGTTCAGAACTTAATGGCAGATCTGACCTTATTGAATCTTTACCCTTGTTAGTTTCCTATTTTCAGTCCTTTCAAGTGTCTGATGCAGCTTTTCCTAAAGTACATTTTGGATTAGGAAAATTATTAGTTTATTTTCTCAGAGGCTTCCAGGCCTCTGATTCCAGGAATCTTCAAAGTTTTCTTGATATCCAGGACATGCTAGTGGCAGGCACTAAGCTTTAATCTCAGTACTCTTCCTACAGCAGACAGGAGGCTGGGACCAACCCTGACTATGAAGTTGTCATTCAAGCTGATGGGGCTCATCAGACCAAGATTCCACTACGTGATCACACAGTAATAAGAAGATGGGCCTTAATGGCCAGAGCACATTCCACCATGGCATAAGTCACACTTTGCTCAGAAATATCTCCATCTCGATGTACCCAGAACAGCTAGGTGGGATGTCCGTGTTTACCTTCATCAAACATTATAGAACTGTCAGGGCATCCAAGTGTACAGTGGCATTTCACAGAACAGTGCTAAGAATGTTTCTTGCTGGGAGACTCAGTAATGTCTCAGACCCTAAGATGTAGGATGCTGCCTGGAGTATGCAAGTGTATAAACAAACATGACAACCAAACATAAAAGAAAGTAAAGGCTAGTAAGCACTTCTCAAAATGATCCACCTGCTCATTCACCTCCCAGCTATCTTTTTTCCTTACCGTCTTTTGTAGGGCCTAAGAACCTCTGCTTTCTGGCTCTCATGATTTCCTGAGAAAGATCCATGGAGGGGGAGGAGCAGGGGAGCATTAATGATTATGAGGACTTTACTCTTCTAGGCATGAATACTATTTAAATCATCAAGGCAAAACGTGCTATTCATTATATATTTAACTTTCAGAGACCCTTTTGATGTGCTTGAGGTAGAGCTCAGCAGGATCTTTCTCAGATGTTTTCTCAAAAGGATTGCAGTGAACATGAATTAGGGTGTTTTTCAGCCTTCTTTAAGCGGACTGCTGTCAGTGGTTACTCCGCAATTAGCTTGTCCTTATTTCTTTCTAGGTAAACATTCGATCTGGAGGAAAAAAAAAGCTTTTTTCCCATGCATTTTGGAGAGGTTACTTTAAATTTGAAGTGAAAGTCCCCACGGAGCCCTGGAACTGAATGTTTCTCACCTAGCAAGAAGACTTTAAACTGACTCAAGTATAGGGTTATATATATATGTATTTTTCTACTTACGTCCTTACAGGGTATGACAAGACTTCCCGCTGTTAACAAGGTAAACGCAATCTGCTAAATTCAATTTGCTCTGACTGCAGAGAGGGTGCGCTCTTGCACTGCTCTTCTGTCCCACTGCAAAATAAACAGCTCTCCCGCTTCTGCTTTGGAGGTGTGGTGCTGCTGCCGCCTTGATTGAAAAACCTTTCCTGAGGCTCAGGTTAGCTTTGAACGTAATTTCATTTTGTTTCATACGGTTAATACTCGGAACACTTTATTTGTAATAAGTGATGGATCACTGACCCAGGTAGTTGCTTTTCTATCAAAACTGTACCTGGGAAACCTTATCTTTGATTCAGGCTGTGCTGCTATACTACTAACATAATGTTTCATACCTCCAGATGTTAAATTGTTGCTTCCTTCTTAGGGATCTGTTGGTCCCTTAACTACGCACATCCAGCTCAGGTGCATGAGCTGCTAATTGGTTTAGCATGCAGAAGAGAATTTTTATTCCTAAGTGCTCTTGGGAATAGAACTGGGACACTGGTGAGTTTTATCTAGCCCGAAAGGGCCATTTTTTATTTTTGTTTTTCCTCCAAGTTTTAAGATGTCTGCTGTAATTAGAGTATACTCAGCATAGCTGAAAAAGCTCGAAAATAGCTCCCAGCGTCATCCAGACTGGGGATTCTTTGAGTTATGCAAACAGATGCTGATGTTCCTTGTGTTATCCAGCTTTAGTTCAGTGGCCAATTTATCATTAATACTATGTTCACTGGAGTGAAATCTTAGTGACATAGTGTCAGCAATCACCATGGCCAGTGAGTTAGTTTGTGTTCACTGAATGTGCATGGGGAAGAATAAATAAGAATAGGACCTCTAACACAAAGCAAAGACCTGTGGGAGGCATAACTTCAGTTCTTCTGTGCAGTTCTGGCTGTAGGCAGGGAGTCTGTGCTGCAATCAGTTTAAGAGTTAAGCTTTTGCTTTTAAAGAGGAATTGCAAGTGAAACAGGCTGAATCAGTACACCTTTTATCTAAAGAGGCTCTTGCATGTAATTTAAGAACTTCTGAACACAACTGTATTTGTTCACAAGGTTCTTTCCTTGCCCAGAATTAGAGTTGTTTTGCTCTGGGTGTTGGTGCTTGTTTTATGCTTGGGTTGCCTCTCCTCACCAAGCTCTTCTTTCCTATCTTCCTCTCCACTACTTCCTGGAAGTTACTGGAGATAACAATACTGACGTCTGTTTCTTATCTTGTACCTTTTTGCTGGGGTACTGCCTCCATTTAGACTAACATTTGGTAAGAACATCTAAGACTTTCATTGTCTCGTGTTTCTATTAACGCTGTGAGAAATGCGTGTCTGTCACTGACAGAAGTAAGCGTTTGGCCTACTGTAGCAGGAGAGTCTTGAATTTTCTTCCAGAAGATCTTTCCCAGAGCCTCTTTCTCTCTTTATCTACTTCCCGGGCTGTATAATAGTGCTTCAGAAAAAAAAGCATGGTTTGTTGGAACTGTGCATCAAACCTTATGTGTTTTGCCAAACCTTTGTCTGCTGGAGGCTCATCAAATATTTTGGATCTGGTTTGGTTGCTGTATTTCCTACTTTGAATTCAACACAAAAAGCTTTCAGTAATGAAGCCTAACCCATGAGTCTTTTTTTTGTTTCCACAGGAGTTGCTCCTGCATAGCTCTCAGTCATTACAGGCATGCTTCAATTCAGATTAAGAATCTGAGCAATCTAGTCAAAATATGGCCAAATTTGGAGAGGCTGAGAGTAATGTCCAGTTTACTTTCTGTATAAACAGTATAGTTTCTGTATGAGACTGCTTAGAATACACAGATTAGGACTTTTCATCTTTGACAAAAGTGAAGATGAATATGTCAAAGGTCAAAAATATCAGGTGAAGTCATAGTGGCCAGTCTCTTCCAATAGCAGCACCAAACAAATCACATTGGTGCTGGTTGAAAGGAAGCAAAGGGAGCAATTTTTCTAACTCCTCGTTTAGCTGCAGAATTTCTCCCTGAAAGATTTTGCATGTGAAATCTAGTTGAGTTTGAAAAGCAATCGGATCCCAAGAAAAGAAAACTCATTTGGGGCTATTAAAAGTGAGAAAACACCTCTGGATGCAACAACCAGAGCTGTGAAGAGGTTGGTTGGAAAGTGGAGCTGTGTGGTCCAGATGGAGGCATCTCACTCCCTCTACATCTCTCTTCATCCTCTTTCAGAGGCAGGCAGTGGTTTCCAGAGCTTTGGCTGGCTTCAGGGTGAGATAAGCTGAGAGTGGTTTGTGTGGAGGAGGAAACGGACAGACAAGAGAAAAGAGAAAAGGAGTTTCTGCAATGAAAGGATTTGAAAAAGCATAAGATGAAATTAAAGAAAATTGCATTAAAAGAGGCTGGTGATACTGGCTTCTCCAACTGTACAGGAGAGTGGTAAAGGGCTTTACAGTGAGAAGAAAATGAAGAGCAAACTAGAGCACAGAGGTGCTGAAGAGGGGGAATGAAGGGAAAGATCAGTGGGACTTGACAAAAACAAGCAAGAAAATTTGCAGCCATTAATGGGGCTTTAATACTTTATCCTTTGTAACCCACTTCACCGCTTACCCACCTACAGTGTAATAGTGTGTGGTACTAGAGCCTCCAGTTATCGTTGTGTTTTCTGCCATTCACCACTTCCCTGTCGCTACCACTGCTCCATTGTGTGCCTAATGCTGTTTCTAGTACAGCTGTGTTCCTACCAATGAGTGGGATTCAGTCCAGTGGTAAATATCAGTAAGGCTAATGTTATATGTATGAAATCGAGCTTTCTTTAATGTGTAGGAGCCTCTTCCATGCGCAATCTGAGCCTTATTATTTCAGTGTTCCACTGATTATAGAAACACAGAATCATAGAATAGTTAGGGTTGGAAAGGACCTTAAGATCATCCAGTTCCAACCCCCTGCCATGGGCAGGGACACTTCACAATAAACCATATCATCCAAGGCTTTGTCCAACCTGGTCTTAAACACTGCCAGGGATGGAGCATTCGCAGCTTCCCTAGGCAACCTATTCCAGTGCCTCACCACCCACACAGTAAAGACCTTCTTCCTTATATACAATCTAAACTTCCCCTGTTTAAGTTTTAACCCGTTACCCCTTGTCCTGTCACTACAGTCCCTAATGAAGAGTCCCTCCCCAGCATCCCTATAGGCCCCCTTCAGATACTGGCAGGCTGCTATGAGGTCTCCCCGCAGCCTTCTCTTCTCCAGGCTGAACAACCCCAACTTTCTCAGCCTGTCTTCATACAGGAGGTGCTCCAGTCCCCTGATCACCCTCGTGGCCCTCCTCTGGACTTATTCCAACAGTTCCATGTCCTTTTTATGTTGAGGACACCAGAACTGCACACAATACTCCAGGTGAGGTCTCACGAGAGCAGAGTAGAGGGGCAGGATCACCTCCATCGACCTGCTGGTCACGCTGCTTTTGATGCAGCCCAGGATACGGTTGACTTTCTGGGCTGCAAGCGCACACTGCCTGCTCATGTTCATTTTCTCATCAACCAACACCCCCAAGTCCTTCTCCACAGGCCTGCTCTGAATCTCTTCTCTGCCCAACCTGTAGCTGTGCCTGGGATTGCTCCGACCCAGGTGTAGGACCTTGCACATGGCATGGTTAAACTTCATGAGGTTGGCATCAGCCCACCTCACAAGCGTGTCGAGGTCCCTCTGAGTGGCATTCCTTCCCTTCAGGGTATCAACCGAACCACACAGCTTGGTGTCATCAGCAAACTTGCTGAGGGCGCACTCAATCCCACTGTCCATGTCACCGACAAAGATGTTGAACAAGATCGGTCCCCACACCAATCCCTGAGGGACACCACTCGTTACTGGTCTCCAGCCGGACATTGAGCCATTGACCACAACTCTTTGTGTGTGGCCATCCAGCCAGTTCTTTATCCACCGAGTGGTCCATCCATCAAATTGATGTCTCTCCAATTTAGAGACAAGGATGTCATGTGGGACAGTGTCAAACGCTTTGCACAAGTCCAGGCAGATGGCATCAACTGCTCTACCCCTGCCCATCAGTTCTGTAGCCCCATCATAGAAGGCCACCAAATTGGTCAGGCAGGATTTCCCCTTAGTGAAGCCATGCTGGCTGTCACCAAGCACCTTGTTGATTTTCATGTGCCTTAGCATGCTATCCAGGAGAATCTGCTCCAAGATTTTGCCAGGCACAGAGGTGAGACTGACTGGTCTGTAATTCCCTGGGTCATCCATTTTCCCCTTCTTGAAAATGGGGGTTATATTTCCCTTTTTCCAGTCGTCGGGAACTTCACCTGACTGCCATGATTTCTCAAATATGATGGCCAGCAGCTTCGCAACTTCATTTGCCAGCTCCTTCAGGACCCGCGGATGGATCTCATCAGGACCCATGGACTTGTGCACATTCAGATTTTTAAGATGGTCTCGAACCAGTTCCTCTCCAGTGGGCCCAAGGTCTTCATTCTCCCAGTCCCTGCATCTGCCTTCCAAGACTTGGGTGGTTTGGTCAGAGCCTTTGCCAGTGAAGACTGAGGCAAAGAAGTCATTCAGAACCTCAGCCTTCTCCACATCCTGTGTAGCCAGTTCTGTTGCCTATTGGGTCTGCCCTCTATTTTGGATTATTGGCAGTTCTGGTTGTGTACAGGTCTGGGCAGCCTGAGAGCTGCTGTTACGTGTATGGGAATCCCTTGGTCACAATTTTAAAGGGTTTTTAAAAGTAGATATATCCTTTCTCTCTCTATATATATTTAATTCATACTACACAATGTTTTCTGGAGGTATGCAGGAATACTCTTATTCCCTGTACTTAACAATGTCTAGCACTAAAACCAGTTTTCTTCCTGAAAATCCAGTGATTTTGCACACAGGTCGTGACTTTATTTTTACCCCATAATTAGTTCATATATACATGGACTTTGGCAGATGAAATCTAGATGACTTTTATTGCTTCATTATAAAAACATTCAATATGCCCCCATACAGAAAGAGTAAATTGATCAGGCAGACTGTATAATGCCTGGAAGTCATTCTTTTCTCCTTAGCTGCAGTTCAATACTACTGTATTTTCTGTGGGGATGCTTCCTCTATTGGTGCATGTCAGAATACCACTGTGGAATGAATTGATTTACAGCAGCTAAGAAAGTGCTCTCAGGAGTTTTAATATAATGCAGGATATAATGCTTGTAAAATGCCTTGAGATGTGTAAAATACTGAAATAGTTAATAAGTGCCTATAAGGATGTGAGGGGGTGATATTATGATTCCAGATGTCAGCATCTTCAGTGGTTGATGGAGTGTGCAGAAGCCAAATTCTGCAACTTTCCTTTCTCAAGGAAATCACGGTGCTGTGGTGTCCTCCACCAAGCTGCTAACATTCATGTGAGTTAGAGTAACTCAGTCATCTTCTTCATAGTCACCCCTTCCAAGCCTGATTGAAGAATCAAATCTTCAAAAAGATGATAAGACAGCTAGAAAATGGAATTGCATAAGCTTCATTTTCTTAGGAAAGCTACCTAAAAATATGGTCTTCTTGACCTATTCATCAGGCTTGCATCCCACTGAACTACAGTTTTTCATGTGTGACAGATACCAAAATTTGGAAGCAGAGAACATTTTGATTAAATTTGGCTCCTTTGTTGCTGCAGGTACGTTCTGAGTATTCTTGGAATGTAAATTCTGCTGCTAAGTAATTGTTTGCTATTTGAGATGATGGTCTTAAAAAGGTATAGCTTACCTCAGGGAGTCCCAGAAAGTAAAATGTCCATGCTCAGGATTGCAATTTATCAGGAATAACTACCATATATCCATTCAGTGAAAACAATTGAAGCTATTTTCTTGTTTTAATAAACTCTTTTCAGTTAGTAAAAGTTACTTTTGTTCTCAAAAACTGGAAAACAGGGATTGTTCTGAAAAAGTCATGTACTGGTTGTGTGGATTGAGTTGAACAATGCAGAATAAAATTGCTCCAGCTGATCTCTGTTTGCTTCATGCTCCATTTTTAACTAAAAAGAGCACAATTAATAGATACAATATCTATGCAGAAGCAGCGTGCTTAAAAGGCTACGGCAAATACAAACCCTACATAATGAGTCTGATTGAATTTTGTATCAGAAAACCTGATAGAAGCAGGCTTCTTTATCAGCAGCAGAACTAATGAATTTCAGTCTGTTCTGTTTTTATTGTTTCTGTCTCCTGCCCTCGATCCCAGTGCCTCACATGTCTCCTGTGATATCGCCACTGAGCAGAAAGGAGCCTGTAACCAACCTGGAGCTTTCCTGTTGACCATGGTCATACGGATGGCACGCCCTTGGAGAGATGACTGCAGTTTGATGTCTGGACGCTCATGTACTTGTGCTTTCCCTTCACCTAGCTGAGAGTTTTGGGGGAAGCTGTAGAAAGTGGGCTGCCTCAGGGATTGTGCAGCATGTGCTCTGCTGAGGGACTGGGGCTGGCTCTGTATGGAGGTGAGAAGGGTTCAGGGGAACCTGGTAGGCTGTTGGGACCAGGAGGATATCAAGAAGTTGAACAGAGTACCCGGTGGGATGACAGGAGCCAACAGGTATAAACTGAAACACAAGGAGAAATTTCTGAACCATTGTGACAGTCAAACAATGGGCAAGGGTGTGCAGAGAGGTTGTGTAGTCTCCATCATCAGAAGTTCTGAAGACCAGCTTGGATAAAACATTGAGTAATGTTCTGCTTTGATTCTACATTGAGCAAGAGGTTGTGTTAGATGACCTTCTGAGACTGAAGTCTTTCTATATAGCTATTCTGTTATCGTATTTTTGTGTGCAATTTGGTTGACCTTATGAGGTAGCTGCATGAAATATACAGGGAATTGTATAAATAGAAGATTACTTTTACATTTTTGCCCCTCCTGCTCCCTTAAAAAAAAGCTTCCTTTTGCCTATGACAAAAATAGGTACAAATTTTGTTTCTTACCATCGCAGTAAGCCTTTCCTATACCACATCCTACACTCATAGCAGGTCAAGGGAAGTGAGGAACCTCCCCCCTGTTAAATCAGGACCACTTTGTGCAAGAAAGAGGGCTGTTTATGCTTTGGTGTTTCAGTTTTTCTCTCAAGTGGTTTCAAGGATCTTAAGCACCTCTGTTCCACCTATTTAACAATTTGAATATTTATTAATATAAGTTGTCTTTATTTTTTTAATCCTACTATTTATAAAACAGCTCTTGGTTTAAAACTCAATTCTGTTATAATAATTCATTCTCTTAGTAGAAGTGTTGCTGTTTTGTAGACTGACATCTCACAGAGCTTTTTTTTCTCCTACAGCCGCTCTTGAAAATGTTTCCCAGATCATGAAAGGAAGGAATCAGCTTATGTAATCAGAACACTCTCCATATTTCCTGCCAATTTGCTTCATTTAAATGTGGGAAAAACCTAGGAGGCTGACTTTGGCTTTCTCCTTAAGATGAGACTTTTGTATATGACTGCTGTCATAGGCACCTATCTTAAGGTGTATGAGGTGTGGTAACTGCTGGATCCTCTTTCTGTGCACCACTGAAATTTTTTTTTTCTTTTTTTATATCCTCATATGGTTATTTCAGATGCAAAACTGTTGGTGTGACTTAATTTTTAAAAATCAGGAATATTTCTGAAGACAGCTTGTTACATATGTGATATGCTTGGAATATTTATTTTGCATTATTGACTGATGGAATTCTTTGCTTTCCAGCCACAATATAAAATCAAGAGTTAAACAGGTTCAGAAAACAGCTGGTGCTTGACTGTTGACAAAAACCTGGACAGCAGAATTAGATAAGACTGAGAGAAAACCAGACAAACAAGGAAGGTTATTAGTTTGGACACTATGGGAGCACCATAGTGTCCAAAGAATTAGAATAGAAGAATTTCAGGCAATAGAGGTGGGGGTAGGAACCAGCTCATTATATTCTTGAGGTTTAGGCTAAATGTTTCCTTGTCACAAGTGGAAAATTCATGTTTTAAGTTTGACTTAGCTGAGAAGAATATACTGAAAGCTATAATTGCTCAAAATAGATGTAACTAGCCAGAATATTAAAGAGGACTTGATGATCTTAAAGGTCTTTTCCAACCTAGTTGGTTCTACGATTCTATAATATGAGGAAGATTTTGAATGGTTGAAAAAGACACTTCCTTTCTGAAAGGAGCAATAACTGATAAACAAGAAACTATTAATACTATTAATAAATATTGTTCTGCTATCTTACCAGGGCTGTATTTCCCTGTACTTTATTATTATATTAGAGGCATATATATCTCATTCTACATAGAGTAACTTATTACTGTTGCTATATATATATAAAGCTGTTTATATAAAGGTGGTACAGTATAAAGATAAATGCAAATAAAACAAATTAGCCGTCAACACATGGTAACCAAGTAAACTAATGTAGACCAACCAAGTAAAACAAACTTGCAGGCAGGTCAAGTAAAGCTGAGACAAGAAGTCTAAGAAGCCTCAGCTCTGTTGCCTTTTAAACTCATTACAAAGCTTATAGCCTGTTACTAGTCATGGCAAAACTGTATTACATGGCTACATGGTCACACAATTAATAATTTGATTCCATTTTTTCTAGACTTGTTATCAGTAAGTTGGGATTTGGTAAATTATCTTCAGATCTGTTGTTCCACCCATATGAATTACGCATAAGAAACAATTTTCTAAGTATAGTCGCTTGTTTGGTTCTAACATCATCACATACTGGATGCTGCATTATTTCTGTCACAATGAATGAGCCTGTTTGGCTTAATAGCCATGATGCTAGGCTCCAGGAAACACCATATATAACACCAGCTGTTTAAGAAACAAATGATAAAATTCTTGGGTTATAGAAGTACCTTCTGTAATTAGACTGTATAAACACCCTGAAGTGCTTTTATTTCAGCCTGTTCTTCACTATATGCTGAAGAATATCTCACTTACATGTTTTGAGAGAAGCTTCTTGCCTTACTACTTTTGAGACCATGGGTTCATAGTGCTCTCAATGTCAGTGTTCAAATTGCCCATGATATCTTTCTCTTGTGTCTTTTTTGCCCTTGTTGCACACCAGGTTCAGACAAGTGCAGGTGAGCTATTCAGTGTTTGTGTTTTCAATGCCTTTCAGATTATCTGTACTTTTTAGCCACTGCATATTTACTCTTCATTTTGTCTACAGGAAGAACTATTCCCACAGGTATTCTTCAACAGGCTTTGAATGTTTTAGTATCATGTCAGTCTATTAATTTTCATTAAAGACATAACCTTTGGGAGACTTTGCTGGGAAGGTCTGAGACTGCCTGCTGCACCTAGTTGTGGACCTGAAAGAAAATCTGCCAGTTAAGTGCAAGAATGAGGCTTGCTAGGAATAGAAAGTTATCACTAGCAGCTGTTTAAGATGCAGTTTTAATATGAATTAGATGCAGATGCATTGAAATAGAATAAAACTTTTGGATATGAAGGTAGCTGAATAGTTTTTAAAATACAAATAGAAAACTCCATTTTCTGAGAGTTTTCTTTAGTCTGCGTCTTTCATTTCCTGCTTCACAAAGGCTATTCTCATGGATTTAGATTATTTCAACTTCACAATAATTTACAGGTAAGGAAACAGCCATGCAATATGATTGTGGTCCAGTCCAAATTGTGACTGCCACTCTTCAATGGAACTTGCAAACGGCTCCTGAGTGGCCAAATCAGTCCAGATGTACTGCAAGCATGAACTTACTAAGACCCATTTTTAAGCTGTTTGAGTTTTTTGATACTACTCTTCTCAAAATCCCATTTCACAACATAATTGCTTCAATGGTCTAGATATTCTCTTCCCATTTCAAATGGATATTTATTCATGGCTCATTGAGTCATTTGTTCTCATGCATAATAGTTCATTTTCTTCCCTGATGTTAACTCAAATATCTGCCTAGTACATGTATGTGTATGCATGCTAGAATAATTTTGGCTTTTAAGGGGATTGCTTAGAACCAAACAGCAAATACTTTCTCACAGTTTCTTTTAAAACAGGCTCCCCACTCCTTTCATCTCTCAGGCAGGCCTTTTCCATTCGCCTTTTAAGATTCATCTTTCTTGAGCATAATTCATCAGACTTGGCTCCACTGCTGAGATGATGGCTCATGAACAATTTTCCATCTACTGGGAATGCCTCTGCTGTCAGATTTTATGATTTTATTTTTTTTTTCCAGTACTGTATTGTAGCAGCAATGTGTGTAGGCAAACCTGAGCAAGGTGTCCCACCACTATATACTGAAAGAAAAGCTAACACAACTCCGGCTCTCTGATTATAAAACCAGAACAGCTCTGCCTTGACTTAGTGTACTATGGAGTGCATTGATCATGTTGAAAGCAAAGCTTTACCTAATACTCATTAACAGTGTTAGTAACAAGAAGAAAGTTCTTCCAAAAATCTCCTTCTGCCTTTCATAAAAGAGAAAGAGAAATGTAAACTCTTACATAAAGTATTTTGCTTGCAAAAAGGCTACATTTCTGAGATTTTCATTATTTTACGTTTCTGCATCTGAGTTGATTTTTGGTTCAATGTTTGAGTGCAATATTTCTCTCTTCATGTATTCTCAGAGATCTATTTTAAATCTTGCTAAGTTTCTCTACAGTGTCTGTCAGTCATATGCCATTACATAGAGTGTATTGCAATACTCTAGGAAAGCAGATCTTGAATGTAGTTTGCAAAATGTTAGCTAGAGGAAAATTTGCCTCCTAATTCTTATTTAGAAAAAACATGTGATTTGAACTGAACTGTTGAACCTGTTTCTTTCAAGGCATTGCTTTGCCTTCTACAAATCTGATTTTATTATAAAATACATGAGGAGCTGGGTAAGAACCCCACTGGTTCTTTCATCACAACCATCACAGTGGTTCCTGTGCCTGACCTGAATGCCAGAATCTGGGGCCTTTGAGGCATCTGGACACAGAAGGGTATGGAAGTTCCTGAAAGAGAAAATTTTACATTCTTTTTAAAATTAAGAATTTAAAAATAAATGTGTGAATATTTAATCACTTTAGCTATTATTTATTAATCGCTAATGATTCAATAAGTAATGATTTAATATTCAATAATTGAATAGTAAAAAAAACATTTAAAATGCATATTGGGTTTCTCTACATATTATTATATTTTAATACACTTGTATACGTGTGTATGCGCATATGTATAGTTACGGTAATTGTATCACACCATAGCAATTCTTTGCTAGAGGCTGGCTTACCTTGAAGTGGTTTGGATCTGTCTCCAGCGCTCCCTGTTATGAATGACTGGCCTTGTTCATACAGCACAGCACTTAGAGAGACCCTTGCCTCAGTATGTACTGTTCAGATTTTACACGCTGTTTTTTACACTAGCATGCGATACTTGTTAATGCTCAGCGTATGTCTACCGGACAATGTAACAGCCTGCAGATCATGACTGTTTGTTGCATCTGCTGTTGCTGCTGTTGGGCCTTCCTAAATGCTGTGTATGCTGCTCATGTTTGAGTAGTCTTTTCACTTCATGAGGTCTATTAGGCCTCACCAATAGTCTGACCTATGTCCTGGGGCACCTGGTCCATGAGAGCTCCCAGAGAAGGACAAAAAAGTGGAACAGATCAATATCTTTGGACAGATTCCTTCACCAAACCTTTCAAGTAAACTAAACAGCTATGACATAGGACAGAAGGCCCATGCATTGATATATGGTTTGTATGAAAGATAAGTAATAGAGAGTAAATGGTGAGGTCTGGTTGAAGAGAGATCACCAGTTTGAAATTACTTGCGCAGCTCACCAGGAAAAGATACGAGCAATGGGTTAAGAAAATTGCTGATAGTTCGAAGTTATTCACAGCAGTAAGGTTTAGAGCAGGCTCTGAAGAGTTGAAGGACATTTCCAAGTCACTCAGTCTGTAATAATCTTACCCAGATCAAACTGAACAGAGGTAAGCGTACAGCGATGCACTTTGGAGGAGGATATATCCAGCTTCGATTGCAAATGATGGGCTCAGAGCTGATCAGTACAACTCGGGTAAGATGGTGGAATTATAATAAATGATTCCATAAAGACATTGGGTCAGCACCCAGTAACAGTACAAATAGCAGACCAAATGTGAATTTTGGGGCGAAAATAATGCCATTATTCAATTGTATAAATCTGCTTGCCTACCATGTACCTTTACAGCCTAGGAAAGACAGAGGAATGCAATAGGGGTCTACAAATCTGTTCATTGCTCTACAGTTCAAAACCTAGGGGCCTAAACTACCAAAGTTACAAAGAAACAAAGAGAAGGTTCTTTTTTGCAATGATTATATTTACAGTCTTGAAGACCTCCTGTAAAGCTTGTGCTGTGAACAGATTCTGCTACCCAGTTTGCTGCTCTTTTCCTTCATTGCTTGCTCATGTAGCTGCATCTGCTTCTCACTCTGTGTCCTGGATTCAGCAATAGCAGTTATTTTTCTCCTTCTTAGTAGCTGGTGCAGTGCTGTGGTTTTGACTTTCAGCCTGGGAACAGCGCTGCTAACACCGATGTTTTTAGTTGCTGCTCAGTAATGTTTACTCTGACAAAGGACTTTCTGAGTCTCATGCTCTGCCAGGGAGGAGGGGAAGCCAGGAGGAGGCAGCGACAGAACACCTGACCTAAACTAGCCAAAGAGATATTCCATACCGCAGCACGTCGTGTCCAGTATATAAACTGGGGGCAGTTACCTGGAAGGGCTAGATCACTGCTTGGGTCGGGCTGGGTCTCAGTCGGCAGGTGCTGAGCAGTTGTATTCTCTTCCCTTGTTATTTCCCTTATCATTATTATTACTGGCGGTAGCAGCAGTGGTTTGTGTTATACCTTAGTTATTGGCCTGTTCTTATCTCAACCCATGGGAGTTATGTTCTTTCCATTCTTTTCCCCATCCCTCTGGGAAAGGGGGGAGTAAGCGAGCGGCTACGTGGTTCTGAGTGACAGGCTGGGCTTAAACCATGACACTCTGCTTGCTGCTTTAGCTGATATTGCAGTTTTTCTAACAATATCTTGTCATTTTAGCTCCAAATTGGAGAGTTTGCAGTACTGCAAAAAGGAAGTGTTTGAGCATCTATTGTTTTGCCTGTAAATCATGAGAGATCTCTCTCAGACTTTACTGGAACTGTAGACTGTACAGCAATCTGGGACTACAGTTTACAGAAGATTTCTAAACTATCTGCTCCCCTTTTGTGAGGCTGGAAATATTCAAAACCTGTGTAGATGAGGCCCTCAGTGGTATGGTTTAGTGGTGGTCTTGACAGTCCTGGGGTAATGATTTGACTTGATGATCTTAAAGGTCTTTTCCAACCTAGCTGATTCTATGATTCTGTAACCCTGAGTCAGAAACTATTTCTCCAGGATAACGCCTACTCCTGGCACACCTAGGCATAACTATTTATTTCCAATTTTGTATTGCTTTTTTACAGACCATGTCCAAAGAGGACTTCTTGGGGAAGAACTCCGGGCAGCATGGCCTACAGAATGCTGGTGTGAATGGTCTCAGACCTGGGGGACTAGAGCAATGCTGCAGTGATTACCTGTAGCAAGCAGACTGCAGGAGACAGTGGGTTGTCTGGCAGTTCTCTGCTACATTTTTCCAGTTGTTTATATATATATATATATACATATATATATATATATTTGTGTATGGAAGTGAGTAGTGTTTATCTCATCACAAGGTAAGTTCAGCAACTTCCTTTGTTCCCCCTCCAGTGGCTCACAGACTGGGTGGTTACTGGAGAGCAACTGGGGATTTTTGAGAGTTGGGTGGGGAGTGGGGAGCAGAAGGGGTAGGGGAAAAATGCACCACATTTCTGATTCACCTCTATCACCTCTCTATATATGCAGATGTCCATCGGAAATAGCCCTGTCCACTGTTCACTTTTATGCATTCAGCCAGCACCTTGTACAAGACTGATCTGGTATTGTAAATCTTTCTCCTTCTGTTTCCTCTGAGGTGTGGGAGAGTTTCAGACAGACAGCTACAAGGGCCTATATCTATTTCCTCTGTGTAACAATGCTGCTATCTCTGAGCTGCTTCCACAGATGATGCTAAGGGTATGAGCTCCATGTAGCAGGGGTAGAGGAGATATGGGGAAGGGACAGTTCCTGCCATCCTCTGCAATGCCTGGGAAGAGCAGACTGTGGGGTGACTTTGAGGCAGAGGCACTAACCTTCCAATATATAGGCAGTATCCTGCGTAACAAACCCCTGGTATCAAATGGGACCGCTGGGTGATGCACTGTGAGCAACAAACAGCTATACACAAAAAAAGGCAAGCAGGATCCCAGAGGCAAACACAGAGAGCAGCAAGGTTCTAATGACGGTTTGCATATGCATCAGTAGTTCTGGCAATTTATTTCTGGGATAAGCTATTACCAAATGTTTGTCTATTTAGGAGTGATCAGTTTGACAAATGATGGTTATATAATGAAGACTCTTAAATTGCTGACCTTAGGAAGCCTGAAGGGGAGGTAGCTTTAGTAACTATCGAGACTTAAGACTCATTAAAATAGACACAAATTGTATTTGCCATCATGGAGGTTATTCATCAGGAAGCAAAATGGAAATCACCTTCTTTTCTTCCTAAAATTCAATACATACAGAGAATTTGCACTTACGTTCAGGGAAATAAAGAAAATTACAACATCAGAAACATTTCTGTATGGATCGTCCATCCAATGACTGCATGACTGGTAAAAATACCAAACCCCAGACTCAGCTTGAAGTTTTGTGTCACTTAAAAATAGAAATTAACTTTTTAGAAGTTTATCACAGTTCAGAAGAAATCATAGTTGAGTTCAAATTTTGAATATGTTTCTATTACTGTTCCATTTGCTGTTTTGTGTATCTCATATAATTTACCATGACTGGTCTGACTTTATTAAACCATGAATTTATTAAGTTGAAGTGGTTCAACTGTTCAGCTCGCAAACAGAAAATGCTCAGAAATTGACTTATTCTTTCTTTATTATTTATCCACAAAGGACAAATTATTCCTTATATCTGATGAAAAAGCTACAGTTCATTTTGAGGACGCTATTTAACAGTGGCTACTCTGACACTCTCCTTAAATTTCCTGAGGGATTCCAAGTGTATGCTATTAGTTATGACGATGACATAGATGGAAGAGATTATACATAATAAGCTGGCAGCAAAGTAAGACTTTAATGGTCAGCAGAGAGATTTGACTTTTTAATTTAGATGGAGATGAAAAACTATATAGTAATAAAAATTTAAAATAGCAGGGAAATGAAAAACTGCACTATGCAGTAAAAAATAGTTCCACTTCTTATTAAGGGCCACAACAACCTTTTGGTTTTTGCTCTTCAGTGAGGAAACATGACTAGGAGGAACATAAAAAGGAACCATTGATTTGCTTTAGTCACTCTCCAACATACATGCCAGGCATCCATGTATCCGTAACTAATTTTCAATTTACATGACCATGGGTGACCTGAAAATTTCATTTGTCATGACAAGCTGGAGACAAATATTAACCAGAGTTAAGCTTACATTTATGTAGCTATTAGCAAGCCAGAAGGAGATTTGTCTAATTTTATGCTGCAATTTATTTTTCCTGTATATATTCTGACATAAAGCTTTGTACAAACTGAACTCCTACAGAACTTGGCAACATGTAAAACCTTGAGACTTAGCAGTTCATCCAGGGAATTATTAATTATGCATTCTGAAGGACATCTCTTCCAACAAGCCAGAACTTGGTAATATGAGGCATTTTTGCATGTTTGATTAGGCATCCTACTGCTGAATTCCAGATTTATTGCACACAGGAAGGCCAGGTGTTGCCAGAATTCAATATTACAAATTCCTAACATTGCAGTCACTTCCTATAAAAGACTGTGCCCCCAAAAAACAACCTACAGTGATCACAACCTCCTCCTCTGGGTGGGGGGGGGAGGGTGGGGTGGAGGGAGGAGAAGGAAATCTGGCTATGAACTCTAATAAACTAACAAATGGTAAAATCCTAGTGGTCCTTCCAGCAGGCCCAAGTATGAAGAAAAGTTGAGTTCAATTTTAAGGTATCCTCCTTAAAAATAAATAATGAGAAAAGCTACAAACCAGCGGCGGAACTGCATTCTGTCATCTAGGTTCCTGTCATGACTAACATCCCTGGCAAAACCAAGGGAACTTCATTGACAAGGCAGTGCACCTTCACTGAGACAGATAACGCATCTGGGGAAGCCAGCACTGAGTAAATGGATAATACCAAGGCAATCAAGGACTTCCTGTCTGCTCACCGTGATTCCACGATACAGAGCACCTGCATCTCTTCATTGCCCCTTTGACACTGAATAAAGTCCCGAATTCCCACATCTAGCCCAGCGATCTATACAACAGTAGCTTAAATATTCCACCATTATGAGGCTATCTGGACCTGATTTTGACCTATTCCACATTAGCCTGCTACCTTAGCGCTGCTGCTAAGCCAGCTTGGCTTTCTACATTGTGACTGTCATTCCACTGTTCTTGCCTCTGAAGGTTTATCCGAGATGTATGGGATCCACTAAATAAATTCTCGTCTCCCAACAGAAAACGTTGGGTAGCTTTAACAAAGGTTCTTTGGGCCTTGATGGGAGAATGAAAGTCCAGAAGGTCCTTTGCTCTAGACAGGTCTCTTATCTGCTCAGTGCCCAAAAAGGTTAGTATCAGGTTTTGCACACATATAAAAGTTCCTGAACTGTGGTTTAACTTGTATTGAAGTAAGGCTTGACCCACTCACTCCCCTTGCTGAGCAGAAGTCCTCTCTCATTCATCAGATACCTGTTTACCTGGAGATTCTTGTTCTCAGGAAGCCCTGAGCTGCTCCTCTCCCTCACTCTCAGTGTCTGCAGTGAGCTCCTCACTGTCTGGGACTCCATTTAGAGCTGGATGTTCGTGGAGATAATGTTTTACAAGCAGGGGGTCATAAGGGAACAGGGTAAGTTGTTCCAGTAACATCCTCAACCGATATGGTGTTTGCTGCTGTGCTGTGCTGACAGCTGCCTGGTTCACCTCACCGAGGGGACTGCACTGCCTTCTTGGAAGGGTGGGTCAGGCTGAGTGCTCACGTGGTCTTCAACTTGATTTGCTAGACTGGAAACTGAGCCACACTGCCTGTACAAAGACAACGTTGTCGTTCTGTTAGAGCAGACCGAGTGCCATTTTTTACTAATCTGAGTGCAACCAATCGAACAGCCTGAAATTTCTGTCTGACAGGTACACCTACAAGCAGTAGTTCGACGATCTGTCATCACAGTATAGCTGGTACCCCTTTCTGAGCATCTCATTAAAATACAGGAGTTTAAAGTGACAGCAAAAAGTGGCACACTGATGCAACTAAAATGCTCTGTAATGCAAAGAACGATGATCTATGGCAATAAAAAGATTCAATTATTTGAGTGTAAGTTGTGCACAAACACACACATGCTCTCATTGCCCCAGCCTACAAGCTAAAAAGAATTGTGAAATGTCTTCAGCCCTGCTCCTGTTTCTATGAACACAGGGTATATGCTGAGACTCACATTTAGCCCCCGTTGTGGAAGCACTTCAAGTTTTGCTGCTCTTTGAATGGTGCAGGCTCCCATGTTATGTGGCACAGTTGCATAGGTGTGGTGCAGCACCTGTATTTGCATCACAATTGTATCTGCTCTGATTTACAATAGTCATTAAAAGTGGATTCACTAGTACTGTAAGCTGGGACTGGGGAGGAGGTGAGTGGGAGGGATATTTACCCCACCTAGAATGGAGGGAGAACTCTTCACCTTTAACTGGGGGAACAAGGGAATCACTATGATCCCCCAAATCCATCCAACCAGTTGTTATTTTGGAGATTTGGAAATTTGAGTCTCAAGTCTCTGGTCTCCTTAATAGCATTAAGTGCTTTAAGTGGAAAAAAACCGTAACTTCAGGTACAGGAAAGTTTAAAATACGTGAAAAATTCATTATGCATTTTGTAGTATGGTGCCTGGATTTTGCATTAGGCTCTCGGTTTTCAAGCTTTTTCTGCAGTTCTGTTTCTAATCTGGATGTCTGAGTTTTGCCACCTGGAAATCTACCCTTTCATTTGAAACAAGAGTTCATCCAGTCTAAGATTTCAGCATGATGAAAAGGCTCAAAGAATTTGGGATAGTGCAGTCTGGTATTAGAGGGCAGAGGTAATAGGTGGAAGAAGAACTAAAAGGGACCAAAGACAACAAATCAGTGATCCATCCAAGCCCAGAAGGCTCTTTACACCAGCATGGCAAAACACATCCTGTTACTGTAGTTGAAGTCTCCATAACATTACATGTAGCTGTCCTGGTTTCAGCAGTAGCAGTCATGTTTCTTGTGGCCTTTCATGCCATCTGTGCATGGATGGTTTGACTGGAAGCTGCCTTTGGGGCAAGAATTAAGTTCATAGTTGCAGTTTCTTGGGTTCTTTTGCTTCTCTGTCACTACCTTCCCATGGAAAAGATTAAGAGGAGACTATTAGATTAATGTCAGCTAGAGTGTGCTATAGAAGGGAAGAATAAATGTTTCAAATAATAAATGTCACCCAACCTACTTGGAAAAGAGAGTGTATTTCAGAGGCAATTGCACATTGTGATGATTTTGGGTATAGGCAGGTAGTAAAGATGAAGAACCAAAGCATACATCTACAGATGAAAGAGATGAGGATAATAGAAATGAAAAATGTGAAGAGACGCGGAATACCACAAGGAAGTACTCACAGTATATTGACAGTGATGAACTAGGAAAGAAATAGTTTTGAGAAAGTAAACCTTTTTTTTGAGTAAGAATGGATTGCTCAACAGGGCAGAAACCAGTTAAAAATGTACATTATAATAATCAAGACAAAGACTAATTACTTTGCTGATTTTTTTTTATATTTTGCTCTGCAAAAGTATCTTTAAAAAAAAGAAAGAAAATATTTGGGTTATTTTAAACTGTACTGAATAATAAATTGCCTTTATATAATGCAGTCTATCTTGATAAATCATTTTTTTTATATGCATATTGGTGCATTGCTCCTGTTCTTGTTAGTACCTCATGAATGGATATTCCCTATCTATTTCATTTAATTTGTCAGTCGTAATAAATCACAGTGGGTTTGTTTGTATGTCCCTGAAATAAGATAAATAGCTTACCCTTATTGCACTTAGCCCCAGGCTTTGTTGTGTATAATATGTATACCTGGAAAATTAAGTCAGAAGAAACAGTTTTTCTCATGATCCAGTTGCTGTCTGTACAGCTCTAGAGAATGGAAAACTAATACTTCAATTTCCAGGCAGTTGGGACTGAGCTGCAAAAATTCACCTCCAATGTCAGTTCTGAAGCCTCATTGGAAAGGTTTCACAGACAAGTATATATAATTTATTCTAAAAAGAAATAAGCTTGAATTACAAGGGAAATAGGACCACTCACTAACAGCTTTCAGCTTCTAAAGAGTTGTGGTCAAAATTAATTGAACTGAAACAAGGTAATTTTGCAGTGACTCTAGTATCATCAAAAGGTTCTGTATGTATTTAGGGCAGAACTGAGTAGTTTTGAAGATGATTTTAAATAGCTCACTTCCTAAAACATGAATATTTGAGAGATCTAAACATACAGAAAGAAAAATTTTGGATAGAATACCTTGAATACCTCTAAAACTGAAGAGGAAATGGTGCTTTCCTTGCTGCAAGAGTATCTGATCTCTTGTACGTTCAGGGCCCTGAGATCACCAGTTAGCCTTAGTGGCCCTCGCCAGCCTCATCTAGGGGCTCCACTTACCCCGTCTGCCAGTGCACCTCGGGCCTCATTTAAGCTTAAGCTTGGGTCTTTGGTCCTTGCCTGAGCTGTACTGTGAGCATAATGTCTCCAGTTCCTCCTCAAGACAGACCTTGGACCCACGCAGCAGGTAGCATTATTTCCACTCCTGCCTCTGGCCCTGTCTCCTGCCAATCCTAAGTGAACCCCCAGACCTAACTGATTGCTTTGCTTGGTCCATGGCTGTTAATAGGGCCCGTTGCCAGCACCCTGCCCTGCTGCTGTGTGTGGATCCTGCGAGGCTGTGTCCTAACCCTGCGGAACTGTGCCTCATTGGAGAGATCACTGCCTGGGCTGGGGATACTCTTAGATCCTGGCTTATCAGCTTTCACTGGATGGTCCCACTCTTGCTGCTCCCCAGCACTACTTTGGGCTAACTGAAGCACAAATCATTCTTTGCCTGTTTCAGTGATGGACCCTCATAAAGCCCTCTTGTTTTCTGGGATGAGTTCTTGCCTCACAGGCTCATGGCATGATGCCAAGAGGATGACTGTACATGATCCTCTGGGGTGCAGTGCTTTGAGCATTTTCTCTGAAAGATGTTCCACTGCACCAACTCCAATGTCATTACAGATAGAAGGAGCAGTCATTCCTGCTGTTCCTCATTAAATGATTTTTTAATTGGTGATCCCTATGTCATGTGAAACTGCGTTCTCTGTACCTCAATGGAGGCAACCCACTAAGTTTAAATGCAGTTTGAAATAAAGCTGGATGCTGCTCCTTATGTGTGCTGTATACACGAGGTTACAAAGGCCTTCTTACCCTTTTCTTTGCCCTACAAAGTGGAAGAGAGCCAGAAGCAGTAGTGCTTTGCTGCCACCCCAGAATACCCAGCAGCATGCTGGTTAGTTAGCCTTTTGGAAAGGCAAACACTTAAATCAGGATTCTCTGTCAGTGGTAGCAACTGCTATGGATCCAGTGCTCCATCCTCACTGTCTCTCTGAATGTTTCCTAAAACCTAACATTACTCTGGTTTGCTTTCAAGATTGTTTCTGCATGTCTCTGGAGGGAATAAATGGAGTATAAGATGCCAATATAGATAGAGGAGAAGTTGCAAGAGGTTTGGAGGAAAAATCCTCTTATGGTTTGAAAGCTTGATTAAAGAATAGGAAAGAAAAAATAGGGTTGACAGTAATTTTCCAGGATAGAGAAGTATCAGAAGTGGCATCCCTGGAATCGGTATTAGACCAAGATTTGTCCAGCATCTTCATGACTGACTGACTTGGAAATGGCAGTGCACAGTGAAATTTCCAAGTTTGAAAATGATACCTTTTGGTATTCAAAGGCTGTCCATATTGCAAAAAACTCTAGAATGACCTCATAAAATGGAATGAACAAATATCCATGCCATTTTGTCTAGGAATGGGGAGAAGGATGGGGCACATGGACACCTCTCTAGGAGACATGGGTTTCCATCAACAGCATCAGTGTGGTGTTGCCCCTGATGACACTGATCCTGTGGAGGAAGAATCTTCATCTCGGGAAGCCAGACCCTACAGTGGCATAAGTACTGTGAGCTTCAAGATATGACTGCTGGTCATGTGGCCATTCTGGGACAATCACAAGCAATCCGAACACCTAAATCAGTCTCTGACCTTCTGAAGAGTTCAGTATCACTCAGAAACTTGGAGATTTCGTTGTGCATTTCCTTCCCTAAGTGGTGATAAATGAATAGACCAAGTCCCGCTGCTGATCTCTGCTGGGATTAAGCATAAATTTTGGGGAGCAGACACTTAGGCTATGACTATACTGCTGAATTAAACTGTGCCTACAAATGCCCCTAGACATGGTTTGGGCCAGGGAATGCGCTTAATTCCCAGGATGACATCATGCCATCTTGACAAAAATCCCTCTGGTTCAGTACTCAGCTCTTTCCCATTAGGTCTTGTGCTTCTGCATGGATCAACCCATCATAAAATAAACACCCTTTTACATCATGTTGTGAAAACCCTATTCCCAGAGGCTGTTGTTTTTTGAAGCCTTTGACAAGAAAAACAGCTCAGAGCTATGTGGGATGCTGAAGAAATGAAGATCTCTATTTTGGGGACCCTGTGTGGGAAGAAGGATCAGGAGCATGTACATATGTGTGGGGTGAAGGTGCATGTAGCATCAGATGAATCTTCCCAAGTATATGTGTAGGGGCAGTATGAAGATCGGAGGACAGAGACTATCAGTGATTTTCCAGTTGGTGCTGTTGCAAACTAAAAACCTAGCAAGCTAGTAGGCCTGGGCCCACACCTCCTGCCCTGGAATGACACAACATGGAGCTACAGATGTTTGGATGGCAGAATGAAGTGGATCTGCCTTTAGTATGTGTTGCTTAGCTACCTTGGGTCTGCAATTTGTGCAGTCCCCCTGATTAGAAACACCTTCCTAGCTGACAAAAGTTCCAGGGAAGATGATGCTGGACCCTTGCTGCCTTTTCAGCCAGCTCTCTCTGGGCTCAGAGCAGCCTCACCAGGTGCTTGATCTGGCCTACTCCCTTTAGATGAAGCAGAGAAGCACTCTTGTCATGATGACACTCTCACAGCACAGCCATACTTCTGCTTTACTTGACAATCATTAGACATCAGCAGGAAGACCAGGTTCACTTTGCAGCTTCAACGCAAAAAGACAGCTATAGGAGGAGGTGGCAAGTACAGGGTACAAAGGACAGTGTTAGAAATATTGCACAGGAATGCAGGGATGGTTTAGAAAAGTCAAAGCTCAGCTGCTGAAGGACATCAAAGGCACCAAGAGCTTTTATTGCTACTTCAGTAATAAAAACATGGTCTAATTGCTTAGTGGGTCAGTGGCTTTAATGAAGTAGACGCGGGCTGAGGTACTCAAAGCCTTAGTCTTCACCAAAAATATGTCCCAGGCATCTGTGCTTAGTGAAAGTGTTCAAGGAGAAGAGAAACTACCACTAGTAGGTGAGGACTGAATCAGGGAATATATGCAAGAACTCAACTACCACAAATCCATGGGATCCTATTGGGTCAGCAGGGCTGGTGCCTTGCTGTCCAGAGCACAGTCCTGCACTACCTGAGCAAGACAAGCAGAGCAGCCCTGGGGATGGTAGCCAGGTTGAACTCAGAGTCCAGATCATAAGGCAAGTCAGGTCCATGGGTCAAGTCAAATGAGTCAGGTCCAGGTCAAGCCAGGAAGCCAATCTGCTGGTCAGGGTCAGGTTTGGTGAGGGTCATCTGGATCAGAACGGCCCAGAGATCATTGTCTGAGGAGAAAAAGCAGTTCTTGTAATGTTACAAAACAAGGAAGGAGAAAACTTTTTACCTGCAAGAACTGACTTATTGCCAACAAGATGTGAAACATTTAAGTGGCTACAAGGGTGAGACCCTGGTGAGGACTACCATCTCCCTTGCTATAAGAAAGATGGTGATGAAAACGTGTGAATGGACTGCTGATGGAAAGTGATGCTCTCCTGTGCATGTTCACGTTCCCATTTGTGTTCCTCAGTTCTAAGACTGAAGTGCTAATGGGTTGAAGTGCATAGGGACATTTCAAAATGAGAAGAAATGTATCCAGTGAAGTTATTGTGGCCTTTCTTATTTCAAATGACTCGTGTACATTGCTACCAAAGAGCCTGTAGACCAAATGAACAGTCTCATGCAAAACTTGAGCACCATGCTAGCTCTTTTTGCACCCAATATGAATAATATCAGTTAATAGGTTCCCCTATTCCCACAGTGTTATCCTAAGTTACTATCCCAAACTCATTTAATGCAAATTGTGACAGTTTCTGTACTTGCTTCTGAGATTGTTTTTTATAAGACATTGACCATCACACTGCTGCAGGCCAGCATGAAATTACATCTCAGTTTGATTTTAATGGAAGTCCCCTGTGAACACAATGTTCCAAGAGCCATAAACTGCATTCTCCACGGGCTATTTTATTGCAGAGTGGCTAAAAATATTGGCATGCGCTTCTGCGCTTTGTGCTTCCTGTCCTCAGATAAATCCACCTCCAAACAACCACCATCATATGTAGATACCATAAGAAGCAGAGCTTGGTTTTGGTTGTTGATTAGTCTTCATATTTTTTATTAAGAAATTTCATGGTTTGTATGCAGTTGGGGTAACTGTGGTGGACCTAACCAGAAGACTATTGTCCATCAAGAAGGTAGTGATCCAGAGTACAACTGACCTGAGGAAGCACAAGCCTGTGTTCTGACCAACAGACATATGCAAGGTTAAGAAGACAGGTCCAAGATCAAGCCTGGAAAGCCAAACAGCACCCAAGAACAGGGCTGGGGACAGGTGAACCTAATACTCAGGAAGGGACTGAAGGCCCAGGACTGAACCTGTGGGCTATGTGCATGAGTGGAGGCCCCAGAAGAGGTTGGTCAGGGTGATCAGGGACTTTTAGTGCTCTCACGGATTGGTCCCTGACAAATTCTTGGCATAGCAAACAGTTAATCAGGAGGAGATGTCTGACCTGCAAAAAGATCTAAGTTGTTCTTGCTAACAGGATGATAAAATTTTGAGGGGCACTTGAAGATCAGAGAGGTAGGAGGTCATGGTGCTGGCCTGTCATGTGTTCTGTGGGGAGGAGGAGGATGAAAAGGGGAAGGTTGATCACTGTGTGTTTATGACTGTATCGTGATAAACCTTTCAGTAAACTACACTGTTCTGTAGTTCATGTCCACTTAATGTCTATTGGTTTCTTAAACTTAACATGGTGACACTTTTCCATTCAGAGGAAGACTAAATATTCTATTCTTTCTATGCAGTGTCTTATGTAGGTGGCTAAAAAAGAAAATACTCAAATCCATCATGCGCTACAAACTATAAGATAGAAATCAGGCACCTAACTTCTCGGATGACTCCACAGTCAACAACAGGGTGCTGACAGCATCTGAGTTTAAGGTGTGCTTTTCCTAGATCTGTGTCAAATGCTACCATGGAAATGACTGAAATCCTCTGACAAGGGCCACCGTTGGGCACCTGTGTTACATAACACAATGAAGGATGGACCACCTGAAGAGAGCAGGCGTTAACAGCCTCTCTGTGTGGGCACAGGAGTTGGCTGCTGCGACAAAGCCATGTGGGAGCTCCTGCTGTTCTTAGCTGGGAGCAAACACTGCTGTTCCCCAGTGGTGCACTTCTGAACAGCAGGGCATATGCCTGTTTCCTGTATGATGGAGCAGCCTCTGACGAGAAGACTCATTACTATGATTTTACTAATCATCGTCACCATATCAACAAAACTATACTGCCTTGGACATCCCAAACTTATTTCTGGGAGCTCTGGCACCCTGACAGCATGTTTTGGGCTCGTGAAAGAAAACACTGTTGCTACCAGTGGGAGAGAACCAGATGAGCTCCGTGGCTACCTCTTTTCTCTGACTTATGCTGTGTCCTCTTGTGGTTTTGTCAATAAAGATATGGCCCCCATTTCATGTAAACCAGCCAAAAGAGATGAGACTCTGGAACACAGCACTAACATTTTTATAGCTTGTTTTGCCCTTACATGAATACCCCTAGAGCTTTATGACTTAAGTGCTCTCCAATGTCACTGGCTTTATCACAACGCAGGCTCCAAGATTTTCAGGAATTGTTCAGGATACCGGAAGCCCCCCCCCCAGCTTGGTGACTGTTTAGGTGACAGTACAACCTGACAAGTTAGCTGCTGCTAGACAAGCCAGGATAGCCTGTGGATATCTGCAGTGTTAATGAAAGCTAAAGGCATTGCTCTAAATGATGCAAACAAAACCCATCAATTTTGAGTTGCTGAGGAACACCATCTTGGACTACAGCATAAATTCAGATGGCATCCCAAAAGATCATGATAGTGCAGTGCTCTGTTTGCAGGAACAAGTCCCTTCAGAAGATTCAAAGATGCTCTATGACAAGAAGGTACTCACCAAGAATTTTAATGGCCTTCTGAATAATTTTGCATGACTGGTCATTAGGTCATAGGTGAGCAAGAGACAAATGGGCACTTACTGAGAGCTGCACCTTTGCCCTTGATTCAAAATATATGCTGCTACATAAGAACCCCTCAGGTAAGCTTCAGATTGCGTCCTTAGCCAGGGAGATGTATTCCAGTAAGGCCTACTGCTTTTTAGAAGCATTTGAAGTTGCCACTTACGTACCATGTGGGTACCTGGTTGTCAGTTTAAATGTTTCAGGAGGCTTTTAGGATAAGAACTTACTTTTTTTCTGCAGTGCAACTGGCTATTTACATACTGAAAGGACCTACTGGCATTCAGCGCTAAATACGGGGGACCCAGACCAACATCCTGCCTTGCTATCAGGGAGGCTTAGGAGTATAATGTCCCACTGTCTGAGGAGTGACCTGTACCTTCTGGAGTGTACTCAGGGCTATGCCATCAGTCACTCTGGTACATGCCTAAAAATGTTTCACTGGCATATGGGTTTGCTGAAGAAAAGAAAGCTGTTTGGTGTCCCTCTTCACATTTAGTCAAAAGGCACATACATCCTTTGGTTTATTTCTATCACATTGGCTAATATGCTGTCCATGATCATATTAACAGTGGTGGTCAAAGCCCCCGCAAAAGTGTATTTCTGCTCCGGTGTCTTCTGTTTTAAGCAAGGAATAAGTATCAGCACGTTGCTGATCTGCAGACAAATTGAAGGCAAACAGCTTATAACCAGAGGTGAACTCCTCCCTGTAGGCCGACAGCATATATTTATGATCTTTCATATGTCTGCCAGTCCTTGTATGAGCTGCAGGTATTCTCTCACACAATAGCTGTTCCTAAAATCAAGCTCCAGTGGTTTCACTAGAAACATGCACTAGAAACAGAGCCACAAAATTTATACGTCAGTGTTTAAAGTTGAAAGGGTTCTAAGCATAATTGCTGCTAAAAGCATCATTTTCTATCAGCACAATAACAAGCAGCTTGGGCAACTGCCCCAAAAAAACAATTTTTGTGTTTGCTGATATGGCTGTCTGCTTGTTATGCTAAATGATTTCATGTCCACCTGGTCAACCAGGTATTTAGTGCTGCCCATGTGTAAAGACTCAGTGTGTCCCAAATGCACCCTGTGTGCCACTCATGCTGTCGTCACAAAGAGCAAGCCATACGTAGTTAACTTGCTTGCAGGTCCCTGTTGCCAGGGATCTCATCAAACAAATGCTGCCTTTGCTGTGTATCAGCCTAATTCTTGCTCCACTCAGTTCTACAAAAGCTCATCTTGAGAGAACGGATCACAGTGGAGTGGTCCCAAGTGCTCAATCTCCTACTGTGGGCCACCAGAGCTGAGCATTTCCTCAACTGCTATTGATTTTCTCCTTTCTGCTGCCCAGCCATGTCTTTGCAGAACAGCCCCATGGAGAAATGTGTGCACAGTGTCACTGTTGTAACTGGAGGGGGACAAAACTAGTGTGCAGGAGGGGTAGCAGCTGTTGCCCTGGTGTGTTAGTCCACCTCCCAAGGAAACTGATTTCTCAACGCTAGTCTGTCCTGGGAGCACTTCAAACAAATCCAGCTTTGATTTGATGTATTATTCTGAGCAGCCTTAAATGTAAGCCATCCCTTTAAAAATACGTCTACTTTTCTAAGTGGCAGAAAAGGCCTTCTTTCTTTCCAGGTTTTCAGTTTCTTTGCACCATTTGGCCTGGGTTGTTAATTTTCCTCTTCTCAGCCAGACTGCTGTCTGGTGCCTCCCGCCCTTGTCTTCTTAAAGGGCAGGCTCAGGCTGTCCCTGTGCCAGGAGGCATAATAAGTATCACTTTCTTTTAAAGCTTTTTTCTCTGAATGTGAATAACTCACAAGCCTTCCTTGATTTGCTGCATTTCCAACTTGCCCAGCAGTGCCTTGGAAATGTGTCCAAACATATTTTTTGCAATGCCTTGTGTGATACTTTCAACATGCGACTTAACGATTTCCAAGCCCCATTTTGAAAGCTGTCTGGCCTTTCTTCAGCTGAAGTATATGGAACGTATCTTCTACATATATCGGTGTTTCAGAACTACTGTGAATGGGCATCTAGGGGGAGTTGGAACTAGATGATCTTTAAGGTCCCTTCCAATGCAAACCATTCTGTGAGTCTGTGAATACATGGCAGGCTACAGAGTATACCACCTATGCCTGTGGCATACATAGGAGGGGTGCCTGGAAAACTAGGGACACCGTTGCTAGGCTGGACTGTATAATTTATTTATAAGGCTGGGTTCCCTGTACCAATTTACTTCTACCATGTCAGTAGGGTTTATTAAAATATCAAAGATTTCCAGGGCTGCAGGTGGTGCTTCAAAATCAACTTTCTAAAGTAGAGTAAGACGCACTTGTTCTGGTCAGTCTTTATTTCAACTCTGACAGGGTCAATGTGTGGTCAGTATAATGGCAGGCAGTGCAGCTTACCACCCATGGCAGAAATGATGTCATTGTTTTACTGCTGGTTAGAATACGGAGCAATAATTCAACCAAAAAGTCCGCAACAAGCTGGTACTCCACAAGATGTGTGTAGAGGTAAAGCAAGATAAACAGATAAACCCTCCAGCGATGTCTGCCACAAAGCAAACTTTTTCTGCAGGAGCCCCTCGAAAAGCACCCCTCTCCCACTCTATGGTATGCGTTAAAATTCCAGTTTCAGAAAAAGTGTGAGGATTTTCATCTGGTTTAAGGTTTGTGAAAGAATTGCAGACTAGGCCTATGGCTGGAGACAGGATGGCTGAAGCTTTGTTGTGGGGGTTAATAGGATAGATGGGTCACACATTTCACCAAAACGGACCACTTTCTGCAAGGTACAGTGCCCAGCAGTGATATTTCAAAGGTGACATTTTCACTGATGTTATTCCAGCTCATGAACTCCAGGGATCTCATCAGTTGCGTGATGAAGTTTGAAACTGTGGTCTGTGGGAAAATTCTGGTGCTGGCACCGCTGGGTATTGAGAGGTATAAACCACTGTTCACCATCACTCTTTTCTCGTTGCTTTAACCCGATCAGTAGATGTCCTGGTCTTGGGAGGCTTCTATGAAACTGCTAAATACCTGGGATGAGCCTCCTTCATCACCAGCAACTGCTTTTTCCTTCCTTTCCTTTCTGAAGTGATGACCTTCTCAATTTCATAGTCTGCCATTATTTAGAATCCCTTTTTGAAGTTCTTCCACATGAAAGGTCCCTTCAGTTGATTTGTGGCTGTGATCTATTGAGTGATATATGGGTATCCCTTTTCACAAATTTCATCCATGAATGCTTATAACCCTTCTCAAATCTCTTTTTTCTTTCAGACATCCTCACATGTCCTTTCTTTTTGATGAAAGGTGAAAATTCTTTGATTTAAATTTAATTTAAATTTTTAAATTTAATCCCCACAAAGTTTAGATTTTTCACTTCCACAGGCTTTGTGGCTATGATAGTTCTGAGGCAGTTATAGGTTATACCTGCTTATAAACCCTGAAAGTATACTAATTAATGTAGCAAAAAAGAGTTGGGCACTATAAATATCTCTACATCTTGGCTTTGAGTGCCCTGTTAAAGTGCTCTGTGATGGAGACTTTTAATTTGTTATAGTAACAATGCAGTGAATGTGAGACAGCTTTAAAAGGTTTTTTGGAACACCAGCTTAAAACATCTCTTCCCAGTCAGTCATAACTTCTGAGGTGGTGTGCCCTTGGTAAAAATGGTTCTAAACCAGCCCTGTGTTATGCAGTGGCCTGCGCAATATACCTGTCACCCTGAAGATGCACTAAAGATCAACCTTGCGTCTGGCAAACTGGCACATCCACCCATGCTGCTGCTGTGCTTCCATCTGTGTCACAATCCCCTTGTTTTATCTTGTGCTTTCCTGCTGCCTCTTGTAAGCTTTAAGTATCTGGGTTTGCAAGCCACGCTGCCACTTGGCTTTTCTTTGGTGAGGGGATTTGCCCTTTTGCTACTTCAAATGACTTATACCCCCAAAGCTTCCCATTTTCCCAGGAGTCTTCTAACAGGAGCTGTGGCATGGATGTGCCTACCAGCACACCACTACTACACACATTAAGAACTGAAACACTGGAAAATGTTTAACACATACACAGACAAATTTTATTAATGGGGTATGAGGAATAATGATTGCTGGTCAGGCTCCTTCAGCTCCAGCACTGATGAAGTCTCTCTATATGCTTCGTGGTCTTTTCCTATTAGGGATCTTTCATTGAGTTTATAATGGGTATGACTAGAAGACATCAGAGTTCCTCCCATTTCTTGAAATTGATTTACAAAGAAGCAGCTGTAGTAAGATGGAATTTTCTTCTCTCCCTTTGTTGTTTAGGATGAGTATTCTTCCTTTTGTGTCTGACAAGGTATCTTCACAGGAGTCAGTGGATTCTGTATACAGCATTGTGCAAGCTACACTGATTCACAGGAAAATTGTTGACTTTGGTGGGAGGTAAAATTAAAGTATTCCCAAATTACAAGCCACAGCAGAGATTATAGTCCATAAATGATGTGCTTAGGAGGGAAGTTAAAGACATGACTTGAAGACCATTACCTTATTTTTTTCACACTCTACCACAGTCAAACTTAATCTGAAAACTTCATAACTGATATTGCAGTTGAATACATACTATACTGCACTGAAATGTTCTGGTTAGCTCTTTTGATGCTCTGTTAGCTCATAATCTGTAATCATACTTAAGTTATCTCATTTGTTCTCCCAAACTAGTATCCTAATGACTTGGATAATGAAATACTTAAGTTCTATTTTTGGCTCAGCAAATGTTTTAAAGCATAACAACATGAAGAAATGACAACAATCAGAAGTTCTAATTCTGTTTTTATTTCTTAATTTTAATATCATTTTTATGTTAATTTTTAATATGGATCATTCTTTCCTTTAAATATGATCATTTTACAGACTAGTAAATTCATAAATATCTGTGGGTTTAATTTAGATCATTAACATATATCTAGACCGTGTTTAATTTTTCAGACCATTTGTGATTAGTAAAAATCTTTGCAATCGGCAAGGTGAAAGTACTTCTGACACTAGGTGTCTTTTGGAGTGTGACATTCAGAAAAAGCTTTTTAGCCATGTGTTTCATTCCCTTTTCTTACATTTTCTGACTGACAAAATCTCAGTCCCTGCAGAATGACGAAAACAGCCTTTGAAATTTGATTGTTCAAATGAAAAATGAGATTCTATTTTTTCACTTCCCAGCTGCCATATTAAAATCAGTTAAGATTAAGAATGAGAGAACGTTGCTTCAGTTCTGTATCTGCTTTTTAATGACCACTCTTGACAGTTTGCTACATGAGCAAAAGGCTCAATATGTATGTAAATGGGATATTTCTTCACTTTCTTGCCTGAAGTGGCTTGTCTAAGTCTGAAGTGGACAGTGAAAATATGTGCTGATTCCAGGCAAAAACTTTATCTATTCCGGGAAGAAAGTCAAAGGTTGAGTCTTAGGTTTTATCATGTCATGATTTTTTATGATTGATATTCAATGACACAGATTTTGTAATGCAATCACACTAGTAGAACAACAGTGACACATGATTTTTATTAAAATTTATTTAAATTTCACTTTTTTTTATTATGAATCAATTAAATCACAAATACTTACAAATTATTTCACTTCCTTGCAAAATATTTCTTACTGAAATGAAGTGCCAATAGGAGATATGTATGCATCCTTTCAGTATATAAAGGGGACTTGTGACAAAGATGGTGAGAGACAGAGTTTTTACTGAAGCCTGTAGTGACAGGACAAGGAACAATGGTTTTAAACTGAAAAGGGGAAGGTTTAGGTTGGACATAAGGAAGAAAATCTTTATGATAAGGGTGGTGAGACACTGAGAGGTTGCCCAGAGAAGCTGTGAATGCCCCATCACTGAAACTGTTCAAGTTCTGGTTGGATGGGGCTTTCAGCAGCCTGGTTGCTAGTGGAAAGTGTTCTTGCTGTTGGCAGGGGAGTGGGACTAGATAATCTTTAAAGGTGGTTAGAAAGACACTGAGGGACTGCGTATGACAGACCAAAGTCCTGGTAAAAGTGCCTCAGTTATTAGGTAAAAGAGAGATAAGCGATTCTTTTCTGGGAGTGCACGTAGCAGTGCCACTATTCGGCTTTGTGCCAGGTAACACACTATGATTGGTGTATCTCTGTTAGGCTGCGTGCTGTTTAATTTACACAGCCAAGCACCATCTTTATCCACAGTTGAAGCAGATAAATTTCGCTGCTTGTCTTTGTGCCTTAGTAAACATTTAGTGAAAATAAGTACATGTCTGGTGTTCCTGATTTCCACATCCTTTGATATCTTGCTTCTCAATCATACCCCTGACTCAAACCAGAAGACAGTTTCAACCCAGACCTAAAGATATTTTTGTAAGTAAAAGCATCAAGTGTGTCCTGCTGCTGTTCACAAATAGGCAACAACTGGCATATTATCATGGAGTTAACATGAAGTCTGCCAAAGCTAAGCATGAATACAAATACTCACTGTATGAGCAAGCTGATTTCTGTATCTTGTTAGTTTTTGCCATTTCCAAGTGTTCTGTTTGAAAAGTTCCAGTCATTTCAGCCTGTGGCCTCTTGTTGCTCATTGACCTGGACACCACACAGCTGGAGAGGTCAGGAGCAGGTGAAGGATGAAGGAGAGGGAAGTGTGGCCTCAGGTGCCATCCTTCTCAATCCTTCTGGTCAAGAGGAAGGCCCTTGGTAAGACAAAACACATCTGGTACAGCAGAACATAGAATCTTGTAATTATGTAGATTGGCGGGACCTCCAAAGGTCATTAATCCAACACCCAGCTTAAAGCAGGCCTAATTTGATCAGGCTTCTCATAGGCTAGTCAAGTATTGAAAACTTCTGAAGAGGGAGATTCCACAGCCTCATGGAACACCATATTCCTGTCATTGACCACTCTCATGGTTTACAAAAAGATAAATCCTTATATTTAATCTGAATTTTTCATGATCTGGTTTGTGTCTGTTGACTCACATCTCATCACCGTACACCTCTCAGCAGAGCCTAGCTCTATCTTCCCCCTATCCTGTTGTTGAATAGCTGATTAAGGTCCCTCTTTAGTTTTCACTTTTTAAGCCTGAACAGGCCCAATTCTCTTTGTATGTTTTATGTTCCAGCTGCTTCACCGTCTTTATGGCCCTCCATTGGACTTAGCCAGTATGTCCCTATCTCTCTTGCAACAGGGAGCCTAAAACAAGACACAGCACTTCAGATGCGATCTTACAAATCCTGAGTAAAGGGAAACAATCACTTCCCTGGACTTGCTGGTTACAGTCTTGCTAATACAACCTAGGATGTGATTGGTCTTTGTTGTAAGGGTGCACGGCTAGCTCAGGTTCAACTTGTCCATCAGGACCACCAGATCTTTTCTGGAAATGTGGTTCCTTAATAACTGTCCTCCAGCCTGTATTGTTACAAGGATGAACTATCTGTCATCTTCAGAAAGCTTTGATTTCTTTGATCATGGCATTTCAGTCAATGAAGATCAGGGTCTACTATGACCTGATCTTCATTGATGGTATCCACCTGCCGTCACAAAATTTCATGCAAAAACACTTCACGGAGTTTTTGATCCCAACAATTCTACTAGATATAAGTGGCACAGTTAAATTTTAATCCCAGCCTTGAAGCTGGTGGATCTGGGGAGATGGAGCTGCAGTAGCCACACTTTAGCTAATTTGGTCCTTCATTCAAAACTTTGAAGGCTTTGTTTCTAGACTCATGCTTGGATCTCTTATTTTGATTACTCTCAATTGTCTAAGACAGGCCAGTGAACAACACATTTGCTTGAGATACAGAAAACAGGAATTAGTACACCTTAATTTCTATGTAAGAAAAACAATCTCAGCATTTAAGCTGGTCAGTGACAGGTATTTCTTTTACTGGTTATGCTAAGGCTATTCTGGTATGAACAACATTTCTGAGACCTAAGTTGCCAAGTTCCAATATTTAACAGTAAAGACTTACTAGATTTTGATGTAAATTTTCTTGCTAATTCCTTCAGATGGTTCTGCCCTCCCCATCAGTATTGCCACAAACGAATATCTATTTGGTGAGATATTATGGTTAATTTAGTGACTAAACTGATTTAATCTTTTCCCTCTAAGGCAATCTATTTACTAGAACATTCTTTTACCATCTCCCCATTCCTCATCAGTATCTTCATTCATGTAAATGACTAAAAATAGAAAATCATCACATGGGAAGGCAGCTGCCTATCATATCTTCATGGAGTACCTGCTACCCTGTGGTGGTGATGACTGCTCCAAGAATGCTGTTATAGCTGTTTGACCCCACCTAGAGACTTAAAGATCTTATGACAAGAGCTGATTTTGTGTCAAAGCCAGGCAATGCTTTAAAGGATTCTAGAAAATAATAAACCTTTTAAAAGAATTGGTCCCTCACTGAAGTGATACAAAGGAGCTTTGTGTCACGGAATATATTGGACAGGAATTGTCCCGGTGTTAGTAAGAAATCTGGCTACTTATGGAAACGTGTTGGGATTTTCTTCTCCATTTCTCTCAAAAATGGAGTTCATCACCATTATATTTTTCTAGCCACTATACACTCAGCAGCAGTGTTCTTTTGTTTACACAGGCTCATGTGTACAGCTGCATATTGATGGTGTTTGGCTGATCCATATGTCATAAGAATTGTTTGTGACAGAAGTACTTTTTCTTACTAAATATGTCATTATTTCTGAAATATTCAGCAGTTCTCTGGCTATATTTGGAGTTCAGCTGTTTGTGAAGTTATTTATGATGTGAATTACTTCTATTTTATGTTTAGAAATGTCTATTTAAGTCTTCTGTTAGTAGAGCAGTCATTTTGAGAGCAAAGCCTTTAACATAACCCCCTTATTGTCTTTTAATGATTTTTCCTGAGTTGTTATTTGCCTAAGGAACATACTGGTGCAGCTACATGGCAGTGTGTATACATTTTTAAATGAGATATAAGGGACACCAAGATAAGTTCAAGTGTGAGTTCACAAAGTAGTAATGTTATGTTAATTATTGCCCAAATTATTGTTCTAGTAACTATGATTCTATTTGTTGGTCTGAAAACAGATACAAACCCATACACCTGGTTTCAAACCTCTCCCCTCACTGTTTAAAAGCATGCCATCTATCTAGCTACAACCTACTCACACTGATATCACCAAGGAAAGCAGAAGCCATCACAGTGAAATGTTCTTTCTAAGTAAGTGCACTATCTATCTGTTCTAGCACTCTCCCACCAAAGGAGGCTGTTTCTTCCCGGAGTGGTGAATCCTTCTGAACTACCATCCACAACTGCCATCTTCATGTGGTTTTAATTGACAGAAGGGTAGTAGAGAATAAAGACCTTATTTAGGGGATAAAATGAACAAATACTGAACAGTTTAGTTCTGTTTACTGAACAGTCAAAGACAATACATGCATATAAACTCCTTTTCCATATCTTCATGAATTATGCTGCACAATATAATATGTCAAGTGTTGCCATGGTCGTTTTTCCTTCAGTGATCAGTTAACTGACTCAAGTGAGAAGTTTGAGGAGGATTTATTTTTTTCTTTTTAATGACGAGTTTTAAAATACTTCTTTTAAATATTTCACCAGTGCTTCATAAATTTGCTGCATGGAAAAACAATGATGAAATTTATGGAGCACTTCTGTTTCCCCAGTGTTCAATTATTAGTGTTTTTCTCCTGAAGTCAACATGCAGGGGAGATCTATGGAGCAGATGAAAATATGAGTAGGCATATCCACACTAATTCTCAACTACCTAATGAAGATAGCGAGAGTAATGAAGACATGACATGTTATAGCTCAGATGCTCATGAGGGGTCTAACTGATACTGGGACGTGATACACCTGAAATACAGCATATTCTGTTCTGATAACTTGCAGGGAGAAATATAATTAAGCTACAATCAGGATACAGAGTCAGGGTGTTAATATCTTAGACAGCTGCAGTAAGGTCTCATCTGCAAGAATGAAATTCTTGTCACTATGTGTTACTATTCTTCAAGCTAGAAAGAAAGATCCTAGAATGATAGAATAATTAGGGTTGGAAAGGACCTTAAGATCATCTACTTCCAATCCCACTGTCATGGGCAGGGACACCTCAGACTAAACCATGGCACCCAAGGTTCTGTCCAACCTGGACTTGAACACTGCCAGGGATGGAGCATTCACAACTTCCCTGGGCAACTCATTCCAGTGCCTCACCACCCTAACAGGAAAGAATTTCTTCCTTATATCCAATCTAAACTTCCCCTCTTTAAGGTTTAACCCATTACCCCTTGTCCTGTCACTACAGTCCCTAATGAATAGTCCGTCCCCAGGATCTCTATAGCCCAACTTCAGATAGTGGAAGGCTGCTATGAGGTCCTGCTTCGGGTGTACCTATCCACACTGCTAATGTACATTTCTTGATGGTGTAGTCACATCTACAAGATGCATGCTGGGATTAAAATTTAACAGTTAAGGGGTACCAGTGTAGAACAATAACATTTCCTACAAACTCACTAGGTCTTTTTTCATGATTTATACTGAGTAGACATTGATGGAGTCACAGCAGTCTCTGGGTGAATTTAATATACTTCTGTCTCCCTTGAGATCCTAAAAAAATAGTTCTTTGGTTAAACAATTTACAGTTAACTAAAAACGGAAAAGAAAACACCAGAGAAGTCTCTGTTCCAAAATGTACTCTTCTCCTGTATGTCTTAATATATGTTTGTATTTTGTTTTGCAGCATGTAGTGTTAGAAATGTTAGTATTATTTGAAACTGAAGTCCATATGGAAGTAGTATTCTAAAGTTTTCTAATTTCATTTTTTTTTTAATATAGTATAATATAAGGTTAAGAAAATTCCACTTCTCAACATCAGTTAAATCTTCTTCATATTTGAGTCACATACTGGAAGGGAGCTTTGATGTCATATTCAAGGACAGAATCACAATAATTATTCCTTAGAGATGATGAGCGCCCAAAGGTAATGTCACAATTACATTACACCATTCGAGAAATAAGTCACATCGTCGTCAACAGTGCTGTTGAGGAAACAGAAAGTGAGACAAGGATAAAATACTCCTTTCCATTTTTCAGACATGTTTTAGGAACAGACAGCAGCAGATACGTTGAAAAATGCATACTTATGTGTAACATTTTATACTAAAGACAGTGCTTTCTCTGCTTGTACAAACATATAAATGTCTTTCACTGAAGTATGGATAAGTGCTCCTTCAGTGTTTTATTGTTATCACTTCTGAGCCCCAAACCTCTACTTTGTGAAAACCAGAAATAATTTTTTTATTATCACAAATTTTGATTCCTTATTTCATGTGACATTATTATACTGACAAACCACAGCACTGGTCTCTGTTCTCTAGTTTGAAGAGCTGGATCTCTTAATTCGCCTAAAAGTGAGGTAATGATACTTAAGCATGAGGAGAAGAAGAAGGAGAGACTTTCTAATTGGCAGCTGAAAACTAGTAGTGATATTTCTTAATCTTTAAAATGAGATTTGAGTTGTAAATTCATCAACGTTATTAGTGTGAAATGAAGCAACATGTGTCTGTATACTACATGGGTCTACTGAATAATCTTAACCAGCAATGTTTCATTGTATTTTAATGGGAGCAGAAAATATCTCGTGTGCAGCAGAGGGAAGTTTTACCTCCCTCACAGAATAGGTAAGAAGGGTAAGGAAATCCAGATTATATGGTAACAACAGAAGAAATGGGTAGCTGTACCTTCTTACTTTTCTACTGTGATACAACACCAATTTTCAGATTATAAGAACCCTTATAGACAAAGAGGAAAAATATGATAGGATCCTCTAAATAGACCAGAGAATATTTTGTGCCCACAACTGCTAATACAAAAAACCCTTTACGTAGGGCTGGAGCATTTCTATTGCCATGTGAGATTACATAATATGCACATTCATATTTAAGGAATTATATATTTACATATATAAAACATGCATAAATATGCATACATGCCTATCTCAGGGCCAAGTACAGGGAGCAGTTCACTGTGAAGGGGTATGGTAGGTTGGAAGGACCTTTGACCAGCATAGTTTAATGTGATACACATTTCCATGGTGGTTTCTTGCTTTTTAGCTTTCCCTTGGCTTTATGAGTTCCCAGACACTGGAAACTATAGGAAACAGTTAACATACAAAAAGTTACATGCCTGTGCCCTCATCTTCATGCCCAGGAGGCAGATCACTACATAAGAATGCTGCTGCTATAAAGCATAAAGAAGCTGAACACATGTATATATTATTATTTGACCAGAAAGATTTTGTCTGCAACGCAAAATGTCTAAAGAAAATGGGAAGATAATAACACTGCCAAATAGTGGAAGAGGGTAGTCTGTCCTAAAGGATCTGGAGGATTACAACTGGCCAGTACTTTCAGCTACCTGCATCTTGCAGGGTATGAAGACTTGCCTGTATAACTTAAATATACAGTGCTGCAGGTTTGTCTGGGAAGGAAAACATCTTGATTGCTCCTTAGAAAAATAAGACTTGGAAAATTTGAAATGATCTGCCATTCTGTGGTGGTTGCTAAGGGAAGGGGGAGATGCTTGGTCTCAATCAGTGTGTTAATTGGAGTACAGGAATGGGTAGTGAATCAGCAGAAGAGAAATTTGCTGCTTTATCTATACGAAGAGGAGGGAATGTTAAGAATAGACGTAAAGTTACTGGAGAGTATCTCACTGAAACTGACTTTGAAGACATTTATTGTTGCAGGAATGTTGCAAGACATGGAAGAATTTCTTTTGAGGGGATATCAAGATAGGAAGTGCTAGGTTGTTATGAAAAGTTTGTTTTCACATACACAAAGGAGCAATGGTGGTGGTGGGGAACTCAAATAATACCACAACAGACTACCCCCAGGCTTATCACAGGTGAATAATTGCTAATGAAAGGCACATCTCCACAAACACGAAAGAGCACAGAACCAACATGACAGGCAAGTTACTGACAAGCTGTGGTGGGTTGACTCCAGCCAACAGCAAACTCTTACTGAGCCACTCACTCACTTCCCCCACTCTGTGGGATGGGGAACTAACATTAAAACACCTTTCCTCTCCCTTTTCCCAGGCTCAATTTCACTCCTCCACCCCCAGCTCCTCTACCCCCACCCAGAGCAGCAGGAATGAGGCTCACCTTGCAGAAGGTGTCCCTGCAGCCCCACTGCTGCCAAAATCTTGCTACCTGCACCCAGTGTACAGTTCAATAGCAAGGGAACAGAGCCCCTGCCCCAGGTGCTTCCAGGTCTGTCATTGGAGTCCTCTCTACTCTATGGTCTGGGGGTAATGTCCATCACCATGGGGCAAATTTCCCACATGTAGAAGGGACTGATACTTTTGACATGTGTCCCATGTAGCAGAATTATTCACCAAAGATTTAGATGACTGTGAGGGAAAAATCTTGGGACAACTCAAGTAATTAAACTAAGAATAATCTAGTTTATTGTCAAAACTGAGACATAAATTGCCTCTTGTGGGTGGAATTGGTTTATTTGGTTAAAATGCACACTTAAAGGCACATATTCAGGGTCTTTTGAAAGCAGGTAGCTCACCACAAATGGAGATCTGAGCTGTGACAGCCATGAAGAAGAGACCGGAGAGAAAAAAGCTATGGCTGGGTTCTCTTCAAACTGCCCTGTGGAATTTGAGGAATCCAGTAAACAGCTGCCATATGATTTCCTCAGCTTACAGAAAGGATTTCAACCTTTATGGAGTCAGGTACCAGGGCTCCAATTTGTAAGGGAGAAACCAGGAGGCCTTAGGAGGGACAAAACACACAGATTTCAGCCCCATTATCCAATGAAGCATTTGATGCTTTCAAGTCCCCTCCTAACTTCTATGTCTATATCCAACCCTGGATGGAACTTAACCCTGTAAGTGATGAGGGCAGTATACATGTCAATACTGTCACCAGTGCTCACAGTGCCTCAGCAAACCCCTTGCAGGGAATCTAGCCATGCTCCCAGGAGTGGTGGGCACTGTCCCTGAACTCAGCGGACACTACAAAGGAGCTGGGACCCTACAGCCACACTCCCGGGTCTGCCCTGGATAAGCACCCATCTGTGCACCCCAGGGATGTAGAGGGGTCCATCTTGATGTGAATCCTGCTGCTGTGATTTTCTCCAGCCTGGATATGACCTTGGCTTTGCTCTTAACCTGACTGTAACCTCAGCACTGGTCAAGGCAGGGCTGTGCATGTGCCTACTGGGAACACATGCTCAGCCCCACTGCTGTTGGATGTGGAGGGCTGGAGCTATGGCTGCAGTGCCTCTGCTGAGCTGCCAGATGTGGCATCTTCCATCAGTGCCCATGCATTGGCCTGTCGCTGCTCTCTGTGACTCACTAGAATCCCCCTGTACTCCTGGTGCCACCTTGCTGTCAGTTCACCTACTCAGGGTGGCCCAGAGATCTGGTCCTCTCCTTATCCCCACTGCGTGCAAATTAAGTCATCCTCTGCGTCCAATCCGGAGTAAAGCAAAGAGTGGCTGGGGAAAGAAAGCCAAGGTACACAGCAAAAAATAGTTTACCTGAGTCTCTATATAGTCTCTATACAGTGGTATAGAGATTACTTTCCTTTATCCAAGGCAATTGCTCTGTGGGAAGACCTCTTATATGCTGAGAAACCCTTGCAACAAAACCCAGCACATCTAGCATAAAAGCACAGTTCTGCTGAGCAGAACCCCTCACTACTCTGCTGTCTATCCTGTCAGTTACAAAATAATGAGGTAGCAGGATCAGAGATGGTTAACATGGGGACCTGAAGTGACTTGGTCTCCAGCTGTGAAAATCTTGCTGACAGTTTAAATGGGAGTTCAAGCACACAGATGACAGCAAGCAGTGTGATAGTAAGAAGAGAGGCAGATGGAAGATAAGGAGGCAGGGCAGGACTGGCAGCTTTTTTAGAGGCTGTCAGACCCTGACTGTACCTGAGCTTCCCGCTGCAGCCGTCTCGGGAACTGGCCAAGAGACCATGGCTTCCTCACGAGTGCAAATCATGGGAAGAATAGATACCTCTTTGTGATACACAGGTATCCTTTTGATAAGTGTTCAGACTGAGTTTTCAATACCTATAGCCCATATCTTCTCCTGCAGTTAGGAAAGACATACAGACCATCCTTTTTTGCTGATACTGTCAACAGAAGGGTCAGTAACATGGATTGGGGCTGATTGACTGCAACTGAATGTTCCCTTTGGAGTTCTCAATAAAAGCTGCAGTGGACCCCTCACCCATACCCACCCCAAAAAACCCAGCAGATGTTTCTAGATTCAGTCCTAATGTGCTCCCACCTGTAAGCAATGAGGGTGGAAGCTGTTTTAGTGCCTAAATCATATTCCGAAGGAGCTCAGATACAGCCACGATGCTTGCTTTTTTTCCCATTCCTGCTGTGAAATTGCATTAAAAGAAACTAGAAGTACACTTTCTATTACTGCTTTTTCACACAATCAGATTCTGTACTTACTACAGGGATGTTATTTACCTGTCATGATAAAGACAAGTTAAGGTTTGTATTAAGAAGTTCTGGAGACATTCTTCTAAATCTCTGTAATCCATGTGATGGTGTTTAGGGGCTCCTGATTTCAGTGTGACAGTGTTGCATAATTAGGATTGACAAGCCAAAACTGAAAATTGTGATTTTTTTTTTTTAAAGACTGGCATCTAATTACTAAATAACAGAAAGAAAGAGCTGGCAATCTCACTGGTAATTTGTATTTAGAACTAGAATAGAAAACATGCTTAAAAGGAATACTGGGAGAAGCCATCCTGTCCTTTCATCATTTCTTTAGATATTGGCAGTCTAAAAACAGCCCCTTTTCCCCCAGTTATATAATTAGAGGAATTCATACATTTGCATTCAGGAAAGCAGTCACTTTCAAATGTGTTCTACAAAGCCATTTTATGAAAAGAGCCATTTCCAAATCATGCTGTTCTCCTAAGTGCGCTAAAGCGTAAAGTGTAATTAGACTTCTTCCTTTAGAATTTAGTGGGAAATGTTTAAAAGAAATCAGCTCTCCTCAAAGCATGAGTCATTGGCTGGCTGGGGGCCTGAAGTGCCACAGTCCTCTATCCCTTTGTTAAAAGGGTTGCTTGTATACGGACTTGCCACTACAAAAAAATAGACATGTTTTGCTGGTGGGATTCCCGCATGTCTGCAGAGAGATGCTGAGAGTCTGTTCTTGTCTCTCTTTGTAGGAGTCCTGTTCTCATTACAGGAAAGACCAGCAGAAGAAGAGCCTGCCTCTCCTCATGCTCTTTGCTGTCAAAAGAAGCACTGGGAAACTCAAAGAGGGACTTTCTCTTTTGTCAGTTGGGAGGAGGATCAGCAGTGAAAGTCCTTTCAGCTGAGCACCAAAGTGAGATACATATGGATCTACTCTGTGGCTCATCGAGCAGGTGCTGTTTGATGTGTAAAGCAGAAAGGGGTAGACCATACTCCATGAAAGCCACATCTTTTGACACTTTGTATCCTTTGAATGTATGCGAACTTCCGATTTCCCATTCCAGAGTAATACCATTTGAATGTAATTGAGCACCCTTTAGAGACAAAAATAGTCTTCTTTTTACATATGTTAGTGACTGTAGTAATTCCTTCATCTGCAGGACTAAAGCTTTTAAGAAAAACATTTATAAGAAGGACTTATTCTGTTTTTTTTTTTTGTTTGTTTTGTTGTTTTTTATTTTTTAATTTTTAATTTTTTTTTTCTTACTTATTTCCAGGTTGGGAAAATGGTGTTTTGGCACATCTGTCTTAAAACTCTGGTGATGTGTGCATGTGCCTTTCCAAGATTTGGGCCTGGTTTATTTACAGGAGAAATAATGTGTGCCCAGAGAATGTATGGAGATGGTTTTCATATAACTAAACCAAGGAGACTATTGTAATGACATTTTGATTTTCTCAAGAAAGAGAAGTTCAGCATTTTCATGAGGTGGAACACTCACTACCCAACCGTATGGTAAATTTTGTATCAAAGGTACACAATCCTCATGTTGCTCTTTAGCTCTGACAAAGTGCTTTTTGCACCATTAAAGTTGAGATCTGCTGAGTGCTTATTTATTTAAAATAATCTGTGAGCATTTTCTGTAGCTGACTGAGCATGGCTTTAATAGCCTTTTACCAGACAGTATAAATGGAGGCTGCAGGATACATAGAAGTGGAATGCATGCTGTGGAAAGACAATGGAGTGTATATGTTCACTCAGTATTTCTATTCTATTCAGCTGTTAGCTTTATTATCTGTACTGTCTGAGTCTGTATTTTTGTGCTATTTTTTATCCAAAACATTACCCTTTTTTTTTTTTTTTTTTTTTTTGAAGTATTTTGCTATTCAGTGAGTAATTTTGAAATTTTGACTGGCTTTACAGCTTAAGACAAGTTACCAGCTGCTTCTGGCAACTAGTTGTATTCTTACTTATTACAGTCTTAATGCGTGTAATACACACTAATCACAGTATTACTTTAGCTTTTGAATCAGCCTAATAAGCTTTATGCCGCTGAGGATTTTGCCTTTTGTCAGATCAAATTTTACAGGCTATTCAGAGTTTCTGAAGCAAGGCTATTGGTGAAATCCTGATTTTCTTGCAGTCAGATGGAGTTTTCCCTGAAGCTAAAATGACGATCAGTTTCCTTTGAGTGGTTTATCAGTTTTGAGGGATGGTTCTAAGATGAAAGGGCTTGAATATTTCAAATTCAGTGTTGATTCTTTCAAGAAAGATTCTTTCAATCAAGGTCAGATTGAACTTGTGGGGACACTAAGAAAAGGAGAAGCATCAGAAGTGAGCAGATAGAAGCCTTTCCCTATTTATAAAACCCTCTGAAGCTATTCCGCTGAAAAGAACCCCCTGAATCATTTGTGCCAAAACAGCTGATGCTGACTACTGCAACACTTCACCAAGAAGGCTGCTTTGCATTCTTCTTTCATGTTAACCTCCAAGCCAAGACTGTTGTCCTGACCTTATAGCGTAAGGCATCTCTAGAGCAAAACACCATATAAGATCAGGGTGCACAGACATGCTTGTCCCTGGCAGCTGTCCTTTGCTGCCACTTCCAGAGCTCAAGAAGCTTCTTATCCTGTTTTCAGACTGGAGCTGAGGCAGAGCTGCCTTTGGAAGATGGTCCAAGGCAGGACTGCAAAGGTTTTTTCTCTGATGTATGTTTGTCATGGTTACAGTAAACAACTACATAAGTTACACCCTGCTTCTCTGACCTCAGGTGACTGCAAGGAAGACAGGAGTGTCATTTATTTGCAGCTCTTTAGTCATAGAACTTAGCATAAGATAAAGTAGCTGGCTGTACATAGCAAAACTTGATAAAGATGATCAGAGACCTGTAACATATAACTTGAGGAAGCATATGATATTGAGGGGCTCTGATAAAAATGAGACTGACAGATGATTTTATTGCTCCCTGCATCTTAGTAGGCAGTTACAAAAGCGATGGAACACTTCTTGTTAGTGCTAGACGCTAAAAAAGGAAACTGTCCTAGCATGCAAGGGCTTTGCAGTTTCCTCTGCCCAGCAGCTGGGACCCTGCTCCAGCACCACTATCATTCCATGCTGATCTCTTGTACAGTCAGAACTGATGGCTCAGCTGGTTTATAGCAAGGCATACCATGGTGCCTCTGTCAGCAGATGGATTTCACAATAAGAGGTCTGTGCCAGCGCTGCTCTCTTCTGCATTATCCAGCTCCCTGGAAGAGTTTGAGACCCTTTCTCCACACAGCTACTCCAAATGGAAAGGATGGCAGCAGCCTTGATACCAGGTCTTTTATGAGCTGTGGCTTTTTCATTGCCCATGGCAAGTATGACAGGCAACAGAAGTAAGGCAGCACATGTTCAGTGCAGTGACTCTTCCTGCAGAGGCCACCTAACCAGGGGTGACTTAGCCTATGCTACACTACACTTTCAGTATGTGCTTCCAGACCAGCCTGTGAAGTACTTGCCTTAGAGGTAGGATGGCCTTGTATGTGTCAGCTGGGGTTATTGCTCCTGCATTCCTGCATTTAGTCCGGAGAGCCTTCTGCTTATCGTTGCTATGGTGAGGCATGCTCTCAACCTCCTTGAGGCCATGTAGCCTCCTTGGCACATGTCCTGCATGATCCAAATCTTGATCCTTTGTATGATTCAAAGGTTTCCCTCTTTGTAGGCACCCTCTGCAGGGTAAATGAGTCTTCTGTGTGAGCAGTACCTGCATCATGCCAGTGCTACAGAGTCTTTGCAAAAATGAGTTACCTATTAGAAGGAAATATCCTGGGGGCATGAGGCAATGCCAGTGTCATGTTGCCTTTGGAGTATGTACTGAAGAACAGGCCTGCTTTACCATCAAATATTTACAGGTGAAAGTCAAAGTCATAGCCCAATGGCTGGAGACACCCCAGAAGGCACTCTCAGGGCCAAGCAGACCCAGCATTTCGCAGAGAACCCTCACAAGGCTTGCAAGTGTGCTTCAAAGCCAAACATGCTGTTGCTGCTTGGGGAATTTAGCCTTGTATGTGTTGCCTGGCATGACTAAAGCATGAAGTAGTACAAAAGTTGTGCAACTGTTTGCTTTTTACTGTAAACTCTTAGGCCCATTGCATAGACTATTACCATACTCAAAGTCACTGTGTACCTGTTGTCTGATTCTTTGTAGATCTGTACCTAACCAAGCCATCTACATTTCTGCTTTTGGGCCTGGGCACAAATGCCTTAAGGCTGAAACTGTTATGCAATTAGTAAGTTGCTCAGTAGCCTTGACATGCCTGACAGAATATTCCTAAAGGCTGTTTCTCCTATGTAATCTGCCAGTGGAACCTATTGCTATGACATGGTAAGAGGTGATGCCGCTCAAAGTGGCACATTACAATATCATATCTCTGCGTCAAGAATTCATATCTTGAGGGTCAAATCCTTCTTGTATCTGACCTGAGGCAAGCGGAGCAAGCTCAAAACAAAAAAAATAGGTAAAATGATTCCACTACAGCCAGTGACTTTGTAATTAACCCCATTGTTCAAAAGTTCAAGTAGAATTCCTGTTACAAACCTCTTGAATGTTTCAGTTTCGACAGTTCAACAACTGCACTGTTCAATTCTCATGCTGCTTTATGTGCTTCAGTCCTTCTGAGACAAAATGGTTTGTAATGTGTGTTTCATTCTGAACATTTCCCGCTTCGGTACATGTTTTCTTTTTCACACTTCATTATATATTTCTGTTCCCATATTCCATTACGCATCTCAGCTATTGTATCTCCTTTGACATTTCACATGCCAAGCTGCATTAGCATTTCAATTCATTTTTCTGCTTGTCATTTTGAATGATTGTTATCACAAATAATTTTATTTCTGATTTCACATCTCATTACTCAGTTTCCAGACCCTCACTGTGTATTTCAGTGTTCATATTACATCATACACTGGGGGGTTTGCTTCCTGTCAAGCACTGATTTTTCACAACTTGTCATGGATTTTTCTTTCTGCATTTCATCATTCATTTAATCTTTCATATTTCATTCTTCATTTTTCCTACTGCATCACATGATTCTCCACTTAACTTTGCATCTAATTTCATTTTTCCTCTTTGATCTTACAGGAACATTTCTGGTCTTGCCTATCATTACTCTTTTGGATTCTGTATTTCATGGCTTATTATAAGTTTTCAACTTACTATGCGTTTCTGATATCAAATCCTATTATGAGTTTTCCTTTTCACACCTCATTACCCACTTTTTTGATTCTGCATTTCAATATGAATGCTTTTTTACATCTCATTTCCAGTTTCCAGTTTTGGTTTTTGCTGTGCATGTTCGTTTTATTTCACTGCTTGGTTTTCCTTCAGTATCTCATTACGTACTTTTTGATCTAATTAGGAAGTATCATCGCTTATTAGTCAATTTCCTTTTCATTGTCTGTTACAGACTATGTGTAGCATTCTGAGCATGAGCTTTCAGATTTTCTCATGCGTTTTCCTTTTCTCACATTCTTCAGTTAACTTCTTACATCTTATGATAAATTTAATATATTCTTACTAGCATCTTGCTATCATTTTTCAAATCTGTCATTTTTTTTTGCACCTGAGTAAACTCTCTTTCTTTAGCACCTCACTAAACATTCTTTTTTAATATCTCATTGCTCATTTGAATGGTATCATATTGCAAATTTCATTTTTCATTCCCTCATACTAGGTTTTCATTTACAGAATGCATAATGAACTCCTGGGTTTGTATTTTTTGAAACTTGGGGGTGGTGGTGCCTCTTAGCATACATTTTCATATCTTCAAATCCTCCCATGTTTCCTTTTCAGGTTGTGCATCTTCTTCTGTGCTTTCTTTTTCAGAGCTATTTCTGCACTCTTCCTAATGCATGCGATTATGCAGCTTGATGTATTTCTAATTTCTTGTTTCATATTTTGTAGCTCATGATACATTTCTTATTTTGAATATTCTTATGTTTTTCTCGTTTATCTATTTATGCATTTTTGTTTTTGCATTTCCTTATTCATACCTTCAGGATGAATTTTCGTTTATCTCTCTCACCAAGCCTAAATTTTTCTTAGAAGCTTTCTTGAATGAATCACCTGGTTTTACTTGCTCACTTGTGCACTGCATCCTTTGGTGTGCAACGTTACCCATTTTGGATTTTTGTATCTCTTCTTTTAATTTTTTTTTTTTTATCTGTTCTGTATTTCATCATGCAGCTCCATTATCCACATGTTGTTCCCTATTTGTCTTTAAAATGCCATTACATATTTCCATTTTACAACTACTTTTGTGTTGCTTACGATGTATTTTTCCACATATGAGTGCTTGTTTGTGGTTTTGAAAGCTTTATCTGCACCAGATGCTCACCTCATCATCTATTTCTCTATCATCTCGTTATATTTTTTCCAGTTTTTTTCTTTTGTTATATATGTTCTTTTTTTTTTTTACAATTGATTAGCTCTTAAATTGCACATCTCATTTTTATTCATTGAAGAGTTTAACTTTTTTTAACTTATTATGCATCTTCATCTCTAACACATGCTCTTTTCCCTGTAGCTCAGTATCTATTTTAATTGTCCTATGACATCCACTCACATCCCCTTGCATGTGTTCTTGCATCTCTTATTTCCTACTTACCACTGTGTTGCACTACCTCATTTTTACTTTTAAAGCACATGTGCCTTTTCTTGAATCATACTACTGCTTTTCATTTTTACCTCTTATTTAATCTTTTACTTCTGTCACCTTACTTTGAACATTCTTTTCTCAGGCTGTTATGTTTCCTTTTTTATATAACATTATGTATCTCTTTATTTGCATTTCCTCCTGCTTGCACATTTTTCTTTATCACAAATCAGTCTGTGATGCTTAATCATTTCTTTCATTTTTTCCTCTTATGTACTTGCATTTCCTTATGATTTCTTCATTTCATGCTTTTTTCTACTCACCTATGACTGTTAAAGTTTTGCTTTTCACTTTTATACACATGTTCACTTTTATAGATCATCTTTCATTATGCATCTCCTCAGAAAATATTTTTTGTCTTTGCATCTCATTGCTTCTCATGGAATGTGTTCCTTTCTGCAGCACAGTAGGTTTTGTTGGCATATCTCATATACACCTCCCTTTTCACATAGTGCTGAACTTGCCTGCCTCTCATCATGTCTCCCTTTCTGCCCTTCATTATGCAAGTTTTTTCACACACCTCTGCAGATCTGGCTTTCACATCTCACAATCATTTTTCATTCCTTTCTCTCTGACAATAATTTTGAGCGGCTGATCACTCGGAGGTATTTATTTTGTCTTTGCACGTACCATTTTAATGCTGAAAACAAAGTGTACTTCCTCATATGGTTTACGTGGTCTTTCTTTTATTGCTAGTTTCTACTTGTGTATGTAAAAAAAAAGAGTAAAATGATACTTCTTTCTTTTCTCCCTACCACATGACCAAGTGCTTTTGGTTCACAGAAAAAGCAAGAGGGAATACAACAGAAAAGACATGTGAGCAGAGAAAATACATTACAGATACTATGGGAGTACAGAAAGTTGAAGATGAATGTGTGGTTAAAAGCATAATTAGGAAACTTTTGTCAGGTTTGTTCATTAAAATCATACATATTTTGAAATGCTGATTGCATTAGCAAGCACTCTCCATTTTCATAATCAGATTTACTTCATGAAAATCAGATTAGGCAGGTTCTCTGCTCGTTCCAAGTATAACTCAGGGGAGGGTAAAAAAGGTTGAAGAAATTTAGTTCTCTGGCTTGCTCCATGGATCCAGTAATGCAGATTAGGAGAATGGTGATGGAGGTTATGCGGCTGCTTCCCCCAATTAACTGAGCATTGTCTGGACAACCATAGAATTGTTCTTTGAAGGAGATATCTGGTGGGTTCCAGTTCAGCATCCCATCAGAGCTCTGACTGTCTAGCCTCTTGTTGTGCGGCCATCTATGCTTTTGTTCACATGTACATGTGTGTATGTGCTTGTGGTCAATACATGCTCAGCCTTGCTACTGGTTAGTTCTGAAGGCTTGGAGCTGCAGCAGCCTTTCTCTCCTGGGCTGCTGGATTTGGCAAATCCTAACAGTCATAACCATATCCCTAAGTCAGTGTCCTCTGCAGATTTGCGGAAGATGAACACCATCACCATCCAGGCCACTGATGAAAATGTTGAACCACATGGGCACCAGTATGAATCTCTGCTTCACTCACTGTCATTTTCCAGCTGGACATTGATCATGACCTTCTGAGCATGTTAGTCCAGATAACTTTAACCCCATGTAACAGTAGTGTCCATTACATGCATTCTCAGTTTTCAAATGAGGACACTGTGGGAGAAAGTACCGAAAGTCAGTATCACATCCACCTCTCTTGTGAAGTTTTGTGTCCTTTTCCATTTTGTTTTCCTTCTGTCTCCAAGAGGCGTATCAGGAAAGAAAGAAAAACTCTCAGATCCCTACATCCTCTGTATGGTAGGAATTCCAGACATGTTGGTGTTAAATGTTTATCACACTAATGATTATTTTCATACCTAATATGAACTGCTACAAACTGTAACTGGTGAGACATACATATGGTCTGGCTCCCTGTATCTACTATGTGGGGTCACAAAGTTGGAAAGGACCTGTGGCTCTCTTCTGGCAATAAGGGACTTGGCAGTGTCATAGTAGAAAAAGGATAAAGGGGAATTAGTTCCCTTGAATCCACAGTAGTTTGATCCTACCCCAGTGAAACTGTTGTCTGCAGTTTGATTGAGGGCTATGGCTTTTCTCTATTTTCTGTTTTATCAGTGATATTATTTGTCTCAATATTGTCCTAAACTGCAGTCAACTGTAAAGTTTTTTTAAAAGAGAGGAAACAAAAGATGTCATTCACAAATAAACTTGCTTTTTGGAGATAAATGACAATTGAAGCTGAAAAGTAAGACAAGTAGGAAACAACTGAACTGTTGCTTTAATCTCTCAGTGCCAGTAAAATGAAGATCTTCTTATATTGGTTTCAGTTGAGAGAGAAGTACCTTGGCACAGAACTGATTTTCCTGCTTCATTTCATGGGCATGTAGAGTAAATAAGTCATTTAAGTGAGCAAAAAGTGTAAACCAATGTAAGTACAATACAGCAAAGACTTCTAGCTCAGTATGAAAGTGGGTCCAGTACCTAGGCAACATACTTGAAATTTTGCTTAGAGAGGATGACAGATCTTTGAACATTCCTTTGTATCTGTCCTTAATCTTGCATTTCTGAGTGCTTAAGACCAGCATGTTACTTGTTTGCATGTCACTGTTAAAATTAAAACCTAAAATCCCCAAACATTATAACAATTTAAAGGGATGTGAATAAATGAGATTATGAGGGAAATTTTTGTGCACAAATACTTCCTATACTCATATTATCTCCCTTAATGACAGTTCATTTAGTTTCAGACTGTGCTAGGAAATGTGTATTTGTCTGAACAGTAGTTTCCTGTGAATCTGGAAGGCACTTGGTTTGCTGCTGTACATCATTTAGCTCCTGGCTGGCACTTGTAACACTGAGGTGTAACCTGAATATGGCTGTGGCTGCCTATTGTATTCACATTTATTCTGAGTGAAGGTAGGCAAGCAAAAGCACAATAACTTCTTTCAGCCTCCAACCTCCTTCACAAGGATATGCAAGGTCAGCATCCTTTGTGTCATATGTTCCTTTTGCTGTTCCTTGTAAGCCATAAGGCAAACGAACCACATAAAGAATATATGGAACTTGTAGTTCCATTGTGCCTTTCAGTATAGCAAATAAGAGTATTATTTTCCATTTTCATTCACTGTCTGTGAGAAACAGGATGCCTGCACTTTTTATCTGACAGATTTTCATGGGAATGAAAGATAATCAAAGGATTCTTCTACTGAAGAATCGTATTCTGGACACCTGACAGTATGGGTTCTGGTGTTGAATGCTTGCCTAATATTCTCTGATGGCCAAAGGTTTAAACCAGCTGATGACTTTTACATATGTACACAAGACAGTTGGAGGCATTCAGAAGTTCAAGGTCTGACTAAGCTGGCATAGCCTGGGAGCAGTGCCTGAAATCATGCATTGTACTGGGCTGTTGCCCAGTGTAAACGTATTTGGGTAATATTAGGGCTGTATTCAAGACTGGAGATCTGACAATCCAGCTGCATCCCTTGTGGATGTAAAAAAACAACAAAACCTAAGCAAAATTAAGCCAGAATACTGCAGTTTGTTGTAAACATGACAGTCTAAAGTTATCACTGGGATAAGGCCTGTAGGCAGCAATATCTCATTAGACTAAGTGGTATAATGAGGGGAAAAGTAAACAATTTTTGAGCAGGTTATCCCTTCTCCAGGGGCAGACATCAGACATAGAGATTGAGAGTGAATTACTTATCACACTAACTTTGCAAAGACAGGGTCTGGAATCTTCAGAGCAGATGGGGTATTAGTGTGAGGGAGGAAAGAAAGATGGAGAGAGAGGGTTTGTATTCTGTGAGCACAAAAAAGCTGGAGAGGGAAGAAGGAGACTATCATGTGCTATAAAAAGGTGTTTCGATTGAAACCATGGGTTTCAATGTCCCAGTGTTACGCATTTAATTCCCAGGTGTGTCAGTGCACAGTATTTTGTAAGTCTGCCTTTAGGATCAGGACTGAGATATGAAGTGCTTGTTCTGTGCAGAGCATTTCCTTGCTGGCTGGATGTTTCATCCTTTGCACATTAACACAGGATTTAATTTTGGCTCATAGTGGCAGCTTACTTTCACCTCCTCAGTTCCTGAGAGTTTTTCTTGTGCTGGTGAAATGTGCAAAGGTTGGATCTGAGAGTGGAGTATGGTCACTGCTAGATTTCTTTGGGGACTTCGGCTTACACTTGTGCTGTTCAACATGTTTGTCAACAGGAGGTAAACAGTGAGGTGACAGTTTGCAGCTGATACTGGGGTACCAGAGTGGTAAACAAGTGCCCCGTTTTTTCTACAGCAGAAACTAATCACGGTACTGACTGGGCACTACGGCAAATCTTCATATTCTTGTTAGTAAACATGAAGTGATGCACATGAAGGGAAGAATAATCCCTTCTCTCTGAGCTGGCTCTGAGTTGACTGTTATGCATTGAGTGAGAGAACTTGCAGTTACAAAAGATGCTTTCACACATATGTCAGCTGAGTGCTCTGAGGTGGCTGAAAAACAAATGAAGCAATATGAGGAGGCAGGCTCAGTCCTCCAGCTGGTCTTGGTCCGGAGAAGCAGGATACTGAAATCAGCACCAAGAAGTTGTATTTTAGGTTTGACCCAGATTCTGTAATATCATGTTATTAGCGGTGTTCTGTTGACAAACTTTTCTTTGGTTGCAACAGTTTTTTTGCTTAGTCTAGATAGCTTTGCTATATTTTGTACATTGGAAATGTACTGCTGAATTTAGCATGTTTGGGGAGTTTATTAGAGGTTAGCAGCAAGATTTCATAAATGCTCTAGGGAAGGGCTTTTGTGTTCATAAATCTGTCAAATATTTCCAGCTGTGCCCCTTGGTCTAGTGGTCAGGATTCAAAGGACTGAGTGGCCAGGACTGAGCAAAAGTCCTTGGGCCAACACTGTTCATACATCACTCACCTTTTGAATGTAATACATAATTCCCGCAATACTCCACCTACCTTTTCCAAACAGCCCACTTCCAGAAGTATTAATTTATCTTACTCTCTTTTTCCTCTATTGGTCATTTTCTCTGAACTTGCATGTAAAATTGTCTAAGAGAAATCAGAAAATTGGCAACTCTTGCCATCGTAAACTTTCCAGAGCATGGTTTAAGTGCATAGTCTTTTTATAAGTAAATTCTCCACATTGACAGTGATTTTCTAGACTAGAATACCATGCAAAACAAGATTAATTTAATGCATGCGCCAAAAGAGCTGAATGTGTTTTATGTAAATGCAATCAAAAAATCCACAGTACACAGTTAACAAATCTGGTAGAGTATAACAGCAGTAGAAAGCTGTCTCCTGTCAAATTAGCATTAAAAAAATCATCCATTTAACAGATGGGGTTTCTTAAGGTGTGCAGGCAGATGACTGGGTCACAGACTGAGATTTAGCTAAGTGAACAGACCATGAGAAACAGTTGAACATAATGAATAAGACAGTATGAAACTGACAAAATACATGGGTAGTGCCCTGAGAAATGGCCACATTTCACAGATGGTTGTGAGTGAGTTCTGTGAGAAGTGGTCAAGCTTCACTGACAATTGAAGAGAAGCATTTGGAGTCATTAGGGGAGCGCAATCCTGCAAGACCCCCAGTGGCTAGGTAACCATATCAGTAATATCATGTAAAGCCTAAATGGCCCAAATAACAATATCAGAAATATTACCTATGGGACAAAACAGGGAACAATGGGAAAAAATAATTAGAAATGTGTTGTTTTTTTGGGGGAAGGAGATGAGTGTGAAGAAATCAGAGTGTGCAAGGTGAATGGGGAGATAAAAAGTGTGAGGAAACAAAGAGAAGGTAAGAATAAAAAGTCATGTGTTATGAAGGTTTACAAAGCGCAATCAGCTGTCCTACCTACACAGGGGAAAAGCCTGTTAGTAATTCCATGTGATATTCTTGTTGGAACAGACTATGTCCCAAGAGTGAGTTAGTATTTAATCTGGTAGACCTAAATTCTGCCTATTGCAGTAGTTAAATCCAGGACCTGCTCCTAGAGGAACTTCAGATTTTTTTTAGTTTTCTTCCTGTCAAGTAATATGTGGTAGCTCATCACTTTCAAACCAAAAATGAGACAGGTCCCCACATATACTTCTCCCAGTGATATTACCCTAACATCTTCAGTTCTGGTTTCAGTCAGTTTGGAAAAATACCACAACCTGCAGTCTAGTTTGGGTAGGATTAGAGTCTTTCTTTACTTTATCCTGTTGAATCTGCTCTATATTGCACAAAATAAATCTCATTACACTAAGGAGAGAGCAAACAAAACGGACTTGAGCAGGGGAGCCTGGGCTCTTAGCTAAGACATGAAATAGCAGGGTTTGAGATGTAGTTTTGGAAGGGATGTGCCTTTTACTGTGTCAATCCACAGACATTTGTGCTGTGGGAGTGAGGCAGAGATGCAAATGAGAGACTGGGGTCAGAGTAAAAGTTAAGGGAAAACAGATTGGGAGAGACCTTTATGTAGCAGGTTAGTGGGTATTTTAGGAATATCCTGAAGTTTCTAAATACTGGACTTCATTATCTCTATTCTTTTATTTCAATTTAAGACAGTTTTTTTTTAGCGCTCTTTCCTTCATCCAATCCATTGCTCTTATCTTTACAGAGAATGTTATGGTATGGTATAGGCTTTTCTTGAGTGTCTCAAGGTACAGAATAAAACGTGAGTAATTTAATTTGGAAGACTAGGTTGACATTGTGCTCCAAGCAGGGCTAACTTCAAAGCTAGATATAGGATACTCCTTAAAGTACCCTCTGCAATTTGCTAAGACACCACAGGCAGCTCACTTTAAGTTTTTGCTTCTAGGCGCTCTGTGCTATCTGAATGAAAAATGGTACTTTAGTATTGAATTCTGTATCCATATGTGATACATAAATAAATAAATAAATTACTGCTTTCCTTGTTCTTTATTAGTTTGTGACAGAAGTTTGGCTCTGATTTGTTGTGCATTCAGAGGCCCACCTTTCAGCTGCTGGTTGGGCTGGAGGGCTTCCTAGTCAATCCAAGTGTAGGCTGGGAGCTGGCTGTTCGGGATAGAGTGACATGCAGCCTTCTTGGATTGCCATTGCTTACAAAGTTGAACTGTGTCAGTGAGAAAGATGATTAGGAGTCTGGAACGTGTAATGTATGTGGAGTGGCTGAGGGAATTTGGTTTATAGGGGGAAACCTCACTGCTGTCTTCCTTTACCTAAGGGAGCTGCAGAGAAGATGGAGACAGATTCCTCTAGGGAAATACCCATCCTTGGAGATTTCTGAAATGTGATGAGACAAGGTCTGGTACAACATGGAAGTTAGCCTTGCTTGGAAGAGGAGACTGGATTATGTGACCTTCTGAGGTCCCTTTCAAATTAAAGTATTCTACAGTTCCTTGAATAGGATCCTGAGAATTTAAAGTATCTGGTAAATACTTTCCTAAGCTTTGTAGAAAATCGCAACACATTTCACAGATGTATTTAAGAAATTTGTGTGGTATTGGCCAGACAAACCTGGAAGAAACTGTAGATATGTAGATATGTAAATGCTAAATAAAAATTGCTTACAGATCTTTTTACTTTGGACAAAAGGATATGTCAACCTAAACTGAGAAATCGTGTCAACATACACTTAACATAAAAGAATCGTATGGACTATTCTATTGCCTTTACAGAATGCATAGGTGGAAACTACCTTGTTTTCTGTAGCAAAATTTATGATCTTTTGCTATTGTTACTATTTTCTAACCCCAAAATATTAGAATAACTGAATAATTAGGTTATTCTCTTCTTCAGTTTGAAAAATCTATTTTTTCATAAGGAAGAATTCATATGAATTGCATAAAGAAGAGATAAAAAGATGTTGCCTGTGGGCTATGGAAGTTGTCTGTTTTACCTTCTGTTGTTGTTATAGCCAAGTTTCTGCAAGGAGTAATGAATTCTTAATGGTCCACTGTTCAAGTTTTCTGATAAGAACAAGGTTACCTGTCAAAGAGTGAAAGAAATACACATCCTATGCTGGCTGAAGTACAGACTGCCTGTTGACTAGATTTGGAGCTGCTGTAATTTGTGAAAAATTGCATAGAATAAACGCTCAATTATGTTTAAGAAAATGAGAGCCCCATCCATTAATTTTAATTAATTAGATTCTGTACAGATTGAGGCACAAAAGACTGTGATTGAATAATACAAAAGTGTGGATTGGAGCCTTTTCTGTGCCTGAAGCACACTCCAGTTTCACATAACACATTTTCATATAGTGTTCAAAATATCCTTCAAAGTCACAAAAGTAAATGACGCCCCTCCCTGACCTCTGGTTATCTTCAAAAGTCTAATCTGGAATTTCTTGATTACTATAAGGACATTTGATGTGACCAATACATCTCTCAAGGAAGAGTATTTTGCCTTCCAGCTCACTAAAGAGTACTGTGGTCCAAAGAGGACCTATTGGTTGCTATCAAGCAATTAATTTTTGATTATGTAGATAGTTCTTTCCCAGGCTCCAAGAAAACTATGCTTCCCTTAGACTTGAAAATTAAAGCAAAAAACCATGGCCACATTTGAAGCAAGACAAGGAGTCTTCTGTGAATGTAAGGCAAGTCCTTTAATGCTACTTTTTGTCTGATCCAGTCCATCAGTTTCAAAGCAGGTGACAAGACAAGCGTGAGGTTAAACCACGTAGTCAGTCCACAGCTCAGGCACAACAATGAGGTCATGGCCAAGCACATGGCCAATGCTATGATACAGCTAGAGACAAGGAAATTTACAGCATAGATCAGGCCAACGGGGACTAGCAGCCCAGGACAGAGCTTAAACGGGCCTGAACTCATGAGTGGAAGGGGTGGATGGAGCCCATTGGTGAGGTTGGCCAAGGCTTTTAGTGCCCTCAGGGCTCTGACACTTCTTGGAACTGTCAAGAACAGCCAGTAATGTTACACAAATAGAGGATAATGAGATTATGGACCCTGAGGTTCACTGTCTCTGAATCCACTCTGAGCCTTAGAATTTCATTAGATGTTTCCCATGGTCATTCTACCTCTTTCAGTGTACAGCCTAGCTGGAGACAAGTTAATCAAGTTCCTCTTCACTATCTGTTTTTTCTCTACTTTTCAATGAGACCTTGTTCACTCTACACTATTCGAAACTCATTCTGATGAAAAAAAATACATATTTTCTTCACACACTGTTGTCTGGAACTCATAACAATATTATAAGCATGCATGATTGTATCTTCACAGTACCACTGAAGGGAAGGAAACTCATTGATTCAAAGAAACTGCGCTATTCATTTCACTTCAAGCTGCAAGTACTTGGTACAAATCAGAAAAAATGCAGTCTAAGTTAAGGAACCCATGAATAGAGGAACGAGTTACTACCTTTGGGTAACTTCATTTACTAATTTAACAAGCATCCTTATGAGAACACTGAAGAGGCAAGGCTACATACTAAGTCTACTAATTAGCATCTAATTTCTTTGATTGGGAGACCAATGTGGTCCCACATGCTCCCCTGCTTTGATCACACCATACCTTCAAACTCTGGCAGTTCTACTGCCTTTTTTATTTTACTATCCTGTTTCATCCAAAAGGCAGACACATCTAGAGTGTTGAACATGATATTTAAGAGAGCATAAAGAGGATTTTTGCAGTGAATATTAACGTTCATGCCTCTGAATTTTTTGTGCTTGAGCCTCCTCATATTTCCTCTATATGACATTTGTAAGCCTTTCTTCTCTTTAAAAAGCACAGATCCCATCACAGAGGGGATGGTCACAGAGCCCATCATAAGTAGATCTTTTGCACACCTGTCTGTCACCAAAGAAAATAGAAAAACTAAAATCAACAGCTGGTGTTATCTTGTACTTAAATCAGCTCTCATTTCACAGATGTTTGGTGACAGCAGAGGAATGGTAAAACTTGAGAACTACAGGCACCATTAGACTTTCCAGAGTAAAAAAGATATACTAATTGCCACAGGCTGTCATCCCATCACAGTCTATTTTCCAGTCAGTGCTCCTCTTTCTGGCATACCTTTTTCTGTCTTAGTTCCCCAAGGGAAACAAAAGAGAAATAATGTTGCATCATGGGTCTTATGGAAGAAATTATGTTCAAGGAGTCAGTGATCTTGAGCAAGCCCTGACAGCCATGCTGGGCCTTGTGCTTGATAAACCCGTGTGTTTGCATGAGCAATTGCTGCATGACCTCAGGTATGTAACAGTAGAGGGCAACATGCTGGAAGGCTCCAAATACACTTCCTAGATATATTTACAGAGGCTGGCATAAAGAAAGAGTCCTGTCAAAACAAGACAGATAGTTTTGTTTACTTCACTAGACATAAGGAGACATGGTACTGGGCAGGAGTGAACCTCACCAAAGATGGGATCTGCACAGCATGCTGTGGCTATGCATCTGGGGCCTCTCCAGTGCTGCAAGAGAGCAGGATTCCCAGGACCTGAAGAACAGTAAGATTCACTCACTAACAACTGTCCTGGGTTCAGCAGTAGCAGTTATTTTTCTCCTTCTTAGTAGCTGGTGCAGTGCTGTGGTTTTAACTTTCGGCCTGGGAACAGCCCTGGTAACACCGATGTTTTTAGTTGCTGCTAAGTAATGTTTACCCTGACCAAGGACTTTCTGAGGCTCATGCTCTGCCAGGGAGGAGGGGAAGCCGGGAGGAAGCAGAGGCAGGATACCTGACCCAAGGTAGTCAAAGAGGTATTCCATACCACAGCACGTCATGCCCAGTATATAAACTGAGGGCAGTTACCCAGAAGGGTTAGATCACTGCTTGGTTGGGCTGGGTATCGGTTGGTGGGTGGTGAGCGATTGTATTCTCTCCCCTTGTTATTTCTTTTATCATTATTATCATTGGTGGTAGCAGTAGTGATTTGTGTTATACCTTAGTTACTGGACTGTTCTTATCTCAACCTGTGGGAGTTACATTCTTTCGATTTTCTTCCCCATCCCTCTGGGAAGGGGGGGAGGAAGGGGGGGACGTGAGTGAGCTGCGTGGCTGACTGGGCTTAAACCATGACAACAATATTTCCCTTCCTGTTTCAGTTGTGGTGTTGTTATTATTATTATTATTAAAGCAGTTTTGTTACACCGTTTGCTGCTGTGCCTTTCCTACTGAGATACAGAGAGAACCCTGCACCCATCCTGGTGCAGAGCAACCGTGCAGCTGAATGAGGAGGAGGGGAGCTAGCAGTTCCATTATAAAATATAAAAATAGCTCATATTGTTTACATTAAGGACTTTGATGGGACATGTCATTTAAGGCTTTGAAGAGTAGAGTGCCTCCTGTGATTTGTAGTTGTTAAACTCTACAGTGAAGGAATGGTGAGAAACATATGTGTTGTCATACCACTCCCCCATGACACTTTCCATCTTTTTGCATACTGAAGGGGAATAGCTCCAAGGCTTTGTGGGGAGGTTGTGTCATACATCACTTCATGGAGAAAGCATTTTGGAACTTGCATCTAAGCTGAACATTGTGAATAGCTCTGTTTTTAATAAAAAAATCAATGTAAGAGCAAAACATTTTTGCCACCCTGCCTGCCTGTTTGTTTTATGCTTCCTATTACTTAGAAAGCACTTCCAGGATGTATAACCTGAATTTGTAGTAGTAGAACATTAAGTTCTGCTATTAAGTTGAACTCCTGTGAATACAAGCCAACTCAGATATTTCACTGCAATCCATTGTTCTATTACCAGGGATATCATCAGCAGAGTTCATTAAATACCTCTTTCAATTCCAGTGAAGTCTATCTTTACCTTTTCATCTGGAGAGAACGATGTATTTCACAGCCTGCTAGATAAAACAAACTGAAGAAGTGCCCAGGGAGACTGAAGTATCACTTAAAGGAACTTTCTCTCTGACTTTCTCTTTTTTGTCTCACTTCCCTGGGTTTTTTTCCTTCCTACAAAGAGACTTACTTTTGAATCAGCAGTAGGTTCTTACACTGAACTCTCATCAGTGAGAAGCTATGCTGTGACAATATATTGCTATCATCTCCAAATATTAGCTGATAATTCTTGGTCTTGGCATGTGCATTCATGCTGTGCTTTCAGATTATCAAAACAACAACAAAAAAAGAAACTATTTTAGGAATCTTGCAGTTTTCTTGCAGTTTCTCTTCAGTAAAGAAGAGGAATAAATCAAGGAGTTCAAAACTCTTGGATAAACTCTTCCCAGGTGAAGACGAGCTTGAGTTCCCCTGTGGCGTCATGTGTCTTGTTCTACAGATTTTTAAGTTCAGCAGGGTTGAGGACACTTCCACCAGGTCCAGGAGAATATATGGTGTCTCCATGGAAATGACACACGTTTTGTACTTGCCTTCTGAGAGTGGACTGTGGTTAAGTCTGCAGAGTATTCCTAAGATTAACAGTCCTAAAAAGCAAGCCTCTCGCACCTTGTATCCAAATAATCAGAAGGAGCCTTTTAGAAATAAAAATGTCAGGATTTGGAAAATACAGCATAATTTCTTTAGAAAAATCAGATATGTGCTTGTTTGGACAAGTTTACACATTTTTATGATTAATTTCTTCCAGACATTTGAATAGACAAATAATATATATTTGTGTTCTGAATTATTTTACCTCCTTGAGAAAATACTGTCAAAATGAAAATCAGAAGAATTAATTTTGCCAGCTTTCTATTCGGTAGACCTAGGTACAACCAGAAGTCTGGATGAGAGATTCACTGAGAGATTTGTAAGAGAGGTAGAAAGATTACAGGTACAGGGAGACAAGATGTTTTTAATGAAAAAGAGAAAGAAGCAATTAGGTATAAAAGGGAAAGAAATAAAAGGGGCTATTTCAATAATTGTCTGCATTAATTTTTTTTCCTAAGTAAAAATATCTTTGGCAGAAAAACTTTTACCTCTGAAATCAGAATTAATGACACTGATAATGACTACTATTGCATAGTATATTTTTCTATAGTTGTTTTCACCCTGCATGAATGAATAATCCAGTTTTACACCACCCAAAGGGGGATTATAGAGAACAGGAAGCATAACTCTCCTCATAAGCACAACAGGGAAAAGAGTCAATCATAGACTCATAGAATCATAGACTGGTTTGGGTTGGAAGGGATCTTAAAGATCATCTAGTTCCAACCTCCCTGCCACAGACAGGGATACCTTCCACTAGACAAGGTTGCTCAAAGCATCATCCATCCTGGTCTTGAACACTTTGAGGGATGGGATTCAATCACTAAAATATGTTGCTCAGGGAGGTTGTGGAACTGGCATCCTTGGAGATGTTCAAAACTCACATAGACAAGACTCTGAGCTATCTGAATTATCTTTGAAGACAGTCCTGTCTGGAATTGTGCTTGAGCCAGAAGACCTTCAGAGTTCTTTTCAGTTAAAGTGCTTCTCTTATCTGATGATCTCACTTATATCACTGAGTGATAAGTAAACAAAACCCAACAGGACTAATAACCAACTTTGCTGGGAAAAGGCATGGGATTACATGAGTACACAAGGAGCAAACAGCAAAATGAGTTGGATTCAGTCCAAAAAGGAGTAGAAGACAGGGCATGCTGTGACAACGGTGGCTGCTGAGTTCAGAAGTACAGGAAGTATTTTATACTCTGCAGATTTATGTGTGGAATTTCCTGTGTTGGGAAGTCATGATGGAATTACTGAGGTAAAGCAACATCTAGTTAGCTATATAGAAAAATTAAGACATTTGCATCTCCAGAATGCTAAGCAAGGTGCAATACAAACTGATTACCTGCAACACCTTTTGCATTTACGATGCTAACCATTAGACCAGGTGCTTTTAGATATAAAGTTACTTAAATATTTCGGGTTTGCAGATATCTGTAGAAGAGGTGAGCATGAAAAGCAGAATGCTAAGGTAAACAAGTCAGTGGTAAGATCCTATCAAATGTCATTGCTATCCGTCTCCTCATCTTTGCTTGTTTGTGCTGATGAGATGCCTTTAGGCAAGGGTCCTTTGAGAATTCCAGGAAAACTCTCCCCATGCCCTGTAATGAAAGTGCATCTTGCTTGTATTCAGAATTAGAGAGGATGAGTATACATTCCTTTTTCTTCTACACTTTCAGTATGGTCAATGCAGCAAAAAAGACTATTGAAAGATAGGATGCAATCAATAGTTTTGAAATTGCAAAGGCATCCCTGCATGCAGTGTGAATGATTTTCCTGAGTGTGCCATGCAGCTGTTATGTCTTTCTGCAGAACTGTCAGTCTTTTGCGTTAGCAAAGCCGACAGATGTCACATTCCTTTTCTAAAGCGGTGTTTTGCTTGCTTTTAGGTTTAGAGGATTATAGTAAAAGGTGAGCTAACATGACTGTAATTTTATAATAGACATCAATGATTCATGGCAGCAGAATATAACATGCACTCTGGAACAGATCACAATGTTGATCAAGTATAACAAAAGCATAAGCATTGACAAAAATTTTTCAACTTATTTCAAATCTAGAAATCTAGAAATCTAGAAATGTACAGTTACAGACTTCAATCAGTTTCTTTTTATTTTCATACTCTGGGGTCACCTTTCATCGCAGGCATTACCTGATACAGCAGAAGCGGGAGCTTCAGAATCAGTTTTTGGAGCAACAAGGACCTGCCTTCTTAAAATGGGATGCCAGGCTCATCCTCTGCAGTTTTTTGTCCCAGGTCTTTCTTGTCCAAGCCACGAATCCAACCTTAGGTTCACCACCTCCTACTATAAACACTCACCTTCTGCCTTGAATTCTGGAGCCCACTAAGCTTTCCTCACCCACCTGCAGTATGTTCTGCCTCAGATGGTGCTGTGTGCTGAGCCAGAAATGTAGGCACCAGACAGGATTACATAAGGCACTGCCAGCTGGGACCTCACACATCAATGACTTATGGCCAGGTAAGCACTGCAGCAGAGTGTTGGGAAAGTCTATTCTCCTAACATTTTTAGAGGTGCTTTTCTCTATGTTCTAAGCCTTACCTTACCTGATATTTTACATGATTTTGGCCTTGTCTGGTCTTGGTCTTAGTCTTAGTCTGAAAGGGACCCAAGTCTTCTCTATGCACAGCAGAACCAAAAGCTTAGCAGGTTAGTACTGAGAAGCCTTAAGCACCCTCTCCATATCTAACAGCAGAAATTAAAAAACATAACCAGCTAGCACAAGCCAAAACGATGTGACTGTGCCTTCGGATTTTAGCAGGGGCACTGAGGAATTAAGGTTTGCTTCTCTACTGTAAGTGCTGATGATGCAGAAAGTCTCTTAAAATTAGTTTTTCTGGGGTTATAGCATTTTGTCAGAAGTCAGTGAGCACAATATTCTTCCTTTTTTTCTCCAACTCTTCAGAAGTGTCACATTTAAGACTGATGTCTGAAAATGCTCTTCTGCTGCCAAGAGACATTTTTATTTCCAATTCTGTGATAACATTTCTGGAAAGAAACTCTGCCAAAGGCAGTAATTAAAAAGACCTCCCAACTGTGCCTTAGGCTGCCCTTTCCTGTTTGTTTTCTGCACAGGAATCAAAACTGGTCATGACAGCAAAATATTCTGCTGGCATATCTTGGAGGCATATGTTCACCAAAAAGTCTTGCTCAGTTTCTAGATTCTCAGCTCAATTAGCATTATTTGCTATTAAGCTAGAAAGAAGCTTATTCCTGAAGCTTATGAGTGTGTGTTACACAAGGGCATGCCATACATCCAAGCTTACTACAACACTTTCCCAGGGAACCTTTTTTTCCCCCTGCATCTCTGGCAGATCAGTGTGGCTGTCTTCACTGGATAAGATGACATTTTAAAGGAGTTTCTAAGTCTCAAGAGTGGGAGCAAGTGCTGCATATTTTCTACACTCTCTCAAGAAACAAATATCTTCTCCTTCCCACTGAACTCCCTTGAAGTCTCCCAAACTATGATCGTCCTTTCCCTTCCCACCTCGTGTTTTCTTATTGGTACTCCCCCTTTCTAACAGCTTCCCTTGATTCTCTTAGTGCTGCCTGGTAGTGATTCTAAACCTGGCAGGAGCAAAGGAGAGTAGCTGACACTTGTTAAGACTTCCTTATGTCAAGCTCAAATACCATGCCTTGTATGATAAACAAACAAATAAAACAAACAAACAACTAATCCACGTGTTTTTAATACTGGGTGTGAAGTTTGGGAAGAACATCATTAATCACATCTTAAAGAGGAAATTTGAAAAATACTTTCTTTACCTTGGCAGTATGACAGGAGAGTCTCAGAGGGTGCAGCTTTTCAAGTACATCCTTTCAGTTCTCTTGTGAACTATTCAAGAACACTGAAATGTTAGCAGTAGAATAAACGTTATTTGGCCTCCATTTCAAATAATGATCATCACTGGGAGCAATTCATAACACCTTTTTTAAATACCTTTGAGGAGTGCATGCAACAGCTAATGTCTCATTTAACTGAACAGCTCAAAAATAGATTGGGTAGGTTCAGTTTAAACTTTGTACAGCCAAGAACAAAATTCTGCAGGCTGAAGTAATTTCTTCAACAGATTTTAATTGAAGCAAAGCAGGAAAACAAGTTCAAAGCTGAGAGTTTTTAAATAATCAGAAACACAAGGTGATTTGCATAATGTTTGACTGATTTCTTAAAAATGTAACAGAACAGGATAACTAAAAGGTGCTGCGTGCTGCAAGGTCAGCACTGATAACAACTGTTTAATACATTTAAAGCTGTTTAAAGCAATTAGCATGTCTTGGAACAAACTTACAGAAATAAATAGTAATACAGTTTCACCTTTATAGCATGGGAAAAAATGACTAATGAGGTGTCTGTGAACAGACACCTTAGTGCGGGGTATTTATATAATGAAATTTAAAAAAAAAGTTAAAAACAAATAATCTGTAGTTTTCCTTCTGAAAGGACTGATTTTGTTAAAAGATATAACAGAAAAATGGGATGGTAGGACAATAAGCAAAATTAGTCTGGAAGGTAACTTCGGAGGTCATAAAGTTAAAGCTCCAGCTCAAAGAACAGTTGGCTATGTGAGGTCAGGCTATGTTACTTGGGGCTTTATCCAGTCTGGCCTTGAAAATCTCCAAAAATGGAGACTGCACAAGCTCTCTGGGAAACCTATACTGTCAGTTCACTACATGACTGTCCTTATGGCAAAAAAAAATTCTCCTTATAACCGGTCTGAATCTTTTTTTTTTTTAAACTTATGTCCATTGCCTTGGGTGTGCCCATCATACACCATCATGAAGAGCCTGGCTCCATCTTGTTGGCAACCTCATCAGAATCTGTGTCAGCTATCAATAAAACAGTTGTCTCAGTCAGCAACACTGCCTTGTTAGTGAATATCAGATCCAATTGTTTTTTGCCCCAAAAAGTGCTTTTATGGATAAGTTATCGCTGATACACACCAAAAATTTCCTAACTGCTTGCATTCCACCATGTTGCTATTCCAACTATGACCTGCAATTTATAGAATTATTGGAGTTGTTTAAGAAAGACTTCTCTTCAAAGCTGTTTTCTATCCACGGTACATGGGGTTATTCCTCCCTGTGTTGCAAGGCTCTCATTTCCCTTTGCTGAAATACATGAGGTTCCTCTTCAGATCTCTCCAGCTTTTCAAGGTCCTTTTGAATGGCAGCACAACCACCTGGTAAATCAGACACTCCTCACAGTTTTGTATCACCTTCAAGCTTCCTGAGGGTATACTCTGTCCCATTATCCAGGCCATTAGTGAAGATGCTAAATAGGATTATCCCCATTATCAATGGCCTCCTTCCTGCCCTTCTAGAAGACACGAGTGACATTCACTCTCTTCCAGTCCTCAGGAACCTCTCCTGATCATCACGGCCTTTCAAAGATACCTGAGAGTGGCCTCACAAGTACGATGTTATTATAACATCAGCTGTTATGAAGTATGTTGTCATAGGGGAGAACTATTTTGACGTTACAAAGGCTGCAGCTTTTCTGTATTGTAGGAAACTCTCTTTTAGACCAAACTTATGTGACTAATGATAATAATAATAAAATCTGTGCTATTTGCTGTTCGATCATGGCCTTCTTAGAGAACACTTTCAACCTTTTCTTTATGTGATTGTCACACCTGGAAATTTATTGGTTTCAAAAATGAAATTTAAAATAATTTCAGAGCTGTATGCAGTCAAGAGAAAAGAGTTGAAAACTCTGTCCTTTGTATCACGATATGGTTGATGAAAGCCTGAGTTGTGACATTGCTACTGCTGCACAAGTGAAAGATAGGATTTCTCATTCTCCAAAAGTGGAAACTAATCTTTAGCACTTATCTTTTCTCATCATTAAAACATCTGTTATGCGGACATAATAAGTTCACAGCAAAAACTGCATTTTAAATACTTTGTGATATGATACTTAGACATTGCCTTTTATTCAGATCTTTTTGAATGGTTTAAAAAGTAATCACATTTTATTGTGCTAACAACTCGCTTTGAGCTCATCTAAATGGTAATAAGGGAGAAAATGAATGAATTATTTCATTAATTTTTCATTTTTTCTATAAGTATTGAACCATTTCCTTTAAAACGCCTCCTCCTATTGATTTGGACACTCATTTCTGTGGATTATCACTACCCATATGTTGAAATAATTATCTTTGCAAAGTAGCTATTTCTTAAGAGGAAACTCTTAAAATATTCTGGACTTTTCATATCAGTGAAGAGTAAAGCTGATTTTTAGCCTTCTCTTTAAGATCATTTTCCTGTAAAATCTGCTTTCTCAGATTTCAAAGGTAAAATATTCACCCTGCCTAATTTTGCACCACATGCCATGCTAGTTCCAGGAGGAACGCTTCTGATTTTCAAAATCTCCAGTTCACTTAACTGCTAAATTACCACTTCATTAAGTTATTTACTCACTGAGTCAGGACCACGGAAATCTGTAGCAATACCTATTCATTTTTGAAAGCTCTTATTCAGAAGCAGTCTAAGATATTATCTTAGAGTTGTGACTGGGCCTTTTATCACATGAAATAATAACTAATATATGAGTTTAAAATATCAACCGTGTTAATTACAAAGTAATTATGAGTACCAAGCTCATCCCACAGACGTCTTTAGCACAATACCTTTCAGCAGCTGCCTCCCAAATTAACAGAATTCCTGACACCCCTGACTACGAGGCATAGCTGTGTGTTTTCAAAATGATATAATTGTGAATACTAGAGCATTATACGCTTCTGGAAGAGGCTTTGCTTTGGCAGAAAGAAAATGGATAATATTTCTTTCTGAAAAGTCTCTTTCTATCAGCTTACTGAAGAGATGATTTCAGAGCAAGGTGAAAGGCTTACTTCAAAGCTGACCTTTGTAAGATGAGATGCCGTGGCTCACAGGGAAGCACAGATGCTTTGGAGCCTCAACAAGGGTTTACAGGAATTCCTGGGGCCCCCATGGGGAAAAAAAAAGAGACAGAAAAATTGTAAACTGTAGTATATGCACATTATATCACCTGGAGATAGTAAGAATATCACTAAGCTGTAAGGATAGATCTCCATAGCCAGCAAAAGAAAGGAAAAGTATGTGCCTCTTGTATGAATACTGAAGTGACAAACTGTATTATACACAAGGCAGTGTAGCACAGAGCAGAAGCATATAAAAACAGGATCCTATGGTTCAGCAAAGCCACACATCAGCTGGGAGGCAGTAACTCGCTGTACATGTATCCAGGCTTCTCTTATTCCACATTCAGTTCATAACCTTAGGCAGCCAAGGTGATTTAAGCCAATGTGTTGAGCACCACAATTGTAATAAGCTAAAAATGGATTTTACAGTTTGTTACGAAATCTTGGGTGACAGGCAATGTATTTCTGAGTAATTGAACTTGATCACTTTCTGGTAAGTGACTTGCCCTTGGTGAAGTGCTAGGTAAAATCAGTTTAAAGCTAATAATTCTCTTTAAATATTTAAACCAAAATATTCTCATGATGTTTCCAAAACATTTTTGTCCTTTGTGGAAGAACATCTTTGCAGACTGAAACCTGAGGGATTTATTAATATAAAAATTTAGTTAGGTAGAAATAGCTTAGCATATATTTTGGATTCTTTACTATTCTAGACAATCTGGGACCTGATAGATTAAGTTAACAAAAAGGAATGACAGTTAGAAGCAACTATCTGAAATTATTATGCGAATTCAGTTACTAAAATGATGTATCAGTCTTCTGAAAATGCGTATGATAATGGAAGCTTCCTCTGGGACAGCTGTGTGTTACTCTAGGGCTATGATTTATTCACTATTTAACATCTACAAAACATCTGATTTGACCTTCGGGTTCTTTCACGTTTAAAATATTTGTGCCTACAATTTCAAGTAATAAATGTCATTCCTTCAAAAATTATTTAAATTAAAGTGTTTGGATAAATGTGAAATATCAAGTTAATGCAATGTTTCAAATACATTTTCTGTCATGGCTGTTAAGCAATCAAGAAATTGAGGAAACTTGGAACTATAAAAGACTTGTTTAAATCTATTTTAAAAATTAAGTTGAAAAATCTTAAGTATGATTTTCAGGTGATAGAGAAAACAATTCTTCCAGGGAATTGAAAGGTTTTCTGAATACTTCAAAAAAAGCAAGCATGGGAATATAATGTAATCAGATGAAAAATTATGAAATACCAAAGCACTACCAGGAAGATTGTCTCATTGACAGATTGCATAAATTAGATGAATGGGTAGACAGAATGAGTACTGTAGATTATAATGATAAGCATTTATAAAATCCCTACTTCTTTCATGAAACAAAGACCGCATTTTAAACAATGTCTAACTTTTTTGGTATTGAAAGGTAGGTAGGTATGTACGAGCTAGGTACTTCTGCAGCATACCTGCAGGGTACACTGCTCTTTCACTGCAGCTAAATTGAAACTTCTCCATTTATACCATCTCCACTGTGTACACAGTCTGGTTCCTGGATCAGACAGTATAGAATTTCTCATGTCCATCCTTTCTATCATCTAGACAGCCCTGGTGAGAACCAGAGAATCCCTTGCACCTTTGCAATAGAGCATCTCACAAATACACACTTCTATTTTAAACTATTTTAGACTATTTTAGAAAATGACCGATGCAGCTTGTTGTAAAGGAAGTCATGGCAAACTTATGGCTAGCTAATTATGGCTAAAGCTTATGGCTAGCTTTTGCCTGTTTAGTGGTTCTGCACTTTCACGTGGGCCCTTTTAATTTCTTACATTTAAAACAGCTTTGCTTGGTGCCATGCTGGAACTAGCAGTACTGAACTGCCCACCAGGCTTTTCACAGGGCTACCACCATAGTCCTGTAACAGTGAAGATCTGGGTAGAGAGCAAGTTCTTTGCAAATGCAGGCTCTGACTTGGATCCCCTCTGGGCTACAAGTTGCTTTTGTCTGATCCTGAGCCATCGTAGTTAATAAATACATCAGTACATATAACAGGAGTGCAATTTGAAGCCTGTCAAACTTGATGTTTTACAGCATAACAATGCCAAGCACATGGCATACATATAAGGATATGGCAAAACCTGTAAGCAAATAAGATATCCTTCGATACCTTAGAAGATTGTATTAGGAAGAAGCAGCAAAATCTGCCAGTGATCTGGGACCAAGCTGTAGAACAAGGACCTTGGCAGAAAGCATCCTCTTCCACACTCTTATTTCTTCATGAAAAGAATTAGCCCTCTTGTTTCAAATCAGAGCAGTGTGGACGACCGAAAGATTAAGGGTCCAAATTGAAAGAACTGCCTTAACCTGGCAAACAGATTCAATCAATTACTCAAATAATTTTGAACCCTAGCATTCCCATGATATTGGACTCCTGAGCATACCTCAGTCTGGGAAGAGAGGGGAGCATGTGCACCTGGTATGATTCAAAACCAAGGTCAGTTCCGCTCAGTCTCTGTGGACACAGCAAGTTAAGCATGCTCAAGACCTATGTCAAATGTACTCAGAATGTTTTCAGCTCACTCACAGGTATCTTTGACACTTCAAGTGCCCACTATTTATATAATTAGTTTCTGTGCTTTCCTAGTTTGAAGAGGGTTGAACCACATCTTTGACATTACAGGGAAGTGTGTCCTGATTTCAAGGCTCTCAAAATACTTATCATCTACAGGTATGAGTACAAGAGTCATGGTACTAACAGAAAAATAAAAATTGTAAAACTGTAACTTGAGTCAGGTAAAAAGAGAATGTCTTTGTTGAAGGATGTTGTGGGTTATGCACATTAAGCTATTGCTATAAGAAATCGTACCTGTAGGAATAAGATCACCCCTGAAAAAATAAAAACACAGATTAGAAGAGTAGGTGTTTGAGAATAAAACCAAAACCTTAGTGGTTACCATTCCTTCAAGAACAGAAGTTTAGGGTGACTTAAAAGGGCTATTAACAACAGCGCAGACTTAACCACAGACAGGCGTGTTTTCACCATGGCTTTCTGATGTTTTCTCTCTCTTAGTTTCTTCATCTCCTACATTAGTCTTTCTACCAATTTTTTCTATCATTTTGACATAAATCAATTAGATTTACTTCTACAGCGAACCAGTCATGAAAAACCTCATTGTCAGAACTACTGAAAGATAGTATGACTTTTGTTTATAAGAAGAAATTAACTTTTCGGTTTTTTTACTTTTAATGAATATAAAAGTCAGATAAAAACTCATTCGCTTGCAGCAAAAGTCAGTTCTCATAATAATTAGAATTTTGGGTTGATTTATTTGCATGCATTATTTCCTCTCATCTGGAAATATTCTAATGTATTGATTAATCTAATATAGAAATCTAATCTGGGATAGTCATGAAAGGCATTATAAAAAAAAATGAACTTCACTAAATGTAATGTAAAGTTAGTTCTGCATTCATGCCCTCAGGTAGCATTCATTACAGTTGAAACGCACCAGTTGTGCCCATTAACATGCAAAAAATTAATAATTCAAGAATCCTTTTGCATTGCAATATCTGAAGCTCAATCATTACTTTCAACATAGAAAATTTTCTACAAATCATTCTAAGATGAAATTAATGAAAAGCAGTTCAGTGCCCAAGGCAGGTATTGAGAAGTTGGTACCTTTTTCTCATATGAACTATTTAATCTCTTAAGCTTAGAATTCACTTGAGAAATCAGTTATGAGTATAGCAAATACCTTTGTCAATTCATATGTTTTGCACGAAATTAAAAACATCATGCTATTGCATCTGCATAGTAAATGCAGAAACTTCCAAAATGGAAATGTTCTGCATGTTTTTCTGGTTAGGAACAAACTCATCGCCAGGAATTTAGGGAAAAAGGTGTTTTTTTTTTTTTATAAAAAAGAATCATTCAATTAATCAAAGACAAAAAAGAAAATATTTAAGTAATGATAAGGGAGAAAGATTCCAGGTTGCAAAGAGCTCTAAGTAACAGAGAAAACTCACCAACCTAAAGTAAGATTTAGTGCTTTCAAGTCGAGACTAGAGAAATCTGAACATGAAACTGCAAATTTTAGTGTTATTAATCAGTGGATCAATTTTCTAAGCATGTAATGGCACTTTAGAACTTGAAGTCTTCAAGTCATTCTCCACTAAAAGGAGTCTCTTCATAGAAGTTATTTGGCAAAGTTATGTGGCTTGAGTTGATCAGAAGATCAAAACAGACACAACATTGTGTCTCTCCTAGTCTCTGAAAAGTCTCTGCTAGTTTTTAAAATCCAATCTATGAATTGCTATTAGTACTGCAAAAATATATTTCTAGTCAGCAAACTCTATTTCTATGGGGTTCCCTTTAAATTTCACATTCTGTCTTCATTCATGTATAATTTTTGCCAAATTAACAATTTGATTTCATCTGACAACTCTACCTCAGAACAACCTGGAAAGTTTAAACAAAAACTTTCCATGTGCTTCTGAGGACACTAATGAGACAAAATGTACATGTGTGCATAAAAATGCTTTGATGATCTTTCAGAGACACTGAATATTTTGTATGCAAAGATCTTGGCAGAAAAATGATGTTTTAATCACAAACTTAGTTTTTTCCTGCAATGGAAAAAGACTAACTGCAGATCAAAATACAGGATTTTGAAAAATAGCCTGTAATTATTTTTTGAGGAATGTTGAGAATTTATTCAGAAAAGTCTCTGAAGACTTGTTTTCCACTAAACAGGGTCAAGTATCCCAGAGGTGTCCATGCTAACTACCTGGCTATATGTTTTACCTACACAGAACGTTCATAGCCCGTTTCTTCACAACTCCCCAAACAAATACACATCTGTATGTATTACAGTCACCATGAAACTTAAGTATCCTCCTGTTGAGAATTGCAGGAGTGAAGTTAAATTTTCTCTAACATGTGTAGTAACTCAGAATTAGAGCCAAACTAAACAGCTGTATAGCTTACAGGTCTGGTTTGCATTTGGACAGTCCAAAGTACAGTCAAAGATTATATAGACATGCACTGAAATGTTCTGTAAGGTGACAGAATTTTGTAGGTTGTGCTGTGCATCCTATATTCGAGGAAATCATATAATCACAATATGGTTTGGGTCGGAAGGGACCTTAAATTTCATCCAGTTCCAACCCTCTCTTGCCATGGGAAGGGACACCTTCCACTAGACCAGGTTGCTCAAAGCACCAGCTAACCTGGCCTTGAAAACTGCCAGAGATGGGGCAGCCACAGCTTCTCTGGGCAACCTGTGCCAGTGTCTCACCATGGTCATAGTAAATAATTTCTTCTTAATCACAGAATCATAGAATCAACTAGGTTGGAAAAGACCTTTAGCTAATGTTCAATCTAAATCTACCCTCTTCTAGTTTAAAACTATTCCCCCTTGTCCTATCACTACATTCCCTTTCAAAAAGTCCCTCTCCAGATTTCTATATATAGAGATATGTATATTTAGATTAGTTGCTGATTTCAACATATTTATTTGTTCCAGTTTAGATCAAAGTTACTTGCCTAATACCTTAATGCTGATCACACAGACTTAATACCTACCTAGATTTCATTTTTCACTAAAAGAATTTTATAAAGTAAGTATTTGTTTATTCCTTGTCTTGATTAACCTTCCTTTATAGACATTCAAACTAAATTTTAAACTTTGATTATATGGGAAAGTTTCACAGCTGAAAACTCATGGAAATAAATCCCTTCCTATTCCCTGTGGATTTTAGAATTTCTATAGTATTCATGTGTCGTTCATATTAAGTACCTTTGAAGATCACAACATAATCACAGGTAAAGCCTGTGATTAGTTTACAGGGAAGTTTATTTGTCCATATATAATCCATCATCTTATTTACATAAGTAAAAAAACACTGTCACTGCGCTGTGATTGCACATACTTTGTAGATCTTCATTTCCAGCTGTTCACAGTCAGCTGGGGAAATGAATGAACCTATCTGGGGGTTCTATTTGCTGTTGTCTTCCGAGACAGAGTAAAATCAGGTGGAACTAGGTTTTGCCAAACAAGGAATTGCAGAAGGGAAACTTTCTTCTATGGATGAGTAAGGACACAGCAGAGCTCCTGTACTGCTGATTGTAGGAAATGCTCGCTGCAGCCAGTTCTACAGGTATACACCTCTGCCCAAGCATCTTGCTGTCTACAGGAAGATAAAGATGGAAAGAGAAACCATTTGCCGTCTATTGAGTAGGAGACCTGAACCCATCTTAACTGTTGACTAAGCTGTATACTTCACTAGCCAGTACAAATAGCTGTGGTGTGTGATGACTGAGGGTATGACGGAATGTTTGTGGATCCCAATTACAAGCTGTTTTCTCCTTTTATAAGAGAAAAGACTAAAGTGTTTCTTGAGAAGCTAGGATATAAAAAGAAGTTACCAAAGAAAGGGATTGACTGGTGAAGATTAAAGGAGTTAAGACAACATGAACCTTCAAATTTTGTGTGTTTGTGGGAAAATGGGTTTAGTGATGTCTTCTCTCATTTAAAATCCGTGCAGGAAATGGAAGTACCATCTGAGACCTCTTAGGGGAATAGACGGGAGGAGAAGATGGCTGCCAGCAGTTATGGCCAGGCTGGACAGAGCATTGGGTGACATGGTGTAGCATGAAGTGTCTGAGTCCATGGCAGGGGAGTTGGAAATAGATGATCTTAAAGCCCTTCCCAACCCAAACCGTTCTATAATTCTATGATTAAAAGGAGTGTCAGTTTCTAGGAATTTAGTAAACTTTCCTGTCCACACACTTCTGAACAGGCTATGAACCACAGCATAAGTAGACCTGCATCTTGAGTGGGATGTGAGAGGGGTAAACCTTGTCTGAAGGAAGGAAGTGAAATGGAGGCATATTTAATAAGATGTCATGAACCTACTTTCAACAAGACAAAGCACTGTGCAATTTTAAAAATTACTTATAAAATCGTGGAGGTGTCAAAAGGAAGAAGAATACGGTATTCGTAACAAGCTGATTTTCACTTCCACACAGAGAAGGCAATTTGGACACAACTGGGTGCAAAGCCAAGTCTTGATTGCTTTGACGTCTTGTTTTGCCTGGTATAGCCCCACTACTGCTCGTTAGTAACCTGTAGCAGTTAGTCACTGCGTAGAAGTAACTTTCTAACAGCAATCAGCTTAAAAACCTGACAGTTCATGGGTCATCTCTCCCCTTCTCTGCTGATGGTATATAGCAAGGGGAAATGTATAGAGCAGATAGTATTATAGAGAACTACCATTTCCACTAGCCAGTGTACCCATGTGGTGTCAATCTCCTATCAAAAAAAGTCTTTCCAAGGTCCTATGCATAAGCTCTCCATCCATATACCATACTCCTTTTCATCCCAAGTGCAACTAAAGCATGCACTCACGATGTTAGGGTCTTTCCTTTGCCAGGATCTTTCAGATGCCTTCAGGTTGTAGGGCACAGCTGACGACTATGTGACGCTAGAGAAGGACCCCTTCATCAGGTCTGTGTGACTCTTCAAGTCTAGTGAGTTAAGAAACAGTCCCCTACTCCCACTCTTGTTTCTTCCTCTGAGGCTTTATTCAAAGCTTCTTTTGAAGATTGAGAAGGCTGTTCAGGACCTTGTCCTTGCAGCTGTACTGGCTCCAGCTGGGATGGAGTTAACTTGCATCATACCAGCCCACGTGGTGCTGTGCTTCGTGGCTAAAACACTATTGTTAGCATACCAGTGTTTTGGCTATGGCTGAGCAGCGCTTGCACAATGTCAAGGCTTTCTCCTCCATCTGCCCACCCAAAGTGAGTAGTCAGTCAAGTCCAGCTCACAGGGGACACGGACAGCTGACCCAAGCTGACTGAAGGGGTATCCCATACCATATGATGTCATGCTCTGAAATGGAAGATGAGAGAAAGGAGAAAGGTGTGATGTTCATGCTTCTGGCATTTGTCTTCCCAAGCAACTTCTACTTGTGCTGAGGCCCTGCTTTCCAGGAAGTGACTGAACATCTGCCTGCCCATGGGAAGTAGTGAATGAATTCCTATTTCTGCTTTGCTGGCATACGCAGCTTTTGCTTCAGTTATTAAACTGTATTATCTCAATCCAGGAGTCTTCTATTTTCTTTCTACCTCATAGGGGAGGGGAATGAGTGAGAAGCCAGATGGGTGTTTGGCTGCTGGCCAGGTCAATCCATAGTAGCAAAACAGTCTATGCATCTCAGCACACTGGAAATGTGCACGCTGATCTGTGATCTGTATCCCAAACTTTTGCACAAACAACTTTCAGCTTTTCCATATAGAGCTGTATTGCTGTGAGGTTTTTTTGGCAGATCCAGAACCCTGTACCTCCTTTTCCATTTGTGCCTAGGAGATGCTGCTTGCAGGGGAGCCATAAGTAAAGAGTATGTATATTTGGAGACCACTCCCTGCTCTGCTCATGTCCCAGCTGGCCCCTACATCCTCATGTTGTTGTTTTTCATAAAGAGGCAGAAAAGTTGGATTGTAAGAAGTCTTCTTTACAGCCTGCTATACCTGTGGATATATACCAAGTCAAGTCATCCAACTGGCTCACTACAGGTGATGACCTAATGCAATATGGACTATGAGAGGGAATGAGGCTCTGAAACCAAACTGGGAGCAAATCACCATGACTTAGTAATACATGCACTTGAATGGTATTTTCTGTTTGGAAAACCTGCTTCTGTAAATTCCCTAAAATTTTTATGTTATGGCAACTCTACTTCAATTAGTATCATCACTGTATCAAATTTTAGTGCCAACAAAAGAAAAAGCTTTATGTTTGTTGTTCTCTGGGCAGCACTTCAGGCTGAAAAATGGTATAAAAATTGTGCTGAGGACTTCTGGCCAACAAAGGATGCAGAAAAAGTCTCAAAAACCCCCAAACCTTGCCAGTCTGAGTTTAGGAAAAACTCCTTGATCAACTACAGTCATCAGCATATAAACTTTAACTGGGGGGTTTGAAGACCTTATTCAGAAATTGGGCACTATATGAAGAGACAATTGACTAGAGCTTTTAATTCAGCTGTTGATTTTCAATTTTATAGGAAATTTAGAACTGTCACAAATGAACAGGTAAGTCACATCACTGTTGATTCGTAAGAAAATAATTGTTTGAATAACTATGTAAGAAAGTAGGGCAACGAGAACTGAATGTTGAAAGTCATTACACTGTTCTTATTACACTGGCTAGTAGTGTAGGGGGTGAAACAAGCTGCTCCAGGGATGCACTAGAAGCAGAGTCTCAAGGGTACCTCTAGCCAAAACAGTTTTCCTTTAGGTTCTTTGTAAGTGCACTAACCTATTTGTTCTCTGAAATCTTGTTGAGATTTGGTTGGCTGTAACAGCCATGTGAGCAGGAAAGAATCCACACACCAGCATCCTCTAACAGGGATCTGTTCCTTTTCAGCATACAGGGTCAGCTGCATAATAATGTTACTGTATTAACAACTCACTTTCAGATATCAAACTGATACATAGCAGATCCTTAGAAAGCAGTTAGAGACTGTTATTAAGATACAGTATTTGTCTTTATGTGGTGCCATAACGAATGCTTTAGCAGAACATATCTTTTCTCTAGGGTGAAGACCTCGGTAGAAATAAAGCATCTGGTATATGTTTCACACATCCCCCACTTCCCTTGTTATTTTGGAAAATGTTTATGTCATTTTCAGAGATGCTGTTTTCCAAAATGGAAATTTTAAGCAAACTAATAATAAAAAAAGTCTAAAAATCAAATTAGGAAAAAGAAATGTATATGTATATTATCTTATATGTGAAAACAAGAAAGTGGTGTAACGGTTTGTTGCAGAAGCTCCAGTCAAATCAAACCATGCAAATATGACATCCTTATGCAAATAAAAAAAAAGTAAAAATAAATCCTTACCTTTCCTCTTGAAATGCCAGGACAGATAATAATTTAGGTGTTCCATCTGAAGCGGGCTCGAAGTGGAGGAACTGAACAAAAATTTACCTGTGATACCTGCACGAAGGCTTTAGCATCTTGCATGTGAAGGGAGGCCTCCTCCTGCTGGTGACCAAAAGCCTGCACACGAGGAGAAGCACCTGAGCTGAAAGCAGAGGGAGTGACTGCACCAGACTGATGTTGCCAGAGCTAACTTTCAAGGAGGCATCAGGAGGAGACCAGGAATAATGGTCTGATCAGGGAGACTGAGGCTGGGGGAAAAAAAAGAAAAGGTGTGAGAGGATGAGTGTAACGTGAAGCAGAACAAGGAAAAGATGAGACTAGAGCCTGGAACAAGTGGTAAGAAGTCATGGGCCAAAGTATGCTAACACCAAAGGACAAAGGTGCAGAAAGGTGAAGGATTGAACAGCACTTAAGATCTCTGACTAGTGTAATCCCACTCTGTCAAAATAGGTGTAAAGTCCATTGTCAGAGCCTGCCTCTTCAGCAGTTAAGTCAAAAAAATAGGACAACTGTTTTTATTGCCAGTCACTCTTCTGAGACAACTAAAAGGGACAGACCTCTGAAAAAAATCTAAAATTCCACATTTCTTGTCACACAAGTTGCTAATGAGACATCACAGTTCAGATACCAGTAAAGAAATTTCACACTGAAGCTGATTAAGTAGTGCATCAGCTTGCCAAGAGAGATAATGAAATTTCTGTCATTAAAGATAGCCAATGACATGTCCGAACATAGTCTTGAGCAATCGCTTTTAGCTTCAATGTTGCACTTGCTTAGAGCAGAAGTCTGGAGGGAAAATTGGCAGAAGTCTCTTCCAATATATATCTTTTTGTGAATCTAATATGGGTTTTCTGGGGGAGGTTCCAGTTTCTATTAGAGGAGAAAAAAATCCAAAACTTGCACACATCACAATTAAGCAGACAAAAGTTTACCTTAATCCTGGCATTCTTTATCTCCACAACCATGATCTGATAGCTTCCAGTAAGAATTCTCTTAGATCCTTTTCAGTCATAGCCTTCACCACATGCTTTATTTAGGTGATGTGCTGACTTGGAGCTGTGCAGCAGGGAAGGCATCATTGTCAAGAACATGTTTTGGTTCTTTGCAGCTACTGAAGTCAGGAAAGTAAGCTTTGTTTCTTTCAGGCAAACCAGTGTAGGCCTGGAGAACTAGAGCTTATCCCTACTTGTGTCACCAACCTCAACAGACTGCCTATTCAGGGTAAGTTTTTGACAAATGTTTTCCTACTTTTACATATGTACAAATTCCCATCCAGAATCAGACAAATCCATGAAAGAGATTTTAAAGAAGCAGAGATTAAGTGAATTTAGGATCTTTCAACATGGAAAAGAAATGACTGAGGGGTGCAATAAGACAAGTTCTCTAAAGTCATGACCGCCCTGAAAAAGGTGAATAGGGAATAATTCACTGTTTCTTACAAGAACTACAGGGAATATCAAAAGATATATAAAGGATATATTCTTCTCAAAAGAAATTACCCAGCTGCAGACCAGAAGCAAACAAAGAACTCCTCCCACACATAGTGTAATTAAACTACAGAATTCATTGCCCCAGAAATCCATACATGCCAAAAGTATAAATAACTCATAAGAGTGATTAGATAAATCCACAGAAGATCATCTATCAAAGGTTATTACAATGAAAAAGGCAGATATATCCTTTGAAGTGGGAAGTCCGTCATATTGTGACTGAGCATGAAGACATCCATTTTGCCTGTTGACATAAGCTCACCCATACTCTTTTCTCACCCATTCACCGGCAACTGCGTAAACAGTCTTAGCAGATAACAAACGGCATGTACCTAACAAACAGCAGTGCTGTCCCCTTTGACCAGATGCAAAGATAGATATTATGATTTAAGTGCCCTTTTGCTTTACACAAAGGATGTGACATGTTACAAAACACATTTATTGTATTGGCATGAATCCAGTCGTACTGAAACCCAAGCCTGGGGATCCTGGAATGGAGCCAGCTGTAATGTAAAAAACCAAACCCATAAGGAAACTTTATCAAAATAGAAGTAGCGAGTTTGGGAGACTGGATTTACCACCACATTCAAAGAGTTTCCTACTTCTTTTTGTTTCTGGGGTTGTTTGGGTTTGGCTTTTTTATTTATAGTACCTTAACTGAAGGATTATATGTTATGTGTTTTGTTTTCCCATAACTAGCGGTCTTCCTAGTCTTTGACAGAGCATTATCACTCACTACTAGCCCTGTTCTTATTCTCTTTCCCCAGACTTTCACTTCTGGCTGCTGATGCATGTGAAACACATTTTTGTCTTCACACTTAGAACAGTAACTGTCAGTTTTACTGAGGGTTTTCCATTACTGCTTTAGCCAAAGATTTACTGGCATAGCAAAGATGTGATTAAAATGCCTCCCCCTAACTTTTCCTCTTATATTTTGGGGGGGAAGAGTATTCTTTTGGCTGAACAACCACAGTTTTCCACATATGCAAAAACCTTTGCAACTTCAATATATTAAAGTTTAAAAATTCCCACACTTTGCATAACTGACTTGGTATTTTGATAAAGCACACAGTGATCCTGCTGCTGCTTTGAGCCATTGCTTTGCATTGTCTCCTCAGCTCAACAGCAACATTCCTTTTGAAGTTCCTCAAGGACAGCTGGGCCTTGGGGTTTGATACAACCAGAATGACAGGGACCCAAGAGCTGCAGAAAACATCTGGAGGGACCCCATATCTGTTCTCTGAGGTATAAAGGACTGCTTTTAAAAGGAGGGTGGGACTGTGGATTGATGCATAATCTCCCTCTTGTTAAGAAGTGGTATGAATTGAGCACCTAACAGAGAAACAGAAATGAATCCCAGGAGGTGCCTTTGCATTTTTATAAATATCTTCTCTTAAGTCTAGCCCTGGATGCCAAAAAGACTCTTTTCTGACACTGACAGTTAAAAAGCTCACTGTGGTAACATGTTATACCCAGTGACAGTTCAGATCAATAGCAGGCCAAGGACAGTAATCAGCACATCAGGGACATTCCATCTGCTACTGACCACAGTCGCTGCTTCTCCTGCCATCCATTTCTTCCTGGCCATCTCCTCCAAGTGCCAGCGCCTCCAGAGAATCTGTTGGACAGTCCCATCTCACATATTTCTTGGGGTCAATGGCCAGCAGATAGCCATATCTAAAGCTGTGTAGAAAACAGTTTTTCTTCTCTTCACTGGGGCAAAAGTGACATATTCCAAAGAATTTCAGGCGTGATTGCAAAAGCAGTATTTTGAACAGCCAAAGCCTGATGATATTGGGGTTCTCATGCAGGGTAGGCAACACCATTGCAGAATCAAGAATGGGTCCTCATTCTGGCATGGTTGTGAACCCAGGCACTAGTGTACAAGTTAATCTCTGAAGTGTTTTCCTCATGCTACCTTTGGATATATCACATTTTGTATATTTAATTAAGCCATAATTAGGACAGACTGAAAGCGAAAGAATGATGCGAACACACAGGAGTGAGAGACGAACTAGCTCCTTCGTGCCATGTTAAATACAACTGAAGACAATGCTCTTCCTGGTAGGCTGTAGCCTAAGCAGCAAACTGTTGGTTGTACCACATTTTCTATGATTCTGTGAATTTACTGAGTCTAAAAGAGAATCAGATGTGGTTCTCTGTGAATAGAGGCTCTCGCCTCAGAAGAAAATGACTTGGGTTTCAGTTTCTTATTCAACGAATACTTGATGTAAAACACTTTTATCAGAGAAGCTGTTTGAATCCAGGTGAGTGCTCAAACCAAGCAGTGTAATTGCTGTTCTCTGCAGACTTACAGTAAATAAATTAAGCCATCTTTTGATGTGATGAGAACCCATAACACTGCTGTTCTCCCTTTAACATGACAGGTGTGCAAACATAATTCTTCCTTCAGTAAAGCTAATGAACAGGAAAACCTGAAAATCCTGATTTCAGTGCACTGTTGAAGAGTTAGTTCCCTGCACTTCAGGAGGTGATTCTGGGAGAGCCAGTCTTAGATGATACTACCTCCTAGCACCTACTGGGCAGCTTGGAGAAAATCTTTTCAGAGTGCCTGATTCCAATTTAGGCTTCCCTCAACCTGAGTAAATCTTTTGGGCTGTTATGAGTTAGTCTCAAATGACGAGTAAATCTGACTGTCAAAATATTGTGGAAAGACAGGATGAAGCTAATAAAGAAGCTCAGGTGTCTCAGCAGTTCAGCCTGTTGTTCTTTAGATAACAGGGTTTCCTGAAGTGTTTGTCAGAGCTGGTCTTAACTGCTTAAGTCACACCTTTCCAGAAGCTAATTCCCCATTAATCAGAGAAAAAAAGCAATTAAAAACTCTGTTAGAGAGCAAAAAATAACCACAGCCTCAAGCGCAGAAAAACTGCCTGGCTCTGGGAAAAAAATCTGTCCCTGGAGTTCCAGAAGTGTCAGAAAATAAACTAAATTAGAACTTTTGTAGTGTGAGAAAAAAACCCCATGTACCATTTTGAGACATTTTTTGTTAAATGACTAAGGGGCCATCCATCATTGTTTTCTCTGTCTAAACCAGCAAAAAGAGTGTGTAGAGCTCCAAGTACTTAGGTCTAGTAAAGTTAATATTATGGATCAAATGTTTCATTTGATACAATTATAACACCTGATGGCAGGAAGTTCACAGATCAATAAGATCTTATTGTGTTTCAAAACCACAAGTAAAAAAAAATCTCAAAGACACAATTTCCTTTGGGTATAATATATTGAGATAACATCTGCTTTTGTGGAAATAAATAAATACAGGCAGATAGTTGTATTCCATTTTATTGGAAAAAAAACTGCTTATAGCTCATTTTGTAATTCTATGGAACACTGTTTGAGGAACAATTTATGTATAAATAAGCAGGGGGGGTTGGAGCTAGGTGATCTTAGGGTCCTTTCCAACCCTAACTATTCTATGATTTTATGATTCTATGATTCTATGAAACATATGAAATATGCAAACACAATCTAAAATACAAGAGCTTTCAAGATAACCTGTGTGCCACCCCTTCCCTTCTGCTTGATGATTAAAAATAAAACAGATGTTAACAGACATGAATCTATAGTCTGCTCTGTTGCATGTGTTTAAAATACCTCTTCCTAAAGAGATCTAGGACCTGCTGCAATATCTATTGAAATCAACATCACCATTTAAAACGTCAAAGGCAGCAGCTCACATCAAAACAGAGCAGGTAAAACTGCCAAATGTTTTACATTAAGTACACTGTTTTATGGCAAACTTTTTAGTTAAAGAAACTGAGAATGGGCTGACCTTTTTTAAATATTCTTTGGTCACAGTTGCTGTCCTCTCAAACTACTTGTGCATTTACTGTACTGAAAAGTAGGTTTTTATCTGTCTCTATGGACCTAATGATCTGCCCATAGAAATAGATACCTATTCAAAATAGATACAAATATGTCACATTATTATGTTACACTTATTTAATCAAAGTTATAGAGAAAATGTACATTGTAGTGACCATGCCAACACTTCAGACTATTCTCCAGAAATTAATATCTAACGTTGAATAATAAAGACTTCAAAGTAAGATTTTTTTTTTATTCAATGACAAATTGATATTTTAGGGTTTATTTCCTCTAATCACAAAGATTCTGACTCTATTTCACTTTGCCTCTAGCTACTCAGCATTGAGATTCTGCCAATTCTGCAATAAAAAAGCCTTTACAGATGTAGCTTGTATGAAACACAGTGATAAAAAAAGTAAGTTTCACCATAAAACTCAAGAGAAAGATTCACTGATGTCTTAGAAGAATGTTTCTTGTAATAGAGGGTGACAACAGCAATTGCCTCCATGGTTTTGTCCTAGTTGTCAGGAGTGCTATGACTTGTCTTATCTATGTAATCAGATGCTCAGTTCAGATGGAAGAAGACAGGCAGCTTGTTATAACCAGTAAAACAATGGGATAGCAGAGAATCACATCTTCTTTGGACAATGTAAAGGGATGTGGGTTTGGCTGTGGGAAAACCTCTATATGCATATCAAATCACAGAATAACTACTGGTGTGAAAACAAATGTGTACAGTTTCTTTGCTTCCAAACTATCTTGCCTTCTCAACTGGTTCCCTGCTTGAAAGACAGATGTTTTCTTAACTCACCAGATCTAGTTTTCAGGGGATGAGCAGTACTGTGTCTAGTGAAAGTGCATGTGGCCAAAATCGTGCAGTGAATACACAAGAGTCATAGAGGGATGCAGGACTGAAGGGAACCCTAGTCCAGTGCTTGCTCCAGGCAGGACTGACTTCAGAGCTAGATCATGCTGCCCAAGAACTTCTTCCATTATGTTTTGGAAATCTCCAAAGATAGAGATTCCCTGGCCTCTCTGGGCAACTTGTGCCTATGCTCAGACACTCTTGTGGAGATGAATCTTTTTCCGTCCACTTGGAATTTTTTATGTTGCAGTCCATGAATATTGCACCTCCTCTCCTTTCTTTATGGACCCCTGACTCCATTTTTTCTATGACACAATTTTGGGTAGAAGAACACAGCAATCAGATTCCCCTGAACCTTCTCTTTAAGCTAAACAAACAGATTCCCAGCTTCTCACTGTACATCGTGTACTCCAGCTCCTCATCCATCTCAGTGCCGCCCGCTAGACTCACTACAGATGTTCTGTTGTGCAACAAAGTCCACAGTAGCTATCGTCTTTTGATCTATTCTTCTTCTTCAACTATCCAGCTGTGTAATTCTGAGAAGACCAAACCACAATAATTCTTTTTCTCTTCCCTCTTTGTTAACTATGTCCCTTTGGGATGCAAATGCTTCAAAATAGGAATTTCTTCTACCACTTGTACACATAGTTCCAAATATACCAGGATTCTGATCTCTGTTGGCTTCTGGGCATTGCTACAATAGAAAGAGCAATAAAACTTATAAAACTTATTCACAATAAGCACACAAGGAAAAAATAATGGAATAGGACAAAAAGGAGAAAGACTTAACCACAGAAAGTTGCCTTAAGTATGAAACGAGAAATGATGATTTTTACTGTGTCCAGATTGCTTCTTTCACAGAGCAAAGGAGTTAGTGGAAGCTGAAATAACCACCCTATTTTCTCCATTTTCACTTCACTGCCTGGAGCTGCCATTCTTGTATCCTCCAAAGTCACTGTACAAAGGCATTGCTTATGGAAATCACACCTCCCATTTTATTTATGCTAGAGTGCTCTCTCCAGGGTGGGCTTCACCAGTGCCTTGCTCTGGTTTTATACCAGTAGATCTCACTGAAATATTAGAGCTGTCATAAATATAATGGGCAAAGACAGAATCAGGCCATAGATGTGATATGTGTTTCAGAGGTTCCTAGAATGTTATTTATTTTTTTTCATTGTGAAATATAAGTTCTCTCCTTTTTTAGTTGCCTCACTAAATGGAGAATCAACCCAATGATTCTTAAACTTAGGCAGGATATCTGTGTAGTTGTTAATGTTCTCATTACACAAGTTATATTGGTAATCTCATTCTTGTAAATAGGTGATCAGTTGAAAAATGTAACAAGTCACACAGAAGAGATTCAGAGCAGCCCTGCAGAGAAGGACTTGGGGGTGTTGGTCGATGAGAAAATGAACATGAGCAAGCTTCAGTGTGTGCTCGTAGCCCAGAAAGGCAACCGTATCCTGGGCTGCATCAAAAGGAGCGTGACCAGCAGGTCGAAGGAGGTGATCCTGCCCCTCTACTCTGCTCTCGTGAGACCTCACCTGGAGTATTGTGTGCAGTTCTGGTGTCCTCAACATAAAAAGGACATGGAACTGTTGGAACAAGTCCAGAGAAGGGCCATGAGGATGATCCAGGGGACTGGAGCACCTCCCGTATGAAGACAGACTGAGGAAGTTGGGGCTGTTCAGCGTGGAGAAGAGAAGGCTGCGTGGAGACCTCATAGCAGCCTTCCAGTATCTGAAGGGGGCCTGTAGGGATGCTGGGGAGGGACTCTTCATTAGGGACTGTAGTGATAGGACAAGGGGTAATGGCTTAAAACTTAAACAGGGCAAGTTTAGATTGGATATAAGGAAGAAGTTCTTTACTGTGTGGGTGGTGAGGCGCTGGAATGGGTTGCCCAGGGAGGCTGTGAATGTTCCATCCTTGGTGGTGCTCAAGGTCAGGTTGGACAGAGCCTTGGGTGAGATGGTTTAGTGTGAGGTGTCCCTGCCCATGACAGGGGGATTGGAACTTGATGATCTTAAGGTCCTTTCCAACCCTAACTGTTCTATGATTCTATGATTCTATGTCCTTAAGGTAAGATTGATGTTATCATTATATTGTTCAAGTGTGCATATTTTATCACTTAATAAACTTGACCTATCTTACTAGTCATTTAGAGTTTTATATAAACATAGTTTTTCCTCTTTCTGAGTAGCAAGATAAAACTGTCTATATGAAGAATTTAAAGTACAGTGCATCAGAAAAATTTTTGGTGCTATAGAACTCCACCCCTTTTTTGTTTTCCCCCAAGACATTTCTTGTTCCAAAGTGTTAAGAGAAGTTTTCCATTTCCAGTTTCTAAATGAAGCTTGGGAAGCATATTCTGCTGTTTATTTCCCAGTTGTGGAGGATTAAAAATAAAAAATATTGTCAAAGATTCATCTGTGAAAGTGCACATGAACAGGCCATCAAAATTACTGCTGGTAGAAAAAGTTTTGTTTCCTATCATTTTTCCTTCTGTTTCATAGATAAACGACTCAGACAGCCACAATGGCTAGGATTACAGAAGTAATTAAACGTTCATCCTCCAGGTTACAGTTGAAAGTATTAAGCCCAAGTTCTTGCTTCCTTTCATAGATCTGACATATATTTAAACCAGTAGACTAAAAGGCATGGAAAAATAATGGGACTTTCCTGGAACAAAATCACAGCTTAAATAAGTAAAACCATATAAACACAAAACTCAAACAGAAATCTCCTCCAATTCAACTTCTTTGGTGTTGAGACTCTCCTAGATGAATTCAGAAAAAGTGATTCAACTTTTTTCTATTTTAAATTACCCATTTCCATATAATAGGGAAATAATGATCTGTGGGTTTTTTGGGTCATCTGTCTTTCTCACAACATTTCTTGACCCAAAAAGCATAGGGTTCTTGACTTTCTTGGTTTCTGTTTACAGAATTTTCCTTATAAATGTAATATAATATAAAACCCTGCAGCTTTTCTCTCAAGAAACAAAAGAAATAAAATCATGTACTTTTTCCCCCCCCCCCCCCCGGTTATTATTTGTCTAAATGAATTCCATTAACATACAACACTTCCTCTTAAATTAACAATTTTTAATACTGTTTTGCATATTATACAGTTGGCTCTTTCCTGAGAGTTAGTGGTTCCATGGAAACATCAGATCAGTGCTCAGTGATGGCAAAAAATATGGTGAGTGCTAGTAAATTATTAGGAAAAGAATAGAGAATAAAAGACATTGTTATGTAGCTGCCATGCAGTTTTAAAACTTCCTTGCTAACTTCTTCCCCTACTCTTTCACTGTTAAAAGGCTATAGCAGGACTGGAAAACATATGGACAAGGTTAACAGTGAGGATAAAAGGTATGGAAAACCTCAGTATGAGAACAACTAGACAAGGACTCTCCAACTTAGGATGGAGGTCACTGAAGTTACGGAAAAGGTACACGAAAAGTCTATGAAATCAGCGCAGCCTGGGTGGAGGTTTCTATGAAAAAAAAAACCTAGGAGGCTTTAAATAAGGCTAGTAGGTAGCAAGTTCAAACAAACCAAAGGAGGAGCTTCTTCACACAACATTAAACTATGAAACTCCTTGCCAGCTGCTGGTGAGAGCAAACCTCTTGCATGGCTTTGAAGGGAGACAAGGTGGTGTAAGAGAGAGAAATCCACACAGTGGTAAAACAGGGAGAAGTCACTTCTGCACTGAAAAAGTTGCCAAGCAGTAAATACTTGATGCTGGAAGAATATCTGAGGCACTTATCACTACAAATTTCTTATGTCCTTTCCCTAGGTAAGCTGATGACAGCGAAGGCATGAGGCCATCCATGCCTGTGTGGCAATGGCCAAATAATTGCACTTCCTGCGTGAACACCCATGACCTTCAATCTTCTCTCACATCTGTCAAAAATAGATTTTCTCTGCCTTCTTCCAAAGGCAAACTTTTAGCTCTGGCCAAGCTCATCAGATTCTGACTTTTCCTGTATTCTGCATTAAGCACTGGTTTGTACCACCCCTCCAGACTCTGCATACTGAATTTAATGCAGCCCAAATTCATCCTGTTGCTCTAAACATAGTTTGGAAGCCAAGTCAGAGTTTCTTTCCACCTGTGCCTACTCTACCATTGCTGTCTTGACTGCTCATCTGACTTAGCAGGGATATCTGAGCCTTAAAAGCACCTTAGTAGGCTGCTGCAGATACTGCAGGTGGTTGGGAAGCAGGTGAAGCCAAAGGGGAAGGGTATAAAGGACATTTATCACAATTGTTTGTTCCATGTTTGTTATTTCAGATGTTTCTTTTTTATTTTTACACACTTCCACTACAAATAACATAGATGGAAAGTAAAATCATTAGCTTGAATGACTAGGGTACTTGGGAAGACTAGCAGACTCCTGCATCATTGACACGCTCAAGGGCAGGGCTACCATTCAAAGGGACCTTGACAGGGTGCAGATAGGGGCTGACAAGAGCCTTGTGAGGTTCAAGTCCTGTACCTGGGAAGGACAAACCACTTGTAGTAACACAGAGGGGTGATGTTCCTGCTGGTGAAAAGCTTTGCTGGCATGGGAGTTCTGGTAGCAGCAAGCAGAACATGAGCCAACGGTGTGCTCTGACAACCAAGCCAACTGTACCATGGAGTATGTTGACAGGAGTATATGTATCAAATTGAGGAAAATTACTATCTCCTTCTACTCAAATCTTCTTGAGATTTGTTAAACAGCATCTCAAATGCTGCATCCAGTTTTGGGCCCACTAATACAAGAAAGACATTGATAAGATGAAACATATTCTGCAGAGGGGGCCACCAGAACAGTCAAGGAGGTGGATGGCCAATCCTGGGAGGAGAAGCTGAGGGAACAGAGCTTGTTCAGCCTGGAAAGAAGGCTTGGGGTGGGACACAAAGCTAATACCAGACTTCTAAAACCTACAAGGTGGTCATCAAGTAGATGGAGGCGGGCTTTCCACAGTGGTGTGTGCCAGCAGGGCAAGAGACAAGGGACATAGGTTGAAACAACAGAGATTCAGACTGGATATAAGAAGACACTTTTCCAACACAATCAAGCAGTGGATCAGGTTGCCCAGAGAGGGTGTGCAGTCTTCATCCTTGGACATTTCAATGCCAGACTAGGTAAAGCCTTAAGTAACCTGGTCTGACCTCACAGCTCACCCTGTTTTGAGTACTAGGTTAGACTGGATGACCTCCTGACCAGAATATTCTTATCATCCTATGGAAACCTCCTGAACCCTAAGAACCTCTTGAACCTAAGAACCCACCTGAATTTGCAAAAGTGCAAAGAAATAATTCTTTCCAATACTAGCACTGTTCTAAATATGGCTATTAAAGCTATGCAAATAAGTAATTTCCTTTGGCACATAAACTTTCACTATATAATTAGCTTTAGACTTTGTACTTCTTGGTCTACCTAAAATGAATTATATTCAGTACTTTCTCCATATGCATTCAGTTACAGCATGGCAAAAGCTATTAAAAAATTTCTGTGAATCTATTTTTACAAACTCCTGTGTCTTCCGTTGTCCCAGAATGATCCACAATTTTTAATTACATTTGGCAGAAGAAGAAAGTTGGTTTTGTAGGTTTTGTATTTACAAGCATTCTGGAGGAAATGAAATGTGTTATTCAGTTTAGCATCTAATGCTTAACGATGGAACAGTGAGGTCAGAGTTCTTATTTTTATTTTTTTTTAAGATGATTTAAACATGTATATATCTCCTAAAAATACATCCTCTACCCAGATCCTATAGGGATGGAGTACACTGAGGTAAAGAGAAGGAAGTACTTTTAGTCTCATACTATGCACTTCTACTGAAAATAGCAAGCTTGAGTGTTCATTAATTCAATAGATGTAAGAAAGAGAAAAATATTATAAATGTGTTGGTTATGGTGTTAACTTCTAAGACTGGACATGCAGACATCAGTACTTTTTCCAGAGATGTTTTTCATACAATATGGATCAGGTTCATTGAAAGAAACTGGTAGCACCTTTCTTCACCAGAATAAAATGTAGGCCATTGAAACACCCTTCAAGGAGGTTGCAGATACAGGAGCATGTCCTTTGAAGAAATCATGAAACTAGAAGCTGGGTCTCCAAGTGAATACTCTCACTCCTGACCTGCCAGCAGACACCAGCTCCTCTGTTTTGAGTTCTTCTGTTTTTGTGCTTCATTTATAATTTTTCTTTTTAGAGCTGTTCAGCCTTTTTTGTCTCCCATCAGCTTACACCAAAGACTGAAAGCCTGCAGTTGGGCAGGAAGTGTGTATACAGCTGTTGAATGAGACATCCGGCATAAGTTAAGTGGCTTGAGAACCAAAGGACCAGCACAGGTCTCAACAGGAGCCAGACTTGCTTCATATTCAAAGCAGTATCCAGAACAAGGAGCAGAAGAAGCACTGTGACTGGCAGTGTTTATACATCCTTAATCTGTGCATCTGAGCGCTGAGAAGAAAGTCCACTGTGCTACTGATATAGAATCACAGAATCATAGAATAGTTAAGGTTGGAAAGGACCTTAAGATCACCTAGCTCCAATCCCCCTGCCATAGCCAGGGACACCTCCCACTAAACCATGTCACCCAAGACTCAGGCCAACCTGGCCTTGAGCACTGCCAGGGATGGAGCATTCACCACTTCTTTGGGCTACCTGTTATATAATATAGTATATACTTACAAAAACATAACACACAAAAGAAAGTGAAACAATTAGTACCATACATGATCTATATATATAACTCAATTTCACAGAACATCCCTTACAGCAGAAATGTACTATGGATTTTATGTAAATAAATATCAGCCCTTAGTACCTGAGCAATAACCCTGAATGCTCACTGGAGAATTACTTGTAGTGCAGCAAGATAACGTTCAAAAATGAAAACTACCTCGTGGAGTACTAATAACAATATCAAATAGCAAGAAGAAACGTGATATGAGCCAAGTAATTATTTGTTGTTTGAAGAGCTACATAATTCTAAGCTCTCTATTTTTTTATGTGATTTTTCTGTCATTCCTCCTGTGATGATGATGGCAGAGGCACAGCGCTTGTATCCCTCCTATAGCTGGTACTCCCTGCATTCACAAACAATAGAATTCTAGGATAGGTTTTATTTAACATTCTTCTTAGGTTCAGCAAAACACTTCAAAATCCTGCATGTGGAGTGACGTGACACAAAAACCAACATCAAAAGCAAACCCATTAGCAAAAGCAATCAGCCATTACTTGATAATCACTAAGCAGCCCTGTGCAACTCTCAAGTGGTCATAGTGCACACTCCCTTGCTGTAGATGATGAAAGGCAATCATAATTTTCCTGAACAAAGTAGTTGGTTATATAGCAGTACCTGCCTAGGACACTCCAAAACAAGGAGATGTATGTTCCCTCTTTTCTGTATATTTAATTTTAATTAAGTTTTGAAGCTTCAAATAAACCAAAAGCCCAGATGAATGAATTGCTACCTCAAAACCCGATCTTCTTTTATCACTTTGCTAAGTGACCACAGAGGTCTATTTTAATAGAGCTTCCCAGACTTGCAGACAAATTCAGTTCTTATATAACCAGATATATGAAGTCCTGTTGATGCAATCAGATTGTGATCATGTAGCACATAAGGTTGAATGTGCAGTATAGAACTTGGCTGTTATTGCAGAAGTTACCCATTACTTACATAGCTTTTACCACAAATTTCAAGGACTAAAGAAATCTAATGTGGTTGCAATTAGCATAATTCAGAATTTGAAATGATTGCTTGGCCTCGGTTCCCTGATTTCAGCACTCAGGTGTAATGTCTGAATGTGAAGCATTGATGGTTACAAAAAATGGCTGTGGCAGCCCTCTCTCTAAAACAATCTACCACTCAGGCAGACGTGGAAGCAGAATGATGAAAAACCACATCAACTTTTACATGATGATACATTCTTTATCAATAATGGTTCATTTGCCAAGAAGTGAAAAGGAGACAGTTTATTATTTACACAGAAGCACAGAACACCTTCATTGGTCTTGCTATGTATGAACCGATAACTCCACTATTAATATTGGGCTTTTATCAATAAAGATTCTTGTTGTTGCAATTTATGTGATGCTCATGTGCAAACTCTGTTGAACACACATATCAAATGATTTGGTCCATGCTTGCTGCCCTCTAAGCATTCCTTGTCCAGAACAGCATCGTTGTTCCTCAGTGTAGAATAGCTTGAAGTTAGCCACTGACCTTTGCAAAGCATTTCTGCTCAAACTATGCTTATATTAAAAGAGTAGGAAGAGATTGAAATTATTTGTTTAAACAACTGCAGTAGACCAGTGTCATGATTATTTACATATGACACACCCGAAAAAAAGGAAGAAAGAAACACATTTAATTTTCTTATGCAAAAATGTGATTGTCCTACCTCCTTTATTCACCCAAACATCTGTGGATGTTTTCTTACATTACATGGTGATTCATCATCTGTGTAATCTTACATTTTAAGTTGCATCAGAAGGAATATCTTAGTTGTGGCTCTAGCTTTATAAGCTCTTTCCAGTATTCCTCAAGAATTTTTTTAGTCTTCTTCTTCAAAAGTAATTTTTTTCTAGTTTATTGAAGAGATAGCAGATATTTTTCTTGTTAAATTAAGGACCGCTTTGTATCTTAAGAGTTAAAAATGCTATTTTGCCAGACTCTGTGACATGTCTGTACTTCTGTAACCTATTAGCAACTCCTTGACTCAGTCTGAGGTGAACATTTTCCTCTTCCTTTATGTTTGGTGACTGAAAGTCATCTTTCTCTAAGCTCTACATCTCATAACTATCTTATATTGTTACACATATGCAAAACCCCATTTAATTAGCATTAATGAACATAGTCCTGACGGAGATAAGATGCAACAGTAATTAGCTACCTCAGGAAAACATGAGTTTGAGGTGAAAAGGTTTTAGAAATAAGTTTTCAGGGGTTACTGTAAACTTGGCCACAAATTCATGAGGCTTTGTGTCCCTCAACTGTGCCTATTCTAACACTGAAGAAGTATGAGGGAGTTTTGGTGTAGCCTGCCTATTCTGTAAGATCCATGTTAGCAGGTCATCTTGGGAGGGTCTGATTGCTTTGTTCTGCTCAAAGAGGTGTTATAGAGAAATGGAGTCAGACACTTTTCAGAGGTGTGCATGAAGGAGTGGACACAACACTCAGCCGGAAAGGAAGAAATTCCAAATGGATGAAAGGAGGAGATTCACCTCCACAAGAATGTCTGAGCACTGGCACACATTGCTGTCTGGAAGATGAGAGGATGGAAAATGTCCATCCTTGGAGATTTCCAAACATGCTTGAATAATTTCCTGGACAGTTTGATCTAGCTCTGAAGTCAGTCCTGCCTGGAGCAAGAGCTAGACTGCAGATGACTCTATGTATTTAACTGCCTGGTAGTGAAGGAAAATAGCTGTGTTTCAAGCAGGATCAGGGGAAAAGACAAGATGCTTTGGAAGCAAAGCAGCTCAACAGATTTGCTTATCCTCCACTGTTTTTTTATTACCACAGCATTTCAATTCATTACAAACATGAATGATTTTACCTCTTACTAGCCACATATAACATTATCACCACTTCACAGACAGTGAGTTAAACACAGAGAGCAAAGCCCTAATTATCTTGCCCAAAGGTCGAATGCAGAGCCTGTGGCAAATTCAAGAGCAGAAACATCTTCTAAATACTGTTACAGAGCTTTAATTTTAAGCATTCATCGTCTCAAGAGGATTTACTTGCCCTATTACTACAAAACTGTAAAGTAGTAACTGAGGTACTAAAGCATCCAAAGTACTATTGGCTTCCTACTTTTTGCCTGGTAGCATACAAATGTGTTATTTGTACTGGTAATGTGATTTAGACTGTGAAAGCTAATACACTTTAACAAGCTCTGACCTGGATCCAAACAATCCTGCTGTTTATATATCCCAGTACAGGCAATGAGTAAGAATCAGATGTAACATTTACAATATTCAAATATTTACGCTGTTGGCAAGGAACCTTCACATGGAGCTCAATACTGAATGGTGGACTAATCAGCAGCTGTAAATGTGTTATTAACACATACACATTCAAGTAAATTTGGAAGCAGAAATCAACCCCCCACTACCTGGTCAGAACTGCTATGGCAGTCATCCTGCAGTAATATTTCACCAGTATATTATCAATAAAGTGACAACAAACAAAACAGATTGTAAAATTTATTTTTTTAAGAAGAATATTCAGAGTGTTTGGAATAATTTCTCCCAGCAAAATGACAAATTAGTCAACTTGTAGAAATTCAAGCTCACATTTAGGTTTGCATTTGGATTAGAGAAAAAAGCTTAATCAATAAAAAAGAAGGGAAACACAGATGGTTACTTACCTTTTCAGTGATTCTGTTAAAATACAACTTCTTATTTCCTTTTAAACAAAAACTTCCAAGCATGTTTGTCACCCAAGTGATACATCAACCAAAGCCTGTTTTCCTGCAGAAATTGATCTCATCCACTACGATACCGTGCAGTCAGCATGCGGCATTCCTTCCCTGTCTGGCCAGGCAGTACCCCCAACATCACACCTGCCATAATCTTCACTTCCTTCACCCTCAGTGCTGCCGTCCGTGTCCCTGGCAGTGCTCTCAGTCCTCTCCATTGCCCTTGGACAGCAGAAAAGCAGGAAGTGACATATTTGGCTGTTGGACCTTACTGTGACCATCAGATCCAACTGCACATGCAGCTACCTGGTGCCTGCTGGGGCCTCTGCTATGGAGGGGCACACTCCAGCTCTGCTGTCAGGTACTCTCTTCTCTCTGCCAGGAGCCCCTCCCCAAGGTTCACGAAGTTTGCAGCAGCTTCATACCTCTGGTAACCGTACAGCCCTGTCTCCTCAAGTTTAAAAAGGGATCAAAAGCATTTAAGGCTGAAAGAGAAACAGAAAAGTCACTCAAATAAACTTCCTCAGGAAATTAGGATCGAAACACTCAATACTATTATTTATATTTATCTATTAATAATGCGGCAATGCAGAGGGAGTGTAGGATTTTAGCCAGCTACTCTGTACATCTTAATTAAAAGTTATGCACAGAAGCCTATACAAGGCAGAAAATATGTTCCCTGAAGAGAATCCCTGGGAACCTACTTTAATACAAACTGAGAGGAAGTACCTATGCATCTAATATAACTGCGGGACATATTGATCTTATGGAATTTGAAAAGCAGATGAATGGAAAATGTGACTAAATCTTTTTTAGTTTACCTGATGGAAAAGAGACAAATGTGTATACTGTTGATTACAGTGCTAAATTCATTGAGGACAGCACAGATGTGTGAGTCACAGCTGTCTTCTGTCTGAAAGCTTATGCTTTAAAGCCAGTCTCCTAACACCCTTGCTGCAGCATTTCCTCACATCAATATTCAGGAACATTTTAATGACTTCTTCCTTACAGCTTTCTGTATCTACAAGAAGTATACTTCTTTCAGGAGAGTACTGCCCACGGATGAGTGGCCATACTCTACCTTCATCTGGTCCTTTTAAGTTTACCTTCAGTCAGTGCATTTATTTACTTCCATATTTGTTCACAGTAGGCTTTAGTCCCTAAAAATAAACAGGATTTTCACAGAAAACAGCAGAATAAGAATCTGACAGTTTGGGTTTGGGTTTTTTCTTTTTTTTTTAATCCGATTTCTACCATAATGGAAATATACATAAGAATAAAAAGTAGAGTAAAAAAAAAATTAAAAAAAAAAATTGCCTTCAAAGCTCACACGACAGAAGGAAAAAGAATTTTTATTTTTTCATATGCCAACCTACTTAAAATATTTTTGCTCCCTCTGGGTAAATAAGTGCTTCCTAACGTTCAGTCTGAACCTCCTCTGGTGCGGCTTTGAGCTGTTTCCATGTGTTCTATCTGTGGATCCCAGGGAGAAGAGCTCAGCTCTTTCTGCTCCACTCTCCCTCCTCAGGGAGCTGTAGAGAGCAATGATGTCGCCTCTCAGCCCCCTTTTCTCCACACTAGACAAGCTCAAAGTCCTTTGCTGCTCCTCACAGGACATGCCTTACAGCCTTTCCACCAGCTTTGTTGCCCTCCTCTGGATGCCTTCAAGGACCTTCATATCCTTCTTAAACTGTGGGGCAGAGAACTGCTCCCAGCACTCAAGGTGAGGCTGCATCAACACTGAATACAGTGGGATCATCACCTCTCTTGACCAGCTGGTCATGCTATGTTGGATGCACCCCAGGATGAAGTTTGCCCTCTGCGCTGCCAGGACTCACTGCTGACTCACATTTTTCAAGCCTACTGCTGACCAGCACCCCCAGATCCCTTTCTGCAGCACTGCTCTCCAGCCATTTCTCTCCCCATTTATATCTGTGCCCAGTGTCACTCTGTCCTAAGTGCAGAACCCAGCATTTCAACTTGTTAAATATCTAGATCCCTCTGCAATGCCTCTTGTATCTTCAGCCTATATAAGACCCAGCTCATAACCTTAAAAATCCTTATCTGCTTTTCCTATCTTGGGAGCTCCTAATTTTCTCCCCCTGTAGATCTTCCCAATTCAGTGCTTAGCCACAGCCTCTCCCTGATTCTCTGTCCCTCGCTCTGCAAACCACTTTCAGGGTTAGACCTCTGTTATTGATTACCTTCCCCACAGCACCTCTAACCCCACACCGATTTATGAGCCCAGCCCCAGGCTGCCCAGCTGCTCCGTCTTTTAATTGAAACTCAGCCCCCTGTATTCTTCACGCTTCTGCAGTGAAAGCCCATTTCTATTCTATTCTATTTGGTTCTTGTGTGGATTGTATCAAATGTGCCTTGCTTTCAGCCTAACAGCATTGTATAAATATTTTGACAGAACAAAACTCTTTCACTTAAAGAGCAGTGTCGGCAGTGCTGACTCTGAGGACACTTACACCACTTTCCCAAATAAAATGGTCTCAGATTTCAGCATCATTAAAGCTGAAGGCTTGCAAATACACCATTATCTTTTGTTTTACCATCCTTTGTGGGCTCCATTAGAGACATGAAAGCTTTCTGACATTGTATAGAGTTTACTGACAATGCTTTTTTTTTTTTGTGCACTTATCTAGAAAAGCAGAGGTTTAAGAACAAGGAACTGCTATTCCTATTTTACCCACTGAAACCTACTACTGAGCATCTCAAAGAGCTCTTTGTTAACCATGAAATACTATGCAGAAGTGATTAATTAACTGTTGTGATGTAAAAACACCTGGGAACAGTTGTTTATAAGCAGCTTTATAATGTTACAAGTTGTGTTAGCTGTTTATGTTGTTCACCCAGCAGAGAGTTTGCTGGGTATGCTATCTTTTCATATTCATGGTTTTAAATCTATTTCCACATTCACCTTCTGTTCTTCAGTCCATGACCTGAAATTCTCTGTTGTTTGGGTGTTAGAATATTTACCCGTGATGTGCTGGGGAGAAGCCATTTCGGCTGCAGAACAAAATTTTTTGCTCATTTGTAAGCCCACTTTTATGCGTGTTCAATGGATGCAAATTTTACCACTGGAAAAATGAGGGTGTATCAAGAATCACTGTGTGCAATGTGCATGTGGCAAAGCACATTGCAGAGTATAAACCTAATTTGGACATTGGTGTCTCTGGCATAAAAACCTAGCTCTTATTTCTGTTATATTTCTGAACAGCCACTACATTCTTCCCTCCTGTTGAAAGGATTAAAAATCCAAGGATTGGGTATTTAAATGCCTAGTTAAAACATGCTTCTCATTCCAGTGTGAAAAAAGAGAAAAAAAAAACAAAAACAGAAGTAAAGCTTAGACCAGAAGAGGTAAAGATCTACTGGTGGGGTGGATCATGACATGGTATATTTTTTTTTCCCTACAAGACATCATTTTATGGTAAAATGCAGTAGCAGTTTGTTGGATCATAAGGAAAAGTCTAGATAACTGTCCTCTACCAGACTTATTCCTCAAGCTTGCTCATAAACATCGTTGTCTAATTTTAGCTCTGGATATGTATCTACTGATTTTATTTCAAAGCATGTTAATGGCTGTCTCTGTCCCAGGTTAGCTGCAGTCCACACTACAGCAATAACCATTGTACCACTGTAATACCATTGACCACTGGTATCACTGCTTCAGTGAACACTCAAGTAAAGAATGACAGCAATATACCAAATCAATATTTACACCTTATTCTTTACTGCTATGTTTAGATATTGAAAAACACATTTCTTCTTGTCAGAATCCGTAGCATTGATTCCTCTATACTTTAGCAGTATCATTCAAGTTTCCAATCTGTGCAAAGAGTAAAAAGCATATAACCAGCAACACCAACAAATTTCTAGCAGAATGTAATCTAGTACTGCACACCCATTCTCTGCAATTGCATTTAATTCCTGAGAGAGGAATTCCTTAATTCCAGGAGAGGGGGTGGGAGGGGGACTCCACTCTTCCTACCACTGATCTCTCCTCACTCTACAATTTCTAGTGCTTAATTAAGGAAAGCGGAAGTCTCATATGAGCAAGAGGGAAGGCAGAAAATGTGGAGAAAATGAGAAAGAAATGGATGTGGGCTGGAGGAAGTGAAAAGTAACACAGAAAAAAAAACACAACCAGAACCAAAAAACAACCAAACAAAAAAATACCCAAACAACAACCAATCACAAAAACAATCTGGGGAGAAAAGGTGGCCTGGGTGCAGAGGCAAGTGGAGGCCAGGATGGAAGAGTCTGGGCAAAAAGGGACTGATGGACAAGGATGTTGCTCTGAGTGGAAAAAAAAACAAACCAACCAAAACAAAAAAGTGAGAGAAAGTGGAGAAAAAAGCAGGAACAGAATGAGTAGTATGAAGCCTGAAGTATAAGCAGGCAAGGACTACATCTATTATGTCCTTATGATCATATTGAGGGAACAATTCCTTTTCTAGCAATTGCTCCAAACAGCTAATGTCTTTAACAGACCTTTCAATTGTTAATCCCAGTTGGTGTAAACTAAGCACCTCCATGTTGCAGAACATTTGGAATAAGTCCTAGCTTGGCACTGTTGCACATGCCTTTGCACCTACATGCTCACAAACTTACCTGCAAATCTGTGTACTTCATATTGAGCATTTGTATGTTCTACACAGGTCGTGTGAGCACATTTCTTTTGTTTTAGCAAGCCTGTTCAGACCTATGTTAAAAAAATATCCAAGGGAGGCTTCCCTGCTACTTTCCTCTTCTTTGGCAGAGAGGTTTTCTTGGTTGTGAAGCACTCCCAGTTCAACCCAGCATAATACAAAACATACAGCTATGCTGGCCTCCATTCTGCCCATCATTTAGCTTGATGTTTAAGATTCAGTGTGTCTCTACAGCTCAACCAAAATGATGAGAGAATAATTTTTTGTCAGTTATTCTAGGCTTTTACAGTTTTCTGAGGTCGTATGTCGAATGTGCATGTGTTGTGTAGCAGAGGGTCATAATAAGCTCTATAATATAATATAATGATAATCATATGATAATATGTACACGTGGTGTCTTTACTTGTTATCTGATCTCTTAATTTATATCTGATCATTCTTTGTGTCTTGACTATGGAGGCTGCATATTCCTTGGGACTGGAAGAGTGTACTATGTTCACTTGGAAGTTACTCCATAAAACCGTTCAGTGACTCTTGTTTGAGTTATTTTCATTCAATCATACTTCTGCTTAAGAGCAGGCAGGAAATCCTTGTACAGTGCTCATAGAACAAAAAGAGTTTAATAGGTATTATGACGACTATACACTTGGCATCTCTCCTAATATGGTAGATGCAGTTTTCTGGAAGGTCTTCAGAAAGCTGAGGCACTATAAGGGTAGGATTGTGCTAACAAAACCATATAATATAAATGTAAAATAAAGGCATAAAGAAGTAAAGAAATCTCCATATATGTGTTCTCAATAAAGAGTAAAACTCAGGGAAAACAGGAAACAAAGGTAGCTTTCTTAAGTGGAAAATAAACATGCACACAGTTTATGATAGCATGAAAGGAAACCTTAGGTTTTAATGTTTGATTATCCACTTCCTCAGGACAAAGATCTCATTATCCATACAAAGTGCTAAGGTTTCCTAACCTTTCTCCTACCCCTATTCCTAGCATTACAGTCTATCACATGATAATACATTTCCCTTTATATCCTTCCTTGCAACAATATGATAGAAGTTCAGCTCGTAAACTCACAGGCAGTCATCTGGAGTGGAACCGGCATGATTGCTATCCCATGTTCTTGATAAACATTGCTGACTTTAGGAACTCTTGCATCTTGATAAAAGACTTTTGCCTTCAGAAGAGAGCCCTGGTTAGGTGTATTGACCAGGCTACCAGTGGTCTGAACCGATGGAGTCTGGATCCACATTACTGTTTTGGCTCGGAACAAGAGAGTGTTTTCTAAGCAAATCACACAGTACACACCTCCCTTGAACTGGTTCTGTTCACAGCAAAGTTTCCGCAGACCCAAACTAGACATCTTTCAGAGCAATCAAAAATTGGAAGATCCTCTCCAGGTGCTTACCAAGCAGTCGGCAGCTCCTAAAGAGGGATAACAATCCAAAGCAATATGTTAATCACACTGAGCTGAACTACTCCTGAGCATACTGGCCATTTAATCTTCAAAAACTGGTGCAACATATCCTGACATGATTTTCAAGCAATATAAAAGAGAAAATATCATGTGTGCCTTCATATTTATGGAGAAGTTCCAGACTTCAATTACTTGCAAATTCATTTTTCCCTTCTCACTTATCCACCATCTCCTGTTGGAAAATCCTTTCTCATCTTTACCTAACATACCTTCTTTCAGCATGCTCTACTGAATCTTTATCATCTTCCATTTTTAGTAGTAGTAGTAGTAATGGTAGCAGTGGTAGTAGTAGCATCTTCCCCCATTTTCTATTGTCATCTGCTTCAATGGTTATGTCTACCTCAGAGAAGCCAAATTGAGTATGAATGTAGCAAAACTGAATTCAATATGGAAAAAAAATAGTATTTAGGGACAGGCTGTTAAACTTGGAGGAGTTTAGATGGATAAAAGTGAGATGCAAGGGCTGTGAACAGTTCCATCTGATTTAGAAAAAATGGAGAAAAGGAGATGAAATCATCGGAAGACAAACATAGGTCAACTGTCTGACAGTAGCGGTGTGGATGCCTAGAAAAGATAATGAATCTAACTAGCAAATACCAAATTCACGAGTCGAATACCAAGTTCACTGGGACAACCAAATGGTTTTGCTATCATGTCAATGACTGTATGAATTCGTGTGGGGAGAAATAGACTTGCACCTTCATACTTACAGAATTTAAATTTAATAGGGACTCTATATGATTCACTGGTTTTAAGAACAATAGTTAAAATGCTTCATAGCAGTACATAATAGCCTACACAATCATAATCATGAATTAATATTAGCAGTATGCTATTTAGCTAATTTGATTATTGATAATTTTGCTGTTCTTTACCAATTTCCTCACACTGTGTTCATTAATCAATAAACACCTTAATCAGTTTACACTGTTTAAGTCTGGCCAGGGGACTCCTCTGACTTTCAGAGCAATTCCTTCAAGGCTGAAAGCTGTGGTGATATCAAATCCCACTTACTTTCTGGCCTGTTCAATGTTGGGAAAAAGAGTTGAATTTCCATGCCAAGGTTTAAAACTCTTTTTCACACAAATGAACCCTAGATACAAGACCAAGATGACAAAAGAAACTGTATTTGTTCTGTTGTTGGGAGAGCGCATGACAAGGAGAGAGATTACAAGAGTCTTCCTCTACGGTTATGGAAATGATGGGTTTCCTGAGAGTATACATATCCCCTTAGGAAATCAAGGAAACCAGGGATCGGGAAAACTGACTTACAAGGGATAAAACAAATTAAATAGAGGTAAAAACCTCTCATTATTAAGATAGCACAGTTAGCTTGTACCAGGACTGTAGAAAAATATTAGAATCTCCTTCACCGCAAGTTAATAAGGAAAGATTAGACACGTATATGTACAGATCATTTAGATACATTTGATCTGCTAAAAATACGGAGTAGATTATATGCCATTTTCTGAGTCCCTCCACATATCTATAAGTATGATACTTGAGTCAGTAATTTCTGATACTTCAGTCATATTACAATTGATCCAAATATAATCACATTGCAAAAAAAAAAAATTTTCAATATAAAATTTGGTAGCTAAACTAGCACAGGTAAAGAAGAAATATTAAACAAACACATTGCTGTTGATCGCTAGAGTGGTATCTTTCCTCAGTTTCTGCTTAGCAGGTCTCTTTTTTGTTTCTTTAAAGTAAATGAATGAGCTAATGCAACAGGTAAGACAAATAATGTCTTTCTGTATACATGTAGTTCATATTCTGAAATTCTTAACCTTGCCCATTAAAATCAAATCACATACATAAAAGTGGTCAAATATCCCTCTTCCTGTTGGTCTGACATGAATGTACAAAAGTCCATGACAACTTCTACACAGAAACTTTTCAACAGAGATTCTTTTGCTTTTTGCGGCTTAAGAGCAAAGAGCAATGAAATAAATGCTGGATGATTTTATTTGGCTCTACTTTGTGTCCCTTCACACTTATACTACAATTTGAATTGTATCCATTTCAATAGAGACATATTGTATGACATGAAAGATTAAAGTTGAAGAGAAATTCAGTAACTGTGTAAACAGGGCAACGTAAGTACAGCAAGGTAGTGAAGATGAAATCTTCCATAAGACAACTTAGTTTACTGAATTAAATTCCGTAAATATACACAATATCTGTTCTAAAGTGATATGGAATAAATAAAACCAGAACTGACTCTTTGATAGTTTAGTGAGCTCATTCTATTTCGTGCCAAAATATTACTTCTGTGACAATTTTTCTTGTTTTCCCATGAGAACAGTGTTACAGTAGACTGTGAAGTCAAAAGTATGATATTTTCTTCTCACATCACTACTTCTTCCAAGTGATCTTTCTCTGAATGAACTGCCTTCAGCATGAATAGTCAAAAACATTCTGTGTAGGAAAAGCAGCATACTTTGCTAGCAATTATCTATTTGTAACTAGCAGCTGAGAGACTTTTATTCCTGAACCACTATCTTTATCTGGTTAAGTGACTTGGTTAGTAGAAGGTTTCTGAAAATTGTGTTGATCTTAGTAATCTGACATTTGCAAAAAATTCGTTATTTAGTTCCCTAACAGATTTCTTGCTATTTGACATTTTAGGAATCGAAATTCCATTTGCATACAACCTTTTGCATAATCAATATAATAAAAATATTATTTGGAAGATGTGCAAAAATCTCCTCTCCTGTACTATGACTTTATAACTGAGGTCATAATCATCATTCAGATAATAGTTATCCTGTATTCAATTTCACATCTCCTTACACAGTAAGTCCCAGTTTGAAAGACCTTTTCTTGTTTCTATTCCTTTGTCTGGCCTAAGCCTCTGAATTTGTTTCCAGTGTCAGTTTTGCTAAATAAGTTGTTTCAATAGTTTTACTCATAAAAACTGAAGACTAAAGCAGAATGTTCCTGCTGCAGATCAGTAATTCTAGATTTCAGGTTTAGGACCTGTTTTAAGCACTGAATGCCTGTTCAGGAGGAAGAATCATCATTTAACTCTACTTGGATCCTGACTTTCAGTAATGACAATGAGTGTTGTACTTGATACCCATGCCACTATGGAAAAATGGGCAGAACATAGGAAAAGATAACACTGCTGGAGATATTGTCATTCACCAAAAGTGTTAAAAAATCTGTATATATAGCTATTGTATATTTTTTATAACAATGGTAAAAAGGCCAACCTAGAAAAGAACCAAAACAACCCCGCACAACCTTTGTACAAGTGGTATGTCTCCCTTATTAAAGGTGGAAGTACTAGTCAGAATTGTGTGGCATATATTGTATTTAGGCTCCTGGAAAATTCTGAGTACATTTTGGAGAGCTGTTTAATCAACATTGTATGTAGGCACGCCTTAACCTGCGATAAGTATTTTAGCAAATATTAACTAGAGCTTAATGCTGAGCCTTTGTTATAGAAAGTTTATCTAGCCAGAACAAAGTATAAACGTCTCTCATGCTGAGCAGTGTCTAACCCAAAGAACATGATTCAGGGTCAGAGGAAAAGATAAGGCAGTAGACTGTTTTAAAGAATTTAGTACCACCAGATATTCTGAATGTCGGTTGTAGATGGCTAGGTTGTACTGTTAGGCCCAGATCTAAACCAACAAACAAAACTGAAAAAAAAGTTGCTATTCATAGCACTTTATGGCATGTAACATCCTAAGAGTGATAATTACTCATTGATTACATTTTGTTTCTGTGCAAAAAAAAAATCTAGGAAAGGATTCAGAACTGGAGAAGTCATGCAATAAATGAAATCTGAACAGAAGTAATTCTCCTAAATTGAAAGATACCTAAGTAGTTAGAACTTCCATTTTAAATATAAATAGTTAAAAAGGAATTTTATATAAAGGCGAGGCAGAAAATATCCTGTTCTTTTGCATTCTATGATGCTTTTCTAAAATACAGATATTTTAAAAAAAATTTGAAAACTTGCAATTTTTCAATTAACTGAGGTCTGATTATTTCTAAGACTTATTTCCAAATTTTTAGGAAATAAAGCTTTAGGAAAGCTTTGGGCTTATGCTGAAGCTGTGGACTGGTCTTCTGTGGGTGTTTGAATGACTGAGAAATAGTGTCACTGTAAAAAATATTTCACCAGACTAATGTCATTTCAGTTCAAATCCTTGCACTCTTGGCTTCCTGTTGACCATCAGCCATCACTGTCAAATGGGAAACTTAGAGCATCAGAAAAGGAGGTTTTATAGCAAGACATAAAAGAATATAGGGAAGCAGGAATACTACTAAAGCATTAAATGAATCAAATCATCAAAGATTTGATATTTGAGAATAAAGAATAGGCACAAAAGGTTATGAACAGGGTCAGAAAAGCTAAAGAAGAGCTAGATAAAAGGTAAAGTAAAAAGCTACTAAGAAATAATGTCAAGAGAGCCATTGAGTTTCAGATCTTTTCTATGTTAGTATCCAACAAAAAGTTTAACTTGGGTTAATATAACTAAAAAAGGCTCAGACTAGAATAGAAAGAGGACGGGTTGGAAAGTACTTAGATGATTTCAACTAGACAGGAACAAATTAAATTCAGCTTCTGATACTTCCAGGATTTAGTCCAAGAATATCTCTGAGAGCTGTTGAATGGATGAATGAGTTTCTGGAAGATCAGATACAGCAATTTTCTTCCCTTTTTTTTTGGGGGGTGGGGGTGGGGGTGGGGGTGGGGTGGGGTGGAGTGTGCTGTACACAGGTGAGATGTCATCAGAAAGTCTGGGTTTGGTTCTCAAAAAGCTACCAGAACTGATAAACACTTTTGCAAACAACGAGAAAGTAACACAGTAAAAAATAACAAGATGGCATTTTTAGTAATGAATTATTTAAGAATAAGCTAGCTGTTCTTCTGTATGATAGCACATGCTATGACTTTATTAAAAATCTTCCATGATGCTGTTAAGATAAACTTAAGGAAAAACTGCAACATAAAGGTGTAGAACTGAAGGACAGACAGCTTAATGGAAAGCTATATTCATATTTTAACATTGAATTGGAAGAGATGTATCATGCAAAGTGTTACAGAGGTTTTCTCTCAGGTAGGAGCCTAGTCAATGTCATTCATAATGTCTTGACAGCCTTCCAGTATCTGAAGGGGGCCTATAAGGATGCTGTCCCCCATCTTCATTAGGGACTGTAGTGACAGGACAAGGGGTAATTGGTTCAAGCTTAAACAGGGGAAGTTTAGATTGGATATAAGGAAGAAATTCTTTCCTGTTAGGGTGATGAGGCACTGGAATAGGTTTCCCAGGGAGGCTGTGAATGCTCCATCCCTGGCAGTGTTCAAGACCAGGTTGGAAGAAGCCTTGGGTGATATGGTTTAGTGTGAGGTGTCCCTGCCCATGGCAGGGGGGTTGGAACTTGATGGTCTGAGGGTCCTTTCCAACCCTAACTATTCTATGATTCTATGATTCTATGACTGTGATATTTGCAGAGATATCACACTAGAAGTTAGTTTCAAGTAGTTTGGAGGAAAGGATCATAATTGAAGATGGCAATGATAGGGCAAGGAAGTATCCTGAAATCATTTAAAAACCAAGAACTGTACATTCATAGTATATTGTACTAGGGTGATGCAAGTGAGACTTCCACCTTACAAAACCATACCTGTCCACCTGCCAGGGAGCAGCAAAGGCCAACTAATCTCTCAGGGATGTGAAAACATGGTCAGCAAAGCAGGAGCCACTCCAGCCAGTGCCCAGTCCCATACTACCCAACAGATTGATAAAGGAAAACAAATGACTGCCAAACTCAGCCAAGAGTCCAGAACCTCAGGCAAACATATGGTAATAAGGCAGGGCCAAGGTCAAGCCAAAAAGTCAATCTGCAGGTCAGGTCCTGCAATAGTAACCAAGGCAAGACGCCAGCACCAGCAAGGTGTGACTTCACAGAGTGGGCTAACTGCAACCTTGATATCGTGTGATTTAATTGCTGTGGGGTGTCAGTGGGCTGTTTCAGGGCACATATTGCTGGAATGGGCAACTGGGAATGTGGCAATGTGGCATAGTGTGGCATGAGATACTTGGGGCTGAATGGAAGAGTTCAGGCTGACTATGAGAGTTCAGGCCACCACTAGTGGACTTCAGGCAAAAGCCCAGGTGCCCTCAATGAGTCTGGTCTGCTTTTGGTGTAAAGAAATTTTGGAGGGCATAGGGAGCATTACTTTTTTGGTTACTAGTGATAGTAGTTCTTCACATTTACCTGATGCTGCAAAGCAAAGTGCAAGAGACATCCCTTTTGTAACAAAATATGTTTTAGATCCTGCATTAAACCAGCTCAAATCCAAGTCTTTTTAAGATTTTCTATTGTACATGAATTTGTGATTGTATGGCTCATGATTTCAATAACCTATTGATTCTGAGACGACTTTGCTTTACTGGGGGTGAGGAAATAGATGAAGTTCTGCCTGTGCAGTGTTTTTGGTATCTACTTTCCAGGAGTACCCTAGGAAAAATAGATGTCTGAAAAAACATGAGAGTTTCTACTCTTCGTGTGAAGAACATCTAGAGGGCAGTGATTAGATTCCATTACAAGGTACACAATCAATCAGTGTCCTCTTTTTGTACTTCTGGGGGTATAAAAGGCAGGATGGGATCATAAAAGGAACATGGATTTAGTCTTTCCCCTCCAGAGGCTTGGCCAGTCTCAGCTACTGCTGCTTGTGTTAGGCTTTAACTCATGAAAGCACAAAGGAAACAACATGCTCCCCCATCTTGTTGGTGCTAATTTGGGACAGCATGCAAAGCTTTACGTTCCATTTTGAATGCAACTGTGCCAAAGTAAAGATTCTATAATCATATTGGTTCAAGTTAGGAAGCATCTTAGTTATATAACAAATGCACAATGCAGTGTGCCAAAAAATAGAGTATAGTCATGTGGAGCTTCTCTTTGCCTGTTGATAACTTTGAAGACTAACACTAATGAGGTCCCTTGATGAGAAAGGCAGAACTAAAAGCATCCTAACTTCAAAAGGATTTTGTGCTTCAAATATTAAAGTGGTGCAGTAGAAAGGGCTCACAGTTGTGGAATCCCATGAGTTAAGTCAAACTGGTTGAAGATTAAAAGCCATATCTGACCTTGTATCACAGATATATAAATGATGAAAATCTGTTCAGAGGAGATTATTGTCCCAGTTTCTGAATAATTTCTAGGGGAACTTCCCACAGGGGACTGTGTGGCTGAAGTTTCATAAGAACTGACATTGCTGGGGATCACATGAATGATATGCATTACTTTGTGAGCATCAGGCAGTTTTTCCCACATGTATATGTCTGTAACCATCAATGAGGACAAACATCAGTCATGCTTCACTAAGGATTTTAAGGAAGTTGCAGGAATCGTGGTAATATGATAAAGTCCTGAGAATATTTAAAATGCTAAAACAAGATAAATTGGAGTATAAAAGAAAGACAGGCCAAGAAAAAATAGAGTGATTTCCAGGGTGAGATTTTACCATCTTAAACATACTTTGTGTTTCTCACCATCTCTAAAAAATTTCCCAGTCTGTGGGTACTCTGAGTGTCTAAGAGCAACAGATCCTGGCTGCTTATGTGGGGTCTCTGATTCCAGGAATGAGTGCTTCTGTGTAGGTAGATGACTCATGCAGGTTACTTTAACAGGTGACTGTCAAGTACTGAAGTATATTTTGCTGTTTTTCACAGATCCTGTGTAAGCCTGTCCATACTCTTCTCCAAGCAATTTGAACTTTACAAGTTTCCTGTTGGCTCACTTTTCCAGTTGTCATGGTCCCTATGAATGGCAGCCCTGCCCCTTGGAGAAGCAATATTGCTTGCTCTTTCTAAGCCCTTCTAGCTTGCCATCATCTGCAAGCTTCTTCAGTGTGCACCCTGTCCTATCACACTGACTCTTTATTGAGACATTAAACAGAAGACCGAAGACGTTCAGTCACTTGTCCTCGTCTCTTAATGATTTTTGAAGTTTCAGAAGGTGTGTTCTTTTAAAGATTTTTTTAATTTTTTTTAAATATTAAAATGTTTCCTTGTATTAGAAGTTTTTTCTATTTTAGTCTATGACCCAATTGCATTTTTTGATAATAAAGGTAGAAGGGATGGAGAGACCTCTCTGTTGACCAAAGGTCTGGATATGGCTTGTCTTTATGAGGAATATTAGGAGAGAAATACGGTAGAATGCAAAATAATGTTTAGATCTGTATTATGGAAAGAACTGATACTCCATATTCAATATTAATTTTCTCAGTTTTAAAATGTGTTGGTTTATTATATCCATTTGTCTCTGATACAGCAAGGAAAAGAATAATTTTTGCTGCATTAGGTTGCAAGAAGTAAAGGTACATCAAGCTAAAAAGACCAGATCATTGAATTGAAATAACTGATGCATATGAAAAAGGATATATGAAAACAAAATAAGAGAAAAATATATGATGCATTGAGAGATATGATGGTTCCTTAAAACGTCCATTGAATCTCTTTCAGTCTTCTTATGCTCATCCATTTGTTTTATAGAAGGGTCTTCTAACTATAGGACTAAACTTACTGATTGCTGCTCATTGTTCAAGTGATTTTTCACCAACAGAATCAAGTCCTGGCACAAGTAACTTCTCCTTTCTCTTGTTTACCACCCTTATATTTTAATCTTCTGCTAGCCTGTGCCTAGTCAGATTTGAATCAGTTAAATAATTGTATTTGCTCAAAAAATAGAATGGAATGGAGATCCTGCTATTTTGCTAACCCTATCTGACTCAAAGTAGATTAATTTGAAGTGGGTGGCCAGAATTACAGGCAGTATTCTAGATGAGCTCTTACATAATAACATTCAAAGTGGAAAACTGGGAACAGTTTGCCTGATGCATCATAGCATTATATTTGCCTCTACTATGACTTCTTAAAACTGGTGGTTCACAGTCTGAGTAACCACAGACATTTCTTTCTCCCCTTGCCTTACAGTTGGTTTAAACTGAGATTATTAGTGTTAGTTAGCCAATAAATGATGAGAAACTGGTGTGCTTTTATATATTGTCACACTTCTCTTTCTCCATTGTCAAACTCTTCCAGTTTGTTTTGTCCTGTTTCTTCTCTGCCAAGACAAAATGTTCCTGGTAATTGTAGAGTCCTTCTCCTAGCCCTTGCTAACCTGGCACAGCACAGCAGAGAACTGTTGAGTCCCTTGAGCACCAAGCAGCCAGCTCTGAATGCTCCACTCCACTATGAAAATCTAGGTCCTTCATTTTCATTCCCCTTGGTTTTCACCTTTACTTTTTCTTTTCTCCTTTAGTTTCTTCCCAAAATCAGTAGTTCTACCCCATGTGCTCTCCAGATCAAGGTTAAAACAAAGCTCAAAAATATATCAGGCTTTCTGTGGGTTGCACTGTGCCTAGAAATGGCAGGGAATTGGTTTCCAGGAGCAGAGCAAGTTCAGCTGATGTTCAGCAATGTAGGCAGGTTTGTTGTTCTGGGGCATTGTCAAGAAACAGCCAGAGCAGGACTGCTTCATGAGGAGGGACCAGCAATAGCAGAGGGTGACTGCAGTACAGGTAGAAGTACTTCTCTCCCCAAGGGTGCAGACCCCTACATCTCAGCAGGGTGGGTCATAGCAGGACTCCAACAAAACAGGGTGGTTCATGGGGTCCATTGTCTCCTCAGAGACTGCAGTCAGGAGGAGGAGGAGATGAAGCCAGAGATGAAGAAAGGAGGCAAGGCTGAAGAAAAGTTAATAGGTCTGAAGTCCATACAGGAGACAGTGCCAGAAACAGAGAAGAGGTTATGTACAACTGTGTCACAGACAAAGTAAACAACAGCCCCTAGTGGATCCGGGTTTATTTAGGAAAAAAAGAGAATAGACCTCTTGTTTTATTTGAAGACTGCATATTAATTTTTTTTTCCCTGCAGAGGTGCATTCACTAGAGCCTATATAATCTATGCACATGTGATTTTGTCTCATGTCCCTTCATTAATCTGAGGATTCAGAATGTGCTCCTTTGGTTTTGTTCAATTTTTTGCCAACATTTGCAACCAGCACGTATCAGTTGCAGCAAGCAGCTTCCTGTCTGGGGATTCAAAAGTTCCATTTCAGACAATCATCCACAACTAATTGTCTGCAGCCTCTAAGCATTAACAATTTACATTATGCTTTTCACCTACCAAAGCATCACAGCTCAGTCTAGGACTGAAGGACCAAGCCTGAGTGGCTTAAATTGAGTTCCTGGACCAAGCTGCAGAGCTTGTGTAGAGGTCCCAGGTGAGGCTGCCCAAGGCCATTTAGGCCTGTTAGTGCACTCATGGCCCTGCATTCATGAATTGCCTAAAATGCCTTCTGAAACTCTTGAAATGATCAACTCAAAATGTTATTGATAGGCTAAAATATTCTGTTCCATTTTATCACTGCTGTTTCTTTTTTTCTTTGTTCCTCTGGATTTTCATCTCCATAAATCTGATCTCAAAAGAAGCATTCATCTACATATATTCTAGAGCTGAAGCTGGCTGAAGTCACCAACTGCTTCTTACGTTTTACATGTGATGTAAATCCAAAGTATTCTGTAATGAGGGATTCCAAAACACAGCCAACTGTGGTAGCTAAGAGGGTTTTAGGAGACCTGGCTCAGTCAGTTGCAAATACACATGACATTGCAAAATCTTACCTTGAGTTCTGTTTGGTTTGGTCAGATGCAAGACACTTCCAATCAAGACACTTCCAGTGTAATTGCAATGTGCTGGGAGTAACGGCAAAGCAGCTCATCTCTGCATGCTAAGCAGTCTGGAAATAGTTTTGCTTCTGAAAGTATTCCTCCCTGTAGAATATGCTGATACTAGTTTTTTCAATCTAGTAAATACAGGAAGACAAGGTGCTCATTAAAAGTAATGTGCCTTTCACCTTAGCAATATGCTGTGTGTAAGAAGCTGTAAATGTATTATTATTCCTGTGACAGTAGTAAATCCTTAGAGAACTGTTCCTGTGAAAATACAGTCCACATATGTCAGCAAGAGTGACAATTACTGCAGTGATTAGCATACATATACCCTTATGCTAATAATGTTTACTGCATGTCTACCTTCAACTGTGGAGAAACTTCTGTTTCATTTTTGCCTGAAAGTAAACAAAAGTAATAATGTCTTTTAAAAAGAAGCGTTCCATTTCAAACAAGAAACTCAGACAAGTGCTATGATTTGAGCTATACTAGATAGCTGATTGAATCATTTCTGCATGACATATGTCCTTTGTGCAGAGTATAGCTCAGTAGACAACACCTTTGATGACAGATAATTTATGCCATTTGGTTTACCATCACCTGAAAAAGGAAGCATGATTCTTAGCTGGCTGAACAGTCAGAGTAAGTGTGTCCCTGAGTGGCCAACCGAAAAGGTGCCTGCTCATACCTTCCAGTCTGGTAGTATGCTGGTTTGTCAGCATGCCAAGACACTCGTGTTTTCCTTGTCCTGCTGCTCAGGGAAGTTCATGTGTAGGATTTTGGATCTGTGTGGGTCTGCTGTGGTTTCGCAGGCAAGCAAGTCTGGCAGTGCACTAGCATATTACAATATTCCTTTAAACAGCTGGATTGGGGTTTTATTTGGATAGGGAAAGTGGACAGCAGATCTTGGAGGAAAAGGAAGAAGAAAAATATGCTGTAGCAGAAAAGAAAGTGCTGCCTAGTGTAGACAAAACAAATGTGTTTAAAAATTCACCCACTTTTTTGTATTTGAGAAGCCTTGACTAAATTCATGCAGTTGTTGCTTCATAAGCCACAGATGGGTGACAGGCAACTTTTTCAAATTAGAAATATTTCATTTTTTTAGATAAAGTAAGGAAGCAGAATATATCTTGTCCTGCCTTTCTGAAAGATTCTTTCTATATCACTTAAAATATTAAAAGGTCATTTCTCTTTCTCATTATATGTCTTTCATCTTGAATAACATTTTTCTTCTTGTAAAGAAAGCACTCATCTTGATTAACCTTTTTCTTCTTGTAAAGAAAGCACTTTTTCATATCGAAATGGTAGAGAAATCATAATTTTGTCATTTTTTAAATGTTAAAATCATAGAATCATAGAATGGTTTGGGTTTGAAGAGAGTTTAAAGACTATCTAGTTCCAGCTTCCTTAGTTCCATGTGCCATGGGCAGGGATGCCTTCCACTAGACCAGGTTGCTCTGCCGACAAGACATTGCTGCTACAGAAGACCAGGTCAAATATTTTTTAGTTGATTTTTTTTTTTTGATAATTCAGTTCATCTGTCTTTAACCCATCAATGTTAATGATACTTTAAGCAATCAGCTTTACGTGCCTACAAAATTCTTTCACATGGAGAAGAAAGAGTTCTAGTTGGGACTTACAAAAGCAATAGCTGATAAGAAGACAAATCCTAGCTGCTCTCTCCTATGTATTTCATTTCCTCAGCACTTGGATATACACATTGTCATATCTGCATTTAGTATAATGGCTAGCAGGAACCTTTGTCACAACAACAGAGAAGAAGGGAATGTGTGTGTAGGTGGAGATAAAAGATGTATCCAAGTATAGAGATGAAAGAAAAGATGGGAAAAGTCATCATGTGAGTTGTTAAATACTGGAACATATTGACCAGAGTTTGTGGAATTTCTGTCCTTGGAGGTTTTCAAGAATCAGCAGGGCAAGGTCCTAAACAACCTACCTTAGGAGGTAGGCCTGTTTGGTGCAGGGAGTTGGACTGGACGAACTCTGGTTGCTTCCAGCATAAATCTGTCTGTGGTTTTCTGCATGAGCACTAACCAAACAGCAAACTTCTACAAAAGTAAAACTATCTGTTTAGGGAGATTCTCTAGCTGCTTTTAATGTGATTCCTCCAAATTAGCCAAATTAAAATTCCTTTGCACACAAAAGCAGCCTTGTTCACGTGCCATAACTACTCTCACTTCCCACCTTACAAATTTAGGCAGCTACATCAGTGATTACATGTTACCCTTCCTCTGACAACGTCTGACTGCTTTTGAACATCTTTGTTGTCAAGCACAAATACTGACTTCTTGCTGGTGAAACACTATACATGTGGTTTAGTCTAGGGGCACTTCCAATGAGTAAAATTCATGGGGAACGGGAAATCAAGCAGTTTCCTCTTGCTCCTTGGCTTTTCTCCATTTTTCTTTATCTCCTCCCCCTCTACATTTTGAGTCAACTGCAGGCTTCAAATCAGCCCCTAACATGTTTGTTCTCTGCTTTCCTGGAAGTTCTTAACCCTTTTCTCATTGCTAGTTTACTGTTCTGCTATGTATGCTACACTTTCCAGAGGTATCAGGAAAAATATAAACAATTCACAATGATGATAAAATTAGATATGAAGGAATAGATCCTACCTAATTCAGCCAGGTATTTCATTGGGAAACAATAAGGTCAAGCAGCATATGCAGCAATCTCCCAACCTCTTGCATTTCCATTTTTCCGGTGGTTGTTTTTCACTAAGAGACTCTGGATAGCTTTTATCCACAATACATTTCTGGGTGCTTACTCTCAGTCTCCAGTAATCTATGCAAGTTTTGAAACTACCCACATTCTATAGCTAATTGGGCTAATCAGACAATTCAGATGAAAGAACCAAATCTTGACAGTGTGAATAATGTTTCTTCCAACTATTACACTTAAATGATAATTCATGAGAGTCACAAGCCCATAGAGTATTTTCCTAACTGAGGGTATGTTTGTCACTGGTTTCCCATACTGATAAACTCTACCAAAGTCTTCCTGTACTTGTAGAGTTATATATGACAACTTCATCATGGACAGAAATTATGTTTTTAAACTGCACAGGTTACACATCCTGGTGATCTGCTCCTGAAATATCTCATGTGGGAATCAATACAAATGTTCTCTTGTAAGTGACTGCTGAATGGAATCACTCCTAAAGTGCTTAACAGCTCCCATTCATAAGGAGACTTTATAGTCTTGCAAAGCCTACATTTCTGTTGAAAATTTCAACATTGTTAGCCCTATATTTTCAGTTTCAATTGTCACCTGGTGCAGTCTTCAGTTCAATGAAAAATCACGCATTACATTGATGCTGCCCCTTAGCTCCCAAAGACAGTACTGTACTTGGCTGAAGCTCATTGGACTTTGACATACCCTGCTCATTGTCTCCAGACCTGTTAATTCTTCATCCGGACTTGCTGACACAACTCCCTGGTGTGATCCCAGACTGACCTCACTGCTGTGCACTTCCCCATAGTGATTGCCATGTGGACTTGGCAATCTGAACTCTTGGCTGAACCTGGGATCTTGCTTTCCCCTAAGGAGAAGCCTGCCCTTGATGTACCCTGACAAACAGGCAACAGCTGAGTTTCCCTAAGGTAACAGCTCACTCTCCCAGGTATGCTTTGGTATGCAAAGATTAATAATAGGGAGTTCAGAGCCTTGTGTGCACTAACAGTAAAGAAGGTGTAGGCTCTAAAATTATTAAGACTGATTTGAGCTTAGCATGAAGAGTCAAGGAAAACTGCTCCTTGTTACGTGACCCAGAAAAATGAAACTGGGTATTTCAACTTTAGCGTACTCCCTAAGGCTCTCCTCTTTCAGAGAGACAATCTTTGAAAAGTCATGCAGACAATGATGCTAACATGATCTTTAAGCAAAACAAAAGCATTTTAGTGTTATGTAATTTGAATTTTAAGAAAATCAGCACTTTGCATTAGTCACGATTTGCACATTTGACCTTATGTCCCTAAAGTACCACTGGGTTTGTTTTTTCTAGTCATTGTGAAGTGTAGTTCTTGTGCAGTCACCGGAAAATTCAGTGATTATACAAGACATTAAAAAAGTTGAATGTTTGAACTCTTCCTATCTGTCTTATTTTGTCTAACTGGTAATTATGAGTTCACGCTGATCTACAATTTCAGTTTCCACAGCAGTGCTTTTTAAAAGTAATTTGGTTTTAGTCTGTCTTATTATTCTCCAGTAATACATTTTAAAGTTTGGGTGTAACTCTGAAATATTCTTAAAGCTCCAAATCAGTTGCATTTTTTTTTCCACTCTATTATGATTATTATGATGTATGATGAGCTGCCCTGACTGAAAAATGGGGCACTGCAGAGCAGAAAGAAAGGTGAAGGGAAAGTGAGAGAAAAAAACAACCCAAAATTACAAAAGTAAGCAAAATGCAAGTCGTAATAAAAGAAAACCAGAACAAGGAGAAGAAAAACAATGGGAAGAGTTAGGTGGATAATCATTAAAAGTAGAATACAAATGTTTTGTCACCACCCAACAAATAGGTTAGCAAAATGTCAATTTTTATCCAACCTTACGTGTGTACACTTGACATACTACAGTAGCTGAAAGACTAACAAGCCAGTGTGACATTTAAGTTTCTGGAGAAAACAAAAAACTTGAGTTCAAATACAGGATAATAAACTGAAGAAAAATTGTTGCTGAAAAACTGCCTTTAAATCAGTTAGAGGGGTTACCTGAATGCAAGTTCTTAGAGATCAGACTAACCAAATGTTATGAAATGGTGGAGCCATTCTCAGGTTGTGCTGTTTCTTTGGACAACCGCTCCAAACGGGATGGCTTGACGTGTTTGAAAATCAGAGATTTTGTACATTATCGGTTGTACTTGTGTCAAAGAATAAATCAGATGTGTTTGATAAGATCTGCCTTCCTTCACTTCTTTTATCAGCACTAATTCTATTTCTATCCTTTATTTCTTCAGCTGTTGTATTCTATGTTTTTTTTTGGGTTTTGGGGATTTTTTTTGTTTCTCCTCCCACCCTTCCCCAGGACCCTCCTGCCTGGGATTATTATAATTTAACTAACCAGTAGTTGCATCAATTGCCCTTGCTTTACTTTCTTCATTGCATGCTGGCATGACATTAGCACTATCCCAGCCCTTGGAGCTCCTTAGCCACTGTCAGTTACGACCAGATGTAGAATTCTACCTCATACAATGAGTGAGAAGTTTTGTATTAGCAGATTAATACTGCCCCTCCCCAAAAGTTGCCGCCTCCTTGGGTCTGTCAGAATAAATTCACATGGAATATCCCTCTCTAACCTATGTTTACTGAAATGATCCTAGCGATTTGTGACCCATTTAAAACAATAAAAACTAAAGTATTTAAGCTAAGGAAAAAGAGCTGACCAATGTTACTTATTCACTGGAGCCAGGATATCACATCTGGGGGTGATGTGATATCACCTCTTGGTTAGCGTTCCCATTTTAAGATGTGGGGGCTGGATGAAGTATTTCTGCCTTTGGCATTTAAGTAAGCATTTAACAGTCATTAAGAATAGGCTTCATGTTGCAAATTGCATCTGCCTCAAACTTAACTCAAGTGGCACATTTCTGATGTTCAGCCCCAAGACAAGTTGATTATATTGAACAGTGCACTGCAAAGTGCTGGTAACTACAGGGCTGTTAGTCTAAGTGTCCTTGCTTAATAGCCTTTTAGTCCAGATGATAGCTATTAGTACTGAACGTCTGTGAAATATAGCACATTATACTCACATGCCTCTTTAAAAAATGTGATGTAGAACAACTTTGCCACACAATGTTGATCTTTGTGCAAATCAGAGTTTTATCTACCAGTGATCATAAATAAGATGGGAGATAGATCCCAGATGGGAAACACATGAACTGATGGAGACACAATTGTATAAATTGTTGTAACTTGAGAACCTTTCTTCATGTTTAGATTAGCACCATTGTAACCCAGGATTTTTCCCAACAACACAAAACTTTCTGCACCTCCAGAGAACAACAACATACTTATACTGCCTGTAACCCAGAGGTTTAGGTTGTCAGGCTGGATGGGGTTTTGAGCAACCTGGTATCCCCTGTTCATGGTATCCCTGCCCATGGCACAGGGGTTGGAACTAGCTGAGCTTTAAGGTCCCTTCCACCCAAACCAGTCTGTGTTTCTTTGATTTTAACATTTTTTAAATGACAAAATTATCTGTCAGAGTTCTATGATTCTATGAAACAATTGCAATGTGAATTTACTGATCTGCTCGATAGATGTCTGTGTAGGAATGGTAATGAAGGAAAGGCAAAACATTTCCAGTGTGCTTTTTTTCCCCATTCACTGATGTCATGTTCTTCTCCAGCAGGATGTGAATATCAGTGAATGGGGCTGCTCTCTTGATTAAATTTGAAGACTAGTGTGTGAAAATTGGGAAAGTTAGAGACCACCTCCATCCAGTCCTCTAAAGTTATAACACTTTTAGAATAAAATACAGCTGTTACTTTCAGGATGGAACTCATTTTACATGCACAGAATCTACCCAGTGACAGTTCCCCAGGCAGCCCTGCAACCTTAACATAGGCTTAAAGAAACTAAGTGGAGGGTGGAGCAGAGCAAAGGCCCCTTGACCAGGCTCTGCTATACTCCCTGCCAGAGTGGGAACTTAAAGGCACCAAGTACTGATAAACCATACAGCAGCTCCAAATGAGGAAACCAGATTTGTATTTGTGAAAGCAAAGCAAGAGGATTTTACACCCATCAATTACAAGTTATGACCAGAGTCACTCAAGCTCCATAGGCATATAGTTAAAACCTTGAAACCTGTGTTATTATGGAGAAGCCTGAACAGATACAAGGGCCTCCTACAAGGTCAGGATGAGCAACATTCACGAACAAAGAACTGATAGAGGGAGAGGAGGCTTTGACCTTGTGTTGATGGATTAAGAAACAGAGCTAATGAATCTCTGTTTAGGAAAGAGTATCCTTGAAGCCTGGTACAGCAAATGGACAACATCAACATATGGCTGTCATGAGTCAGCAAAACTTGACTAGGGTGTTCTTTCGATGAAAATGATGTAACCTTGTGGAAATTAACTGACCACTCTGCACATGATGGGAGGGTTACATGGAGTTACTAACCATAATTAAATTGTATAAATATGTGAAATTAGGAAAGGGAGAGCAAGGAAAACTCCATTGTAACTTCTGGGATCAGTCAACAGGCTGAACCTGTCTTCTCCCCAGTAGGGATGCCTATTGGGTAAGAACTTTATCTTATGCACACTACATAGGTAACTCATGCTAGCTGTTAATAGTGATTACAGTCTTGTTGCATATCACTTCAAATTTATTTTTGCAGACAAGTATCTATTACTGGCTATCTCTGGACCTTAATTTGCCACAATTTCATATTAACAGTGTTATTCCGTAAACTGTTAGCATTAGTGCTTCATGGGTGTTAGCAGTCACTGGCAGTGGGTAACATAAAGTGGGAAGACCCGCTGCCCGTTATGCTGTTTGCATGTTTTCCTGAACAAGTCAGTCAAACTGCCCTCTGATCCAGCAGGACTGTTCAGTGAAGGGTTCCTATAACAGGATGCTGACAGACTGGTTGGGCACAATGGTCTCAGCTTTCCTGGGGAGCTGATAGACAAATCAAACACTAGAAGTTGAGAAAATCTTCCCCCTTTCACGTGATAACTAGATTCAAAACAGGAGCATACCTGCTATTACAGACATCACTGTAACATTCAATTTTTAGCTGGCAGCTAAAAATTAGTGTGCTGACAACTGTGTGCTCCCTAAGCAGTGCATGGGGAAATTGATGATCCCAGGGAGGGCTACAGTCTCAGAGATTGCATCCCAGTAGCAGTCAGTTGGAAAATAATAAAAAATAAGGGTTTGTCTTAAGTTTCACTCTGTCCCCTTGATACATAACTCAGGGTCACATAAAGGTCTTGACCACTATCAAGATGGTAAGCTATGGGGTCCTGACCCCTCTTCCCTACCATCTCTCCTCTATAAGCAAGTTCAGTAGTTCATATATGGGAAAGCTGAGGGTAATACAGAACACCTGCTACAGTTTTTGCAGGCAGCCGGTTAACTTCATGCATGGTTAAATTTACTGCAAGGATAATTTAGGTCTGGCTTTGGAGACCCCCTGCCCTTTAGTTAAAATATAAAGCATACGTTCAAATTACCTGCTTGATCCTTTCTTTTGAATTGTATTGTAACACAGTAAGGTGATGACTGAGGTGAAAATTCTAGTTTAGAGCATGAAAGTAGTGGATTTTTACAAAACATGTTTCAGTATAACAAAATAAAAAACAAGGGCAGAAGAGGTAGCTGGAGTCTCAGCCAGACCGCTGACATCCACTCATAAAGCTACAGTTGATCTCCTCTTCAGGTTCTTACAGGTGCAATTACTCTTATAATTGCTACACAGATGTATATGACCAGACCATGTTTGAATAAGCAAATGTGGGAGGTCTCTATGGTCAAGTAAGCAATAGTAATGATTTCATTAATGACCAAATTCTAGGAAATGAGGGATTATAGGATCACAGAGCTGGAAGGAATCTCAGGAGGTCTTCTAGTTCATCCTGTTCCTCACAGCAGCTAGACAGAGAAACTCCAGGTCGTTCCCAAAGACCATTATCCCTAACCTGTTCTCAAGGGAGAGCTGTTGCCCACCTTCAAATAACGAAGATGCCCCTGTGCTATGTATCTTAGTTGCTTCACTGTCATGATCATCACAAGATGGTTTTGAATCTTGAATGTTCCTTGTGGCAGTTTACTGCAGTGGCTGTTTCCAATTCTATATTTATGCAATTAATTATGTTGACCTCAAAAGCCTAATCCATATTCACTGGTACTTTGTACTCCTGAGAATTAGCCAGTTGATGGACTTAAGCAAAAATATACAAAACGTATCCGGTTTCCTTAACGTTGAGAATTTGTACTGCTCTGCGACCACTTATGCAGGAGTCACTAGAAGTAACGTATGCTTCCCTCATCTTCCCATAGCTGTGCTTTTACAGTGGAAAAGATTTCTGTTTAATTTTTGCAGCTGCAGAAACAAGCAAGCAAACAGGACTCAGCTGCATGAGTGAGGAAGTGGATCAGAGGAAATAATTTCAGCCTGATTAGTAACAAGCAACATACTGAAAAAAGAAGAGGAAAATAAAATATTTTTTATTTCTCAAAGGATTCAAAGATGCAGAACCTGACAGAAAATATGTATAATATATTCATATTCATGCAGGAGAACATTCCATCATAAAATGCAGATTGCTTACATGTTTCAGCACATAGAATCATAGAATCATAGAATAGTTACGGTTGGAAAGGACCTTAAGATCATCTAGTTCCAACCTCCCTGCCATGGGCAGGGACACCTCACGCTAAACCATCTCACCCAAGGCTCTGCTCAACCTGCCCTTGAACACCAGCAGGGATGGAGCATTCACAGCTTCCTTGGGCAACCCATTCTGGTGACTCACCCCTGTAACAGGAAAGAACTTCTTCCTACCCAACCTAAACTTCTCCTATTTAAGTTTAAACTCATTTCCCCTCATCCTGTCACTACAGTCCCTGATGAAGAGTCCCTCCCCAGCATCCTTATAGGCCCTCTTCAGATACTGGAAGGCTGCTATGAGGTCTCCAAGCAGCCTTCTCTTCTCCAGGCTGAACAGCCCCAACTTTCTCAGCCTGTCTTCATACAGGAGGTGCTCCAGTCCCCTGGTCATCTTCGTGGCCCTACTCTGGATTTAGCTCCAGCAGCTCCATGTCTTTCTTATGTTGAGGACACCAGAACTCATAATACTCCAAGTGGGGTGTTATGAGAGCAGGGGGCAGGATCACCTCCTTCGACCTGCTGGTCATGTTATTGTAAGAAGATCTTATTTCGACCATTCAGTGTTTAAAGGGGGCTCATAAGAAAAATGGGGACAGACCTTTTAGTAGGACGTGTAGCAATAGGACAAGGGATAATGGTTTTAAACTAAAAGAGGGTAGATTCAGACTAGATATAGAGAAGCAATTGTTTTACAATGAGGGTGGTGGAACACTGGAATCAGTTGCCCAGAGAGAAACATTGAAGACCAGGCTGGACAAGGCTGTGAGCAACCTGATCTAGTTGAAGATGTTCCTGCTCATTGCAGAGGGATTTAGAACAGGTGGTCTTTGATGACCCCTTCAAACCCAAGCCATTCTATGATTCTATCATTCCACATTGGAAATTGATTTTATGTATAATTAATCATATTCTTATAATTTTTCCCCAAGTGATACGAAACAATTAGTGCCTGAAAGCACTTACTGTTCTTTAAAATTTTGCAAGGAGTTTAAAATTATAGCTTTAAGGAAACTCTCAACATGCTCCTTTTTTAGAATGTAGGTTTTCATAAATCTTAAAGTCACAAGAGACCTTAAAAACTGACCTTTCTTTTTGTAGCTGTTCTGGGACAACTACTAGTTGTCTTCGTAGGATATGAAGCAGTATGGCTAGGGTCCTATGCATTTAAGAATTCAGTCAAGTGATTTCAGTTATGTCTTCCTAGAAGTTTTGAAAAACTTTGAGAAATGAATAATCCAGCATTCTTTAGTGGTTATTCAGTTAGTAATGACTCTTGCTTTTAAAATGTGGACTTTTTTTTTCACATTTGGCACATGATGGATTTCCTATGTGTGCCATAAATTCTAAGAAAACAAGAACTATTTTGAAATAATAATTTTTAGGCTTTGTGCAGCTTTTCATAGAAGAACTTATTTTTATGCCTGTACTTTGTGCAGGTGTGCATAAAACTCCCTTCTTTGGGAAGAAGGCATGCAGAGGGGTATGATTACATAAAAGAAATGGTAAAATAATCTACCTGCCATTTTAGGTTCTTAAAACCCTCTCAAGCCCATACCTCCCACTTTGGAGGTACTGACAGCCCGCTAGTGAAAATCACAAGCATGTTTTTCTGCCAATGGATAGATTCAGTATCAGTAAATCCTGGCAGCAGTCTAGCACTGTTTAACAACTAAGTCCTCAGGAGCCTCCTGGTATCCTTCTCTGGATGACCTGATCCTCCTAGGTTTGTTAACTCACTCAGCCCAATTCTGGGCAAGAAAATGATACCAGGAAGAATTTACATGTAAAGTAATTTTTTCATTCAGGGAAAATTGAAGTCTCTTGGACTTTATTGTTACAGTAAAATGAGAAGACGAGGTATTAAATTTTCTGTTAGTTTTGAATAATCTGTAAGTACAGAAGTTATTCATGGCCTAGAACAGGTCATCTTTTAACCTTTTGAATTACAAAATATTCTGGTTCAAGGCTAGCAACCTGTTTACTAGCACTGACCTGCTACAGATCCCTCACATATCTGTTTTCTTCTAAACTTTGTTTATATCCACCTGACAAGCAGCACCATCTATGCCCTCTATCAACTAAACCAGATTTCTGCTCTGAAACAGCTGTCAACTTCGCTAACAATCCTTAGTTACTACTAATACCCTGGCTGTCATGACTTTAAAGATGTGTTATTGCTGAGCTCATACACAGCCAATGTCAGCCGTCCGTGCTGCAGCCATGACTTTCTCCATGGAAATTAATCAATGAGAAGCTAACTCACAGCAGGTGGTTAATTTTCCATTAAGTAATCTCCATGTGAAATGGCATCCTTTACTGGCAGGTTTTTTTGACAGCTGGACAGATTGTCCCATCTGTCAGCCAAACTATCTGATCACAAAAAATATATCATAGAAGTGTCATGGTTTAAAAAACCCCACAACCAAAACCAAAGAGAATTCATTCTCAGACCACTCCCCACTCACTTATATAGTGACTGAGGCTGCTGCCAGGGAGCACACAGAAATATGTGGCTAGCAGTAGAGGGGGCAGGACAGGGCTATAACAGCATGGGGTTTGATTTTAAGCAACCCTGGAATTTCATCTTCCTAAATCTAATTTAGGTGATTAGTGATATATACTATAAAAATTCATTTCTTTGTCAGGGAAATCACTCGTGAAATGAGAGATTTCTTAATGTGGCTATGTGGCCAAGTTACTAAGTAGGTAGGAATAGAAGCAACGCAATATCCTTACTGCAGAAGTAGTCAAAAAGGTGATAATACAGTGTAGAGCTTGACGGAGAGCTCCATGCTGACCAATTTATCTGGCCTCATTTAGTTGCCTTTTCAGGACATCGTTTTGTGATCTCTAGTTATATTATGAGACCAAGTTGTGAGTGCAGGGGACACAAGAGACTACGGTCATAATTCAGAACCCGCAAAACCCAAGCAGGCAACTCCTACTCTCTATTTAAGAGCTGTCATGCAACTGAGATCCACAGCTTACTGCTATGAAATCTGTGATCTTGCAAGAGTATTTGTTGAGTATGAAGCTGCTGAGTGTCCATATCAGCTTAATGACTGGACCTGAGCATTTCTATTTTAGTGACTGTGCCTAAAGCAGTTTACAATGATTAATAGCTCTAACAGAAAACAGATCCATTTTTACAGGCCCATAATGTGACAGGGGCTAATAACTGTATCCAAGGATTCTTACTTATGTTTCTTCTTATAAATGAGATCATGTATCCCACTCTGTGCCACCTGTTCTTTCCCTTTCTTATGGGGTCAAATTTCAAAATAGATAGGACATCTGCTAGTATTACACACCAACATCTGTAAGACTTCCAGTCAGCTATGGAGTGAAAATGCAGGCTTGCAGTATCTAACACACATGAACTTCACTTACTGATGATTTACCTCCCATTTTGCAAAGCTTGCGAGTGGAAAAAATGAATAAAATACGATTCACGAAACTCCAGGTGCTGAAATGTGTTTATATTAGCAGCTTCGCCTAATTAGTTTAATTTTAGAAGTCTCTATGTATGAGAGAGAACTAGGGAATACCAAAATAGTCTTTTATTATACTCTTCTTTTTTGCTCTCAGATTAATTATTTGAAGCAGAACTGAATATCTAATTTTATCTTGCATTACACTAGAAGTTAAACCTTAAGCAAATTGCATGTAAAATAAAATTATCAATAGAGGTTAATAGCACTCAGTCAAGTTCAGAAAGGGCTTGCTATAGATTTTCTTAGTTAAATATTGTAAATTGTATTGAGAGATGAGAATGCATTATAAATTGCATAAAGAATAACAATGGAATCTGAATCCACGAATAACTGCTTAAAAAGTCTTAGAAAACCTAATGTTTTTTAGCAAAAATCTATATGTTAGACATTTCAATAACAGGTTTCAACATAACATATACACTGTGGCTTAGAATTGAACAGTAGAGCGTATATTCTTTTAAACTCAGCGAAATATATTGCCTATTTTATTTTATTTTATTTTATTTTCCTTTTTGCTAGTAACAAACTGCATATGTTTATACATGATCGCATTTCCAATGGCAAACTCTCCAAGTGTTTTGCAAACCCAAGAATACTGGAGTTGATGAATTATGTAATTGTATTTTGGAAATTGTTCTCCTACAAGGCAAATAACATCTCTGAGGATGGTCCTGGCTTGTGCTCAGCCTCCAGAGGGAAGGGGGAAAAGAACTGTGTCTGTACAGTCGCACTGGGAATGTGGAGATGCAATTTAGAAATGCAGAAAGAGGTAAGATGATCTCAGAAGTCTGGACACTGTTCATATGGCATAGCCTTTGTGCATCTTGCTCTTGCTGAAGGTCTACAGGGATCCAGAAGACAGATAAATGGAGTGCTGCTAATCCTGAATTCCCAGTTCAGGAAGATGTTTAGGGATGGCACAGTACAAACTCAAGTCTCACAGCTGGAACTCCACCTGCAGTAAACAAAACTAACACCTTGAGAAGATGCTATATGCCCTCTTGAAAAAAGTTTCAAGTTTTGAGCACTTGTCTAGTGCTCAAACCTCATTCCTGTGCTAAGTGAATAGGTGGCACATCACTGAGGAACCAGCTGTCCTACAGTAAGGCCAAGGAACAAAGGACTGTCTTGGAGTGTGTGCAGGTCCACTGGCAAGTTAGGCTGCAGAAGTTTTCAGTGATGCCAACTTTTCTCATTAGCAATTTGGGCCACTAGTTAGGTTTCTTTCATTAAGTGCCATGTCCTCTGTTGAATAATAATCAACCATTAAAATTTACAAGGGCTTCTTACTGCATGTCTGTAATTTATATGTAATTTTTACCGTGCAGGTGGGATTGCTGACATCAGGCTTCTCTGGTTTTTAAGTTTCAGGGAAACTACAGAGCTCCTGAATTAATTCATGCTATACTGATTTTTTACATACCCCTGATTCACCATTAACTTTAATTAATCTCCAAGGTTGATAGCATATAAGTATGTATGCACACATACAAACCCATGAATATATTTATATGCACAATTGCACGTTGTTCCTTATGAAATTTATTGTTTCCAGCAACAAGTCTCATAGTTATTTTTAGAATTACTTCACCTATACTAATATGCTTATCTTTTAAACACCCAAGAAAGGAAACCAGACTATTCAGTCTCTAAATAAACCTTATTTAAAATTGCTTATTCGTCTCCATTTTCATTTGCTCCCCCCAGCACCTCTCTCTCCCCTCTCAGGGAAGTTCAGCTAAACATATTTGGAATATGAAATCCACTACAAAAATGACATTGTTCTTCATTGCACCAAGCATCAGGCTGCAGTCACGTTTTATCTTATCATTTTAATTGTATGCTCTAATAATGCTGACTAACTTTCTGACACTGTTTATGAAGCTTGTTTAGTCTAGTTAGTGTTTTTTGCCCTTGGTATCAGAATCCTGGAGACAGCTGTGTGCGCACATATCTTCTAAAGTCCGTTTCAGCCACAAATTCAGACGTAAATGTTTTTAAAAGTATTTTCTCCTTCTCCCAGAGTTCATAGGCCAGTATTGTGCTACTTTTACTCAAGGGCATTTTTAACTTCCCACTACTTTTAGAGAATTTAGGGCATTACTTCAACACTGAATGTCTAATCATTAAAATAAAAACTTTGCCACATATTTTTTATTGGATTTGCATATATTGATGTTAGAATTTCTTAGAATTGCCGTTTTGGCTCCTGTTCCTTCTTGGACTTTCCTTTCATCTTTGTTCAAACCTATGTTCTCATGATAAATATGTTTCTGTTATTGTTTGAGAATTCTCATAAGAGCACTTTGGCCCATTCTCTGAATGTGGAAAGAACAGTCACCACAGTACAAGACCTATCTATCTCTTTATCTCTTCATTTCAGTGGAACTGTGGTGAGGCAGGAAGAGTTTAGCCCAGCATTTATCTGAGAAATCCAGATAAACCTAGCATTTAAGAAAAGTGTGTGAGTTAAGTCTGTCAATTTCAAATTAATGTCTTTTCACTTATTGGCTAAAATGCTTATAAGAAAAAAAAGGAGTTTAAAAGCACTACAAAAGGACTCCCTTTTCACAAATTGCAACAAAAAATTGCTTTCAACAGAAAGATTTTGATTTTTTAAATTATTATTGCATTTTTTCATGTCCTGCTCTTCATTTGCTTTTACTATCAAAGATCATAAATCTCATTTTTGCTAAGTGCCACAGCTTCAGCTAGACATTAGAAAAAGGTCCAATATTGCATTATTTAAGAACTAACATTCGGGTTCTGCCACAGTTCTGAGCAGCTTGCTGCTATGTAGGAATAGATGCAACTTACAGAAACACATGCAATTTTCAATGTTTAGTCTGAAAGAAGTGACAAGAAAGTGGGCTGTGATGAGAAAGCATATAAAAATAGCCAATTAAACATTGATTGGTCTAACATTAATTTTACCTCTACTCCTAGTTTGTGTTCCTCTCTGCTCTGAACACTGTTTTGAGTGTAACCATCTAGCACACCATGACTATCAGAACAGGTCACGTGTACAGATATTCTAGAGATAAAAAGAGGCTGTCCTGAACTATTAGAAACTGTCAGGCTCACCTGAGAAAAGACTTCATTGAGAACCACCCATGTCATAGCTCAAACAACCTGCAAAGAAGTGTTAGCATCTAAAACTTATCCTTAACCAGCAAATAATATAATGATACTGAATATTCCCAGTCACACACCAATTCCTGGGAAAGGAACCAAAAAAGAAATCTTAACAGAGGCAGAAAGCCTGCCTTGGCTAGAACAAGTTCAAAATGAAATATTATAGACTTATTATTTACCCTCTAGACACCAGAATCATGTAACTCCAAAAAGAAAACTTGTTTTTGGGTTGCAAAAGTATGCATTTCTTTCCCTTGCGACTTTGAGGAAAAGTCAACAATTTTACCAAAGTGCAATGCAGAAATGTCTGGCTTGCTCCATGGAACCTATGTTATGCTCCTCAAAATTAATTTGATACTTACTCATAATTTTCCATATATGATATATGGGTGTATATTGCCTAACCGCTGTTTGTACAGCTAGAAGAGATTATTGGTCACTCTCTTCTTACTCCCAAGAAAAGGGATGCCACTGTTTATTTTTTCTGTGATTGGAAATGACTGTCATAGGAAGAAATCTGTCTTTCTTACCTGTGTCTTTGAAAGGGATGAAAAACTACTGCCACACAACTGATGACAAAGAATCAATACATGCAACCAAAGTTAACAGGAAATCCATATTTTTGCTTTTTTATACAAGTTTCTTTTCAGTCTGTCAGAAAAGATGAATATCATGGACTGAATAAAGTGAAAAAGACAGAAACGGTTGGCAAGAGTAACAATACTATTCCTAATTTAGTGGAGTATTGGCCACTTTTTATCTTGAATCACCTAAAATGTGGTTTTGGGCTACCACAAACAAACCAGTATAAAGTCAGTGAATTTTACCTGAAGAAGGCAATGATCACCTGTTGTCCTTAGTTTTTTGTGTGGGTTTGTTCCTCAGTAAGTACCTCATCAGCACTGTAAAAATGTTCTCCAAAGTGTCTCGCTAAGGTCTCATGGATAATGCCATGACAGATGGCAGGACTCTTGCTCTCTTTCCTTCAAGATGGCAGCTGGTTCCTACTGTACTGCACACTGTTCTGGGAGAAGACAAATGGGAATCTCACTTCTCTGGCCAGAGAGTTAAAAACCCCAGAGACATTTGCGACATCATTTGTAGCATACCAGGTATGTTCTTTAGGCTCCAGGTCCAACAACGGCTGTACCATGTCCAGAACTACAGCACCTAGTGGGTGTGACCTAATTCAATGTCAGTTGTTAGCCACCACTCTGCAACATTCTTCTGAATAGGACAAACAGGACTGCTATAAGTTGCATGCATTTTGGACACAATGAAAGAATCAGTTGATTTTTAAGTTTCACAGCGATCCCCTCAATTGGCTTGATACTGTTTTAACAAATTAATTGATCTCTCAGCAATAGCAAAAGAGTCTACCTGGGAACATGTAGGCAGGAGAGACACCACCTACTCCAATGATCCAAAGCCTTCCTGCCCTGCAAGTCCTGCGGTGGTCAAGAGATCAAACCCCAGTAAAGGCAGGAGTATAAGGGCCAGCACCAGTAGGTGGGGCTACCAATCTCATCTATTCAAACCAAAGCTTTCTCCCCCTAGAGTTGGACTCTGCTTCCCCCAGAGGTGTAGATACCCCTATTTTGTGTGGAGAGCTCCCCTGCAGAGGAGTGTCTCCAGCCTCCAGCAGATGCAAGCTTCTTTCTGAACTGTTTGGGAAGGGGCACTGTGTGCCTCCCTGATTTGATGTTTCTCTGTGTGATGGCTAAGATTTTTTACATGATGTTTGTTTTCCACTCTTGTTTTCATGTGCCAGGGCTGGCTAAGTTATCACACAAGCTCATTACATAGACACACTCCTTTACATCCCACTTTTCCATCTTTAAAAGTATGATGCTTAACTCTTCTACTCTGATGAAACATAGCTACGCGCATTATGTATGCAATATAATTCACTGATTTTCACACCTATCTTGACCATTTAGGAAAATACATCATATCCTACATTTCAAAAAATGGCTTCTTCTATGCTTATACGTTTGTCTTCACTTACAGTCACCAGTCAGCTCTCAGTTTTAAGGAACACATTGGAAGTGATTTTCTCTAATGTTTGCTTGGGCAAAAGAAGGATTTTGCACCAGTTTAAGTGTGACTCAGTGTTTGGTAAAGATTTTTATAGCTGTAGCTTCTGGCAGTATTAATTAGAGCCAATTAGAATGTGATAGACAGGTTTTGCCAGTTTAAAATGCTTAACAGAACTCCCTCTGTCTCCCTTAAAAAACCGAATGGAGCTTTTGATTGCATTTGCATGCCTGAATTGTTAGACTCCTTGAATGTTAGATTCCATTAATATAATAGGCTATATGCAAATTAAATAATCAGAAGTTTACTCAAAAAGATAAGCAGATGTCCATGTGTGTGTATATAACATTAGGAATGGTACATGATAAACATTTTGGGACTGCTCTTCATGACACTTCTGTTAACAATGATTTTCGATATCAGCTTAAATTTTTCTGGTGCAAACTTTCTACTGTTGATACTTCAGTCATTTTTCAATTATTGCAGTTGGTAATTTCAGGTTTCTATTTGATTGGTGTTGGTGCTAAGCTATTAATTGGAAAAATGAGTATATTCTCAATGAAGCATCGTTTGTCATTATTTGCTCCAGTGGTTTCCTATTTTCCAAACAAAGACACTTAATTAGTGGTTTTCTCTGATCCAGCAAATGTTTTAATCAAATATGAGATTGTGGTGGGTTGACCTTGGCTGAACTTCAGGTGCCCACCAAAGCTGCTCCATCACTCCTGCCCTCAGCTCGACAGGGGAGAGAAAATATAACAAGAAGTTCATGGACTAAGACATGGACAGGGAGAGGCAAAACAGGCTTGACTTAGGGAAATTAGTTGCATGTATTACCCATCAAATCAGAGTAGGATAATGAGAAATAAATCCAAATCTTAAAACACCAATCCTGTCCTTTTACAGTCTGGGAGCTGCTTAATCACTGGTGTTTCACCCACACCTTAGACTGCCTTTATTCCAGGTGCTTTTATAGAATATTTGACTGTAAAACCTAGATCCAAACCCTTTCAGAGCTGCGAAGTCAGGTCTGTAGCTCAGCTGTTGGTGTAAATTGAAGAGCCTTTCTATCCAGATCCACACCCTAGGCTTGAACCTAGTCACTCTTTAAAGGTTTGAAAGCTCAATCTGCTTCATCCTAGGTGTTTTTGAAACACATCTCAGTGTGAACTCAGAATACTGAAACCTCCACTTACTGGTTCTCTCTAATACACAACAGGGTGAGCATACTGTACCTAGATATTCAACATCTACCTCAGGTATACTTTGTCCAAGAAACATTAAGGATTTTACAGGACTCACAGATTTTGTGCACTTTTTAATCTAGCTGTAGATTTAACTATGCATGTATCCTTCTCCCAAACATTTGTATTTATTATTCCAGCCCCATCTGCCCCATAAGCTTGAACCAAGGGTGAAATGAAGTTCTGCATCTGAACTGTTTATTGCAAATCTGCACTCAGGGATAGCAAACCCTGACTGAAAAAGGCCACACAGAACAGAGGGAATGGATTGCCACCCTAATGAAGCATTGTCTCACATTTTGTAGTTGTGCTCCAGAGAATTTATGTGCTTTCCCTGAAGTAAGACACTTAATTTACTCCCTCTATTACTTCAATGTCTGAGAATAAATCAGACTTTCCTGGCTGGCTTTTGCCTGAAATTCAGTATGAAAGAGGCACAATTGAGAATTTTTACCCTTCACAGTGATATTTTCACTCCTCCTTCTTCCCTCTGCCTAATTTTATTTTGCAGGCAAATCCCTTTGAATAGTAGAAAGGTACCTCTTGCAAACACATTCTCTTCCCCAAATATAAGGGGTTTTCATTATCTTCCCTAAATATTTTGCAATCTTCCTTTAATTTAAGGGTGGTATCCCTTAAGACAAAAATCAGCAGCAACCATGTGCTACAGCTGTATGAAAACAAAGTTCCACACTGAGTTGCAAAAGCAGTGCCAGAGTGACCTGTATGTCATCCCAACTGGGCCTTACCACAGAGGGGCAGGAATCCATCAAGTAGTTCTGTAAATCTATGCTGGTATTCACTACACTTATGTAGTCTTTTGGGGTGTGTCTGGCAGGCCTACAAAGAACAGTGAGATCTGAAGATTGTTTCATGAATTATTGGGTGATCAGTTGAAAGAACTCCATACTTCTAAAACTAGATTGACTTCTTAAGAAAACTGGTTATAACCACCCTGGAACTGCATTAGCTATGTCTCCTAAGCAAAACCCCCATATTTTTCAATGCATTTCTTGGTGCCTCTTTCCTCTTAGAATCATAGAATAGTTAGGGTTGGAAAGGACCTTAAGATCATCTAGTTCCAACCCCCCTGCCATGGGCAGGGACACCTCACACTAAACCATCTCACCCAAGGCTTTGTCCAACCTGGCCTTGAACACTGCCAGGGATGGAGCATTCACAACCTCCCTGGGCAAGCCATTCCAGTGCCTCACCACCCTCACAATAAAGAACTTCCTCCTTAGATACAATCTAAACTTCCCCTATTTAAGTTTAAACCCGTTACCCCTTGTCCTATCACTACAGTCCCTAATGAAGAGTTCCTCTCCAGCATCCCTATAGGCCCCCTTCAGATACTGGAAGGCTGCTATGAGGTCTCCACGCAGCCTTCTCTTCTCTAGGCTGAACAGCCCCAACTCTTGCAATATATGTTTTCCCTGCTATTTTCCTTGAAGATCACTGAACCCTCTAGAGGTTGCTTTAGGCTGGGCAGGCCGTTCTTGCCAGAGTTATTTCCCCTCAGTGACTGCAGGCCTTCCATGGATTTTTCTTCACCACTTTAAGGAAAGGAGCTGTACTGTTTTCTATTAAAAATACTAGGATCCTCCTGCCACCATCTCAGCTTAGGAATTAAAACCTGATGTATGAAAATTAGCTAATGCTTTTGTCTCACCATGGTTGCATCCCATGCAGTTCCACTCACTCCTGTTCTTCTCTGTGTCCTTAAGATATTGTCTTGGTTTCAGTATTTTATGCTTCAAGGCTCAGTTGGCATCCTGCATTAGATATAGCCTACTAGAGGACATTTCAGAGAAGTGAAAAGCAGCATTGCAGAAGCTTGAGATATCTGGCTTTTGGGATGCCCTGCAGCTTGTCGTGTTCTGACCAGGTAAGAAGGTTTTCTGTAAGGCTGTGAGAATTTGAGAGAAATGAGGTAAACAGGTGGGGGGAACTCTTTCTCTAGCTTTTGACTCTTTCTTTAGGCCTTTCTTGTTATATGCCTGCAGGGTTGAGCCCATTGGAGGCTGATATTGTCTGGAAAAATTCAGAAGCTGTAATAATTTAGTAATCAAGTATCAATAATAATTGAAAACTGAAGAGCAACAGGGTGTAGAAGTGGGTACAAGTTTCCCAGTAAAAGAAATATGGTGACTAAGTTTTTTCACTGATATCCCTCCCATGTTGTTTGTAGGTTAAGCAGCTGTCTGTCGCAAGGAATTTCTGTGGTAATAAACCCCTGCCTCTCAAAGAAGATAAGATGTATCTGTCATACAAATAATACTTAAAGTGAGTTAAAGCAACAGGAGGTTTAAAAAGGAAATTAAACAAAGGCAGAACTTTAAAAAAATCACAGTAAGAATAGTAAATCATCATTGGAAGACCCATCATATGTCAGAGTAAAAAATGATAAAATTTAAAAGAAGCTATAGATTTAGGTTTTTCCTGTCAGATTTACTCCAAGCAAACTTTGAAAAATGTGCCACTACTGGTGATAATAGCAATCTATGTTTTGTTATGTTGTTAAAGCTGCTGTGTTGTAGACAGTGCAGTATTATTTTAAGCTTCTTTTCAGAAGCTTAAAATTTTGTGCAAATTAAAACATTTGCACTATGTTTTAAACTCTGCAGTTTGAAATTATGGGAATAGGGACCGCATGTGTGTGTGTGTGTATAAAAGCAGAAGAGCATGTTGTCAGGAATATGATAGGCCCAAATGACTGCTTGAACGAAGTGAGACAGCAACAAAGATACCACAGTCTCAACTGTAAAAGAGGTAGAGAATTAGCTCCTGTGCTTTTCAGTGTTGTGCAGTGTAAGTAGACAGTTATCCGAGTTCCTTTGTCCCCAGAACAAAAGCTGGCTTCAGAATGCAACTATCAAAAATCTGCCTGGATGTATTCAGAGAAAAGAAAAAGAGCAGCTCTCTTGGAAAAAATGGTGATGTATGATAACCTGTGTCATACAAGTAGGCATTTTCTTGTGAGCTAATGATTAGCAGCAGTAAAGACTAAGCTTTAGTGGCTGTGTGAGAAAGTAAAGGTGAGAGAAAATAAAGAAACAAAGCTGTGATGTTTCTTATGGCAGAGTTGAGAACAGCTCAAGCACTTTACAGAGATGAAGGAGGCTGAACATCAGTCTTTGTTTAAATAGATAAAGAAGCAAGAAATGCTTTTGGAAGAAGTTCAGAAAAAAGTGGTATGTTCCTGATTCCATTTTTGATGAGAAAAGGAAGAAAAAAATTTAAGATTCTACTAATTATAATTCCTGTGTGACACATTCGGATGCATTTTATCAACTAGTTAATACAAACTCTAATTTGGTATTGTACTAGTGATAACCAAGATAGCCAAGTTAGGTTTTTTGTTTTCCCTTGCTGACAAAAAAAATTACAAATGTAATAAACTACATTTCATCCCACTACAATGGCTGAATAACACGTAAGTTTGCAACATAAGCAGTACATATAGAAGTTATTTTTCAACTGTGCCATCTGAGACATTCCATGACCTGGACAAATAGGAGTTATGCAAGAATCTGAGGCAGCATTGCTAATGCTGCCTTTATCTGCCAAAAAGAAGGAGCAAAAAACACTATCAAGTCCTGTGCAGTTACACCATTTTGCTTAAATTGTATGTACAAAGACCTATGGTGAATTTTCTTCTCATCCTTTTTTTCTGTATCGCAAAATGAAGACAAGCTTTGGTTCTAATTAAAATGAATGACATTATACATGGAACACCACATAAACTTAGTTTTCTTCACTTCCATGCTTGTCTTGAAGGGGACATACCATCAGATTTTACTGAGAGGTGTTATATGTTCTGGTAGGGGTGGAACTCACTGTCCCCAGCCAAGAGCCATTTTTTTGGTCTCAGATCAGGTACTTGAGGTTTGATATTTTATAACCTATGAAGATAGGATGAGAGAGTGGGGCAGCTTAGCCTGCAGAGGAGAAGGCTCAGAGGAGTATTGTGGCCTTTTAATACTTAAAGAGGGCTTATAAGAAAAATGAGGACAGCCTTTTTTAGTAGGGCCTTTCAGTAGCGGTAAGATAAGGGGTCATGGCTTTAAACCAAAAGAGGGTAGATACAGACTAGACATAAGGAAGACTGTTTTTATGATAATAGTAATGAAACAATGGAACAGGTTGCCCAGAGAAGTGATAGATGACTATCCCTGGGAACATCTGAAGTCAGATTGGACAGGGATATGAGCAACCTTATCTAGTTGAACATGCCCCTTCTCATTGCAGGAGGGTTGGACTAGATGAACCTTAGAGGTCCTTTCCAATCCAAAACATTCTATGACTCTCATCAAGGCAGAATCTGTACAAAACTGACTGGAACTGTTTCAATTAGGAATGAATGCCAACATGAAATTTGAAACACTTAGGGATTTAATATGATTTTATTTCTTTTGCATGCATTTATTCCTATAAATGAGAACTAATGCACTTGGACAAAAGCAGGACATGTTGCAGTATTTTTAACAAGCTTTCCTTTCAGGATGTAGCAAATTTTGTCAGTCAGTGGGGTAAACAGGTGAACTGTTGTCGTGGTTTAAACCCTAGCCAGTCAGCTTGTTCACTCACTCCCAGTGAGTGCTGCCGGGCTGAGAGCAATGGAGTCTCTCCCCCCCCCCGGGGCTCTCCGCTTCCCCGCTCCCAGAGGAACAGGGAGGAGGATTGAAAGAGTGCAACTCCCACGGGTTGAGACAAGAACAGTCCAGCAACCAATGTACAACACAAATCACCACCGCTACCACCAACGACAACAATGATAAGGGAAAATAACAAGGGAAGAGAATACGATACCACCCGCCAAGAAACGAGTCTGACCCAGAAGCCCCTGTCCTTCCGGGTAACTCCCAGTTACCCCCCACCCCGGGCATGACGTGCTGTGGTATAGAATACCTCCCTGGCTAGCCCGGGTCAGGCGCCCCGTCTCTGCTTCCTCCTGGCTTCCCCTCCTCCCTGGCAGAGCATGAGCCTCACAAAGTCCTTGGTCAGGGTAAACATCACTTAGCAACAACCGAAAACATCGGTATCACCAGCACTGTTCCCAGGCTGGAAGACAAACCACAGCACTGCACCAGCTACCTCGAAGGAGAAAAATGACTGCTACTGCTGAACCCAGGACAACTGTGTTACCTACTACTTTGCCAAATGAGCTTTTCTCTCATCCCTGCAATTCACTTTTTCTCCAGCAGTCTACCCAAGAATAAACATTTAACATCAAATCAAAGCATTCATAAAGGAAAGCCAAACTCTCCTAAAATTTAGGATTCTTCAGTTCCATTGCATCCTCCAAAAAATACAGATCCTTTTCATTCAGCTGGTATGTTACTTCCATTGCAGTTTGAAAACAGGATAATTTTCCAGAGAAAAATACTCTCTTTTGATCCAGTTGGCTCAGAATTTTAAAATACAGAATGCAGAAAAAGTACATTGCATATGGTTTTGATTAGAGAAGAGCTTTTTCATCATATTCTGTTAAAACATGAAATGGTGGGCGCAGGACTGTCAAGGATGAAACAGCAAAGGAGATCCTCCAGTAAACCAGCAAGTTTCTCAGATCAGTGTTGTCAGATCACTAAACTGTGAGAGAATAACATTACATAATGAAAGGGTTGATTGAATCTTTCTCTTATTGTGCTTTTCTCCTCTTGTACAGACCTAGGGAATGCAGAAAGCAAAATGGAGAAAAAAACACATTGGGCAGGAATGGTTAAGACAAATTTGTAAGTGTGTACAGACTGAGTTCATAGCAAACCTTCAGATGAGGGTAAGAAAAGGGCAATGACAAGAAAAAGGCTGAAGGACAAGGCATGCTTGCAGTTGACAAGTGTGTGTGATTTGCTAAGCATACGTGGTGACTGAAACGGAGGAAGTACACAAAAACAATGGATCATATGCACATGAGGAAGAGATAACAGAATTTGGGAAGTCTTGACAGAGCAGAAAAAACAATGCAGATGTTGAGGTCTGGCTGCAGAGGCACAAAAGCTTATATCCAGAAGAAAGAGACCAAAAAAATTAATATATGCAGCTTTCCCTGTGTAGTCACTGAAAAAAAAAAAAAAGGAAAACTTTTATAGGAGACTAAAGCTCCTTTGTTTGATATTGAAAATTAAAAAAGTGTTTTTCAACATTTTACATAATTTATGCTTTTCTATTGTTATTTTTAGATTGTCATTGAAAATGGTTACAAAGTGTTTCTTTGTATTGCGTATTTCATGTCTTCTTTCTTAATGTGAACTCTGCTGATATGAGACCTTTTAACAGTTGAAATACTATGCCTATTTGACATATAGAAAACAGTTATGGATACAAGTTGGTTAGAGTATCAATATCAATAGGTCAATGAGTCGGGGGTTTTTTTAGATAATTTTGGTTATCTCTATATGACCTATGATCCTGGGATTTATTTAAGATAATATCATGGATGTAAACTGAGCTTCCCAATAAGAATGCCTGCTATCTCTCTGGATGATGATCTTTTCTTCACATGCACTTTATTTTTAAAATAGGAACCATGATGATTGGGAAAAAGTAAACAATTTCGGGAATTTTATTCTCATGAAATCTCGCATCACAAAAATCAGTGCCAGTAACTCCAACAAATCAGTATAATCAACACAACTACTGTACATATATTCTCTTGAAAATTTAAATATTTGTGTGTGTTGAGTGCTTGTGAAAAGGAGCACACTGATGGTGTCCGAATCTCACCTCTTCCACAGAAAAGTTACACGGGGGGAGCTGGAGCACAAAAGCCTTAAAACCGGCATAGCCTATTCTTAGGCACTGATTATCTGTAATTCCCACCTTGTGCATGTGATCACCTTCAAACTGAGGCTATAAAGACATGGGTCTTTCATTTTCATCAGTCTCTGGAGTCTCAGACTCCAGTCTAAGGAGTTCTGGGCCTCCTTAGCATAATATGGACCAGAGCTGTGGAACTTCTGCTGTGGCAATCAGAGCTGCACACTGTAACGCAGCCATCCAGAATGTCTCAAGAGTAATAGCAGTGTAACTCCAGAACACAGAGCACTTATTGCGTATTTCCTTCGCCACCATATTAGTACACTTTGCTAGTGTGCTACTGGTTAAGAATAAATCATGTATACTTGATGCTTGGAGGGCTTCTGCAGCTGAATGCAGACTTCTGTATGCGTTGGTTTATCATTTCAGCATGATTCTGTTGGCACGGGAGAGACAAAGCTTCAGCCCCTTGAACATTTCTGTCCTCTTCCCTCTTGCCTTGTGACAAGGCATATTCTGAGTGTTCAGAGACAGAAGCACTGTGCTTGCTACAAGAATCATCTGGCTGGCTACTGGTTTGAGGCTGCCACTCCTTGCAGGTGGCACACAGCCCAGAAGCTGAGCTGCAGGAATTAATCCTAAACACACCTACGCTTTCTAAAGGCTTTGAAAACTAATCTGATTATTTCTCCTCAGAGAAAGGTATAAGGGAAAGGTAATAAATTACAGAAAGAAATAACAAATGGGGACAACATGACCTTTTTAAAGACGCTGCTTTCCTCAGCACATCTATTTTGATACCTAGATCCAGGACCAATAGTCAGCACATTTCTTTGCTGCACAATGCATCATTTTTTTCACAGAGTTGTCTATTGGAGCACTGCTGAGGCAAGTTGCAACTTTCCCATTATTTCACTTCTATAAGAAATATTTATTTGAACATAAAGAGGTTAACAAGAGAGTGAATTTTGAATTTATCAGTAAGCAGAATTGAGGGAAGTAGTCCAATGTCCTTTCATTCGTCTGTCTCAATTCTGTCAGCTGTGATTCAAGATGTCATAACAAGTAACAGAAAAAACATTTTTTCTGAATTTAAATTCAGCCAAAAGTATGAAATAATCATATTATAGTGGTTCAGAAAAAATACATGCAGATATATCTTGAAAGCTAATGTTTTAAACAGCTTGATAAAATACCGAAGAAATACTTAAAACCTAGTGATGAAGTTTGGCACTTGAGGGTTCTGGACATTAAAGTCCAGAAATTCTTCTTTCATATTTTCAGATCCTTTATTGTTTCATAATAAGGATTTCTGATGCCTGTTCAATGGTCTGTATTAATGTGAAAGATGCTACAACAGTTCTGATGGTTTGCTCATTATTTGATTTATGCAGGCTGTGTGGTATGTCCTCCTATAAAAAGTGTCTGTCCTTTGAGGGAATAGGGTGTCTCTTTACTCTCTAGCGGATGCCATGCTCCAGAATGAGGCAGGCCCAGGTCAAGTTTTAGAGCAGACTTCAAAGAAGAGACATTCCTAGAAATGCAAAGGTGGTTGTGCATGGCGTGTTCAACCCAGAAAAATACTGGAGAGGAGAGAGACTACAAAACAAACCTGGGAAGGCTGCCTAACTCCATAGAGAGTGCCAGTGAAGGAACTGGATTCTGCACCAAGCGGCAAAGCACAGAGATGTTTAATGCTTTTGTCCTCTAATGAAATCTGACTTAAGAGTTCAGAGGGATTTGACTCTTAGGTAACTCCCTTATGGGAATGCTTCTGCCTCAAATTGATACTCCATCATGGCTGATTTGCTTTCCACTCCTGGCATGCATAGTTATGAAACTGCATCCACATTATCAAAAGTATGATAATAGGAACATTTACTTGTCAGCTGAACAAAGTCAAAGGATTCAATGGATGTGAAAACGAGCATGTTGTAAATGTAAATAAGGCCAGGGCTGGAGAGGTTTGATGTACTGCTGGCATTTTGTGCCTGGCCAGCTGCAACCATCATGGGAATATTTGTGCAGAAGTACAATATTCACAACACTAAATTAAATCTGAATGCATTTGTTCTAAAAAATAAAATAGACTCCTCTTATTTTCTTTGCCAGAAAATCATGACAGACAATTCTGTCTCTGAGCAGCTGAGCTCCCCTGAATGGCAGGAAGAGAAAGCAGCCTAAATGAGGTCAGAAAGTATTAGCCATTGTACCAACGGAGAGGATGAAGGGGAGGCAGCAATGGTATGACGCGTGGAAAGATGGTACTGTGAAAGAAAGGGCAGAATTTATAAATTTATATACTCATGGATAAGGAGAGGTTTGTGTACACAATCATTAATACGTGCTGGCATGTCAAAAGGTTTGCAAGTATTAGAGAGGTCACAGTGGCATCGTCATACGCTAAGAAGATAGTGAGTTATTGTTCATTGCCTTTGGTGATAGTTCCAATTAAGCTTTCCTTTGAAGGCCAGACAACTTAACACTCGCGACCACACAGACATATTTATGTAGTTTAGCACAAGTGATCCTTGAATGGGACATTCCTAGAGGCTGTCAGAAAACAAATCACTGAAATAGCTCATCAAAACTGAAGCCACATAATAAAACCCCCATACCTTTGCAAGCATTTTCACCAGTACAGTGCGCCAAAGATGTGCTTTCCTATATCTTCTGACAACAAAAAAGGATATTTATCATTATTATTTATCATTATTATTCATCATTATTCCTCTGTCACAGAATTATTAGGGGGCAATGAAACTAGGCACAAAATGAACTAAGAAGGTAAGCTGTGTATGACAGTATCATCTCTTTTAAGAAAACTTAAATAATTGTGATCTGACAGGACATTAGAAAATCATCCGCAGAATCTTCTGTAACCACTAATAATTATATTCCTACCTAAAGGACTCTAGGCTTATTTCTTTTTTATGCCACAATAATGTTTTCTCTCCTCTAACTAATCACTTCTCTATAAGGTGAAGAACATCTTTTTTGTGTTTTTAATAATGCTAAGGACAGTAACAAGATGGCTGCAAATTCCATGTTAGGTTTGGTTTGGTTTGGTTTTGTTATGATGGTAGCAAGTGACTGGAAGAGTTGATTAAATATTTGGCATCAAAAGACCAGTTAGAGAAAAATGGAAACTTTTGACAGACAAGGCTCAGGCTCTCCACAGGGACAATGAACTTTCAGTCATTACTGCACAATTTTTCTCAGATCTTTCTTTCTCCTGTTATTCATAACTAGAGCCACAGAGTCATAGAAAGATGTTATTTGGAAGGGACTCTGGAGGTGTCTAGTCCCACCTACCCTTTCAGCAAAGCCGAATTCAAAGCTATATGAGGATGCTTAAAGACATGTGCAGGTGACTTTTGAAACCTCCTAAGGTTGTAAACTGCAAAACCTTTCCAGACAACTTGACATTTACAAAGATATAGAAATACTTTTTTTATTTAGATGAGGTGGAATAAATAATTGAACTAATTAATGCCATCTGCCTGTTCATTTTTTTTCCCCTGATCTTTATTATTTAGTTGACTAAGCATCCTGCTATTATGATAGATGAAAAACTTAGCAGTCTGAAACTGAAGAAACAGTTGCTTCTCTTTTAAACAAAAAGAGGTGTATCTGTGTCTTAGCTTTTACAAGTGTCCAGCTCTGCTTGGAAGAGAATTTTCCTCATAGCATCATTAGGTCCTAGTGACAGGCAAGCACTTTTTGAACAGTCTTGGCTTTTCCAGATTTTTTTAGCAAAGTAGCTATCTCTTTTTCTGGCTGATGGTCCTGATATGCTATCATTTCCCCTTGTGCATCCTCCTCATCTTCATTTTTTCTGAGTAAGGGGTAACATCTCCACTTAATTACTCCATCCCAGCCCAAACATAAAATACTTGCCCAAATATTTTGTAAGCCTTGATGTTATACAAAATAATAAATTTTTTTTCAGTAACATGTCTTTTGCTACTGTTTGGTCTGCACTTATTTTATAGGAATGATACTTGTCAGTGCCAAACACACAGAAGAGAGGGTACCATGCACACTAGATAGATAAAATCTCACCTGTGTATTTATATGGATTCAAATACAACACTTGAACAAAGCTTTCATTTTCTGGAGGATCAAGATAAGTTTTTCTCTTGTCAGAAAGTCCTTTGCAATTGGAGCTCTCAAGTAGCTGAAATTTTCCTACATTCCAGAAAGTGTAGTGCTTGCAATGAGAAACACTCCTTCAGAGTCTGTTCAAGATCCTCATGGAAGTTTATCGGATGTATGCTGTCCTTGATGTCCCACAGTTTCAGCAGGGAAAGTTTGTGTGGGACGTGGCTACTTCCACATCTTAGAAAACATCAGGCATCAGCTGGGCATACCCAGTCAAGTTACAGTAAACAACCTCATTTTCATTTCCAACAGAGTTACCATACAATGTTACTTCTGTGACTTTTTTCAGGTAGGTAGTTTTGAAAGTACACAATGACACTGCCACAGAGAATGAATTGTATATTGACATGAGATCATACCAGAAACAATTTGCTTAGAATTAAGAACAAATTTTTCTGTTTATGGATGCTTGTGTCCCTATTAATCAACAGTTGCTACTGATGTGTGTTCTTTCTCTTCAAACGCTTAATTAATCTTCATACGGTATTTTTGTCTCGTCCATTTGTCACTCCATTCTCCATTCTTCTGAGAAGTGTGTTTCCTTTATCAGAACTTGTCAACAGGCAGACTATGAATATGCAGATTCCATTATCACATCAGGTTAGAAAACTACACAAAGTTTTCCTTTTTATTTTGACAGTACAATCATGTATAATTTTAGAAGAAGACATGAATGCTGTCCCAGCCACCTACGTTTTGACAGAAATCCTGATGTCAAACAGGCACTCTGATTTGTGTCAAGCTTGTTGTTTACTTTGCACCATATGAAGAAAATTCAAATAATTTAGCTTTGTAATCATTTGATAATTCTTGCATATTTTTCAATATTGATTCAGTGCTGAGACAAATGCCTCCATTACATTTTAAAGGGGAAAGTTACAAAATTATTTGAGTTCTATTACCTGTTATTAATTTAATGCCATTTTCCTTTCCTTTTTTAAAATGTTATTTTAAGTATTTCAAAATCCTGTCCACTTAAAAATCAAACTGTTCTTTCTATGTTCTGTAAGTTAGTAGAAAGACTGTGAAAATCTGTTTATCAGACCTGCTGAGATTACATTTTCCATGACATATATTACAAATATGCACTTTAACTATAACCATTAATTTTCAATGGGATTATGAGAAACAAATCAAAAGGAATTGACTGAAAATGTTCTGCGGTACTCCATTTCACAGAATTTTAATGACAATTTTCATTTCTAACTCATGCCTTGTTAAAATGGTTTTAAAATCCTAATCCTTCGCAAGGAAGAAAAAAAAAACCCAAAGCATAAGCTGGAAATATCAATATGATAGAGGGCTCTTTTCCTTGAAAAAAAACCCAGTGAAATCAATCGAAGAAGACTGTTCTGAATAATAAAATACATCTTTTAGGCAAATACTTAAAATCAGCTTGGTTGGATGTTGCATAACCATAAACATGTTTTTGTGTTTGTATATATCAAAATCATAGAGTTCTCAGGACAAATACTTGATATCACACTCTGGTATTTGCTTTTTCTGATTCAAATGATCTACGAAAGCCTACCTTCTGTAACATAATAATTTCAGACAAGGGCTCTTCAGAATCAGGACAAATAACCATTTATGAGACACATGCAGTTTGATTTTGTTCAGCCTCCCTTTCATACATTCATGCTTGGGGGAGTCATGCTCTGTGCTGACACAACAAATGTTCTAAACTAGTCTTAAAGCTCCTCTATTTTTCAGCAGCAATACTGTTTCACAGGGACTGTTCTGGCTGTCAGCACCACTGGTGCACAGTGCATGTCAGTCATAACTTATCCCCATCCCCTCACAACTTCTCTGAGGTATTCGTTAAGCAAAATGAGATCAAAAGCTGATGATACAGAGACAGCAGCCTCCTCATTTACAGCATCTGGAGGTGTTGCTTCTGTAGAGGAGTCAGTTTTTGACCCTTTGGGCCGCTTTTAATTTTTTACATGCTGCTGAGCCTACAAGGCACAACTGAGGCAGAACAGAGCCAGGTTCATGGCCAGTTGTCAGTATAAGTATTTGAAAGGTTCTTGGTTTGCCTTACACAATGTGTTTATAAAGCTGACCTTGAGAAAACAAATTTCATAAAATGGTTGTTACAAGCTGAAGGATGGCAAAATTCACAAACCTGTTCCTCCAGCAAGCAGACAGGTGAATACAAACCTTCCTTTTCCTGACCCTGTATTCTTCTGCCTTCCCTTTCCCACCTTTCTCCTTGTTTCTGCTGAGGTATCTCGTGATAATTTACAACACGTCAGGTACCTCCTCCCGTGGCTTTTCCTGCACAGATACTTTGCAAATCCGATTTCTCAGCTCTCCCTATTGTTGCCTAAAATGTTTTAGACCTGTCTTAAGCCTACAAGACAGTTCTGAAGTTTAAAAAACATGTATTCATTATTGCTAGTGTTATTAGTTTCAGGCAGCTGAATCACATCACACTACCCCAAAAAAGTCATGCAGTCATCTTCCCTCAACAGGAAATCATCTTTGTTCCCTTATAAGAAAGCCCTGAGCAACCTGGTAGCTATGAATGCAGTCCTGTTTAGAGTAAGTTTAGTATAGAGGAGCTCCAGAGGTCCTTTTCCACCTGAGCTTTTCTATAATTCTTACAGTACAACTTCAACCTGGAAAACTGGCACTGAGTATATATATTATTAACAACGTTATGCAAAACATCAGTGTGGAGAGGGAGGACTGTTAAAAGACTTTGACAATTGCATAGGATTTGTACCAATTGTGCAGTCCTCTCTTCTTCAGTGTGTTCAAATACAGTTAAAGTTGATTTTCCTAATACTATTGTGTTCCTAGTATAGACATAACAATGTGCAGGCTTGTAGTTAGGAAACTGCAAGAGACTAGTGCAAATCTTTGCAGCTGTGACATTCAGAAACATTTATTAGTTTGCAATTACCGAAGTAAGTAATATGCCTTTTGTCAAATTATTTTCAGCAACCATGAAAAGTGCATAACCAAAAGAAAGGAGTTTAAGCTTCGAAGCCAGCCCTCCCCTGCATACAGTACTTGTTTAATGCAAGGAAACATATTGTTTCTCTTCAGCAGATGCTACCAGGAAAAAAAAAAAAGAGGATAAAAATATTCTCAGATGAGTGATAGGACAGAATTCTGTGTGTTTGAGACAAAAATTATCCCTACAAAGGCAGCAATACCTCCTTAAATTCATGATCTTGTATAACTCAGTGCAAATGTTTGTAGAACCTGGTTTGTGTTTTCTTTTTTTTAACATAAATATAGGAACAACTAAGGTTCAGTCCTAGCGTAGTGGCACTAATAATTAACAGGCAGTCTTCTTGCCATTTAGATGCTAATTGTATAACATGTATTGAGTAGGAGCTGTTTATCTGGAGCTTACAGAAGCTATACATTATCTTCCCTTAGAAGGGCAGTAGGAGGACAACAAGGAGAAGTGCGGTTTCATTCTCTGGATTGTGATGGGGGGAAGGGAGAGTTGGAAGTCTGCAGCATAATGTACAGTAAGAAACTCTTGGAAAAATAGGGCTTGGCACAGCCAGTTTCTTACAGACACAGAGCTAACACAGTATTTGCTGCAACTGGAAATCTGATGAAGCCTGTTAAAGCAAGACTGGAAGGGACTGAAAGGAGACAGTAGGTAGAGGGAGGCATTTTTATGAATCTCTCTGTTCAAAAGATCTGCTCCAGTTGCTGCTGTATTAGCCTAGCATTCACAAGTACTTTAGGTGTTCAGGTTAAGGAAATGGTGAAGGCAGAATCATGTCAGAAGCCTGGCCAGTTCACATGGAGGTGAGAAGCAGTGTCAATCCCTAACGTAACTGTGTTCCACTGGGTATCTCTGGAGTGCTGTGTACTGCCTTATTAGCAGGGAAATCCTGGCTCTATTGCGCTCCACCATATTCACAGAAATATTTCAGCATGTTGCTTCTGCCACAAGGAAAGGAGTAACCAGGCACACGAGTGGGAATGCTATCTTTGTGTGACCTTGCCCATCTCCTGAGAGAAGCATGGTCAATACAGTGGCAAGACAGAATTTGTCCCCTTTTCTGACTGAGTAACCTTATCTTTGAATCACCCTGCAATTTTTAAGCAAATAAAAGCACCTGTTGCCTATGTCAGTTAATGCTAGGCAGCACCGAGCAAAGTGAGCATTCAACAATTGTTCTTTCTCTTTCCAAACTCCTGTTTCTAATGTATGTTAGTGAAAATATTGTTTGCATTATCACTTAATAAATAACACATTTCTCTATGCAGTTAAGTGGAAAGAACAAAGAAACAGATTATATTGCAGTTTAATTACAAAGACATATTATTAAACCTAGTCTTCCTCACCTGCTCCTCAGAAGCAGGAAAAAAAACTGAGGACCTCACTAATGTCAGAGCTATTCAAAGGCTGCATCCTCTGAGCAACCATTTATGTATGGAATATGGAACAACAGATCTCAAAGTGCATGCTAAAACTACTTTCTTCATCATAATCTCTCAAAAATATTAGATTTCTGAAGAAGACTTCTCCAAGGTCTGACAGTATGGCTGATGATACACAAGTTCACAACCTGTAGCAGTTTAGGTATCAGTAGCTGACTGTAAGCGAGCTGTGGCGTGCTTCATGCGACAGTCCAATACGGCACTTGACCGTGCTTCATTCCAGAACACACCACCACTATCACTGAGTGGATTGCTTTGCACTACCTTCAAATGTTCAGAAATGCAAAAAGTCTACAGTTTTATTTATTATGAATATATAATTCTGCAGAGACAAGCAGGTGTAGGTGCTGTCCTTGAAAAAGTCCATGTGAAAGACAACCATCCATTTGACAACAATATTTCTAGTGGAATCTTGCAGAGGCAGGCTTACTAGGGCTTGAGTCCCATCCTTTCCTTGCACAAGGACAAAATCTGATAATCCTCCTCTTAGGCACTTGAAATTCAATTTGCAAAAGCAATAATGTTTGGGAACAGCCAGATCTCACTTTGGAAAGGTGTTCCAGAATTTCAGAGCTCTGGTATTTGCTATGGACTTTCTTTTTCACTCAGGTACACTTACATATAGGCTGCTTTTGTCCATTTGCTTTTGTGATGGGTTTATCATTTTGACCTTATCTCTTCCTGGTATTAACAGTCCTTTTCATTTATAGAGAGCAGTTGTTCCAGCTAAGACTTAATTGTGCAAAATTAGGAAAAAACAAGCTCTTTTAGTCTCATTTAAAGTATAAAGAAAGTAAAGTAAGAAAGACTTTTTTCATTGACTTGGTGATTAAGAATATGCCTGTCCTTTGGAAGTAAGGGACGCTTCCCCATTTCAAGTGTGTTATCCAGTAGGATTCTTGTTTTGTGTTAGGGTGAAATCTGGATGTACAGCAGTCTGTTTTCCTCCACATGCATGGGAAGAAAATCAAGGCACACAAGTGAAATGAAGCAGCAACAGCCGGCAGCTGGTTACCCTTTTAGAAAGACATAGGGAAAAAAATGCTTGCTGTGGGGTGCCCAGATCCACCACATAGACATAGTTTTATAATTTTCTGAACCTAATTTATTTTGTATTCATATTTTTCAACACTGATAGGAGTTTATCTTGCATTCCTGATGGGGTACCACCACTATGTGTTATATTGATACTAATATTTCCCTCTCTTTCTTTGAAATGCTTTCCTCATATATAATAGAATTTCATTTGCCTTCCTTGGTGCTTAATCTTGATAGCTTGTAGTGAACCTGTAGCTAATTAGTTGAGATTACAGGTCTTGTGGCTTATCAGTTATTTCTGAAAAGAAACTCCCAATTTACACTGAGATCTATAGTGTTTTTCAAGTGCATTACCTTGCATATAGTGATACTGATTTTATTCTCATGAGACACGCATCCACCTAGTGTTTGGTACTTCCGAAAAAGAGGGGAAAAAACATTCCAATGGGCACAAAAGGTAGCAAGAAGTCTGCCAACCATTAGGTTGAAATTAGTTGTATAAATGAGTAATATTTGAAATCCTGTTAACTTATCTTAATTGCTTCTAGTTTTATTCTAACAGTGAGTTAGTTGCCTACCTTAAATTCTACATGGTATTTTAAGAAAATTGTTTTTTTATTTTTAATTGTGGTATCTTTTAATATAATAGTTTCATATTCAGCATGTAATGAGCACTTTTGTCTCCATCATCATTCATAAAAGAGATTGTTTATGTCACATCTAAACTGTCACCCAATCTTTTAAAATTCTCTATTCAGACACAGATAATTCTAGGAATCCTTCACAAATAAAGGGCATACAAAAAAGAGATGCAAACAGAAATGATTGTTAATATTTCTTTAAAAAATAATCTGCAGTCTGTTTTTTCATTGGTCATAATTAAGGTCTTCTTAACCTGCATATTGTCACTGGCTCTTCTAAAACAGGAGCTACTTATGTCAACTGGAAATTTAGAGAAAAGAAATATTTTGATATACTCACACTTTTTCCATTTCTTTTTTTTTCTTTTTTTTTTTTTCCTCAGAGAGCTGTAAAATGATGAAAGGAAACTGAGTTCATAATCAACCTGTGGACCCTGCGACCAAAAAAGAAATCCTTTACTAAGATGAAGAGGTTGATTGAATTCCAAGGCTGGCACATACCTATGAATTCATCTGAGCTCCTCGCTGTCACTTCATGAAGTCAAAGTATCTCACTTCACTAATATTTGACAAGCACTCTGAGCTTCTCAACCAAATAGAAATAATTCCCTGAGTGGTTTTCTGACTGCCCTCTGTATCTCCCAGCTATTTCTGACAGACTCTTTAGACAGCTTTAAATTTCGATATTACCTCTTAAACAATGAATGAAGCAGGGATTTGGATGCCCAACTATCTCACACCTTTTTCTCTAGTGGGTAACCTATTTCTAAAGCAATTAACATCACCTGCAGAACATAAAACATCTCAGAACTGTGTCAGGATTTGTAAAAATGTTTGGAAAAAGTGAGTGCAGAGACAAATCAGGATATATTTCTTGATATGTCATGGGGCAGCACATTTTATCACCTTCTCAGAACTGTAATATATCCAATAATATTTGCTTAGGGAACAGGGGAGAGAGCAGAAAGATTTGCATGTCATGAAAATGGTTCTGGAAATGCTTTCTAACTATTTCCTCTACATACAGATTTTTAGTATACAGAGGAGGTAGTAAACAACCAAATCTTCTTCTGAGGTTATTTTACCTGCCTTCAGCATTGGTTGGATTAATAAGAACTGTATTTGTGGCTGACCGATGATTATACCTAACGTCATTGGAGAGACATCCCAGAACTGTATCTTCTGAAGTAAAATGCTTGTTTGGTAGTGTCAACTGAATACATCTTCATTTAAATGGACTGAAATGCATTTAACTTCTATAAGTACTGTCCTTATTTGTTCTAGCAGCATGGCTAAAACCACTTTGAGATAATGTTCTTTCCAAAACGTAGCCATTACATCTAGCATATTGAAGTTAATCTATTGTCATTGATTTTGGTTCTGTGCCACACTGATGAACATTAGTCCCCATCTCAGAAAGTTGAGACAACTCTTTGGCATCATTTAAAGACCTTCTCTGAATCAAGATTCTTAACAGGGCATTTATCAATATTATTTTTCTTTCCCTAATTCTTAACTGCTTGAGACTCTGTTAAATGTATAATCATGCGCATTTTTATCTCAGATTCATACAGATAAAGGAGGCAGGCAGCTGTTTCTGGACAAAAAAGTGAAGAAAAGGAGATATTTGATTTTCTTGCTTCGTGTCTTCTTCTGACATGACTTCATGTCAATACAAAGTAGCAAGGTGTACCTACTTCGTCTTTCTTATGCTCATTCCACAATGCTATTTGCTTTGGTCTTCTCATTCTATCTCTTGATCTCAGCTGCACTATGTTGTCCATGTAAGGCAGATACTAATAAAATAAAAAATAAAGGTTTTTGTTCTGAGAAACCATGAGCTTCTGGGGTGGGTAGAACTTGAAAATGGTTTAGTGCTTACAAAATGTTAGCAACTGCATAGTAGGCCTGCAGTGCCTTCATTAGTTCTAACAAACAGCCCTGCAGAGGTTAGAGGAGAAAAAAAAAAAGGAAAATGAATACTGCTTTTCTTGCTGCATTTTAGAAGCCTGTATTAGAAAGTCTTTTACATGTTTCTGAATATAGAAGGAGCCTGGTGGTATAGCTGAGCACTGAGAGGAAAAGTGTTGCTACTCAAAACCCAAGCTAGAATTCTTGATGTTGCATGTAGCTACCCAGAGAAGCAGGCAGTTTCTTCTGTTTCAGAAGGCAACATTTTTTAGGGAATTAAAAAATTCATCTTACATTGACTTTTTTTTTTTTTTACCATTCTTGTCAAAAACATGTTGAAAAAAACAATTTTGTTCTGTGCTTACTACAAATGGCATTCATTCACTACCACACTCAACAGCAGGAAACTTCCAGCCACTAAACTCTTCACTGCAGGTGGCTCCAGGAAGGTCAACAGTATTCAACACTAGCTGGAGTTCCTTCATACATTCCAGTTGCTCCGTATGCACTTCCTCATCCAATAATCTGAAGAAGGCAGGATCACAAGCATGTCATTATTGTAATCCGTTATCAGTATGTTCCAGAGATGGAGAAAAAAAATTTGTAAGCACAAGAAATTCCAGAGGTTGTGGTCAGAAATGAGTGATGGCTCTCACATGGCACATTCCTCACTGGCTGGAAAATAGATTTGCATGCTTGGGATGCTGAGTACTTGGAGACATTCTGCCAGATGAAGAACCTCCTCTGTCTCAAATTATGGGAGAGAACTGTATCTTGTCCAAAGGATCATATCAGTAATTGAGAGCAATAAAAACCTGTGTTCCAGAAATGTACACTGAGAGGAACAAGAGGTGGACAGTGTGGGGACGAAGTCTGAGTGACAGAGACCTATATATGTATCTGATGATGAGCTGGGCCAGGAGTGGGGTTATGACTGTTTTACTACAAAACTAGAAGAACTGAGTGCCATTACGTAAATCAGCCATAGATTTTGCCTTTGTTCTTTTTTATTTTTGTGTAGAAATGCTTTAACCTCTTCCAGTGTACAACTAGGATGCCAGCTATTTACAAAAAAACCCACCCTTAACTGGACTGACCAGATGGGCAATATGGTCCTCAACTCTAGAAAACAGGCTGCCTCTTCCGTGTCTGTGTTGGAGTGTCAGTAGTGGTGCTGACCTGTCTCCTGTAATGCTAGCACTGAAATGGGGATCTTCCAGGTATTATAGGATCCATTGGCCTTTAATGGGATAGGAAGCTTTTCTAACAGTTTTGGATAAGGGAAATTTTTAATGTCTTCCTTGTCTGCATTTTTTGTTTGTTGGAGCCCATGGTACGTGCCATCCTCAGAAGTAGGAGTGGGAATGCTGGCAATGTCTTTCGAAAGTCCAAAATATGAAGGGGGAATGGTTGAATAGAAAGTGTCATGGTGTGATGAATCATGCATGGCTTCCAACTACAGCACAAATGCCTAAGTATTCAAATGAGATTGAAGGGTCTTTTTTACTTGGAGTGAGGCCCTGGATGTTTAGACGAGAGTTTGTTGGATATCTAGTGGAATTTGCCACCTCTTCCAGGACAGCTTCCCTGCATCTAGCTATTGGAATCCCTTTACTCTTTGTGTAATTCTCTAGCGAATTTGTGCGGTAAGAATCAAGTTGAAACAGCAAGAGGTCTGCATCTTGGGAGCTAAGTGGGTCACTATGAATGTGAAGATTTCTGTACAATCAGTTCATATATTTTAATTAAAATTAATATTGTGCATTAAATACCAGATAAAAGACATTTTTATACAGAAATGTTAAATACACTGAATATATTTACTACCTTCTCTGCTTCCCTGCCATCTATACTAGACTCTCATCTTCACAGTTCTCTCCGGGGTTCTGCTCCTCTGCTTGTTCACATGTTTGAATTCAGCCTCAGGATTTCTTTTGGAGTGAATCAATTTTTTGCATGCAGAACAAAGCCCATATATGGTCCTGGACACCTCCCAGCCTGCAGTAAGGATGAACAGTTTTGACTCTTGCTACCACATGCATTGTCTTAGCCTTATCTCAGAGTAGTTTGTGTCTTAACGTGCCATATTGGAGGATATGTCCTCAGTTCCACATTACAGAATAACAATTCTGGGCGGCTGCAGCACAGCCTTTGCATTATTACTAATAATGTCACAATGCCACAGGACAACAGATAGGCCGAAAGAGACAAGTCCCATATAGGATAGACACAGTCAGCCTCCTCTAGAAGAAGTCAGTCTCCTATACAGGAAGTGGGCCCACTTGGCCAAAGGCTATGGTCTTCCCCTGAAATTGGTGCATTTAGCACTTAAAATGGAGGCCTGTATCCTGAAGCCATCGCCTGGATCACTCCAAACTGTGGCTTTCTTGATGTTCATCCTTTTGAAATGGCCAAGTCTCCAAGTTTCTGAGCTGTTTGCCCTGGGAAACATTATCAGTGACATCAGAAAGCTCCACAAGAACTCCGGTTGAATCAACCCACATACTAATGAGCTCCCAAACTATGGATCCTGTAATCAAGAAAGCATATGGGCCTTTACACACATACCAACACTCTTTTAACAGAAATAATGTTTCAGGTAAGTAGTTACTGAGGTTCTCAATGTTTAATGTTACTGCAGGAACTATGAAACAATTCTTGAACTTGGGTTCAGAAAATATTTCTTACTGACAAAAATTAAGACCTAAAATATTCCAGAGTATTTTTATGTGTCATGAAGGTTCCATTATATAAGACTTACTGTTGTCACTGTCATAGATAAGTTAGGCACTGCTTCGGGGCTGGGGGAGGTAGGAGGTGAGCAGTTGTACAGATGACTCTAAGATACATGTGCAAAATCATCTTTTAATGAACGCTTCACCTTGCAATTTATAAATAAGCTAGTATGTTGCTAACATACATTTGCCTTCTCTATATCCTAGATATCAAAAGCCACACTATGATGTTCAAAAGCATATGCCAATAGCAAAACGTTTAGAAGAACTCAAGTTCTTATATTAAACTCAAGTGTAATTTAGCATATGTTGCACTTCCAGAAGGATGAATTCTGTAATCTTAGGATTTTTACATTTCTAGCTCAGAATGTTTGTGTATCATTTCTAGATGCATAGCAGTGGCAGACACATTTTTAAAAATCATCAAGCATTTCTGTGATAGTTCCTCCATATTTATACTGCATGTATTTTCTTAAGAAGAAACAAGCCTTGTTTGTGATATGTTTCTGTATAATATTAGTAATGTGATTCAGCCCCCCAAAATTATTTGTCATATAACTTACTAAATTTAACATGAGATCACAGCTGTTGAAAAATATCTGTCCCTGTCAAAATGCTTTTATTTGAAATCCCCTAAAGGATATGAAACTGTATTTATTTCTACTAAATGAAGATTTTTCTCTGATGCATTGTAATTCTACTTAGGACCTAGATACATGGCAAGCTAGTACAAACTAAAATTCCAGTATTTGTGAAATTTTACTGCTTTAGAGGTAATGGCTAGGAAATCATTACCAGGATGAAAAGTGCAGGACTGCTCTTTTTTATCTACAAAAGATCAAAAGAAGACACATAAATGAAGAATGATTCTGAAAATGTGTCATGATGCTTTTATTTCAACCCTAATCATCCATCAACTGCCATAGAAAAGTTCCAGATGGATATCTACATTAATTTATAGTTTCATATTCTCAGTATTTTGTCCAGCCAAATCTGATGGAAAACTCAGGATACATAGTCAAGTATACTGCATTAGGTTGCTAGACATGAAGCAATCAAAGATCATTTTTTAGTTTCTATGGGGAAAGAGAAGAAAAAGGGATTTAGTTGATGCCATTTGTTCAGACTATGTGCTGAAAAAATTCTTAGGTGCTCCACAGCCCAGAGAGTGTATGTGGGAGCAACGGTACAGGCAGCAAAGAAAAGCTGTAAAAGCTCTTTCATTTCCCTTCCCCACCAGATTCTGGAGGGCATGCTGTCTTTGTGAAGGAGACATTAATAATTTCTTTAATAACCTTAAATAATGAAATAGACAGTCTCTACTCATTACGATAAGGTCTACTTCTGTTTACTCTAATTTGACCTAAAAATTAGTAATTTTAAAAATATTTTATTACTACTGTATTCCTTATGGGAAAAATGAAAAAAGGAAAAGAGTGGATTCAATGTCTTTCATTAGCAATTTTGGATGTTTACTGTGTCCCTCTATCACAGAGTTAAGGTGTAACTAAACAGTACAGAATACAAATATTTACATTTATAACACTAAAATATGTATTTTTTTCTTCAAAAATCTCTGAATCAACTAGGTTTTGTCCTTGCCTTTTTTGCTAGCAAAATCGGTGGAGTTTTTTCATGCCGTACCTTATGTAAAATCTAAGTTATCCACCATGTTTTATCCATCCTTTCATTATCAGACATGTCTTTATGAGTGATTTTGGAATGGGAAGGAAAATGCATATAAAGGTTGGACTAGCTGCTTTTTATATTTCAGTAGTGTAAAAAGAAGATACTAAATGACCATTCTCTTCAGAGATATATCAAGCATATACATGTGAGTAATTGTTAATTTTTTTACATTGTACCCAGTTTCACATTAACCCTGAAAATTTTGTTTCATGATAAGAATAGAATCTTTTAAATAATACTTTTGGAGTGATTTTATAAATCTTCCCTTTTACCCTGTTTTAGTGGTTGTTGTTTTTCTTGGCCTGTATATGCCTGTGAAGAAATCTGTCATTTCCTGATGAGTGTGGGATACAAAGTGACAGAACAGAGTTAGAAAAGTCAGGTAGTAGCAAAAAAAACCAGAATTTTGCAATATCTCTCCTAGATGTGCCTAGAGCTGGGAAAAAAGTTATGTAAAAAATGATCAAGTTCCTGCAACTTTATTCTGTGTGGGAACTGGATTTATCCACAATGTTTATCTGCAACAATAATGTGATTCAACGCTTATGCTTATTTAGGTTTCATTGATTTGGACTATTACGACTTTTGGGTAACCCTTTGCTCACTGTAGCATCTTGACTTCAGGCATTTTAAGGACATTTTAAAATGTAAAGCAATAAATACAAGAGGAGCAGCTCATAAGAACCATCTTGGCCTCAACTTCAGCCAGGTGTGATCTGCAGGTCCAGGCACCAATCAGTGCTCACCTCAGTTGTTTTCCCACAGCTGTCTCACACTCAGAGCTGCCCCTAGGGACACCTCTACTTCTTGCTCCCAGACCATGTCACCTGTTCACCAGCTGGCATATATTCTAATATAATGATTGAGGCACAATCATGCCATAATAACTAATTTGGTAAATAAAATCTCCAAAGCTAATTGTGTTTTGAGTCAACAAGCTACTGAAATTAGCACCTAGTGAAATTACTGCACATTGCACTAAGCTGCTCCAATCAGATCCTTAAAGGAGTGTAAGTAAGTAAAGAAATATACTTCATGTACCAGAGAGGTCATTGGAGTATTAAGAGGTGTAAGCAAAATGTTGCCCTTCACTTTTTAAAAATCTTGACACCTCAAAGTGCAAAGGCACTTCCATTGAAAACCTTAACGGCTCAGAGCAGGTTAGATTTGTGCCTTATGAAGAACGCTGGGAAGAGAGTGTGGACATGCCAAATTCATATTTGTTAAAACAGGCATTGAGGCAGTTGGGTTGGTACGGCAGAAGAGTGGTATTTTAACCCTGAGCAGGAGTTGAATCAAGTGAAAAAGTAGCTGAAACGTTTTAAAATGTAGTTGCCAGTGAAAAATAACCTTTTTTTTTCTGCTGTATTTCACCTCAGTTTCTTATTTGCTGGCTGTGAAAGAGAACAACCTATGTAAATGTTGTCTTAGTGGGCTAGAATGACCTACATCACCTTTCTGAAAAAATACAGAGGCAACTTCATTACCTGAAACATTATTTTTGCCACAAATGTTATTTAGTATTTTTGTTAGTTCAACTTACAGTATTTGGATAGAAATCTGAACAGTGAATCTTCTGCAATTTTGTTGGTTTAGACCTAAATTTTAAAAGATTTGAATACTCATTAAAAGATAAATACAAAAGTTTGGTTAAGTTGGTTGGGGTTTTTGTTGTTGTGTTTTGTTTGGTTGGTTTTAGATTGGTTTAAGTTTGGGAAACTCCATTTGAGACTAGTATTTAGATGCAGTAATCATGTTAATTATTGTGACAGCAGTCCTGCATGCTTACTTATTAAAAAAACTGTCTTAATCTGTTAATTCTTGAGTTTCCTAAAAAGTTCTGACAGGGACAGAGAGGCGCAGTTTATATCTCCATATTTTTCTTTTCTTCATGTCTATATTTTCTTTTTTGGTATTTCTATATTGATATAATTTCATTTATACTTGGAATTTTTTCTTTATTACTGTGAGAGAAAAATAAGCTACAGCTTTTTATGGGCATTCCTCTTAAATCTGGTGTAGGGAGCTAGATAGATATTTTTAAAATATTGTATATACAAAATAAACATTTCCAAGCTATGACTCCATGAGAAGAGGAATAAAAAGAAATACATCTCATTGATGACAAAAAACAAATGCGTAAAGACAAGCAAAAAGGTTCCATATCACACCATGCATTTGAATTATTATACAAGCTGTAATTCTTAGCGTCATCCTCCACATTCCCCAGAGAAGATGCCTGCATATAGCTGCAATTCACCTCCTCTGGGACAGCTATCTTCATACCCTATTTACACTATAGGAGGCTTTAAAGGCTTCTAGGCTTATCGGAAGAGTGATTAAACTCACTGACTTCCTACAAGGCATACAGAAGTCACCATATCCAAAGTAAACTCGCCACACCCCTTTGCGCTTCTTTAAATGGCACTTGTAATAACATAAAAAAATAACATAAAAAAAAAAACCTAGTTATCAGGAAAAGATGGTGAATTAGAAAACACCCTTGTACCAAGAGGTCTCAACTTTCCATCCGGAATAAGAGTCTTCTGAGAACAGTGTGTCTCACACACTGTTTTTGTCCCCAGCACAGACCAAGAGGGTAAGACTGATCATCAACTTGACACATGGTCTTGAACTAGAATCACATCTTGCTTGGTGTATTTTAGATGAATCACAGCCCATAACTACTGTTACTCACAACATCAGCCTCAAGTGAAATTGAACTATCCTTTTCAGCTATTTATACATTGTACGTAAAGAGTAATTAAAAAAGAAGGATGTTTTACTCATCGATCAAAAAGGCTGCTCCATGTAACTGGTGGCCATCTGTAGGTGTTTTTCATTTCTTCTTGGACAAGCCTCCATTGACTTAGTATTAAATAAAGGCTTCGGTATAGGCTCAGTAACACCACTGTGAATAATGTACATAACGCATGTAACATCTTTGTTTGATATAAAGCTACATGGCACAATTCCCTCTCCCATTACCTTTTTTTTTTCAGCTAAGGAATAACTTTTGAAGAGTTATCATATGGATTCTCCTGAGGCTGATCACATGAAAAAGCAAAGATAAATAATTTGGCTGAAGGCTTCGGAATAATCCATATAACAATGACAGATTAAACCTCTATTTGTAAAGAAGGTGGTAAAATTGACACTTCAGATGTAAAACGAAGATGAAGCTCTTTCTTGGGGTTTTAATAGCTTAAAAATCTTGCGATTCCAGGTTTCTTTAGCAGTGGTGCACAGAATGTTTAGTTTGTTTTTTATTTCAGTGCTCTTCTTTTTCTTCTAGATCATTCATTTCATTATTTCCCATCATTTGAGCTTATTTCTTCCTGCTCTGCTTATATAAAGAAGTAAGACTGGTGCCACACATCAAGTACAGATCTGAAAGCATCCCTTCTCTGGTTATAACCAGAGGATTCCCACTGCAAAAATGATTGTGGCTACTGTAGTGTTTGCTTCCATCCCAACTCCTGTTCAAGGGTGAAGTAAATCATATTACACAAGAACAACAAAATAAATTCTTTGAGTTAAAGGTATGTGACTTTTCCCAGAAGTATAGCCTGAAGTAGAATAATGTTCACAGGTTCCTGGAACACAGTGAATATAAAAGAGAGAAAGTCGGCGGGAGGAAAAACATCAGTGTCATTCAGATGAATACCTTTGGGAAAAACAGAAGCGTTATGTGTGTCTCTTCTGTTTTCTGAATGCACCTGAGCATGTGAACCAGTAGCATGAGCTGTCATGAGACCAGAGGAAGAAATTATGACTGTGTCAGACTTGGTCTTCATCACTGCTGGTAAAACAGTATTCCAGTGAGAAGAGACCTAGAGATATCACAGCAGATTCTCTTCAGCATTCAGTGATAGTAGAGGTTAGCTGGCCTGTTCATACCACGCTGTGCATGCTTGTTCTTCAGTTGTGTTATCATGGTTGTGCGCAGTGGTTCTGGGCAGGTAAAAGGCAGACACTGGTTTACATGTAGCAGTAACAATGATGAGGCAGACTCATGTCTCCAGGCCAGCTGAGCCTAGCCATATTGCTTCCCACCATCTCCAGTCAGCCATAGCAAAAACGAGAACGGGACTTTTACATGCAGAAGAGATTTAATAAGTATCCTGCTGACTGCTGTGGACACTGCAATTACTGTTCTGGTTGGGCTGGAAGATAACAGCTATAAAGAAACTCATGATTCCCCTCATCTCAAGAAAAAACCTTTAAATAGCAAAAGATAGTTACAAGCATCAATCTGCATCCTGAGCAAACTTTATGCAGCTATTGTTGGTCATTTAGTATCTCAGATAAATAGATCTCCACATAAGCTACTACTTTGCAGTACATGGGATTTAGCTTTCCTTCGGGATATAAGGAAAAGCTGGAAAAAGCATCTACTAAGACTGGGGTTACGTGTGTAAACAGAACAATTTATTCTTAGAAAATAATTAGACTTCATATTACTAATTTTGCCTCCACAAAGAAGCAGACTTACTGACTTTGACAGCTGTTTATTAGTTGAAAATCAGCCTTAAATTAAGTCCCAAGATGTGAGTGCACCTATAAAACATTACAGCAACATTCCCCATCTTTCCCTTTCAAAACACTGTAAGTCCTGCAACATCTAAAATATAGTCAGGAAACTCATCTAATCACAGGCTGGATGAGTATCACTGTTACTGTTATATTTTGTGGAGGTGGAGGAACTTGAGCCCTCAGACAACTTTTATTAAAATAGTGCTTTCAGTTCTGCACACTGGCAAAGCTGTCAGCAGCCTGAAGAGGGAAAACAGCGTGAAAATTGAACTACATTTTACATTGAGAAGTGGCCTTTCCTGTTAAGTACTGAATTATAATGCAGAACAGCATGTGGAACTTTGCACTGCTGTGTCCTATAAAATACTCTTTTTACAGAGGAGGCTAGCCCCCACTGTTTTCAAGTTGACATTGATGTTAGCAATAAATCTGACACACAAAAACAGAAGTTAGAAAATTATGATATACCATTATTTTAAAGCAGACAGAGTTCTACCTAAAATACTTTAACATCAAAGACATCTTGAAGACCATGTAAAAATGGGTTACTAAATTGTATGGTTGTATATATGGGAAAAAGTTTTTTTCCCCTTAGCAGATCTCTTCTCCCTATGAAGAATAACCATTAGCCTTGTGTATTATGAACTACTACAATGCTAATGGTTTAGAGATTATTTTGAGATTGTTTCTCCTATCTGTTGTTCCATTTTAGGGAGCCCTGTCCTCTTTCTAGCCTTCTGCAATGCTTCTCATTTTTGCTTCCTATCTCAGTTTATATTGCTGCAACTCAGGGTTAGTGGTATGTTTTCATTATAGTCCTTCATGAAATGTTCATCGCATGATGGTTTAAACACAACACTAAAGCAAACAGCAGGACAAAACAGGGGTTTTATCTATGACTGCAAAAGGCTAAGAGAAAAAAATAATTAGTAAACAAAGATGTTATGGGATTTGCATGACATTGCATATGTTGTTAAAACAAATCCCGTTTTTATTTTAGGGTTGGTTTGCTTTTTAAATACAGGATAAAAATATCAGTAAGCTGATTCTAAAATAAGTTGGTTTAAAGGGTTCTTTGCTGCTAAAATTAGATTAGAAGCCTGAAGACCTAAACAGCAAATGTTTTAAGAAGCAGGTAAGAGATGGAGACTTTAATGTAAGTACATCAAGCTGCCCTTCAGGAGTGCAAGGTAATGACATTGTACTGATTTTCTGCAGCAGTGAAGAATGTCACCGTACATTACCGCTTTGACGAAGATAGTCCCTGTAACACTTTTCTGCAGTAATTTGCTTTGGAAAAAACAAAGCTTTGATTTTATCTTAGAACAATGTGGTGCATGCAGTTCAAACCTTACTGAATTATTTGGTTATATGCCACATGCCACACTGCAATGACATATTCTAATAAAAAATATACAGTTACTTGTTTATGTACCTAATAATATGGCTACAACTAGCTAGCATTTTATTAGACTTTATGCTTATTAACCAAATATTAGGTTATATTTTAAATATATCATCTCAGATACACAGTATTACCCTTAATTTCCATAATGTTTGTCCACTCATGGTACACATCTTTATGCAATTCATTTCAAGGAAAAATTTGTCTGAATTCACTGAATTTTAAAATTAGGAAAACAAAGGCATCTTTTTTTTCTTCTAAGTGCTATCAATTTTCTGAGCCATGAATTGAAGGTGATACCCACAAGAGATTTCTAAGGCATAATTACTGATTGCACAAGCCTTTTAAAATAATTTTAATAAACAGGCTGTAGAATGATTGTAATTATTACAGATGTTATAGTGCATCAAATCCATATTATATATTTATGGATAATATATATTATATATGGATATATATAAAAATTAGTCATTATAGAAGGAACACTAGGGTGTTTCTTTTTAATTTGACAATGTTCCTCTGATTAAATGTAAGTGTGAACATCACATGATAAACGATATGGCAAGTTTAGCTCAGTCACAGCCTCAGCTCCGTGCCCTGTTGGCTCTGTATGGCTGCCCCACAGGCAATCAAACAATAAAGGGGAAGTAAGGAAAAGAGAGAAAAGCACCTACTGAAGCAAACACACCCTTGGCATGGAGGGGAAAGGGAAAAAGCTGGCTGGGTCAGGAGCTGAATGGTTTGGAGCATCCCAAACCTCCCTGACACAAGGGAAAGGGCAGAGGGAAGATCAGGAAGTCAACACAGGTAAGGAGCGAGGGAGTGCACACGGAAGCTAACAGGGTGGAAGGAAGTCCAGGTCTCAGCCAGGGCTGCGTGATCTCTTCATCAAACTGCCCTTGTCTTGCAGTTGGGTGGAGGAGGGAGCAGAGGTGAATCCCTGGATGTGGGCTGCAGTGCTGGAGCAGGTTACTCTCAAGCACGCTGCTCACCCCACACCCTGATTCCTTGCTTTTGTGTAAGCCTGCAGGTGTGCAACAACCATGTTGTGTCAGCTGGATCCCTGTGAGTTTATGAGGGAGGCTTCAAATTCAAATGAACAACAGTGGGCAGCAAATTAATTCTGAAGCTGCCATAAACTAAGAGCTATTCTCAGCATTTTCAATAATACTTCAATCCAACGAATCAAATTCATAAAACATAAGAAGAACCCAACTTTGGCCTAGGATGAAACCCTAGTTTCGTAGGCACAGTCTTTGCACAGTTAATGACTGATTAATATTTGCCAAACACTGTGATCAGCTTCAGTCTTATGTCTACAGTTCCCACTGAAGCTCATTCGATTTTAATGCTATGCTGAGGCTAGAATCTGAAGCTAATTACTTGCATTCATTTAGGTATGAAATCCCTACAGTTTTCAAAATTTGTATTAACATAGGGCTCATAAGGACTTAATTTTTAAAGTATAATAATTTAATATTATGCTTATTAATATAGCTTTAGATGAAAAGAGCATTCTAATTATAGGTTTATATACTGTATGTTGGTACGTATTTGTACGAAAGGCTGTAGAATTTACTGTAAGAAACTATGTAGCATACAGTGAAGTGCAAGCCATCGCACTGAATGTTGTTCAGTTCTTCTATGTGAGCTTCTAAATCTTACTAAAAAGACAGCTATGCAAGAAATTTACTCACTGTGTAGGAGAGATACATGAAAAGTTATTCTGGAGGATCAAGACTTTCATTACTGACTATAGGATTTTCAAGTTAAGAAGTAACTATCTGAATAGTTTATAATGAACTAAAGGAAAAAGTAATCCAAGATTATCGGAAAGACAGAGAGAAGACAAGTATTGAAGGAAATTAAGCTAAACTCTTTTGAAGTTCAATTAAGAGACTAGTCATGAGGCTTACATTAAAAAAATAATGAAATATTTGAATTCTGTTTTCACCTTAAAGGCAACTGCTAAAATTGGAAGTCATGAAAACAGAAATAGTGAAATTGTTGGCACTATTTGTTACTAAGCAGGAAAATAAAAAGTCTTAAAGGAACTCAATAGTCCGACTTTAATTTTGTGAAAATTTCTCACAGAAAGTTTTAAAGGAATATTCAAATTCCTGTCCTTTACAGGGGATATTTAGCATGTACTAGGTATTAACATAGTCCCCATTTTGCCTGTGCTATTTTCTCCATGCTTCTTCAAGACCAGGACAAAGAACTGAGGGATAATATTTCTTTAAATGGTCATGATTATTACAATTATTGGTTCCTTTTACAACAGCAATCCCAAGAAACCTGCATCTGGACTGTGACCAGTGTGCTAGATTTGCTTAGAAGTTAAAAGGCTAGGTTTCATAACCTTCCAAACAAAAACCCTATGGCCCAACTATTCACACCTTTGCATTGTTTTCTGTCTACTTTATGTCTCTTATGTGGACCTCCACATTAGTTTATAAGTGCTTTTTGCCTGTTTTTCAGAAACAGACAATTTAACGGTAAATGCTGAAATGCCTGACAGATGTGGAAGTTTCTCCAATACTTACTTTGTAATAAATAGAAATATCAAAGGCAAAAAGTGTGTACTTGATATTGGTCTGTGGCAAATCTATCAATTAATACCCCCTTCTATTACTCTCCATGGTGTCCAGCAGCATAACAGATGCATATTGTGTATCATAATGTTGTGTATCATAACAAATCTTTATTCTTCCTGAAAATTAAACATAAGCATGCTAAAAAACTTCTCAGTAAAATCAATCTAGGCATTTGGAGGAAAAGAAGCAATTAAGAAAAAAAGAGAAATGCTCAGAAATGCCTGCCCTTTTTGTGTAGTCTCTGAAAAAATGTGGTTAGGCAAAAAAATTTTAGGTGATATGTCCTTATTTTTATGTCCATTTTAAATATATTCTGCCGAGCATCATCAGCCAGAAATGTGCTCTATTCATTTCAAGATTTTTTGGATGCTGCTGTGATTGATACTGCTGACACAGCCTAAAAAAGAGCTCGTTTTTCATTTTTTGGCTATTTACCACTAGCAATTGACAGTGCTTTGGGACAGCTCCAAAATCTGTCAAAGTCATGAATAATCCATCTCCTGCTCAGTTAACAGCTTGTTCCCTTTCTCCTTTCTTGCACCAATTCATATGCAGACTGTTTTTCAAGCCTGACAAGTGGGGTAACCAGCAACAGCAGCAGCAGCACCAAGAGTTGGCCCATTTGAAGTCTAGTCATCCCTAGATAACACTTTGGAAGAGTATCTTCTAAGCCTAATTCCTAGTCTGTAATACCCCAAAATATCTCTAAACATCAGAGGCAGAGACAAAAGGAGAAAGCACCCAGCTTCTCTCTAGCCAGCCTGTTCATGAAAGCTGAAGAAAAGCCAAAGGGCAAAGAGAAGCAAAGACATAAGGTTCTCTCAGCAGAGGAACCTGCCCATGGAAAGCAGAGAGAAGGATTGCTAACTATTAACCCTAGGAAAAGCTGGAGCAGAACTTCAGATATCTGAGCTGAAAAGACTTTTTCTTTTTTTCTTTTTTTTTTTTTTTTTTCATTTTTGTTTTGTTTTAATAGCTGAAGACTTCAGGATGCTTTTCAACAATTTATCTGAACCCCTAGCCTAAAGCATTTGTAGCAACTGAAATCCTGCTCCCATGTTGTGAACTTTTCTTTAATATCCTTTTGAATACAGTATTATCATCTTTTTTCTGTCAACTGAGTTACCAAGTTTTGCGTGGCTCTGCATGGGATACTTTCTCAAACCCATTGAGGCACTTTGCAGATTGATATACTTACATGCCAAGTGTCAGCCCTTAATCAAATTGTCCTGCAAGTGCAGTGTTAGGGTAGGATTTGGAGCATGTACATATGTGTGGAACAGGAAAGCTAGTAGCTGCTTTCCTTGGAAAACTGAGCAGACATATGGGGAGTATATTGGTAGGTGGTTGGTATCATGAATTGCCACAGGTGTGGGATGTATATGTGTGTGGGATGGAATCTTTACTAGGCTTGCTCGGTGAAGAAGATAACTTGGAGTAACAGTGCTCTGGGAACTGGAAAACTCTGCTGTAGGGACTGGGTGCTGCATTTGTTCTGTTTGGTTTCTGGAGAACTAGGAGGTGATGAGTGGGAGTGTTAGCTTTGCATCCTATGTACTGTTGCTACCACCCTCACAGAGACTGCTGTTGCTTCATACTGCCCCTTCACAGCTGGGCTTTGCAGAACATCACTTTTGAAAAGCAGCAGTTAGAAAGCAATTCTGCAGCCCAGCATACAAGTTAAGATATATGGCAGGACATGTCTGTCACTTGTGCATCATAGCAGTAACAGAACATCTCTGCCAGTTCCTTTGCTGCAAAAAGCAAAGAGATTGGGAGTCTTGCTGGCACCAGTTGTTCTCTACAGCCGTAGGAGGTTGCTTCTGTTGCTGCACAGAGGCAAATGCACAGGGTGCCAGATCACAGTTTTGGGCCCCTTTCCTGAATCTTTATAAACCATATCTGAATATGAATCTTTATTTTGCTTCAAGAAAGAGAAAAGTGGTGTTCTTTCATTTTGAAGCCAGGACAAAATTTCCCCTATTATGTGTCAAGATTTTTTTTCTGGGTGAGTCAAGATCATGGTTCCTTGTATTACACAATTATCTCTCATTTATTTTTTTTTCTTTAAACCTTGAGGGCTCCAAACCAAGCAAAAATCTTGACAGACAGTTCTCTGCACCCACTTAGCTCTATCAAGAGTCTTGCTGAACAGTTTGCAAGTTTACGTCCAGCCTTTGAATTTAGAACACTGACATTTGATTGACCTGAAATAAGGTGGCAAGTAATAATAAATACTGCTGACAGTGTATGGCTTTAGTCCTTAAACTAGATCTGTGGCATAGAAGCAGCTTTGAAAGAGTGCACATGCCTCCTGAGTCCCTCCAGTGCTGCCCAAACTAACCAGCCAGAAGCTTTCATTCACTAAGATACCTGTGTGATGGCTTTTATTCACTAAGATACCTATGTGATGCTGGAGGAGCCCCAGCATAAGACCTGTAGTGCTGGCAGATCTACAGACATGCTATCTTTACAGTAACAATGGTGTTTTGTTTGCATGTATTTGTCTTTTGGATATGCTAATACTGGAGTTTATGTGTGTTTTTCAAAGATAATGCAAGTAACTTACATAAAACCTCTCTTTTTTCCTCCAAAGAGGAATGCCTTTATTAAATAGTGGGGGGGTAGGGGAGGGTAGGGGGGTGGAAGAGCAGTTTTTTTCTTTGTATATACTTGAGGCATTTTTAATGACCAGGCAAATTTTCAGACTGGTAATTCAAACCAGCCATTGAAGTCTGAACAAAGTGAGATTACAGTCAGTACTGTTGCAACTGAACATTTATTATAATAATGCAGTCTTTACTTATGTTTTATCTCTCATATTGGGTAGAAATATTCTTATAGCAAAACATTTCCTATAAATTCAAATACTGAAATATAGGCATTGTTGATGACAAAGGACTGTGTTATAATTAGAACTTTTTTTATTGGCTTCCACTTGGGTCACAAAGTGTAAAAGCATATGAGGTAAGGTCTCTTACTGTCTTTGGGGTCTCAGATGGCCTGCTGTATTCTGATCTTAGATCAACCTGTTAGTCCACTCACTTTATGAAATGCCTATTTAAAACTGCTTTTCCGGCAGGATGAGGGGTTATATTACATAATTTCCAATTACATTTTCTGTTGTGCCAATTTAGACATGGTTTATCTGTAGGTGTTATCTCCAGATGGAATGGCTCAGCCCTACAGATCACGTGTAAAATGTAGAAACAAAAGTTAAAAAAGAAAAAGAAATCCTCAACCAGTCCTCTAGAAATTTTAGGTGTTGCCTGAAATTAGGAAAAATTGAAATAGAATAGATTACGGATTTTTAATCCTTTTTATGTGCATGAAAAGTTTTTTCCTTTTTTAAGTCTAACCAAGTTCCTCTAGCATGAAATGACTTTGATCCTATTGGAAGAGCTCTGTTTATGCAGGTGGTTATTGCGTTTTCCTGGTTCCACAATTTGCACAAAACTATTTGTGCAAATAATTTTCTGTTCTCCTCACCTTCTGCAGTTAATTACCGTCACAGGTGTTTATATCTGGTTTCATCTCACTCTTTCTCCTCCTAGACCTGATACTACAGAGGTGGATTGAATGAGAGCATTATTCATAGGAGATGGTCAGTACTACGTTCTCCTTCACTGCTCACGTATTTCCATACTCTCCAAAGGATGTCATGTGCTGCTCTCTACAGTAACACTATTACAGTGCTCTAGGAAAAAAATGTTTGGAAGAAAACCGTTCAGATATTTTCTGCTTTTACAGATATGACAAATTTCTGTGGAAAAATGTAAAGAACTACATTGAAATGTAAACAATATTTATCTCCTCTCCCTTCCAAAATGGGAACTTCTGAAAAATGTATTGCAAGAAATATGAGCAATTTCTTTTCAAAAATCCTTCAAATTGAACTACTTCCTCTTGGCTTGGTGAAATGAACTGAAGTGCTCAATTTACAGATATTTTAATGTTAATCTCTGTCTTCCCCGATGGAATGTTGCCCCTGAGGAGGAAGGTGATAACCTGGATTAAAACAGAGATTGCCTGTGTGTCAGACATTGCAGCCTTACAACAGTGCTCACCATGCACCAAGGATCTCACCAGTCCTGCGGTGCTCGGGAAAGCTTCATAGTCCTGTGTCAGAGTTGTAGCTTAACCTCAGGGAGACACAGAAGGTAGAAGTACAGGACTCATAAGGCAACACAAAACATTCTGGTTAGGATCAAATCAAACTGAAATGAAATATTTTGCTGTAAGCTTTCTGATGGAAAATCGTAACTCTAAAAATTTACCGAGCCACGCTTGTTACAAACAGCTTGTTGAATCAATAAATCACTTTAGCCGAAAATCTCAGCTTTCTTTAATCACATCTGTTACACATATTTTTTTTGTTTTCCTGAAATGCAAACTCAATTGTTTGTAAGGAGATGGACTACTCACTCTGTGTGCGTATTTCGGAGGACAGCTTGAAGATCAGTGGCAACACTTCTGCCACTGGTTATTGTAAATACTGTCAAAATGGTGATAGACCATTAAGCTCCTTGGTCTATGTTTAGTATTATGTTTGGTCTATATTTAGGTACATAATTGCAGAATCCAATTTTCTGTATATGCCGAATTAATATTAAAAAGTATTTACTAAGCCCTCAGGTATGGGTTTCATTAAAATGTTGTTTACCAATTTTTTTCTTTCCTGTAGGTCACAAAGAGTCCCTGCTTAAAAGAACATTAAGTTTTTCTCATCACTGTGAGCAATTGTTTACTATTATCCATCCCAGACAATGTTACATTTCCATAATAAAATAATGAGTAATAACAAACAATATTACATCTATCAAACACAATTCAAGCATTACTTGCTTTATTGTTAAAACTCTTCTTGAAAATGGGGCAGAAATAAGAGGTATTTTTACTATATTATGGGAGGTTTAGATTTTATCTTCTCATTTTAATGATTAAAATACAGTTTTAGAGCAGGTAACATATGTTGGCCTAGGTGACCTAACAGAGCTGTTGAGAATTAGCTAGATGTCGCCAATAGATGTAATATGTGCAACAGATGTGCAATAGTGCAATTATCAGAATTTCAGACACAAAAATATTTGTATTTTCCAGGAGCACAATCATAACTATCTACATGAAAACTAGACAGACAGAAAGAGTTTGTAAATTTTCCATGTTATTTTGTAAGGTTTCTTTTAGATAATGGTTCTCAATATAGCTAAAGTAATTATGTCCAATCTACTTTAAGTGGACTGAGATAAAATAGCTTCAGAAATAATAACTAAATGTAACAAACGCGGAATTTAATACTCTTACAAGGCCTTCTTTCATGTCTAACTGCGACTATATTTATCACTTCCTCTCCTTTTCAAGTAAAAAATACATCAGATTTGAAATGTACATTTTCTTATTCAGCTCTAACAGGAGAAAAGCACAGATGTAGCTCTGTGTAGAGCCTCTCTCCAGTGCCAGGTTGTTAGCATTCAGAAGATAAGAATTAGTTTGCAGAAAGAGTTTATTTCTTCTGATAAGGCAATCTGATAAGAAACATTCTAATACAGGAAAGACAAAAATAAACGAAGGAGAAAAGATTAGATGGTGATGTTTCATCCTGGAAAGTGGCATATTTTTACAGTGTAGCTATTATCATTAAGTTACACCCAAATAGGAACAGCTATTAACAAATGCACTGGAAGTTTAATTAAAGGCTACAGAGAGTTTAATTTAACAAAAGTAGTATGCAGTTTTTCTAAAGCCACCAGAGCAGTGATCTCTGGGAGAGGCACAACATGAGGAAGGAAGATCTGTGCAGAAGCACCTCTCATCTCCCGCAGCGTAAAAATCACAAATGCATCAGCTTCTAAAACAGGGCCTTGCAATGACAGAAATAGAAATAAATTGCAGAAGAGAGAATAAGTTGAGCATTTACTGAGCAGGAATGAGCGATTTGGTTGTGCTTGGTTTGAATGTTAGAATACCGGCTAGGAAGGAGGAGAGGCTGGCATTTCAGGAGACCTGAGCTTTCCAAGACATGGCTGTTTACTCCATCACTTTTGTTGCCAGTAAAATACACAGATGCTGACAGGAACTAATGTTTCCTGAGCAAATACACGCTGTTGACACAATGAATGCATCATGGACTAGTGAAAGTTGTAAACACGTAAACACACTGGCATTCATAAGCTTCTTTATTATAGTATACATGTACTTATGCCTCCAAACCAAATATATATTCATATTTCACTTTGCTGTGTGTTTATTCCCCCATCCCCTCCCAACCCTCAGTTAGCAATGTGTATTTCCCATTAAGATGCAAATTTCATTCAAGCTAATGACCAGGGCAGAGCTAGTCTGTAAATACTGTTTTACCCTTCATATGTAGTTTTCCCAACATACAATCACATCTTAAAATCAGAATAGCTGAGGTAGTTTTCCTTTTACTGGAAAAAAAAAGACTAACTCTAAAGAAAATAATACACGAGGATTATTGTCCCTGGGGTATTATGCTCCATATGGTGTTACCTTTAAAAATGAAAATATTATAATTTATTTACCATACAAATTTGTCTAGTGATGCTGCCTTGCTTCATCACTGAGATGAAGGATTTTTAATGTTTTCATGTGTTTATTGCTGACTTTATAATATTGGTATTTTTCTTAATGTCTGAGTTACACGATTGCCTGAGAATATCAGCTTTTGCAGTGGGGTGACTTTTTAAACTGGGACTCCTATTCCCCAGGATTTGGATGATGAACCTATACATAAAACCTTAAAAAAGAAAAGAATATTAGTAGGTAAATGAAAAGCTCTTTTGCTGTTGTTCTTTTAAAACATATCATTTTAAGTATATTTGGGAAAGAAGAATTACAATTCAAAATCTTACCGGTCTGGAAATACCATGGGCATGGGTGCTCAGGACTGAGAGAAAAGAACAAGCTTGAACTTATCTTTGGGCCAGGCTATCTCCAGGTCACTCCCAGTTCAGGATTTGTTCAGAGGTGACTAAGAGAAAATGGAAAACCTTACTGTTTAAAATTTTGTCTTCTATCTGTTCTATAAATAGAAGTGGTGAATTTGCAGCACCAGCTGAGAAACATGATTTATCAACCTCTGAAAGAGGTTCTATGAAAATTGATGGTACTAGTCAGATTCAATCCACCTAATATTTGGTTTTTGTGTACCTCAGGGATGGTGCAGTCTTTCAGTTCATTTTATTTTTGATACATCCAATATTTTTGAAGGAAGATGTTATATAAGAGAGAATAAACTATATATCCCGTTTTGCACCCTGGCCTTAGTCATTCCTTGGAATTTTTGTTGCTACCAGTGGTGAGTCATTTCCTGAAGCTGCACATGTAGCTGGTAAGTTGCACTGTTGCATGTTTCTTCTGGAAGTTTTGACCACTTGGCATCTTGTTTTACTTTATTCCAAGTACTGTTACTTCAAAAGTGTTGCAAACAGAAAAATTGCCTTCTGCAGCTTTTTCTGTCACAAGGTCTCTTTCATGACCTGAGGGTGACTCTTCACAAAGTTTTTGCTTTGGCAGCTATTGCTGAATGGCATTGTCTGTGACTCACAGACTCGCAGCTGAAGAGCCACAAAGAACTGTAGCTAATTGTGAGATCCGACCTGCAGCAGCATTATTGTATAAATATTATTTTGAGGCAAGCCTTAATTCCTTTTTAAGATGACCTGATGGATCAAGGTGAAAGATCTAAACTAAATCCACAAAGTCCATGAATATTTTTATACCCACACATATGTAGAGGCATTCAACATCTTAATCACTTCAAATGATATACACAAGCTAACAAAGGGCTCCAGAACTGATGTCTTGCTTGGTTTGTATAGCTGTGTTATTCTTCTGGTTTAAATTCTAACTCTTAATGAAGTTAACATTTTGCCACTCACTTTAAGTGAATAATGCTTGAAATATATGAAATGAATATTTCCATTGCTTCACTTATTTATTTTTAAGAACTATTACATGCTTTCCTCTCAATCTAGTTCAGACAGATTTTCTCAATTTTGAAGCTCTTAGATGGCCTGTTACATTCTGCTGTTCCAGATATTATATTATCTTTTCTTGTATAGTTTTAAGCCAGAGAAGTGTGACTCACAGCCTGGGGTGGAAATGTATTTTGATCTGGGAAGCAGCAGAGAAGAAAGAAAATTCAAAATAGGCAAACAAGGAAAACCATGAAAGAAATGTAGCCAAATCTTTCCACTTCTGTTGGAGAACACACCGAACTTTTCAAACACGTAGAAAAAAATGAACTGACAAACAGCCATTACTAGATTTGTTGAGACAGATAAAACTACATCTAGCATTTCAAACAAGCATAATGGATTCGTGACAACAGCAGCATGAGGTTTTTCTCTATGTTTTTTGCATTTTTCACTTCCAGCTTCCCATTCCTATGTAGTGGTTGTCCAGACGCTGCACAAGGTGCAGAAACTCTGCTGCCTCTTCCACACTGGTCAGGGTTAGGCTGCTCGAGCTGACAGTTGGCTCAGGTACTGTGCATCTCAGATCCCAGTACTGCGCAAGGGGCACATGAGAAGGAGCTGTAAGAAGCTTTGTTGGAGGTCTCCATTCCTTTTTTTGTCAGGTGCAGGTAAGCTCAGGCCCCAACCTGCACCTCAGCTGTGCCTGTGCCTGGCCATGTACCTGGCTGTTCCTGACTCCGTGGAATGGCTTCCTGGCTTGATCTTGGGTCTGCCTCATTGCTACAGGCTTGCGTGACAGTCACTGGCCTGTCAGCTGAACCTGGTCACCACTTTTGCATATGCTCTTCAGTTTTGTTTTTTGTGGGACTGCACCTCTTGTAATGGCTGGTGACTAACTTATATATAGGTGGCCTATGTGCCTTGCCATCCCCATTGGCTTCTGGCTCACCTTCTCCTGTGAAGCAGCCCCACTCTTGCTGCTCTTCAGCAATGACAGCACGATTATCTGCAACGTCAGGACTAGGGTTTGCATTAGGATTGATGCATTTGTGCATTAGTCTAGCATTTCTCAGTGTTGGAAAATGGCAGACAGTGAAATCAGTTGTGCTCCTCATCTCAAAAAAAGCAAAGTAGGACTGGCAAAAGAGATGATAAAAGGTATGGAGTAGCTTCTATACAAGAAACAACTGAAAATGCTAGGACTCTTCAACCACAAAAGGAGATGACTGATATGAAACAAAACTCCAAGCTGTGAATGACCTAGGGATCTTTGAATAAATGTAGAGATGACAGATTTGGAAAAAGCAGAAGGTCATGGTTCATGACATAACATGTCACTGGGTTGTGGAAGTACTTACACATAGGCTGTGGAGTCTGAAAGCTTAAAGCTATTTAAAAGAAAAGAAGGTATAAAAAAAAAGGGGGGTAAAAACCTCTACCAACACTTACTAACTTCCAAGACACTTTCTTCAATGATAAAAATCTCTGAGCTACAAATCACCAGATGTTTGAAGCATCATTATATGCTTGCTCTGTTCTCATATACTTTCCAAGGCATCCGCTAAGGCTCCACCAGACAGGATGCTGTGCTAGACGGATGTCTGTTCCGACCCGATACAATTGTTCTAACGTTCTTAGCACCCCCGGTTGACACTAAGGAGTCATTTGTACTGTCAGGATTTATCTATGGAACAAGGACTTAATGCTTGGAATCTCTGGGGGGGAAATAGGAAGTGTCATTTCCCATAAAGGATTCTGCCCAGCTTCTTTGAGTTCTGCAGTACCTGGAGGATGAATGAAAAGAACTCAATTTTAACTCTTACCTACAATGGTTTAATAGCAGTTTTAAGATGGATATTTTAAACACATTAATTTTTTAAAATAAAGAATGATGCAATTATACATGTTTAGACACATTTACAAAGTTTCTTATCAATAATCTCAATTCTATCCAGGGTGCAAGCTATTTGGAGTTTCTGAGGTCTGGAAAAGAATATCTCTATATATTTTGTAGTGAGAGGTAGCACTTGATCTTAGTCTGTTCTCTTGGGTTTCTGTACTTCACTGGGCAGGCTTGATAAACACACAGAAAGCGAGCTGAGCTGGTTCAGAACATTTGCCACTTAATCCCTTCAACTGTCTATGCCCACAAAGAAAACAGAAGAGACTGTGTCTGTAGAGAGATGAAGTTAACCCCCACCAGACTTGTCATCACAACTCCATTTTCTGATCTTTGAGTAGAGTGGAAAGCAAACTCTCATCTTCTACCTTTCTCAGCTGAGTCATCCACGCTCTGTGAGAGACCAAATGAGCATTTAAAAGGGATGGGAAAGCTCATTTGAGGAGATTATTAGAGATCAGATGCCAGAAACACACTGGGGGGAAGTATAAAAATAGATCAAGCTATTGAGGCAACAGTAATGAGTATAGTGTACGGAAAGAGGCAATGAAGAGGGAGAAGGCAGAAGAGCAATTGGATTTATTTAGAATGAGCTCTTTAGATAACTGAAACAAGTGATCCAAAGTACCAAAACATTTAAAATTAATAGTTTTAAAATAATTAAATTTAAATAATAAAGAATAGATCTATTCAAAGAAATTCATACAAATTATCTTACACTTTGTTGTAAAGTTAAGTGTAGTATTAGCAGAGGAAGATTAAGATTGTATATGACACCTTTCTCTTACTGTCTCAAGGACACAGACTTTTATTTTTATTATCCAGCGTAAGAGAAAATAAGGATAGTTTCTTGATAATAGAAATTAAGGAAGAAGCTTTCAAAAGCGACTCAAGCCACACAGCAAAGTTGATTCACACACCAATGTAGACTCTGAAAAGTGTTCACATTGTGGAATGGGCATGGAGGAGTTAGACAAATGCCTTTTCATACAGGTCTGAAAGAGTGTTGGAAGGACACTCCCTAGGAAGGACACTGCTAAGATCTACAACAAAAAAATTATGATGCCATTATAGTGTTCTTGCATTGAGGGCATGTAAGGACACTGGGAATACGACACTGCCCTAACAGTGCATATCTTCTTTCTATCTCAGTAAGTAAGTGGATTACCACAAAGGGAGGTTCAGCCTTAGAAGTCTGAGAATTACTTTCCTTGCACCACAGGGTGGGGAAGAAACCCACTGGTGCTGTCTGTTAACAGCCATTTTGCATAATTCTGGCAATAGTTCTGCATGTTGGAAGCAACCTCTAGGTCTCTTTTGGTCCAACCCTCTCACTCAAATAGGGACTTTGTTAAATCTGTTTACTCAAGACCTCATCCAGCTGAAATATTAATATCTCCAAGATGGAGATTCCATAACCTCTCTTGGAAACTTGCTTCAGTTCTCATCAACCTTCAAAATAAAAATGTTTTTCTTTTATCTATTCTGAATTTTCCGTTTGCAGCTTAAGTCCGTTGCCCCTTGTGTTTCCAGCTGGCACCTCTGCAAAGAATCTGGCTACATTTTCTCCATACCCTCCCATTACATATTTCAAACACCAGTAAGATATTTTCTTAACCTTCTCAGGGACAAATAAACTGAGTTCTTAGCCTCTCCTTGCATATCATGAGCTACAGCTCCATAATCAAGTGGTGGCTTTCCACTAGACTTGCGGCAGTATCTTTCTTGCACTCAGGAGCTCCAAACTGGAAATGACCCCACAATCATTAACAGAAAATTTACTCTCAGGTAACTTTGACAGAATTTTACTTCATTCATAGCAGAAGAGCTTGTTCACCTATACTTCCCACCCACAAATAGAGTTTACCTATCTGAACATACAAGCAACAGGTAACCTGAACATGGGGTTGGAGATTAAAGCCCCATGGGGTTTTCTATGGTAAAAATAAAAACCTGTCCTCAGGTAATATGCACACATAAACACGCACACACAATGTTTAATTAAAAAAAACACCAGACTCACCCTGATATAAACTCTATAGCAGCACAGCTCCACTGGGTACATTTGAAGCTCGAAATTTCATTAACCAGCGTCTCTGCCATCTCCATGTTATATAGTGATGTAATGTTAGTTATCTTGGTTAAAAAGAAACTAACAATAAAAGCACTTTACAAGCAGAGAAGTACAAAAAAATCTTATTAGATACTGTGGCATGAAGACTGTTTTAGAAGACCTGCATGAATTTCCAGTGAGCGAGAGGAGTAAGAAAAACTCTAAGAAAAAAGATGCAAGTAAAAGCATCTGTGATGATGAAGAATATGGGGAATGTTGAAAAAAAAAAGCCTTAAAACGCAAAATGTTGAGAAAATGTGCATTAAAGCATCTGTCTGAAATCCAGTGGGGCATCCACAGCAATTCTACCATGTGTAAGAATGTCAGTTTGATATCTGAAAATTAAGTATATACTGAGCATGAATCAGTTTACCACAGCTGCCTCATCCAAGTACTGCATCTCAGTCCTCAGAGAAAGACTAAGTAGGAAATTGTTCATTTTAAGAACCATCAAACAAACACATAGGGAGGAAAGGAGGGCTCAGAAAGTCCAGGCTTGGGTTTTGGTCAAAACCCTGCACCATGTGCGTTTCCAGCACTGTAAAGAGGTTTGTCTGTTAAAAATTTCACCAGAGTATTGAAAGATGCTTTACACAGAAGACAGAGTTTTTAACCTTAGTATGGTGCATAACATAGTATGTCACAGGGCACATAGATGTGGCACTAGCTGGCAGAAGCTCTAGGCATGTATTACCACCAGGCAGAAGTATTTCAATACTTAAACTACCTCAATCCACATTTCCAGTTTCTTTGCTTTTAAGCTTATTTGTGGCAATATAAAGTTAGTTCACCCCTACCTGCAATCAGAACAGGAAATAGCTTCATGAGTAAACATGTTAATTTAAATAAGCTGTTTATCTGTTCCTTTTCTGGCACAATCTCGTTGCTCATACACCAGCTGAATGAGTCACGAAAACCAGTTAGAATCAAGAGTTAATGTTAAAATGCTTTGGTATTTCCACTTTCGTATTTCATACATTTGCAAAGGAAATGATACATTGCCCATCCCTTTTTCTCGAGTTACTTAAAAATCTATCTTAACTACACTCTATTAGGTCAGGCTGTTCATGGGCACTGGCTGACATGCAAGAAAATGGAATGTTGAGTGGTACAGAAGAAATAAATCTCAGGGAGTAGCTTGCTTGGATTTTTTTTTTTTTTTTTCTAGTTTAATTTGCCAGAGATGACAGAAATTATTCCTGCTCAGGAAACAATCAGAAAATGAGGAAAGGCCTGGGCTTTTTAAACGCAGCACCTCTACTTCCTTCAGTCGGATTGGTGGCTTGGTGATAATGGCCAGTAAGTTTCTGGCAAGTTGCCTCTTGCAGGAATGCCATTTATTTGTTTTAGAAAGGAATAGTTTTGAGCCTGGAGGTGCTTTATTTAATTTTTAAGGTAGCTTTAAATAAGTAATAAGTAACCAGTGCTTCTGCGGGCATCAGGTTCTGTTTCCAGAATCAACTTCTGCTACTGACCAAGAACCCATATCTTCCTAACAGCAGCACTAGCAGCATCTTACTCATATCCCACTGGCAAGCTAAGGAGTGTCTTTGCAAGACTGGCTGCAAGCAGTCCTGAGCTTGCTCTGTGTGCTATCAAAAAACACTCTGTGCTGGTATTGCTCTGGGCTGAGGTAGTAAACCAAGCACAGTCAACCCTATTAGGCCTGTATAGCTTCCAGACGAGAGCTGTTTCCCACCTGAACTGCTTTGAGAATAACCTAAGCATATTAGGACCTCCTGATAAAGACTATCTTCAACCATCTGTCTGAGGGACCTGGAAAAATTCACCTAAAAGCTCTTCTGAAATTCAGAGGAAAAAAGTATAGAAAGGGAAAGGAAAGGAAGGAAAATCCAAATTCTACACTTTGTCATTAAACCAGGAAGATACATTCAAATTAGATTTCTAGAAGGTAAATCTTTAAGACTTTGCCATTAAATATTCAAAGATTGTAGAAATCCTATAGAACACCTCTAAAAAGGAAAGATACTTCTTTTTTCCTTTGCGAAGCATGATTAGTTTGTTGTAAAGTTTAAATGTGTCATATGTCGAAACACAGCTGAAACACTAAGAACTTCATATAAAGTGTTCCACACTGGTGTCATATTAGGTAGCAAGAACATGAATTATGGAAATGCATTCATTAGTTTTGTTTAAAGAAATAGCTTGGAGATATGTTAACTACAAAAAAGCATTTGTCCAAGCTTCTTCAGTCATGAAACACCCTCCGTATAATAATATAATGTCTGGTACACTCTTGAATAGCTTGACAAGTTGCAATTTCAGTTAATTTTGGCTTTCAGTACTTGCTGTCATGGAAAGAACTGTTTCAAATAAAAGACACATGATGAAAGGAGTGAATCTGGAGCAAGGTTCCTTAGACAAATGACCTTTCAACTTAGGATAGACATGATTATTCTTTAATTGGCAAAAAGGGTACGTCATAAATATTTAATTAACAAGACTCCAATGCAAACCAGAGGCTGAAACAGAGACAGACAGATCCTAGTCTGTGATTATACTGCTTTTTCTCCTATTAATTAGAACTCTACTCCATGCTCTCTTGTTATGTTTGTACAGCCTCTTATGCTAATTGTAGTTTTAGTCTTCCTTATGGAATAGTAATTTACATTTTATAACATTGTATGCTTTAGCCATTTATCCTCCTCTAGCTCCCAGCCCATATGTTTTGAATTAGATTCATCTGTAACTGGGTACTGTCTGTTACAGTGTCTATAGCTTGAGTTACATTCCCCTATGCTTGATCATGTTATCAAGTCCTCCTCTATAAAATTAGTAGTTATGTAAATGTTTCTTTAAAAAAGGCAGATTAAGAAGGGGATTGATTTAGAAGATGAAGAACCCATATTCAGGTAACCTTTCTTTCAACAGCAATTCTCTTTCAACAGCAATTAAAACTTTTCTGGAGTTGTATCACTAAGTGATGGCAAAACAATCAGTATTGTTGTGTAGATTCCTTTTAAATGTGAACTAGCCAGCCATTTCAACAACTAAACATGAAAGCACAACAAGGAGCACAACCAAACTGTAACAGTGGATTTGAAATTTAGCTTCCGTTCAGAACACATATGTTAAGCTGCAGAAAATTGACATCATCCTTGTCGATTCCTTTACCCAATGGTCATCTTTAAAGGTACTGAGCTACTTCTCTTCTGTGGTGAGTATCTGCCAGCTCCTTCTCCCTTCTAATGTTTGAACAGATGGTGAAGCCTTCTAACCTCTTTCCTAGGATTTCTGTAAAAAGGTCAGTACTTTGAACTGTACCACCCCAGGATTCTCAGACGTGGGCTGGAATAGCTGTATAGCAATACAGGCTGGGCACCAACCAGCTATAGAGCAGCTTTGTGGAAAAGGACCAGGGAGTCCTGCTGTAACACAAGGACTTTAAGTACACATGGGCGAGCTGTATCCTCTGCAGTAAAGCTGGCCTACAGCTGTGGCAGCAGGAATATAGCCAGCAAGTCAAGAAAGGTTTGGAGCTCCCCTCTGTTTAGCGCTAGGGAGTTCACAGTTGGACTGCTGTTCCTGCTTACGGGCTTCCCCATACAAGAAATACATGGCTATCCTGGTAAGAAGCAAATGGAGGGTAATCAAAACACTTAGAGGACTGCAGCACAGGACATATTAGGAGAAACTTCTTGCCCTTCCTTAACATGGCTGTGACACTTGCCTTTTACTATTCATAGGGAAGTATCTTCTCTTTCCCTTCTTTCCATTTTCCGTGAACTTTTAATGAAAACAGAGTCTCTTCTTGCAATATCAGCCAGCTCCATCACCATTCCTGAATGATTGTGGGTGGTTTTAGCATTCTGTCCCCCACGTCATTTCATGGAGATTTAAGTTAACTTCCAATATTTATGAATATGAGGTAAGGAAACTACAGTGCTTCTTGTTCTATTTGCTCAGCTCTATCAAAAGGATGATTCATTGACTTTTGGCTGATTCACGTGTAGTAATTTAAAGTATTGTGTCCCCCCTTAGATGAAAAATTGTGGTAATTTAGTGTAACAAAGCAGGCAAAGTAATATCAAACCAAAATAATAGTCCATAATAAAAAGCAGAATTTTCAAAGGAGATGAGGTCTCCTCTCATCTTTAGCATGGTAAGAAGAGCTTTATTTTATGGCACCTACGAACAGTTATCCAAATTCTGATACCGTTAATTATCTTTCACTGCTATTTCCTTCAAATCTAAAGTATAAGCATAGATTCTTAACAAACTTGGCTGTGGTGATAAGTCATGAATAAGCCCTTTGTCATATAAATAGCTAGAAACCTAGAAAAATAGCTTCTCCTAAAGTGAAGGTAGAGGTAGGTAGACTTTGAAGACACTATTGTATGGGTAACCTGTATTCAAAACACTGAGGTAGGATGTTGATGAAACTGCATAATTCCAGATTAGTTGACTGCAATATTTGCATACTCTGATAACTACATAGGAGGGACCCGAAGCCATACATTTTTCTGGAGAGAGAGAAGAGAAAGCATGTCTTGATACCCTTAATTCATGGAAAAAAGGGGAAAAACCCAAAGTTACAATGCTTAGTTTTCTAAGGATAAGAAAACTCCAAACACATAACCCTGAGAAAGTACAGAAAACTGAGGAAAAAAAACAACAGAAAAGGATGTGTCATGGTAAAAGGCTGACACACAAAACCAGCAGAAAATATTTCTAAATTCTGAGGCTGCCTGAACTGATTTGGATATTGAAAGCTCAGTAAAGGGGAAGAAAAAGCTAAGCTGTTGCAGAAATGCAAGATATCTGAAAGGAAGTACAGTGATTTAATCCAAAACTGTTTCTTTTAAAAATGAGAATGTTTTTGATACCATAATACAGACAACTATGCCCATGACCTTACTAATATGTCCTTTAATGGGAAACTCAAGGCATGCACCTAGAATGTCTTAATGATTTCTGGGAGAATGAGAAGTAGTTAGTAAAAAGAATTATTTATTACAGTGTGTCCAAAAAGGGGTAATGCTTACAGTGACTGACAAACCATTTTAACTGATATGTCAGGGAACTACTTATATAAAATCATAGAATACTTAGGGTTGGAAAGGACCTTAAGATCATCTAGTTCCAACCCCCTGCCACAGGCAGGGATGCCTCATGCTTGAAGCTGCAGTGGTTGGAAATAAGTATCTCTAACCCTTGGCCAACAAATGGAGACTGATGATATGATACATCTGCTTCCCATCCCCTGTACCCAGAGCCTGTGCAGGGGTTTTGGCTGCTTGCTAGATGCAAGTGATGAGCTATGGTGCCTTGTAGAGGTCAGGTGTGCAGACTGTCCTGGGATTAGTGCATATGGGGCTATTTGACAGTGCAGGCTGGCAGTAAAGTGAAGGAGCCTATAGGCATTTGGAAGATTTTATCACATGGTTAGCCTGTTTTAACACATGTATTTCAGGAATTTTTATCATTTTTTTACAAAATATAAGTTATTACTTGGTGAATAATTTAAACTGGCAGAATATCACTAAGAGGGAAATATGGCAAAGCCCATATTTTTAGGTCTCACATAGACCTAAGGCTGGGGTACTGTTATTCTATTGTCTCCACTGAGACTCTGCAGAATAAAGCTTTTAATAACTAAGGAAAAGGTGGAGAAAGAAAAGTACTAAATTCCATGCAGTGTTGTCTGACTCAGAGTAAAAATCTCCCTTGAGAAGATAAAAAAGAATAATGTTGTGTTAGCTGGCTATTCAGAACTATTTTTATACCATAATGAAGGCAATTCTGGAATTATGTTTCACCCACCTTGAGTGGAAGAGGCAACTTATATAAATGTGTCATCTCACTGGTTATGGTCAGTGATTGTCATAGCCTTTGAAAAAAGATTGGCCTGTCACTGAGTGGGATATTTGAAAGTGGGATGACATATACAGAAGCAAGGAGTCAAAATATATATGTTTTATGGATGCTGAACTTTTAACAGGGCATACTGAAATATAAAACATGGAATCAAACAATATTTAACACAGCAAACCCAGGAAATATTATAAACAATATTGTTGTCATAAACATTAGTTCAGGCTGGCTTCACCACCATTTAATTGCTTATATAATAAATATGGTCTTTACTGTTACTATTAGCATTATTTTACTACAGTTATAAGTTTATATTTTAACTGTAATATAGGGATTGTTACTTTTACAATTACGTTGCAGCTCTAATGTTCTTATAATGAAAAGTGATAATATTCTTTATATAGATTTATTTGTATCCATGGCAGTAGTATTCCATACGTACTTATTCTTTCAAGTGTTTTTATTAATAGTCCAAAATATCAGACTGGGACACTGTGGTAGCTAGGATGAAGACTGAACTGCTACTGGCAGAACATGACTCAGAGCAGCCTGATCCAGAACGGCATGATAAACACTCAGAGCATTTTTAAAAGAAATCAGAGTCAAATTATAAGGTACAAAATGTAGCCGCTTACAGTTGTTTTAAAACGTTGACAGCAAAGTGGTCACTGAGGCAAAATTAGTGAATGATTGGATAGTGAAGCAGTTAAGATGTCCTCTGGAAAAATTAAAGTTAGAAGGAAACATTGACAACTTACTGTGAACTTTTCTGTATATCTTCCACGGAGATCTGAAAATTTCAGAGTGAGAGCCAGACTGTGAAACGACTAATGTGAAATGCAGGCTGCTTTTGCAAGAATGAAGGGGTGCCAGCATTGGGAAGACAGCAAAACATAAGAAAAGGCAGTTTAAAATGTAGAAAGATTTTTATTCTGTCTCAGAACAAGATGAAAAAAATGCTAGATATATTTCTCTCAGAGCAGCTGTTTGAGCATTTGAAACTTATAGAAAAATCCAGTCAGTAATAATCTCATATGCACTTTATCAGGTGCTGTTTCACATTTCACAAAGTAAATTTGCCTCCTATGGGAAATGTGAGTTTTAGATTGTGACAGCAGTATCTGTTTTATTTGTTAACAGTTGATCTGTACATCTTTAACAAGAGGCAGCTGGCTGGGAAGAGCCTGCTGGAGATTGTCCTGAGCTGGGAGTGCCTTGGTGTGCCCCAAAGGGATCCCAGAGCTGCCAGGGCTGGGAGAGAGGCACCAAGCAGTCGGGAGTTCGTAACTCACACAGGCTGCACATTGGTAGAGACCTATAGGTGTGTCAGGTTTATTCAGAGCTGATGGTTGCACACTTTTTTCATAAGCTTATACTGCTTTCCACTCCTATTTCTGTTTCATCCTTGTTTCACAGCCTTTCTAATCAGCTTAAATGAGCATCAGTTTTGCAGCTGCTCATATTGAACGCAAACTGTTTTGGAGTCAGTGTCAGCAGCAAGAGTTTCCCATGGTTTCAGCATTTTTCTGCAAAATGTTAGTAATATTTGGGAAACGGACAGCAACAGACAGAGTGTCTGGTGAAAACAATAGGAGTCTGAATTGTTCAACTGTGTGAGATCATTCAAACCCATTTGCTTCTTGACTCTTTCTTAGTCTTGAATACATATTGAATACATCTGTGGAAAGCTTAGGGAAGCATGTGATTCTGTCCAAACCAGCAGAAGTAAATGAATGAAAATAGCCATGGGAGTGAAATACCTGAATAGCCCCAGTTCAGTCATCTCCTTTCTCATGGTTTATAGACTCTTCTAATTCACCTATTATAGGACATTTCACTTCCATGTTTCCGGAGCGCTATTGTAGGAAAGGGAACATGTTCACTGCTCCTCATGACACCTAAACTGTGTTTATTAGAAATCAGTTCTACACGAGGTAGAAAACGATACAAGAACTTTTTACAAGAAGCTTTTGAAAAAAAGGGAATAGCACAGCTCATATTATTTCTTCTTCTGCTTTCTAAAGCTTCCTAACTGCATAATGAGGTCAAGAATAAGACGATATTACCTATATGCAGAAGTGCCCTTATACTATGATGCATGTGATATTGAATGTTTTCATGTGGCAATAGCAGAAATTTTAAAAAAGGAAACATTTTAAGTCTTTTATGAATAGGCCTTATAGCTACATTTCCAAAATGTGGAATAAACAAAACCAGAGTGCTTCATCAGTATGCCTCATACACAGATTGCAGGCACTTATCAGTTTGAACCTGTGACTGAATGCTTAACTCGCAATAAGATCTTTCATTGAAATACATTCATAATTATAAGACACATTAATGCTGCTTTTAATTTTTAGGCTAATACAGTTCATATACAAGGAAGAAGGAAAAGGTATAAAATGCCTTTTTGGAAACTTTAATATTCTGATCAAAATATTGTATGTTGTTCAGATTTTCAGAGGCAGTGATACTGTCTGGAATGTGACAGATAGGTTAAAATATGTGTCAAAGGAACAAGTTTTCCTCCCCCTGAGGAAGGGAAAACACAGAAGAAAACTTAGCAAAATTAGTCAGCCATTCTAGTAGACTTTGAGAGATTTTAGAAGAACCTTCTTAACATTTTCAGAAAATAAATGTATAGTATTCCTTTTAAACACTCCCACCTATGAAACATGAAACTCAAATATTATAGGTAAAAGTTGTTTCCCAATGTTTTGAAATTAGTTAGCAGAAGTCCTTAATTTTTATTTGAAAGTGTTCCCATGTTCACTCAACCTTTATATAAGGAAGAAAATAATGACATAAAGAAACAAACTTTTGAAATTTATAAAAAGAGAAATGCTACTTTATTCCCCATACCTCATCATGCTATAAAGATTAACCAGGCAAATGGAGTTGAAACTAATAGCGCATAATGAGCACCTTTATTTTTCAAGTGTGACTATTGTAGTTACTAGCATGGGGGGGGGAAATGAGAGGGCAGGAAGGACAGAAATAGGGAACTTCCTTTTTTCTGAATTTAGAATTCTGCTGGAATAATAGGAGAATATACAGAGATTTCTACTCAGTATTTATTTTCCTTAAGTACCTTTTTTTGACATTTGAGAAAAGGTGTGAAAAGCTCTGTATAGTATCTTGCGATTTAATATTTGTAACATTTCTGCAACTTTTAATTGACTTCTGTTTATTCATGTGTTACAACTCAGTGCAACATTCTGAGAGGCATGCGTTTTCCCAATTTCCAATTTATTCCTAACTGAATAAAGCAATAGCTTCTCTAAAGATGAGGAAAACATATGCTTTATGTTATGCTGTCTCTTCACATTTCTAATAAATCTTTGTAATTCTCTGCCCTAAACAAAACCCTTTTCAACTCTATCAAAACAACCCCTTCACACTGCTGCATACAGTTCAGTCATTTATTAGGCTCTCCTTACTCATTCAGCATTATCTCATCTGTTTGTCCTATGGGGTGTCAATTATTTAACCATAACCAGTCCAGTACACTGATTTCACCTCTTGAATAAGATAATTTCTTTTCACACCGGAACAAGGCTCTGCTGCTTCCAGTATCTGATGCCTATTTCATCTAAGGCAGGTGCTTGGAGCCTGTGAGTAATACTTCCTTTTACTTGAATGCATTTAATTCAACAGTCTTTCACAGCTGTTTAATTCATCCCAGCTAGTTAATGAACATTTATACTACCAGTATAGATATACTTTTCCCTAAAAATCAGTAAAATGAATGTATTAAAAATGGTTTCACCAACCCTTGCTGCTAAGATTCTTCAATGGAATTTTTAAACATTGAACTTTAGAGTAAGCACATGTTCAGAAACATCATAAAAAAGACAATACTTCATAGCAAAACATACCAGCCAGCAAAACCTGAAAGAAAAGAGGCCTACAGACTAGAGGAACCTCTATAAAGAGCAGTCTAATACTTTTGTAATACCTAGGGCTCAGTTTATATGTGACAGTCTCACTTTTGTTCTTCTCCAGCAAAATTTTGAGATTTCACACCCATAGGGCTTATTAACTGAACATTAATGCTTGCCATTTTTTTTTCCACAATACAGCACAGATGAATTAAAGACTGAATTTACTAAAGTATGGGTTGCACAAGCACCATTTTGGGCAATATGTTTTTTGAGCAGGGGTGAGGATCTCTGGGATCCCAGGGTTCGATGTTCTCCTTCAGGTACATCTGTGACACTATCTCCCCAACTGGCAAGCACAGTTTCTGCTGGAAAATGCTTACTAAATTTTCAGTGTCTAGATCCATATTATCATTACATCATTCTGTGAAGGATACCATACTATTATGCAGCTAAAATCATTCTTCAGCCTAAGTACAGTAGGACAAACAAAGAAAAGTTATTCACAACCTCTAGAGAGCTCTGATTTCTCCATCCATTGAAGTAAACATCATAGCTGGAAATGTCTGACATTATCAGTGAAGGAAAGGGAGACTAAAACAAAAGCTACTTACAGTGGAATTAGGAGAATTTCTCTCATTCTATGTAGACAGCTAGCTGTTGGCTTTTCTACCTTTCATACCTCAGAGATTTCCAGTCTTCCTGTGCTCTGTTAGAATTCTCTCTGGTAAGTAAAATATGTTAGGTTGTTAGGCCTTTATAGCTGAAGTCTATTCTGCTATAGCATCCAGACAGGTTTAATCATCCAGTGTACCATGAAACCACTCATACAACGGTTGGACAACTTGTTCAGAAGGTACTGTGATGGACAGTACCAAAAGTCTTAGTAAAATCAAAAAAAAACTACATCCACCACCTTCTCTTCGTCTACTACGTGAGTGACCTTATTGTAGAAAGATACCAAATCGGTTAAATAGGACTTTCCCTTTGTGAACCCATGTTCACTGTGCCTGATTGCTGATGGCTGACTCAATGCCCCTTTTCTAAGCATCGTATAACATGTGCTTCTTGACGATGATCTGGTGAGCCTAGACTTGCACTCAGGTAATGGGGTTTTTTTTGCAGACTGGCAGCAGGAGCAATTTTATAAGTTATTAAATTTTTAACAACTTTTAGTTCATAAGACTGAGCTGTATTTTCTAACATATGCTTACCTATGACTATGTTTTAAAAAGTGAGGAGGGGCATATGACTCCTATCTGTTGCAGCTAATCAGAATAATAATACAACAGGAAGACTGTAGACATGCTGGAATAGAAAGGATACCCACAAGGACAAATACAATGTCATGCATCCACCGCGTTTTCAAAAGTTCAGTAGAAGTTACACATCCCACTCTACATAATGGAGCCAGAATCAAAGTGCTACTAATTAAAGGTGGAACATTAGTTTTCTTGATAAATCCAGCACAGGGAATATATATTGAAGGAGTGTGACTGCTTCAAAGGCAAGATCTAATGTAAAAGAAAAGCAAAGGGAGAAAGAGATCATGTCAAAACAAAACAGTGCCCAGAAGCATTACATGGGAACAAAATCTGTGATGATTCTTGCTGTTCAAATGCGAAGTTGCTCCTGGCTCTCTTTTCAAGCAGCTGGCTCCCTTTGAAAAGAAATGTGGAATTTGTTTGGAAGGGAAGAGTGCTCTGTGTGCATGGCATGGATGAGATGGCATTAGAGCTGTCATGCTGCACTCAATAGTCTTCCCACAATAAAACGCTACTCTTGTGAAGCTCTCTACTCCCAAACGCTGTCAAGTACATAAATGCATAGAGTTGTCAGAATTGCATGCAGTCTTCAGAGTAACTTCAGTTATTGTTTGTTTCCTTACTGTTCTGGAGCAGAAGAAATTACAAATGGCAAAACTCCCCTGAAACACAGATCCTACTTGTCATTTGTCCTTAATGGTATCTTTGAGTTATGACTATATGTTCTTAAATTTTTCTAATAAAAAAAAAAACAAACCCCAGATCAAATTATATAAAATTTTCTAATCATTATTCATTTTCTATTACCTTATGAAACTTTTAGAGTGGGCATCAATCACAAAAAGTATTTAATTATGGTTGACGTTATTTCTAATCTCTGTTGTTTTTCAAGTCTAACTTATTTATTTGCTGGAGTTTTAATTCCTTCTTTTGCTGGATTAATTTTATTTATAAAACCAAATGCTCTATTATTTTAAAATAACCGAGCTTTTTTTATTATTCATTCTCTTATATGGTACTTTTACTAACAGTTGTTACACGCTGGCTGTTAATCTCTTAACATTGTGTAAGGACATAATTATTTGGAGGATTTAAAAGTTAAGTTTGTGAGAAGAAGCTTTAATATAAGTATTTACCACTCACTCAAGTCACAAATTCAAGGTATTCCTAACATCTATTTTACTGCATTTCTTGTACTGTTCAACTGTCTTTTACTCAGCAGGCGCTCCTCTGCTGCAAAGTTGCTTTGCTTACTTATGTTTCTTTCATCATGTCTAATATGCCATTTACTGTACACCATTGCTCTCCTGTTAGATCTCCTTGTGATAGTTTTATCTTCTTGTGTTTAGGTTAACTTCTCACATGCAAGATAACGGCTAAAATGCAGTTATTTCCTAAGAAGAATATTGTTCGGGCAGGAGAAGGGAAAGAGAAGAATGATTTTTTATTGTGATTTCTGCTAGAATATAAAACCATTTGTTCAGCAGTCCCTGATACTTGTCATAGCAGATCGCATGTATGGCAGCACCCCATTTCATTGGGAAGAGTGGGTTTTAGAGCACAACTTACAAATACAATATGCTTTATGTTTGTATAAAGGTACTTTAAAGTAATTCAAACAGTGCTTCTGTCTACATATATGTACATTTCCAAACACATGATACCTCAGATTCCATGGAAATCCTTAGGAATTTGTTTCAAAAGCCCCATGTAAATAAATGTGATTAAAATGTAGCTTTTGTTCCTTAATCAAAACTTCTTTATTTGCCCTGTGGTAAAATGACTCTGCAGCTTCATGCAGTTGAAAGGAATTCTTGGTTTCCTCTGTGCAGAAAATCATTGGAAGGAACCTCATCTATTCCCTTACTGGAATAAAGTACTTTTATACTTGTACTTATGTCACTGTTGACAGATGCCTGTCGATCCTGATCTGAAAGTCCTTTAGCAATGAAGATTTCACACCCACTCTATCCCACTCTTCTGCTGTTCTTAGCAGTTGAAATATTTCCTGAATATCTAATCAGAATTTCCTCTGAAGAAGTCCACTACTTCTTGCTCTACTTGGACAGAGGAAAAGCTACAAATTTTGCTTACTTTGACTTCATTGAACCTTTTTAAAGGAAAAAAAAAAAAAAATTACTTAAGGAAAATTAAGAAAGAAATTAAATTCAGCAGAAGGTAAAAATTAATCCTACACAGCAATAATAAACAGCATGAAGATTGGATCACGTCAGTGGCAATGGGTCTCTAGCAGCTATGCAGAAAAACATACAAAAGGCTACAGAGGATGATGACATGACTGTGACACAACAGTGTCAGGATACTGTGAAAAAGAGATAAACATCACTCTGGGAAGTATAAACTGGCATATTAAGTAACCGTTATGTGGTCCAAAGTAAGGTAAGGCTGGAGTACTGTCTCTTATTAGGGAAGTTTAATTTTTGAGAAAGATGTAAAGCTATTAATGGAAGCTCAGATGGTAAAAAAGGAAAGTGTTATGTATATGATCTGAAGAAACTGAACAAGCTGTGACTTCCTAGCTTACAGAAGAGAATAATTAAGATAACAGCCTTCATTAAATAGGTGAAACAATTACAAGGAGAAAAATAAATTATAATTTGAAGTGCTTGCAGTTGTTCTCTTAGCTCTTTCTAACATATTTTACATGATGTTGCAATCATAAAAGGTTTTTCCAGGAGCTGGTCACGTGTCAGGAATGTCAGGACAGAGGTTGAGGCTTCTTTGCCATCCTTAATGTGTTCTGACCAGCTTTAAAAGTATCTTCAAAGTTGGCAAGACTTAGGTGAGTGCGTCTTCCCTGGGGCACCCACAGACTTGGTCTTTTGTGCCCTCAGGCATTTCCCATGACCTCCCCGGAATTCTGAAACCAGGATTCTTAAGTAGGTTGTTATCAGTGGCATTGAGCTGTTGACTGGATCATACTAATATGAATTCTTCTGTTATTTGTTGACTTGTTGTGTGCATAGTTTTGCTCTCAGAAGCTGTGACCCTGGCCTCACTAGGCTGAACAGCTTGTAATAACACTCAAGACCAAATAGAGCCACTGGGCAAGGCTTCATCAGCTTCAACACTGACAAGCTAAGTACATGTGCATTCTCACTCCATTACTATGAAAATCAGAGTAAATGTAAACATGTAATTTTATAGTTAACATTTCTTACATTTACTTGTTCTTTGTAATATTTTGCTGTTTCTACAGCAGCTGCAACTGAAAGAACTAAAAAAACAATCTTTAATTTTGTAGAAGAAACACCATGAAATGTATTAAGGATTAAGTTCAGCAGTTTTTATACTTAAGAGTTAATGATGACTAACAAAATGTTTTGCTAATGAAGACAGATATTGTAATTAAAAAAGTCTACGTTGGCCCTTCTTCATTTTAAAGCACTGATATAATTCTCACCAAGTAAGATTTGTCTCCTTTATATACTTCTCAGATAAGAGAGCTGCTGAATGAAGATGCTAAAAGGGTTAAAGATTTGAAAGAAATCTTAGAAAACAGAAATGGAAAGGGTTTAGTGAGATCATCCTGTTTGTCCCCATGTTCATGTTTAATATCATTGCTGTGAGCAATCATGATAAATTAAGAGGAATAACTTGTGTGAGTAAATAAAAGGACATGCCTGTATGTTGGAAATATTTTTTTTTTTAATTATTAAAGTGCAATTTTCAATTTTTCTGAAGTACATTAACTGTTGATTTAAGGAACTCTGAACTGGTCAACCATTAAAAAATGAAAAGTTTCACATGTTTACCCAAAGAAAGGATACTAGAAAATTTAAATAAAAAGTATTAAGTAAGACAACTACACGTGCAAATAGGAACATTAGATGCTGACGTTATTGGGATTTTTTTGTTTTTTCATAGCCTTACAATTTTATTTGATTTATACCAATTTGTTCAAATTATCTTTATTTCTGAACGGGAACTGCAACTTTTAGTTGCAACTGTATTTTAGGTATTAACAAAACAATACTTGTTAAATAGAGCATTTAATAGCTCAGCAGGTGCTAGATATATTCTAGCTTCAGAAGAAATGTTGTCTCAAGCATGGAAATTATCTCCTTCCCTTTCAGAAAGTCCACTTGGGAGAGGATATTGTAATCAACAGAATGAATTTCAGTTACAGAGTGTCTCCTCCCCAGCAAAGCATGTTCATCTTGAACCTGTCTGAAAGGGGAAACAAGGAGTGTGATGACACAGTAATGTGGTCCTAGAAGTTACAGCCATAACTTGGACCAAGAGAGGTCAAGGAAGAACAAGACAGTTGTCACAATTTGATACGTGACTACCTTTCACAAGCAATGTGATAATAAAAGTAGCACAACAAATTAAGAGCAGTGTGTTTTTTTGGGCAATATCCATCTGCCTGGAAATTTGCAAGTGTTTCCCAGTTGCTCAGCTTGATAATTATTCCCACATGTTTATTGCTGGAGAGCAAAGTCAGCTCAAAACCAATTGAGAATTGCCATTATAGGTTCCTCTGATCTTATGCTTTCATCTAACAGCTCTAGATTTGAGCTATCATTAACACAAGTCTCTGTAAAAAGCTATATATTTTTAGAATGCTTTCAGATATGACAAATCAAATGTTAATCAAATTAATCAAATACTTGAAATAGAGCAGATAGTTCATATCTACTGTTTCTATTCTATGGCATGTTTAATATTAGGGCTAGATTCTGAATTTCTCACTTATTCTGGTTAACAATAATATACAAAAGCAAGTCTACTAAAAGCAGTAACAGATTTTGTGAAACTTTCTCAGGGGTTTTGTAAACTATGTGTTAAACTGCAAAGAAAATTTAGTACTGGCCCTGCAGCACTCTCTAGGTTGCCTTAACATTTGTCAAAATATCTGACAAATAATTATTCAAAATGAAGCAATTAACACTTCAACCCCCCCCCCCCCCCCCCATAGTCTAGGTTCTTCTGGTGACATTGACCACTGTAGGAACAGATACTTCCTATTTTGAATAATAGAGGGCTGGACAGAAACAGCAGGTGCATTTGAGTCAGGATTTCCAATATTTGGATGATGTGAAAATTTCTTCCACCTTCCAAAATGCATGAACCCATTCAACAGTCTTTTCATTTCAACCCTGAAATTTAAGAACTTTTTTTCCTATGAGGATAAATTCTCTCCTCTCCACCAATGGATTCTTAAATCTATTCAACCTAGTAATTCTTGAGGCATCTTTGGTAGTTTGCACTGTCTGATTGGTTGTTCTTCTAGTCTGCTTTGCGTGTGAGTGCAAACTTGGCCTGTTGCATATCCCCATATACTACTTTCTCTCTCTATGTATATATTCACACACACACACACACACACATATTAGAGGTAAATATAGATGAATTCAAACAAAAAGCAGATTGTAATACCTGATCATGTTCAATCAAAAATAGTTGAACAATTCACAGAAGTTACTAATTAGGGAAAAATAACTAACCCATGCAGGAAAAGGATTCCATTCATTTCTAGTGTTGCTAAAAGTGTCTGGAGACAAATTAAAAGTCCTTAGTCATTCAGCTCACATAAATTAACAAGTCTGTGAAATTTATCCCTGAGCTGAAAGATGGCTCAAAGATCTGTATTATTTATATCCCACTTAAGCAATATTATGAGAAATTAGTTTAAACTTTTTGGTAGGCTTCAATCACTGCGGTTATGAACTACAGTCATTGCCATTTAGACATATGTTATTTTACTTTCCCTGTATCCAAAGGATTAAGATAAGATTTCCTTTTTATGATAAAATACATCAGAAAGTTATAATGCCACCATGTATATCACTTTTGACATAGATATAGTAGGGGTGGAGGGAGGAGTTAATGAATAATCATATACATATGTATAAGATAAAAATCCTAAATTTATCCTATAGCCAGGATTTTAAATAACTGGAATTGCTACAGCTATTCAGAAATTAACAAATACATGAAGTGGTAGCAGGACACAGTTAACTCTGAATGGGAGTCTTCTTTACAGTGACATAATACCTCTGATACTATTAATGCCTTTAATGGTCTACCTTGCATTTTGAAGAAGTTAAGAAGTTTGCCTATACAGTTTAAATTGAAGACACAAAACTGTTAAAAATTTCGTTATATTTACTATTTTATGAGGATGCCTTCCCTAACTCTCTTAGGTCTCTTATCTCTGAAAATCTCACTAGGGTACTCTGCTTTTTCACTCTTTTTCTTTTTTTTCTTTGTTTTTTTCTTTGTTTCTTATTTTTGTTCCATTCCAAAGATTAAATGCATCAAAACACATCAGCTTAGGTTACCACAGAGTTTTTAAGCATTGCCACATTCATCAGTGCAGTGCCTGAGTCCCAGATGGTCTGTTACCACAGTAGAATTTCAAACCCCTAAGTAAGTTTTGAAGGTTCCATGAATGACATGTGAGAAGAGCTTTGTCCTGATGCCACAGAATTCTGCAAACTGACTTGGAGATGGCATAAAATGTTAAGGAAGCATATGCCATACGAGGATATGCTGAGGGAATGAGGCTTGTTCAGCTCCAGGAAAAGCTTTTGAGGATCCTAACAGCATTCAGCTGGTACCCATAAGGAAGTTATGAAGAAGATGGAGCCAAGCTATTCACAGGGATGAAAGGATGAGATACAGTAGGCATAAGTTGAGCCAGGGTAGGTTCAGGCTAGATATAAGAAAAAAATTTTTCACTATGAGGACAGTCAAGCATTGGATCTGCTCACCTAAATTAGATGTGTGCAGTCACCATCCTTGGAAGTTTTCAAGACCAGACTGGATAAAGCCCTTAGTAATACAGTCTGACCTCACAGCTCACCCTGTTTTGAGGTCAGCGTTTTCTGACCTTGCAGAAGATGACCTCCTGAGCTGCTCTCCAACCTGAATTATCCTATTATCCCATGATCCTTTTTATTTCAATCTTGAAAAGAGAAACAGATTGAATATTTATTGAGCTGTCTGTTTATTTACTGTCTGCAATTTAAAGGTTAATACGTTTTTAACAAGGAATCAAGAGAGAAAAAAAGTAGAAGCTCCATCCTAAACAGAGGTTAGAACGTAGATCTAACCCAGGTGAACTGCGCAGGGAAGATATTATGTATAACTTGTTACTCTCAAACAACAAAAAAATTACCAGGGAAGCATGAAGGCTGAGATCAGCTTTCTCTGCACTGATTGTGAGATTTTGGCGTTTAAAATCCTGAGAACACTGAGCAAAACACTAGAAAGATCAAAACCATGGACTTCCAGGAAATAAAAAACCCTAAAGGGGAGAGGAGCCTAGGTGAGCTGTTAGATCTTCAGGGGTATCCTCCTCAAAAAACAGCAGGTCACTCTGATGCACACTCAGAACGTCAGCATTGAACAAGGACCTCCTGACCTAGCTCAGTCTCCAAAACAAATCCCCTGGCAGGCAGAAGTGTGGACAGACTACCCAGGAGGAATATAGAGATGTCACATAGAATCATAGAATGGTTAGGGTTGGAAAAGAACTTAAAATCCAGTTCCAATCTCCCTGCCATGGGCAGGGATGCCTCACACTAGAACATGTGCTCAGGGCTCTATCCAACCTGAACACTGCCAGGGATGGTGCATTTGCCACCTCTTTGGGCAACCTGTTCCAGTGCCTCACAGTAAAGAACTTCTTCCTTGTATCCAATCTAAACTTCCACTGTTTTAAGCTTGAACCTGTTACCCCTTGTCCTGTCACTACAGTCCCTAAGGAAGAGTCCCTCCCCAGCATCCTTATAGACCCCCTTCAGATACTGGAAGGCTGCTATGAGGTCTCCATGCAGCCTTCTCTTCTCCAGGCTGAACAGCCCCAACTTTCTCAGCCTGTCTTCATAGGGGAGATGCTCCAGCTCCCTGATCATCCTTGTGGCCCTCCTCTGGTCTTGCTCCAGCAGCTCCATGTCCTTTCTATGTTGAGGACACCAGAACTGCACACAGTGCTCCAAGTGGGGTCTCACAAGAGCAGAGTAGAGTGGCAGGATCACCTGCTGGTCACACTATGCACACATAAGCAGGCAGCTGTGATCAGCAGTACAAAGTCCAAATGGTAGTTATTACTAGTGGCATCTCTTAGAGGCTAATATGGCAGTGATATTTTTAGTGGTTTTGCTAATAATGAGGCGGGACAGAAAGCACCCTCAGAAAGTTAATGGATGGCACCAAATTGGGGATGAGGATCAATACACTGAAGGACAGGGTGTTATTCAGAGGGTCCTCAATGATCTGGACAAATTGACAGGAGGCTGATGAAGTTTAACAGTGAAATAACTGTACAGCAATATAGGCTTGGCACCAGTTGGCTAGAAAGCAACTTTGCAGGAAAGGGGTGGGTAACCCTGGTGTAAGGGTAAGGATGTAAAGTGAATATGAGTCAGCAAAGTGCCCCTACAGCAAGGACGGACAAAAATATATCAGGTTGTGTTGGAGTGTAAGCAGCAAGTCAAGGGCAGCGATACTTCCCCTCTGGCTTATTCACAGCTGGACTGCTGTGTCTGCCTGTGGGCTTCCCAGTGTCTTCCCAGAAAGACACTGCCATTCTGGTGCAAGTCCAATGGGGATAATTAAAATGCTTAGGGGTTTGCAGCACATGGCCTATGAGGAGAGGCTAAGAGACCTGGCTTTATTTACCCTTAAAAGAAGAGGAGTCTGAGGAGACATCTTATTGTTTATTGTTTTCAACTGTCTAATAAGACTGTGTGGAAAAATCAGAGCCAGATTCTTTTCAGCAATAGATGGGGATGGGACAAATAGCAATTGCAGCAGCACAAATTGCAGCTGAACAGCTTCACTATACTGGGGTGAGTCCAGTGGAGATGAAGCTCATGAAGCATTAGGAAAGACTGAGGGAACTGGATTTATTTAGCATTAAAATGAGAAGTCAAGAGAATTTCTTACTGCTTTTATACAGTTCTTAACAGAATGGCATAGAGAAAGTGGAGCCAGGCTCCTCTCAGAGATGCAGAGTGCATTGCACACAGGGCAACGGATTTAGTTTGCAAGACAGAAAATTGTGATTAGATTCAAGGAAAGCAGTTAAGCACTCAAGTTGTGTAGAGAGGCTGTGGAATGTCCATCCATTCACCTGGACATGTCCCTGAACAACGTGATCTGGTTGAGCCTGATTGAAGCAGGAATCTGCTTGAATTAGATGACTATCAGAAGTTGTTTCTAGCCTTGATTTATAGATTCTATGGGTTTTTTTCATAGTTTGTATGCATCCTGTATTTTTAATGTAATGTAAAAAGATTGTATTGATATATTTTAACTTCCTCATTTTCTAAAAGAGAACATTTAGAAGACAATGTAAACATTTTCTATATTTATAATGCAGATTTATAGTCTCCCAAAGTTTGTTTAGTTTAATGTAAATATAAAGCTTATCTTTGCTAACCATGTACTCCGGAAAGCTTGTTTTGTTATGCTGTACAATAAAAACCATCCCTAAATGAATTCACCTTAACTGTGCTTTTCAAAATACATTTGTAGAGCATGTTTTTATGTATTTCAGCTGTATATATACCAGCTGTGGACAGCAGTGTTCTGTTAAGTCATATCCAGGACTTTGAAGAAAGAATAAATCTGTAAAGCAGATATATTCATAAAATATACATACACGCACATATATACATACACAACTTCTAATTCTGCTTCTACTTCTACTTTTTCTTTTACTCCTACTCCTACTCCTACTTATACTTTTATACTTATACAATATTGTTTATGCAATCTGGAACTAAGTCTGCCAAGCAGCCTCCTAGACAATTCCTCTCTCCACAACTCTTACAGTTATGTTAAAGACTAAAAGTAATTGTGCCTCTACAGACACCTTTGCATAAACCACAGATGTTTTGCCAAGACTACCATGCGCTCAGGTGGTAGGGTAAGACTTGGAAGGTTATGTGTAACAGCACCACCTGGTGAAATATTTTTGTAGTCTACATAAAGAAGTGCTAGTAGACAGGTTAGTAGTCTGCGAAAATTGAGATGCTGAACCAAGTTTTTCCCAAAATATTTTTTCTAATTTATGCATATTTCAGAGTTGCTTTGAAGATCTCAAGTATTAAAACCAGTCATTCAGCATGGAACTTGCAACTATCTGAATTTCATGGTCACACCACTGCAGCAGTCATCATAAGACGAGCAGACTCAAGAGGCCATTTAGTCCATCCCATGGTCCAGAACAGGGTCATTTACCATTACGTACATCAAGCCAGCTCCTCTCTAACTTGTTCCAGTGACATAAGAAAATTTCTAGGCAAAAAAAAAACCCACCACACTACAGACTTACTAAAATCTTCCCTATTAAACCTACAATCCATTACTTTTCCCCCTGCTTATTATATGAAACAATTATTCTCTTCTTTCTCAGAGTTTGTTCACCAACTACTCTAAATGTTTTACATCTTTTACCCACTCTCATTTTCATATTATAGATTATCTTTACTCTGGTCTAGCTCCTTACTGATCACCAGTGCCAGACTCTGAACACAGTGCTCTAGCTGCTGCCCTGCCAGTGCAGTGTGGAATGGTAGAATCACTCAGTATGAATTAGAGATTATATTTCTGCTTATAAACTCCAGGGGATATGTAGTTTTTTCCAGGGAACATGTCATGGTTATGTTCTGCAACAACCTTTAGATCCCTTTTTGCAGGTCTGTACCAGACCAGCTGTTTCTTGTCTGTATTAAGCTTCTGTATGAAGTGGATTTCTCCTGCCTACAGGTAGCACCATGTGTTTCAGCTTGGGCTGAAGAATCCTGCTTCCTCTTATCATATCTCCAGCTTCTTAAGTTTCATTTTCACTTCAAATGTACTTAAGTCCTCTTCCAGCTTGATCTCACTTGCAGATTTAAGAAACCATTCTCTTACCTCATCCCTAGGATCAGGCTTAAGACAGACATGCACAGCATCTTTCTAGATCGTTTCATTCATTCAGACACTGAGTCAGAAATAGCTGATCTCTTAGTGCAGATTTTCTGATATCTAGCAATTCTGCACCCACTCCAAAATAATTTAATCTGTGGATTGCTTCCCATACATGAGAATGCCATCTGAGGTGGTTTTAAAAATCTTATTGAAGTATCTTCTTTCTCCAAAGTCTGTTACACTGTCACAGACATAAATCAGGTATTATCCACCAGTGCCTAGGGCTGAATTAAATCAGGTCTAGCCAATCTAAACACATCTGTTCTACCCAGATATTCTGCCTCTATTAGAGGGCAGACTCTTACTTTCTTATTAATTCTATTAATTCTATTAATTCTATTAATTCTATTTACTCTGATAGCCATCTGATTGCAACTGACCCTGAAAAAAATTATGCCTAACCAACAGGTTTCTCCATAGCACCTGTCATAGTATCCCCTCATATTTAATAGGTCTTTGGTTTGAATTTCACAACTCAAATAATTAATAAAACTTATTGCTACATAATTTATATAATTTGATATATACATTTTTTTTTTATTTTGTTCCTTGTTTTTCCACTCATGTTTTTAATCTGAACCAGGTTTTCCTTCTACATATTTAATTATTTATTTTTTTTTTTAAGGAAAAGTATATTTTCTAGGAATTTACCAAGGTTGTTCAACAGGAAAACTATTAAAACAGTTACTAATATTAGGCTTCCTGGACTCTTGTTTTGTGGACCTAAACATTTATTTTCTAACATAGACAGCATTGCCAGAACACCAACGCCACTCTCCCTCCAGAAAAAAAAAACAAAACCAACAAAACAAACAAACAAAAAACAAAACAGGAAACAAAATCCAGCTAAATGTAAAACTGAAACCAAACAACAAATAAGGAAAGTGGGAGAATAGGAAGAACCTTACAATTAGCTTATATGCCTGCTCTTAGACCTATGAAAGAAATCCTGAAGCACTTCCGAAGATTTTATTTGGAGGTTTTTGGGCATGTGGTATAGAGACAGGTGTGGAATGAGAGTGCAGTGGACGATCTGCAAGACAGGCAGTGCTCTTTCAGAGCAAAATGATGGAAAAACCCAGACAGGTACTAACCCGAAAACGAGAAAGCAGGAGCACCTTTCCAAGGGCAAGTGGCTGGGACTGACAACTTTTCAATCTGTTTCCATTCTTGAATATCTGTTCCTATGCTAACAGATATTCTTGAATATCTGTTCCTATGCTAACATCCAGCCCTGCACAAGCACTCTTGCTTGTTGTTATGTTCTCCAGACCATTAAGTCTTGCATAACTTTTCCTGGGACTATTTAAGTGTTATAAAGGTATTGCTTTCTACTGAAAGGGTCATCAGTACACAAGAAGTACCTCAATATTAAATTAATCTCTATATTTTAAGGACAGTTTTGGGAAGCTGGAAAATCACTTTCCTGAATGATACAGTTCTAGAAGTCTATAGCAAATCCAGAATTGCACCATTTTGTCTTGGACTCCAGCTAAGACTGTTAATCACAGTCATTATGATTACTCTGAAAAATGTCACGTCTTTCATTATTTTTCTTTTCGACTGTGATGAGCTGTTCTTATCCCAGAAATTCTCAAATTTGGTGCCTTTTCCTATAAGCGGTAGCTGTATTGAGACACCAGGAAGACAAAATCTTTGTATTGTCTATGACACATGTAATATGCAATTTTCAGCACTTGTGAATCTGTGTTTTTGTAAAATGAATTTACTCGTTCTGCCAACATGTTTTCAACAAAGCATGAAGTTGCAGGCTTTACTCTTTCACAATTCACTTGACTATAGGGCACTTGATCTACAATTCACAGGGCTGTGTATTTTGATACCAGTTTAATTTTTTTTCCCTGGTATTTTGCACAGCTTTGTTGCATGCCTTCTTCTTAAGTAACAATTCAGCACTAGTCTACAATCTCATTTTAATCTATTACAAGCTAATAATCCATTCACATAATAAATGTTTCTCACTTTTTTCCCCCTACAGAATAAAAGCAGTAAGCGTAAGAAGCTTATCTTATCAAATTTTAGTTTAATTATTCCATCCCTATTGTGCTAATCCCCAATTTTCTTAAATATGGCAAGCTTTGTAAATCACACAAATCTATAAAGCAAACTCATTGAGGAAGAATGTATTCTCCATATATAAATTTGTTATGCTAGATTAGATATTCCACATTGGTTTATAGTATATTACAGTTTCTTGGTGATACAAATAATACCCGAGGCATGGATAAAGCTTTCAGCCTTTGCTCTGGCATTTTCAGCACTTGATTTTTCATCTTCATGATTACATTAATGCTATTGTCTTGCTTATAATAACAGTAACAATGTTATGATAATCATATCCCCTGTTTAAGCAAAGTGAAGCAATATTTTCAGTAATAAAACAAAGTAAAGCAGTTATTTATAGATGAGGGAAGAAGAAAAGGCTACCTCTGGCAAATATGGCAGTGAATGCTTCATATTAGGAATAACTGTCTTATCATGAGAATATTTTTACCCAAATGGGATTTCAGTCAGTATAAATATTTGTTCTGAGCTAAACTCTCTGGTTTCAATCGTCATGTATTTTGGAGAATTGAAATAAGTTTTATTCTCAGGATGAAGACTTCACATGCTTTATTTTTATTTTGTGTCCATGCAGAGCCAGGGCTCAGTGTCAGCATTCAAAGGGTCTGAAGACATTTGTACTCAAGCATACTTGGTGTGGTTCCTTCCTTCCCATGCCTGATTTCCTCTGAAAATAAGGAGGACCTCTGTGTTACAGGAAGACCTTTATTCTTTATCCATTGGCACCATATAATATATTAGTTATACATTACTCACTCTTATAGCTTCTCTGTTATTGATCTTTCACGGTAGCCTTCAATATCAGAAACCATACAGTGTTAATAAAAGCATTTTTTATGACACTGTTACAGTTTCCAGGCTCACTTAGAAGCTCCTGAAGCTGATAGCTATTTAGTGCATTTCTATTGCAGTACTTGCTAAATGATAAAGTCTAATTAATATTATCAGTATGTTCTGGGGAGGGGGTGGTGAGTTAATGCAAATCATCTGTGATCTGGGTTTTTTTTAAGTCACAGATACTTTTCTCAAAACATGTCTTTATCAGAGAGGGGGGGAAAGTGAGCAGTGTCAGAGTGTTATCAAGGAGTGATCATTCCACTTGCTCCGTATTTCTGGGTTTTCATCTATGAAATGGTGATGTCTTTTCCCCCAGAAATTTCAGTCATTTTTAATTAATCTATTTAAAGCATTTTGACTTAAAGAGAAGAATGAATTTACTTACCTCTTGCACTTTAAGTTCCATGTTCCTCTAATTTATGTGATATTTATGTGACAGTTTTTCTTCTTTGTTGTGTGTGTGGAGGGTGTTTTTGTGTTTTTTTTGCTGTTGTTTTTTGTTTTCTTTGTGTTTGTTTTTTTTTTCCAAATTGTCTTTAGCTTTTATCCCACCTTTGAAAAATTCTCAAAGAATGCCCTTGCCTTTGGATATTCCAGATTTTCATTCTGCAATTAATAGCTTTGATCACCAACAGTATATTCTTATATAACGACCAGAATAGCCTTATGCCTCATCTGTGCGTGTAAAACGTTCCAATATTTTGCAGTAATTTGAATGAGCAAAGCTGTTTGCCAGGGAATGCTTTAAGGGTTTATAAACGGAGCGACAGCTAGGATAGAAGTGATTTAATTCCATTTGTAGTGTACGTACAGAAGGCTTCTTACTTTTTTGGAAATATATATGGCTGAAAGAAAACATAAAGCCAAGTAGAGTCCCTTTATTTTTCACCAGAGGAGTTCTATAAATCACACCCCTAGGAATGCTGAAAGAGTTTGTACTGAGGTCTTGATGTTTAGAGGACTGTGAGCTTTATTTCAGTGGGATGTATCAGTATTTAGACAGCCGCAGGAATTGGCTCAACAATAATAAAAGAATGACCTTATTTTTAAATTATAGTTTCTAGCAGTAATTGTGCAGTTTACATTGTTTGGCCTTTCACTAGTATTTCACATTTAAAAATCTCTGGCATAATGCTAAGACTAACATTTTTTGTGCTTTCTTCTCATTGTTACAGATGTCTGTCTTTTTTAGAGAAGAGTGACTGTTCCTGTTCCATTGGAACTGTGCTTCTGCCATTTTTATACAGCAATCAGAGGGGAGAATGATGAAACGAATAACTGATCTAAAATTTTCTTGGGCAACATAATCTCTTCTTCAGTGAACAGAAGTCATCTGGTCAGTTTCAAAGGCAGATATTCTTCAGCTTCTGCACAGATTCACCTTCACTGAATAAGGGCTAGGTTTTTTGATTCACCAGTTAATTTGCTGATAATTCTCTAGGAAAAGTAAAAGAGGGAAAGGGAATGGCTTTGCAGCTTACTTTTGAATGATGCTTATGTAGCACTGAATTTAACTACTCTTTTTAATACAGTTGAGAGAGTACAGTGTGGGTGAGAACTTAAATTGCATTCCTTGATCTGTTTGTTGAAAAGATGTCTGTTTTCTATTTCCAGTCTTAATGACTATCCTCCAAGATTTCTGAAACACTCCAGAAACTCAAATTATAATAGCAGGAGCATTGCAATGTGTGCAGATTTCTGCTGTCCAAGATGAGAAAACTTTGAAATGGTTCTAGGGGAATAGTTTGAACAATCCATTGAGATAATTCCATCAAAGTTTCTTCTCAATAAAGGCCCTACTGAGTGGGATAAGAGGTCCATCCATCTGGGAGCCCATCTCCCACAGTGGCCAGTAGTAGATGCTTAGTATTATGCACAGAAGTTCATGATGAATTAAAAGTAGATCACACCCTATGTGAAGATCTATGGCTTTCCTACTACTGTAATGCTGTAACAGCTTGATCAAAAATACTGACCACTTATTTTTAGTTCAGTTACAATGTTACCACTTTTTAATCCAAACCTCTTAATTCTATTAATGGTCATTAATAATATAATAAAATCAACACTATGTGCCCTTTAAGCTCTTACCCTTCCAATGGATTGTTACAGTAAGCTATCAGTGTCCTGAGTTTTTGCAGAGGAATGCAGTCTTGATGGTTCACTCCTTGGGTTCGCTTAGACTTACACTGTCATGTTTCCTGATTTCACCAGGGTTAGTTATACTGTGGTTACTTAGGTTTGGTACATCTTATTGACATGATTCCTTTAGAACCAAAATTACATAGTTGAACAAAGCTAAGCAAAAATTTAGCTAAACTAAGTTAGGTAACATCATATATAAAATAAGCTTGAAACAAGAGGACAAGCAGCAGACACCTGGAAGCTGATTAGTTTTGCTGTTACAGCTGCAAAACCCTGGGCAACAGTCATCTGATCACAGAGAAAAAGAAACTCTATAATTTATTTTTTTTTTACCTACACTTAAAACCAACTTAAAATACCAGATTGGCTGAGCCAATACAGGAAGGAGTATAAAAATTGGCCAAATGTGTAGTGATGCCTCCTCTGGCTCCCCTTTCAGCCTTTAGTAATTTGTGGCTGTGAAAACCAGTTGTTTAGGAACTTCCTGAAGTGAAGGTTTTTTGTGAGCCTAATAGCCACCAGCAGATTCCCCTCACTAGCCCACAGCTTTCTCAATTTGCTGTTTGAACCCTTGGAAAGATTTAGCATTCACAGCATACTTCAGCAAAGGGTTGCACACCTTGCTTATACACAATGTAAGGAAATGTGTCATTTAAATTTGGACAATTTCCCCAATCTATATTTAATATAAATTCTACAGCTTTTGATTCAGACCTGAAAATTGGTGAGAACAAAACACATGTGCCTGAAAGTTCTTCCAGTTCTCCCTACTAAACCTTGTTAGTCTAATAAAATAAATGAGGTTAAGATCAAATAGGGTCTGTGGAAGAGTAATACATTTAAGTCCTTATTTCTGTTATAATTTATCCTCTGTCTTCCCCTATAGAAACTGAGAACATTAATTTTATAAAAAATAATCTTGTTTAAGTCAGTGTTTCTTACCAGACCTGTGAATTTGGTAATAAAAGGGACACTTGCATGGCTACTTCATGTTGAATGGCATTAAAAACAGTTCCCTAGCTTAATTGGGAATTGATAGCAGGCAAAACAAGTACTGATCTCCCCACAACCTCATAATGTATTACTGTGACCTTTCTCAGAATGCCTGTGCAGCTTTTATAAATTTGATTTTTCCCCAAAAGTTGTCAATGAATGGAACATGTTTAATATGAAAAGAATCAGCTTTTCACAGATCCAGAAAATTACTGTATTTCTCTTGTGCTTAAGATATAAAACTACAGTTCATTAGTAAAAAAAAAAAAAATAAGGAGAAAGGATTTCATAGCCTAAGAGCTATGAATCATTGCAAAAGTTTTGGGTTTGTTGCTTTGCTTTTTTTTTTGTGTCATGGTCGTGTTTGGGTTTTGTTGGTTTGGGTTTGTTTCTTTGTTTTGGTGGTTTTTTTTTTTTTAATTGGGCAAGTTATCATTCCTCCTTCCTTTGGATATTTTTAGTTTATGAATTTGATAATTCAGTTTATGAATTTGATAAGATTGCATTAGATTTTTTTCCTTTTGATTTTATTATGTCAGCATGACAATTATGAACATTTCACACTTTGCTCCTGGGAATTTTGATTGCCTTTTGAGATTTGTACTTGTAGTTAAACTTACACTTGCAAATTTTACTCTTTTCTAAATGTCTCAGCTGCCTAGAGAATGGCCAATTTTTGGTTTTGGTTTTTGGTTTTCTTTTTTTCACTATAAAGGACCTCTTTAAAGTACTGTCTTCATTGCTTTTCAACTGGATTTTTTTTTTTTTTAATCAGAAGATTTTATCCTAGTTGTATTCTTTATTAGATTATCTTATAATTCTTAGCCCTTTCTCTATATGTTGATAACTTTCCAAAATACTCCTACGCTGCTGTCACAGCTGTCTTTGAGTATTCTCTACCAAGTCATATAAGTGTTCTTTTTTATTTCTTCATCAGTCTATTGCCCTCTTTTGACTTTACCATTCAGCTGAAGACTAATGCTGTACTTTAGGCAAATGTTCCAAGTTTCATATTGATCCTTAACTGATTTCCTCTAGCTGTCATCAAACTGTTGCTTGTTCTTTATTCTTGAATCTACTTATTTCTTTATTCTGTGACTTTTTCTACCCTATCTTTTAAAGTAAAAGTAGTTTCTCTATAAAGGCTATTTCCTTTCCAAAGCCTCAAATTTTTTTTTTAAGTAGAACTTGGTATAGTCTATATTTTACATCCTTTAAGTATTTCTCTATCAATCACATTTGGTTTGCTCATTTTGCTGCCTTTATCTGCATATGAATTTTAGATGCTACACTGTTTTGAATTATTAAGTACATGGCCAGTGTGACTAAACACAACCCTGCTACTGGATGATTACACACTTAAGAATGCATAAAGAAGAAAAGTGAAAAATCGTGTAAGTAGCTAAGTCTATGACATCAGAAAGAATTTACTCTTTCATGATTAAAATAAATGTTATTTGTTTGCTTGTTTGTTTTCAGTTAGAGACCTACATGGAAACTTAATTTAAATCCATATAACAGGTATGGTGTTAGAAGCTTATAATGAAACAGGACTTCATAATAAAATACAACAAGGATGTAATTTTGATGAGAACTGACATAGTTAGTTATGTCTAATTCTGGTGTCTTTCCACAGGGATAAAAATCATAAGACTGTCCAGGCTTTTGCACAGGTTCCTGCCTATGAGTAGTGAAGATTAGAGAAGGCACATAAGAACAGGGCATGTATAGCATAATACTCCCTCTGGTTTAACTACTCACTTTCCAAGGATCAACTTGTTTGGGTCTTCCTTAGAAAGCTTTTCTACCCTGATTATAATTTTTAATAGCCCTTGATTATCTAGTGCCTTTTTTTTTCTAGTCCATTTTTAATGAATTCATACACAGCCTCTGTAACGGGCTAGCAGTGAATACTGTAACTTAATTATGTTTCGGGATATTTTTGTTCTAAAGATAAATGTATCTTTTCTTTAAGCCTGCCATATGACAGTTTTACCAAGTATGTATTAGTTTTTGCATTACAGAAAATAATGAAAGGCTAATAAGACTATCTTTATTCACTGCCCTTACCGTTTTCATATTTCAGAGGTTTCAATTAGACTGGGAGGATATGTCCTCTTTTGAGTCTTGTTCTGTTAAGTCTCTCCTCCAACATGAGAGCACCAACCTTTTCCATACTTTTTCATGTTCAATACCTTTTTTGAGAGAAGAAATGTGCAGAAAAATCTAAGTGGGGGGTATTGATAAATAAATGTACACATTGACATATATTAATTTGCATTATCTTATACATGATGGTTCGTAATATTTTGGTTGAAAAAATCACTGATTGTGCCCTAAAAGTGAAAATGAGGATGTGTAGGAGTATTCTATCATACTAGTGTAGTGACAGTTATTACATTACGTTCCATTATTTACTGTAGTAAGCATAATGTCATCACAATAGTTGATGTTCACCTAATTATCATGGATTCAAGAGCAGTTTATTAAGTAGCTGTTTCAAACTAGCACAGGTGGTTTTCCAGTAACAATGTAAATGACTCATAAGTCCAATAAACATGCATCTGAGAAGCATGAGTCTGACAGTATAAAATGCATGATTAAGATTATTCTGCTTTTAACTTAAAAAATGCATTTATGGGGTGATTTCTTATGCCTATGAGACTGACCACTGCATTTTCAGATATTGCAGAAAACAGTACAGTCATGTAAGTTCTGAGTGGTTGCATATTACATCTTTGATCCTTATAACTGAGACCTATATTGAATAAAAATATGCACAACACCAAAATCACTTAATAATTGATCAATATTTTTATCTTAAAAAAGAAACAAAAATTAGTGCTGGTTGGATGAATGTTGTGCCATTTATATACTGGAAACTGACAAGGAAGAGAAAAGCACTGTGTTATGCTAAGCTGAAAAACCCTGTGGAAAATATTTCAACCTTATATAAGTAGGAAAAAATGTCTTTATTTTTGTGCTACTTTTCTTTCTTGGAGATCACAAAATACTTTAGAAACTTGGAAAATTTCCCATAGCTATCTGAGGTAAAACACATGTAAAATTTAGTAAATGTACCTAATGAAGGCTCGGGAACTAAAATTAAAAAAAAATACCTTGGACATATTTGGATTAGCAAACAAATCCTTTTAATCCTATGATAATACTAGCAATCAGTAAGGATAAAAATGAGGGCACAAGAGGATTTAAGAATATGTAGGTCTTTACCTGATATCTGATACTATGGACTGTGTGGAAAGGAGGTTGGCAACAAAGGAGCAGCAGGAACCTGATGGTTAAGCTGAAAATAAGACATCAGTGTGCCCTTCTGGCAAAGAAAGCCAACAGCCTACTGGGCTGCATTAGAAAGAGCGTTGCCAGCAGGTTAAGGGTGATGATTATTCCCCTCTTCTCAGCACTAGTGAGACACATCTGAGTGCCAAAAATCTGTTTCGGCACTTCTCAGTACAATGGAGATATGGTAATGTTGGAGTGAGTTCAACATAGGGTCATGAAGTTCATTAAGTATTTGGAGGATTTGGAATGGTCGACTCTATTTAGCTTGCAGAGAAGTAGGTTCAAGGGGGTTCTTACCAGTGTGATAAATACCTGATGGAGTCAGGAAGCAGAGAAGGAGTCAGGCTCTTTACAGTGCTGCTTAGTGAAAAGACAAGAGACAATGGATACAAAACGTAAGGCAACAAATTCTGTTTACAAAAAGCTTTTTTACTGTAACAGTGACCAAACATTGGAACAGATTGCCCAGAGTAGTTGTGGAATCCCCATACTTGGAGGATTTTAAAACCCAACTGCATATGTTCCTGAGCAACCTGCTCTAGGTGACCCTGTTTTGAAGCAGTGAGGTTGCACTAGGCAATATTCAGAGGTCCTTTCCAGCCTCAACTGTTCTGTGATTCTGTGATATTTCCTTCAGTCCTGAGAAGACAGAAAGCCCCTGTGAAATGCACAGGTCTCTGGTACTTTAGTTTTTGAGATCTTGATCTCAAAAAATTTACACAAAGACTCTTGCTGATAAAACGGTGCTCAAATATCTGAGAGATTGCTGTAACAGCCACTTTTAACCTTCTGCTCCAAATACATGTCAGCAGTACCCAGTTGTATATCATTCAGCTGGTTCGATGAAAGCTTCTGAAGTTAGAGTATTTTGTTCATTAACATCAATACCTTTTCCCCAAAGGAACAAGACTGGGTAATCCTCATGCTCTTTAGAGAAACTTTCCCAATGCCTAGTAGGCCTCACTAGTGAGGCAAAGGGCTGGGTTTTTTTTGCCTATGACATTTACTCTACAGCTCCCCATTACTTAGTGGCAGCTGCAGTAGCATTAAGCTGCGCTTTCAACCCACAATCCCTATGTTGAGGGTGTGATGCCATGCCAGGACCTGATTCAGCCCACATACCCAAAGCCTCTCTTCAGAAAACCACACCAGCCTCCCAAACCCTAGCACCTAAGTTTATTATTCATCTAGTACCACTGGATTTCATGGCCAGAGTAAACCTCTGGTCCTCAGCAGCAGTTCACCCCCTCCTCTCTCTCTCCAGAAATAATACTTTCTCCAAAATCTTGGGATCCATTGCTCTTGGCAGAACTCCCCAAACATGGGTCCTGGAGCATTACCAATTCTTACAGCTTTCTGCTGTCAACTGAGCTCTCTTATCAAATATGCAGCTGAAACCATTACCTCGTACTGTTTCACACGATTACGGAAGCCATCTGTGGTTAAAACATTTATACTAAGGTCACTAAGTAGCTCAGCTGAGGGCTGTTTGAAAGTAAACAGTGTCAGCTCCCTCTCCAAGGAGAGCATGTGTCATTTTCTCTGTGAGAACATGATGAAGCTGTGGAAAAGGAGACTAAGAAATGCAGGACCTCTGCAGAAATGGGAGAGACAGTATAGCTCTGGAAAGTGGGAAAATCATGGACAAAATTTACCTGAGATTCAAATATGTAACGATGTTCAACTCTTCTGTTGTTTTGTGCTTATGTGCAAATAAATTTAAATATTAACTTCTTGATAACATTTCCTAGAGTGTTCCTGCCTTGGTATAAGCAAAACAGTAACTGACGGCCATTAAATACATAGTAGCACAATAATGATAAAAACATGAGCCCAGATTGACTTTCTTCAAGCCAAGAAGACTATAAAATTGACATCAAGAAATGTTTCATTCAGGAAAAATACTGGTTATTCCATCCTGCAAAACCTTATTTCACTGATTAATTCATTGTTTTCAAAAAGTCTTACATAAGTCCTGGAGGTAACATGTATAGACTTCTGTTTGCTTTTAAATATTTTCTGAACTGAGATCAGATCTTGACTTTTGAAGGGCTATACCACTAACTTGCACTTTCGTTCGCAGCCCGTGTTCAGAGGGAGCTTCCTCTGAAAGAACTTTGACAGCTACTGAGAAAAACACTAAAACAGTGACAGAGATGTTGCAAAAAAAGCTTTTTAGATGAATAGAATCATAGAATAGTTAGGGTTGGAAAGGACCTTAAGATCATCATGTTCCAACCCCCCTGCCATGGGCAGAGACACCTCACACTAAACCATGTCACCCAAGGCTCTGTCTAACCTGGCCTTGAACACTGCCATGGATGGAGCATTCACAACTTCCTTGCGCAACCCATTCCAGTGCCTCAGCACCCTAACAGGAAACAATTTCCTCCCTGTATCCAACCTAAACTTCCCCTGTTTAAGTTTTAACCTGTTACCCCTTGTCCTATCACTACAGTCCCTAACAAAGAGTCTCGTCTTCAACCCCCATCCCTGTACCCCCCCTTCAGATACTGGAAGGCTGCTATGAGGTCTCCACGCAGCCTTCCCTTCTCGAGGCCGAGCAGCCCCAACTTCCTCAGCCTATCTTCATACAGGAGGTGTTCCAGTCCCCTGATCATCCTCGTGGCCCTCCTCTGGACTTGTTCCAACAGTTCCATGTCCTTTTTATGTTGAGGACACCAGAACTGCACACAATACTCCAGGTGAGGTCTCACGAGAGCAGAGTAGAGGGCCAGGATCACCTCCTTCAACCTGCGGGTCATGCTCCTTTTGATGTAGCCCAGGATACGATTGGCTTTCTTTAATATGAACGTAGCTACAGGTATGTATTCATTTTAACGGCTCATTTTATATTAAGTTTTGTATGTTTCTGTTCCATAGTATGGGTTAACCTAAGTAATCTGTCAAGGTCAGTAAGTGCCACATACCAAATCTGATCATTGCAATAATTTTGAAGGGTTGCACAGTTACAATTTTCCTTAGGCGTATTTTGTTTTACTTTCAGTGGATTGTGCAGATGGAGTAAAGATCATAGTAAAATGTCTGCAAAATAATTTTATCATATATGTGCCTTCCTTCTTGAGGGGAGAATAGTAGATTATGTTGTGTGAGTCAGTGGTCTTTGAATCAGTGGTCTTGCCTTGGACCCAGGAAATCAATATCTTTTTTAATCAATGGAAATGAATAGGAACACCATTTACCACAGCTGAATGAAAATGAAGAATTATCCGCCCAATAAACTCTCTCAGGGGAAAAACAAAGGAAAACAAAACAAAACAAACCCCAAACCAAAAAAAAAACAAACCCACATTATAATTCAGTGTAAGATGCAAGAAATCAATTGTGATGGTTTGCCTTTCATATTTTTTCTCATCTCTGCATCTACTGCCTTTCACTGACATGACTCATGTAACAATAGGATCAATATTCATCATAATTCATGTTATTATTGATTATCAGACTTACCTTGACAACCATATAAAACCAAATCCATTTTGTCACCTTGATAGATTCCTGTTCTTAAAAGGCTCCCATGACAGAGATCCACAGACTAACTACAGGCTGTGTGAAATAAAATATCCCACTTACTAATTTTGCATTTCATTCCTTTAATTTTCAGTGTATTTCTTTTCTTTAAAAAAAAAAAAAAAAGATAAAGAAAACTTAAGATTCCAAGCAGTCTTTTCTAAAGTTTTTGTGTTACGTGCCTTTACTGTGTTGCCTCTTATGTTTTCATTTCCGTGTATAACAGTGCTATACACTTGATAAATAGAAGCAACTCTTCCTTGTTGTTTTGATTACTTATGTTCTGAAGAATCTGTCTCTAGTTCTGCAATATTTTTAATGAGTTTGGCTAAGTAGGGTAATAAAACTCAAGAAGAAGCTGTATGATTAATCAATATAAAGTCATTACTGTAAGCTCTAAATTATTCACCATCATATTCTTCATACATTCTAATGCTGTAAAAGTGTTTAGACTGTAGTTGGATATTGTACAGGTCTTTCCTGAGCAGCCTACAGTATTGGTCTTGAGCATGCCCAGTTAATTTGGAATTCTATAAAACTTCCTCAGGAGTTCTTAATTTCTGAAGAGTTTTATTCCTTTCCTCCCACCTTTCCGTGATATCCCACCTGAAAGCAGGTTATCTGGAAGAAAAGACGGTTTCCTAAATAGTACTACAAAATTAGCAAAAGTGCAAACTGCTCCCATATGAAAGACTAGGAAGTGTGTAACTGGAGTTTAACGTCTTGAAAATGGAAAAATGTGCTACAATACAGAACTTGGAAATTAAGTCAAATTATAGCAGTGAGAATAAAGAACAGCCTGATCAAAATAAGAAAAAGGCAAGGTGCAAGCAGAGAGAAACTAATGCACTTCTGTACAATTTTCTATTCATCCATGCTTTCTGAAAGTAGACTGTGAGAATAGTTGACCCACTATTCAGCTGGTAACAGATGGCATCAAAACATCTAAAATACTGATCAACATTTTGCTTCAATCTTTAATAAAAAGGTTATCTTTGGTTTGATGATCAGTATAGTTACCATCTGTGATGAAAACATAGAAGAAGAGAGATTACTGAGGTACCATCAGATCATCCGGGTCTCAAGCAGTTCCTTCAGTAGCCTCAGAATTTTTTAGTACTTATTCTTAAAAGTTTATGGAGGCTGAGAAAGGCCCAAAGTTAGAAACTAGCTTCAAAATGGGTGAGGAAGAAAAGTAAAAGAACACAAAGAATTATAGATTAGTCAGACTGTAATTTAGCACCTTAAATGATAATATTAAACAGCTTAAGCAAGTCTGTACTGAGTCAAAAGTGAAGTTTACCAGGTTCCAGATGCATGAAATCAAATATATTTCTGTAGGTAATTCTGTCATCAGTTTTTGAACAGCAACAGTAGCATATAACTGCAGTTATAAGGTCTGAGAAAAGTCCTGATAAATGAGCTCGGTAAAATGAATCCAGAAAAAATCAGTAAAAAATAGCAGTCTTCAGTATTACACAATAAGAAAAAGTTCTGTATCCCTTATGGAGATGTTAATGGTGTTAAGTAATTGCCCATATATATTTATTATTTCTCAGCCTATGGGTTTCAATGTGAGAGTGAACAGCAGGCCCCTTGCACAAAATTTAATCCCCCCTTCTACAACTGGGGACAAGCCATATGTATTGATGTATTATTCCTCTTATGACAGGATGGCTCATGGGCTGGTGTCCCCCGAAAGCAGCACTACGAGGGGCATGTTGACCTGTCTTTTGCTGTACTGCACAATTCAGCAGTCAGCAGTGTGTCATCTTATTGACAGGGCAACTTGCCCTGAAATTGAAGCTCAGCGCAAGGTGTGGACGTGGGCAGTGGCAGTACAGTGTTCAAGACTATAGGGATGGACTGGTTCTTCTGAGCAATTCTGGTGGCTGGCTGCTGAGGGTGGAATCTGACCACCAGTGGACTTGTGGGCAGTATATTTTGCTCAGGCCAATTACTATGGGTCTTCTGAATGCTTGTTATGTTGCAGAACTGCGGGATACAAGCACGTCTTTCTTGCAATTTATTTTCTGGCTAGAGATGTCCTTGAGCTGAGCAGAGTAGCTGAGAACAAAGGATCCATCTCTCTTCTCACTCTTCTGAGAGTTAGTCTGCATCCCTAACCAGAACACCCATGCAGGAGAAGACAACAGGGAAGAGAAAATTGAGGAAAGGGGTGATGAAGATTGATTAAGCCTGAGTGGCAAAGAAAGCTATGTAGGGAACAGGAGTTTTTCCTGTATCTCCTGTCCTTATTTTGATTTCTCTCTAAGACCTGTCACAGATCCCTTGACACTGGTAATAAGCAGTGATATCGCAGGATCACAGAACAGCTGAGGCTGGAAGGGACCTCTGGAGACAGTCCAGACAGAAGTTCTCTAGGTTAATCAACTTGCTACTGGAAAGCGTAATGCCTCTGGCACGTGCTTGCTTTGACAAGCAGCTGTAGACCTCAACTATTTTTTTCTGTGTTGTTGTGCTTCTCCAGAGTGGTACAACAGATGCTTAGACACCATCTGTCTAAAGAACAAATACTTTGACATTGTTGGAATCCCAAGGGGACACAATGGATAGTTTCTGACAATCTTAAGGGCTAGCTTTGCTTTTTATCTTTTTAAAGAAACAAGGTGGAATACATGGAGGTTTTTTTGTTTTTTTTTTTCTGAAAGCCCTTTGCTTCTCAACCCCAGATTATAAATTTCACTGTACTTTCCTTTTCCCTGAGGCACAGCAAACTTTCAAGTTGGACGAAGTAAGGATATATGCTTTAGGCTACATAGGGAAATGGGTGTCTAAAAACATATGGCATTTCAACTTTAGCAGTGACATAACTGTCATTTGACTGTAATAATGTTCATCTCATTAATTAAATGTATCTTGAGGGGAAAGTGGTAATATGTTAGTTAATGTTAGTTAAAAAGTAGAGTGTTTAAATTAAAAGTTCAAATTCAGATTTAAGTACTGTGCAGTTTTAATTACCTTGTCCATATATAGAATGCTGCAATAATTAATTACATGGCAGTGTGATTTTTTTTTTTTTTCACTGAACCTTTGCCTCTAACTATAGATATGCTCTAAGGACTGATGGGGGTTTTACATTTTAAGGTGTGGGATGTCCCTAGCTGAAGAATGAATTAGTTAGTAGGCCAGGTCTACGGGGGGCTGGTGGAGCTAATGGCAGCAGTTTTGGTAGGAGGCTTGCCAGACTGGTCAAGGAGGATTTAAACTAGATGTGTTGAAGGAGGGGGGCATCATTCCATTCCAACACACCCAGTTAGTTGCCAACACCTATAATAAATGCTCGGAACAATGTAGAGATATCCCAGCCGCTCCAGCCAATGAGCTGGCTTCATTTGGAGCTCGGCTCAGATGCCTCCATACAAATGCCCGTAGCATGGGGAACAAACAAGAGGAATTAGAGATGTGTGCACATCTACGGGGGTATGATGTAATAGGCATCACAGAAACATGGTGGGATGGCTCCTATGACTGGAGTGTTGGAATGGAAGGTTACAGGCTTTTTAGAAAAGACAGGCCTGGAGTTGCCCTTTATGTTAGGGATAGGCTGGAGAGTATGGAACTCTGTCTGGGGACAGGTGAGCAGTCCACAGAGAGTTTGTGGGTCAGGGTTAAAGGAATATAGCTATGGGAGACATTACTGTGGGCATCTGTTACAGACTGCCTGATCAAGGAGAACCTGCGGATGAAGCACTCCATAGACAGATAGGAAAAGCCTCATGCTCACAAGCCCTTGTACTCATGGGTGACTTCAACCACCCTGACATCTGTTGGAGGGACGGTACAGCCTGGCACAAGCAATCCAGGAGGTTCCTCTATTGTGTAGAAGACAACTTCCTTCTGCAAGTAATAGAGGAGCCAATGAGGAGAGGTGCCATGCTTGACCTCGTGCTCACCAACAGGGAAGGGCTCGTTGGAAATGTGACACTCCATGGCAGCCTTGGATGAAGCAATCACGAGATGCTCGAATTTGAGATCCTCAGGACAGTGAGAAGAGCGTGCAGCAAGCTCACTGAGCTGGACTTCAAAAGAGCAGACTTTGGCCTCTTCAGGAACCTGCTTAGGAAGGTTCCATGGGATACAGCCCTAGAGGGCAGAGGGGCCCAAGACTGTTGGTTGATATTCAAGGATCACCTGCTGCAAGCTCAGGAGTGTTGCATCCCAACCAGAAGGAAGGGCAGCAGGAGGGCCAGGAGACCTCCTTGGATGGATAAGGAGCTCCTGAGGAAAAAAGAGGCTTATAAGTGGAAGCAAGGACAGGTGTCATGGGAAGAGTACAGGGATGTTGTCCGAGAAGCTAGGGACCAGGTTAGGAAAGCTAAGGCTCAGTTAGAATTAAACTTAGCTACAGGTATTAAAGATAACAGGAAGGGACTCTACAGGTACATAGCAAATAAAAAACAGACTAGGGAGAATGTAGGCCCCCTCAGGAAGCTCTCGGGAGAACTAGATACACAGGATTTGGAGAAGGCTGAGGTTCTGAATGATTTCTTTGCTTTGGTCTTCACTGGCAAAGGCTCTGACCGCACCACCCAAGTCTTGGAAGGCAGATGCAGAGACTGTGAGAATGAAGACCTTGGGCCCACTGGAGAGGAACTGGTTCGAGACCATCTTAAAAATCTGAATGTGCACAAGCCCATGGGTCCTGATGTGATCCATCCGTGGGTCCTGAAGGAGCTGGCAAATGAAGTTGTGAAGCCCCTGGCCATCATATTTGAAAAATCCTGGCAGTCAGGTGAAGTTCCCGATGACTGGAAAAAGGGAAATATAACCCCCATATTCAAGAAGGGGAAAATGGATGACCCGGGGAATTACAGACCAGTCAGTGTCACCTCTGTGCCTGGCAAAATCTTGGAGCAGATTCTCCTGGAAGGCATGCTAAGGCACATGAAAAACAACAAGGTGCTTGGTGACAGCCAGCATGGCTTCACTAAGGGGAAATCCTGCCTGACCAATCTGGTGGCCTTCTATGATGGGGCTGCAGAACTGATGGACATCTACCTGGACTTGTGTAAAGCATTCGACACTGTCCCACACGACATCCTTGTCTCTAAACTGGAGACATCAATTTGATGGATGGACCACTCAGTGGATAAAGAACTGGCTGGATGGCCGCACACGAATAGTTGTGGTCAATGGCTCAATGTGCAGCTGGAGACCAGTAATGAGTGGTGACCCTCAGGGATTGGTGTTGGGACCGGTCTTGTTTAACATCTTTGTTGCTGACATGGACAGTGGGATCGAGTGTGCCCTCGGCAAGTTTGCTGATGACACCAAGCTGTGTGGTTTGGTTGATACACTGGAGGGAAGGAATGCCATCCAGAGGGACCCTGACACGCTTGTGAGGTGGGCTGATGCCAACCTCATGAAGTTTAACCATGCCAAATGCAAGGTCCTACACCTGGGTCGGAGCAATCCCAGGCACAGCTACAGGTTGGGCAGAGAAGAGATTCAGAGCAGCCCTGCAGAGAAGGACTTGGGGTGTTGGTTGATGAGAAAATGAACATGAGCTGGCTTCAGTGTGCGCTTGCAGCCCAGAAAGCCAACCGTATCCTGGGCTACATCAAAAGGAGCGTGACCAGCAGGTCGAAGGAGGTGATCCTGCCCCTTTACTCTGCTCTCGTGAGACCTCACTTGGAGTTTTGTGTGCAGTTCTGGTGTCCTCAACATAAAAAGGACATGGAACTGTTGGAACAAGTCCAAAGGAGGGCCATGAGGATGATCAGGGGACTGGAGCACCTCCTGTATGAAGACAGGCTGAGGAAGCTGGGGCTGTTCAGCCTGGAGAAGAGAAGGCTGCGTGGAGACCTCATAGCAGCCTTCCAGTATCTGAAGGGGGCCTATAGGGATGCTGGAGAGGGACTCTTCATTAGGGACTGTAGTGATAGGACAAGGGGTAATGGGTTAAAACTTAAACATGGGAAGTTTAGATTGGATATAAGGAAGAAATTCTTTCCTGTTAGGGTGGTGAGGCACTGGAATAGGTTGCCCAGGGAGGTTGTGACTGCTCCATCCATGGCAGTGTTGAAGACCAGGTTGGACAGGGCCTTGGGTGATATGGTTTAGTGTGAGGTGTCCCTGCCCATGGCAGGGGGGGTTGGAACGTGATGATCTTAAGGTCCTTTCCAACCATAACTATTCTATGATTCTATGATTCTAATTAAAAGATGCAGTCTTCTAGTTTAGAGAGGGAAATTAGAGGCATGAGTCCACCAGGTAGGCAAGAAAACAGTCAAGTGGAAACGTAACTTGGTATTTCTACTTGCTTATCTGGTGAAGCACCTTACATCTGGTCTTTCAGAAGATACTTATGCTGAACTCATCTTTCTGGAAAGGCATGAGATACCACTGAGCAACCTTTGGGTTAATTAAGTTTTTGCTGTGGAGTTATAATTTTATTTCCTGAGAAATTGCATGAGACTAATATAATGAGGAATTAGCTGTTACAAGCAAAAGATCTTACTGAAACAACAAACAACTGACATGCTCTCATAGTAAACTCTTTGGAATGGCCTTTTCTGTTCAAATTCAGAGAGGCAGAAAGTACCATCATCTGTCTTAACATACTGTGCATGTTTCAAATACTTTGGGGGAATGGTGGTTGTCTGTGTGGAGCAGAGAACATACTTCATTTTGCCTGTTAAGACCTTTCACACTTTTGTGAGTACACACAGAGTCATGTTATTATTCTTGTATTTTCAATAAGCATATATGTCTTTCCACCCTTGAGAGATCAAAACTCAGGTGCCTTCAAAGCCCAGATACTGCAATCTACTTTTAAAAAGGAGTTTTATGTTAGAATTCTGGTTTGTCTCCTGATTTTTTTTTTGAACTCTCCTTGCTTATCCCACTATATGTGTGTGTGTGACAGTGAGGGTGGCCAGCTCCACAGTTTTTGAAGTGACTGCAAGTAAAGCCTTTTCATGTTGCAGAAATTCTCACACCCACCTCTTCCCAGCAATTAATTCTGCCAGAATGTTCTCCCCACATAGATTTGTGTTCATCCTCCAATCTTATCACTGCTGATTCTGAGAGTTTTTCACCCTCTCTCTCCCAGAACAGTGGGTGCAGTTGTAACTTTTTCTTTCTTCCTCATCTGTTCCTCCTGCCCCAGCAATCACTTCAGGGGAAGGAAGAATGAAAGCCAAGGAACTTTTCTTCCTTCCAGCCAGCTGAGAGGAACAGGGGGGGAAGGAAGTACAGGCCTCATCCTTGTCTCAAACCTGGGGAATCTAGGAATTGCAAATGTATGGACAAGGTTTCCAAACTATATGTACTGTTGGTTTCTATGATTTGTTCCACTGGTGGTTAGGGTACCTCTTGTCCTGGGAAATCCCAAACATGCAGTGGCAGAGAAAGAAGGTAGCATTAGGCATTAAAGGAGCAGTTTCAGTCCATGTCATCCTAGTTACCAGCCTTCTCTTCCATCTGGCTAATGGCTAGCTCTCTGCTCTTCATCTCTCACTTAAAACCACTTATGGTAGCCCCAGTTTTTCACCTATTGTAGTATCATAGTACTTTCAAGTCCCTCTTGCTTCTGACATTACTCCAGTCACCAGGAGCCACACTTGGGACATTCAGGCCCAGCAGCATTTGTGCCACTTTGGTCTTTTCCTCTCCCTTAGGAGAAAGCTTAGGCAGGCCTGCATCTTCTAGGATGTGGAAAAACTACAGCAGAGAGCGGGTTGGAAAGGGCAGAGAGAGATTTGTCCTGCGGGGACAACATTCCGGGAGGCAGTGCACTGGGAGAGAACTGCCTCCATGCGCTTACGAAACTTTGGCTGGTACTCGCTGTGTATCATGGATGTGTAACTGTAGCAGGTTACATGTCCAGTCTGTTTCAAGTGCCTGCTTTGTTAGGAGGAAGGAAAGTTTCCTTTGCTTCCTTCGGGACAAGGAAAGCCGTACGTTTTCCCGTTTTCCCAGCATGTTCTTCTGCTTCCCCAGTGGAATTCCTGGCTTTGACAGAAATTAAGGTATGATTCTTAAAAAGGAGATTCAGCCTCCGGGAGAGGTACCCAGCGAAACCCTCTGCCCGTGGGAGTAATTTCCGAGATTTTCACGCGTATCTCCCTCTGTGCGCCGGGAGGTGCTGCCACGCACCAGCGGGAAGGTGCGGCGCGCCCCGGGGCTGCCCTGCTGCGGCTGCTGTCCCCGCGGGGAGCGGGGCAGGCCCGGTTCCGAGGCAGCGGCACACGGGCGCTCGCCGCCTCACTGCCGCCGTCGGGAGAGGCACCTTCCGGGGATGGCGAGGTGTCCGGCGGCACGCAGGCGGTGACCGGGCAGTGGCAGGTGGCCGTGCCCCATGGGCACCTACCGGCGCCGCCCTTGAGCGGGAGGGCGCGGGAGGGGTCGCTTCCACGGTCGCCCTCGAAGGCGCCTCCTGCTCCTGCCGCTGCCGCCCTTGGGCACTTGCTTTGGGGCGCCCGCCCTCTTCGCTCCGCTCTGCTCCGCTCCCCTCCCCGGCGAGGAGGAGCGAGGCTCCCGCCCCCACCTCTGGAAGAGCCGGGCAAGGCATGTGCGTGCGGGGTGGCGCCTTCCGGAGGCGCACCAAGCCCCGGGCTGGCTGCGCCGCGGCCGCGGCTGCCCGGCGCACCATGCCGCTGCCGCCGCCGCCGCCGCGGCCCCTCCTCTCCGCCTCCCGCGCGGGAGCGCGCTCCGCTCCACTCCCCGGTTGCCTCCTGCAGCAGCAGCGGCGGCGGCGGCGGCGGAGGAGCTGAGGGAGTTGCGCGGGCTCTGCCCGATGTGGCAAGAAGCGATGATGATGAGGAGGAGACGCCGCTACCTGCTGGAGCGGGCCGATCAGGCGGGCGGCGGCGGCTGCGGGGCGAGCGGCGAGCAGTCCCGCTCCCGGGACTGGCTCTACGAGTCTTACTACTGCATGAGCCAGCAGCACCCGCTCATCGTGTTCCTGCTCCTCATCGTGATGGGCGCCTGCCTGGCCTTGCTCGCCGTCTTCTTCGCCTCCGGGCTGGTAAGAGACGCCCTCCCGCTCTGGGACCCACGCCGCCCGGCATCCCCGCTGCCGCCGGCCGGTGGGATCTCCCCGCCCGGCTGGCATCCCCGCACTCGGCGCCCTCCGCCGAGCCCAGCCTAACCGAGTCTGGTCGTGTGGGGTGGGACGGGGCGTGCGAGAGCCGGTGCCGCTGCTCCTGCGGAGGAAAGTTGGTGTCGGGAGGAAGCGGGGTGGCGGCGGCCAACGACTGCGGAGCCCGGGGACCCCCCGCCCAAACTTTGCTGCCCGGTGTTCTGAGGCGAAGCTGGAACGGCGGCAGCGCGGCTGATGGAGCGAAAACTGAGTCAACAAACGCATCGAGTTTAATACACTTAATTCATTGGCTCCGCTCCCTTCCAACTGGCAGCTCGGCCGTATTGGCCTCTTCTGTGGCAGGGTTTAAATCGCCCCACAAAAATGCAGCCTGTACCAGTACCTGAAATAACATTTTTATGGCAAGCAAGCCATAAAAATAACAATTTTTATGGCAGTGTTCCCTCTTTCTTCCCCCCCTCATTATACCATTTTCTAGAATTTGACCCGTTTTCTTAAGAAAGCTTTTGGGTAGAGCAGCCTTCGTTTATAAAAAGGGAGGTGAAGTTGGAGCGGTTGGACGCCTTTTCTGCATGTCCAGTGCGGGGTTTCCAGCCTTTGGGAGGAAAAATATGTCACAGCGGCAGATGACAGTCGGTATCAGTTTATCTCACACAGAAATCCGTGGCGTTTTGCCCTTGCGTTGAAAGCAAAGGAAGAGCTGCAGAGGGCAGTAAAATTCTTGCTCCTCACAGTTTTCCTGCTGTTAGCTATTAGAGGCAGGCTGTTTGCGTTACTGTGTGCTTCTGAGGTAAGGAATGGGGATTTGAGGAGTCTCAGACTTTTTATTGGTTTTATTTTTTTTTTCCTAGATAATGGTCTTCTGGAAAGCTTAATGTTTGTTTAACATTGAGAGTGAGGATTAGTTTAGTATAATCTAATGGTTTCTTTTCTAGAGGCACAGCTCATAACAGTGTTTCTCAAATCGACAGAATCCTGCTTTCTTGCTCACAACCAAACTTTTGTCTTAAAAACTGCAGGAACTGATTGAAAGGATCAGCTAAATTTAGAGTTAATTGGTGTTTTATTTGTTTTTGGTATTTGTATTAAATGTTCTCTGAGGTTTTTATTTAATTTGCCATTCTTGCTAAATACAGAGCAGTTGTAAAAGAGCTAATGTGAGGCCAGAAATGGCAACAACTCATAACTCAGTTGTTTAATGCCTAAATGCTACAGTTTTGAAGCTCTGTGTACAAAATACAGGTTTGACACCATATCTCATTCTGGTGTGGTGCTCGTCCATCATAGCTGAAGGGACCAACGATGGAAATGGAAGTCCGTCGAATGCTAAGGCTGAGGCACAGTTATGTGTGGAGGCATACGCAATACTCACCTACAGTCAACGCAATAGATCTTGGGCTTGACAGTATTTAGCACTACTTTTCATACCTTGGTACAATCTACAGCTTCTTTACAAGTTGCACGAGGTTATTTTCATGATTCTGTTTCTTGAGGTAAATCATTCACGATAACAATGGTGGCATAAACCTGGGTCCAGATCGAAGGACGGCCAAAAGTTATGGAAACAAAACTGTGAGCTGGCTGGATCTTGCCAGGCATTGCTACTTCAGAAAGGGGGAATTTTATAGTTCAGTCTGCATTTGGAATTCCAGACATACCGGAAGAGGAAAAAAATGCTTTTAAAACCTTTTTCCTGAGCCTTTATCTTCCTGTGGCTAACAACTGGAAGGGTGAGTGGAGAGAGAGGTGGGGTTCATCCTTAAAGTTTCCAGTCAAGGGATGAAAGTAACTTCAGGCGAAGAGAAAGCTTGCCTATATAGACTTCCAGCCACAGGATGTTGGACAAAATCCTTTGGAGCCCTGCCCAGAGTCTCACCTAAAAGCGTTTTATTCTAGTCTAGCTCTGGTTGCATTTGTGATTAAAATACTCCTGAAGGTTTAGATCTGTTTCTCCCACACCTGAATAAAGAATACCCTTTTCATATAGCTGTACAATCTTAGTAATTGTTTTTCATGCCTGATTATATAAAAGGTGTACACAGGAGAGTCTGAGCCACAAGGGTCAGTATTAGTATCCTTGTCTTTATTTTGTGTATCTAGTATGTATGCGATTGTTTTGATGGGAGATTTAATTTTGTAGAGGAGGTGTAAATGATTGGGATAGTTCTGTGTAGGTCTGTGCAGGTCTGTGCATTTGAAGTTAATCTTTCTCAACAGTTGTTTCCTTTAGATTTTGTACAAAGCAGTTAAGATTTTACTGAAAATTACCTAAGCCCGGTGTGGAAACAAAACTCCAAAATGACTCACCACAGCACTTGATTCGCATTTCTCACTTGTACTTCAAAGAAAAGGTTAGAATGTGGAATGTAGGATTGGACATTGTTAAGACAAGATGGATGTTCATGAAGCATGAACCATTTTTATGTTCTAGGCTTTCTTAAAAAAACCCAACCCTGAAACCAATGGAAGTGAGAGGCTTTCCTTCTATTTTAATTTTTTATTTGGTTGTTAGAATATATCGCTGTGATGGCTGAGCTGCCTTTTTTTTTTCTATTTTTATTTTTATTGGCAATGTATTTTTAAATGTTCCCAGACATAGCCAACAACACAGGGGTGTATTCCACTTACTCAGCTATTTCAACCTGTCAGAGTTATGAGCTGTAGCTTTCCTGATTTCAGATGAAAAATTTATAAAAGCTGTGGCAAAATTAGAGTAAACAAGATTACTTACAGAGTGTGCCTGGAAGTCTGATTACTATTCTTTCAGGCAATGGGCTGTGATTGTTACTGAGAGCAGTTTCTTGAGAGATTTTGCTTTTGTTTGTTTCAGAAAACTATTGTGATTTTGACCTTTGGAATTAAGCACTCTATCTTCTCAAACCCAGAGTCTGCTTGAAAGGTGATCGTTCACAGCTTAGAGTTTTAAATAATGTACTGATAATATCAACCTTTGAATTTCCTGTGTCAGAGTATCTCCTGTATTTGTCTGTACCTGGCGTCAACTGAAACTGGCAAAATGAGATCAGTCATCCATGTTTAGCTGCTGCTTTAATCGATAGAGAGTAAATTATTTTCTCAAACCTGTGAAAGCCTTCCAGTGCTTAGAAATGCCAGGGGTCAGCTTCATTTTCTGTTTGGTTATTGTCTTGTTCTTTCAATATAATATATAGGACAAGCTCACTAGTTGCCCCCCTCTCCCTTTTTAGTACTAAAAACTTATGACCATTTTTAGTGATACCTAGAGCAGTTTTGTCTCTGGCCAGAACATGCTTATTATAACTGCAATCTGTAGGAGAAAAAAAAAAATAAAAAAATTTAAAATTCATAGTGTAAAATGTAAGTATATCCAAAATATTTGCAGTTGTGATGTTTTGTTTCTTATGTAGTTAAACTAAACTGACTGAAAACAGGGATGATGCCCAAATTGTACAATTTATTGGAAGGCCATAACTTTCCTTTATCCATGTATTTTCTAAGCATAAAAAGTGCACAGTCCATAGATACAGGCTTCAATTAAAAACTGAAGTTTGGAGCTTTCAGAATCTTTTAATACTTGTGGTGTAAGTGGGAGAAGACCTAAGTCTGTCAAGATCTTCTTTCTGTCCCTTTTCCCAAAACTCATGGTCCCCAGTTTGCTGCCTGATGTACATGTTTTCTTTTAGACTGGCCTGTGCCCCTTGCTCAAAGACTGCAATCTTGCTGTGAAGTGTTTACCTTCAACACTAGCCTTCAGACCTTATCTGTCTCCCAGATCCTTGTGATCTTGCAAAAGCTCTTAAGTTGTGGTTGTCTATGTATTGACATGGATGTGGAGCTGCATGTTTCTTGATTTGATCACTGGCCAAGTAGAGCATGTGCTGGGTGAAAGGTGCTTCTACGGTGTGGCATTCTGATGTCTTCCCTCTTCTAAATTACCATGAGGTGGCTTTGGGTTAGCTGCCTAATGATTGTCTGTTGGAACAGAGGTATTACTTATCCCCCTTTCTTATCCCCCTTAACCACTTTGAAGTTCCTGAAAAGTTCCTGATAATGCAGTGATTCCTGAACCTTTTAAATGATTCATAAATTGAAGAAACTAAAGGTTGACTGCACACCTACATCACAGACATGCCTAAGTACCTTCTGTAGCAAAAATAGGAGTAGGTAATCATTCTCAAAGGGAGAGTGCAAGTAACCAGGGAGGTGTACCTACAACATGGCAGATGTACCTTCTGCAGGAAATGTTTGTCTGGCTTCAGATTGACTGGATTTACCTTCAGCTGATCCTGCGTGGAAGCAGAGGTAGCTGCCTTGTTCTGAAGGAACACATTAAAACTTTATAGCTGCCAACCTGTCTCTGTGCAAAGAGAAGAAAAACGTAAGAGTCTTGTAAGGATCCTGGGTATTTAAGTGATATGTGATATTTCTTTGGGCCCTTGGTCAGAATGACAGCAAATCCTCCCTCCCTCTAATTGGTCTTATTCTAACAGAAATACTTGCTGCTTCTGTTAAAAACTGGATATCAATCACATCCTTCCAGATTTTCATTATCAGAATCTCAGCTTGAAATGGAGGGGAAAAAGTCTTCCAGTCCATGTGGATAAAGTAGCTTTGGAAGACATGTTCCATCATTCTCATCACAGTGTCTCAAGTGATGAAGTGTCTGCATAAGGCATCCGCTGCATGCCTCCAGTAATGTTCTCATCAGTACTCTGAATCTGAAAAAGTCATCTGTCCACTCCAAAAGGTCACCTGGTGGTGGTGGTGGTATATCCCTATCCACGAGATGCTCTGTTATAACCTAATTGCATAGAGTAATACAGCCATATTGTATGTTCATTTGTACTCTCAATTTTAGGATTTTTTTTTTTTTTGAGATCAGCCCTGTATAATTTAAAGCTTTTTTTGTTTTGTTTTGTTTTAAGAGCACCAACTGTCTTCCCAAAGTACAAGAATACCCAAGGTCTGAAAGCATTCCTTGGAATCTTTGCAGACTGAAAGTAAGCCAAAGCATCTGCTATACTGGTTTCAAATTCCAGCTTATGCATTCCCCCAAAAAAGAAAGCTAAGTCACAGTAAAGGTAATGAGGTGGGAAAATCCTCACTAATTGAAGGACAAGCAGAAACAGGGTTGTTTGCATGCTTGATGCCATGGTTGTTGTGCCCAGGAGGTATTCTACCTCTTCTTAAACTCATTCTGCCAGATTATTGCTACTACCAAGATGAGGAAGAATTCAAAACAAACATTAGTGTATTTATAATACCTTTTCTTTACATAATTCCCACTATAATTGTTCATACATTTCTGCTTTCACGTCCTGTTTTGAAATGTTCCATGAGGAAATCCTATGTTCCTATGTCTTGCCTCTAGGCACCATATTACAATATATTCTTCCAACTATAGCTGCTGGCTATTTGGCAGCTCTAGTTGCTAGCTATTTGATACAGTCTTAGGATATTGCCATCCCTGCCCAATGTTCCTTCCAGTAGTATTTCTGGTTGTCTGAACACAACTTTTGTAGTCAGTGTTACCTCTGTAGTTAGGCCCAAGTTTGCTGCATTTTCCTGTCTGAAGCAGGAATTGCCTAGCTTTGTGTCTCGCTTCATTTCTCCCTACTGCATCAGTCTGGGCCTTTCTTTGTTTTATTTTTTTAATGTCTCTCCCAGTACATCTGTAGTTACTTTTAATGTTGCTAAAAGCTCGTCTCATTTGCCAGTCCCTAACAAGTCTGGAAACAGTGAGCCATTGAGATAAAGACATGCCGGTGGCATACCTGTTTTTTTATCCTTCATATTTAATAACATGAATGCTGAATAAGTACTGGATAAAACCATAGGTATGACTATGTTGGAAAAATACTTAGTCTTGAACTGTAACCTTAATAAATGAATGTTTTGTGGATATCCTGGCAGTGGAAAGGTTATTTAATGTCACATATTGTGACTCAAAATTGTGGATCCACAAATTCTAATCATTAGTGCAGTTGACAAAAATGACATACTGACTAGAGCTATTGTTTACTGAGATGCAGTGGGAATAAGGCAGATGATATATTGGGCTATAATTGTATGCTGTCTTTATCAGCGTCAAGCCAGGTATGTGGATTCACAAATCATGTATTGGCACCTTCATAGTAGATCTGCCATGGACCTGTGAATACCTGTCAGCTTATCTTGCTTAAAAATTTTTCATTTGGTTCGAAGTTCCTTGTGGACAAAGATATCTGACCTATTTGGGGGGACCTTAGAACTGCTATAAAAATGGCGAACAGATTTCTTTGGTTGAGGTTTCAAGGGGTTGCCCAGATAAAGGACATTAACCAGAGATCTCAGTCTCTGCATTTATGCTGTGAATAAGAAAGCTTCCTTGTTATAACGGTAGAAGTCACTGGAATCTTCCAGACTGTACCATGAATCAGTCCAAGACTGGAGTGCCATGCCAAATGGCATGGACATTTAACACAGACAGAAGTGATCTGCAAATCTCTTGAGCAGCTGGGTGTGCCAGCACCATGGGAACAAAATGTAGCTAAACACCTGTAGTATTTCATCGCAAGCCAAGCTGTGATCCCAGACAAACTAAGTACTGCCACAGTGGCTTCTGCATATTTCAGAAAGAAGAGTCAGCTCAAGCCTTATTGATATATGATGGTGGGAAGATAGCAACAGATTAAACTTCTGGATTGGGGAACTGTACATCAAAAAAAAAAGCGAGTTAGCGCAGTTCTGCCCCTTTCCTTTGCCTTCTGTTTTTTCATTTGAGTATCATTCCTGATGTTATTTAAAAAAAAATATCACCTCAAAAGAAACCCCAAACCAAAAATGGCTCCACACATTTTCTTCTCCAGATCTTTTCTTTTTATATCTTGAATAAGCAACCTCCGGACACTGAATTTCAGATGATGCTGAAAATTCAAGTGACTGTTGCACCATCTGTGCAGAGGAGTGTGAGGCTGTCTCTACACTTATCCTCCCAGTTGTCTGTTTCTCCAACCTGTATAGAAATGTTTTATCTCTTTTCTATAAACAGAATTCTTGTTCTTAGTGGTGATTATGTGATGTAAAAGTTCCTTGCTGTTCCTGCTTGGGAGACGAGAGGAAGCAGTACCCATCAGTCTCTTAGCCTTGCCCTCAGGTCTGTTGTGTGAGCATCCACTTCTTGACCATCCATGTTTCTAGTTTTGAAGTTTCTCTAACCTGGAAGATGTGCTCTAGATAGCCTCTGGTTGCATGCTCATAGTGTGCTCTGGAGGGCAGCTGAGGTAAGATATGATCTGGCCTGGATATGTTTCCCTTATATCTTCAGGTACAACCAGTCTGGTGTTTGATCACTGGATAGCCCCATGAGATCCCAAGTGGACCAATGGCTTTTCAGAGCCACTCACTGGGGTTTGCAAAAGTTGTTAGAACTTGCTTTTTCCATCTGTCTCCTCAAGCAGATGTACTGTGTGGTGTAGAACCTCTTAAAGACCCTAATTGCTGTGGCATGCAGAGTAGAAATGCCCACTGCCTGGACAAGTGGGATTGCTGTGCTTCCAATTCCACGTAAATTTCTCCATCCCTATCTCCAATTTACTAGCATTTTGGTCCGCCCTGCAGGAAAGTTCTAGAAAGATTAGATTCCCCCATTTTTTTTTCCAGCAAGACTGAATTCAGGTAGAAGACTCGGACACTTTATTTCTCCTGCGAGGTGTGTTAGGAAAACAGATGCTCTTTGAACTTGGCTCAGGACCTGAGTGCTGGTGTTCCCACTCTGACAGAATCATAGAATTATTTAAGTTGGAAAACACTCTTAATATAACTGAGTCCAACCATTAACCTGACACTGCCAAGTCCACCACTAAACCATGTCCCTAAGCACCACATCTACATGTCTTTTAAGTATCTCCAGGTAGGGTGACTTAGCCACTTCCCTGGGCAGCCTGTTTCAATATCTGATAACCCTTTCAGTGAAGAATTTTTTTCTTCATATCCAATCTAAAGCTCACCTGCTGCAACTTCAGGCCATTTCCTCTTGTTCTATCGCTTGTTACTTGGGAGAAGAGTCCAACACCCACCTTGTTAAGGCTTCCTTTCAGGTAGTTATAGATAGCAATAAAGTCTCCCTTAAGTCAGGTCTCCTTTTCTCCAGGCTAAACAACTGCAGTTCCTTCAGCTGCTCCTCATAAGTCACTCCTCTTTGCTTTATAAACCTTGGAAGGTGATTGGGCTGTCTTTCTTTGATGCAGCCACTGTGGTAGTCCTTTGTAGTGGCACAGTGGTCTGAGCACAGCCTGCTCTGGTCAAGACCTAGAAGGTGGTAGGTTTTCCAGATCATTAACTGCTCTTGTAATCCCTATTGGCACCCTGTTATCTTGTGCCAGAAAGTGGCCACAGTTTCTCACTTGGGCTTACTTTCTTCTCCAGCAAGCCCAGGTAACTTCCAAATCTGATTGGTGGATGGTAGGATTTTAGGCACTTTAAGTCTGTTTATCACTGAAAGAATTTACCCATTTGTTTTTGGTTACTTTGATTTTTACTATTTTCTTATGTGTGCCTTAATGCAATGGGGTAACAATACTTGTTAAATAAGTCCTCAGCTAATGCTAAATAGAAATGTCTGTATTTGCAGAATCTTTCTTTTATCTGTTTCCTATGAATGTGTCTGAAGTTTTGCTCCTTTATAGAGCTTTTATTTGGCATGGTTATCTTTCAAATGTAAGTTAATGTGTAGTTACCTTTATTTGAAATTTTATCACTGTAGAAGTAATACCCATTGCAGAACATGAGCTTGATTTTGGAGTCAGAAATGAAATAAGAAAGCTCTTTGGGTTTGAGGTTAGTTGAACTGAGAGACATATGAGAGTGTGGAAAGTGTCCTTATGGGAGTAAACTTTAAGAACATTTTCTATGATAATAACTGTGTTTAGTAAGTAATTACAAAACCTTAGGAAAAACTTGAAAAGTAATTACACAATGACAATAGTGACTTTTTGATATTAAAACTATTTTTCATGTTACCTTATTATGCCGATATGTTAAATCTCTGTAATATTGTGGCAAAATCTATTTTTAAAAAACTCAGTAGAGAAAAAAGTCTAAGCTTACCTTTTTCTTCATTAACCAGACCTCTAAAATGAACAGTTTCTCAATGTGCTGAATATGTGCTCCCTGGTTCAAAGTTTCTGATCCTTACTTTTAAGCAAGTTCCATCTTGACATTTTTCTTGATTATACCCAGATTCTCAAATAATTATGTCAGAAGTAAAATGATGAGGAAAAGCCACCTTTTAACTTCCATATAAAAGTGACAGTCAAAATATGTAACTCGGTATTAAACAGCTCAAATAATCAAATGAATATTAACTTCCACTGGTCTATATGAGTATAAGGAAGGCCATAATTTCACTTTTGTGTTACAGTGCAGTTTAATCTGAAAAACATGTCTTTGAGTCTTGTGAAGTAATTTATTATCCATAATGTTTAACTGATGGAGCTCTTTCAACAATGACATATTTTGAATGTATTTAACTGCAAAGCATAAATTTTTCATAAGCGTTCTACTCAATTTATCTTCATGTATCCACATTTTTGGATGTTGCATAAATAGTAGCTGCATTTGTTGGAGAGTTTCTTTAAGATTATTTTTGAAAATAAGAAGAGGAAGGATTTTGAGAACATCTGAAAAACCAGCTAAACTAAGTTATTAAGCTGCATCTTCGGAGAGGAATTCAGAACCAGTATGTGTAGAATAAAGCATGAAAGAAGAATATGTTGATCACTACATTTACATTACAAATATTCTAAATGATGTGAGTAGGCACTAATTAGCTGTGGAGCCTGAAATAATTAGTTTCATCAAGGTACAAACTTTTTCTGGCTTTGCTGCATATTGTCTCAGCCCTGTTCTGAAGGGACACTTCAGGGAGCAGAGTGTAATTAACTGTCATTGCTCTCTGGAACATGGTTATCTTCTTTGGCTGCTAGCTAGTGCCATTGCATAGGACAATTTTGTAAGTGCACCAGCTGAGTATTTTAGCCACTAATAACTGGGTTGAACCATCTTTTTTTTCATGGGCTGTTAAATGTCTTAAAGTAGAACTAGCTACCTTTGGTAATTGACAGCCTGAGAGAAGATTGAGGTGGTGCTGGAGGATGAAAAGCATGACAGGACCATTCATGTTCCCTGACCCCTGTGAGCCCTCTGAACACCTGCTTATTAAATAAATGGTAGTATGCACTAACAGATTCTATATGACATGCAGTTAATGATATTAGAGGATACAAATCAGTGGAAGATAAATCGAGAAAGCTGTCTATATGACAAGTGAGGATGTATAAAGAAATGGGAAGAGCTGCTTACTGTTCAGGTTGGGTGCATGAGGTTTGCACAGGGCATATTCATGTATATAAAATACAGAAGCACACACATCCTGATTCTGCTAAGTATGTTTTTGGCAGGGATAAGTGTCTGATCTCTCTCGAATGCTGTATGATATAGTAGGAATGGTCACAGGCTCATGGGGTTCCCTGGCTACATATTTGCTGCACATTTGAGTGTGGGTAGCTCAGTTAGAGGTGTTCCCTGTTGGTCTGAGACGGACACTACCTTTGAAAATCAAAAGAGCAGTATCAAAGAACATGCAGAGAAGAGAAACCTTAAATACAAATGTCACAAATGTTACTCCATCAGTATCTAGCCACTGTGTTAGAGCTTTGACTGTCCTTGGAAACTTGGCTTTTCCATTTCTTTTCCTTTCATTTAGAAGTGGTGGTGGTAGGACCAGAATTGTTTACAGTGTTCATCATGCTTTGAGGTGGCATTATGATGTTCTCTCTTGTTTATTCTTTTCCCATGTTCTGCATTTTGAGTTGGTTTTGACTGCTGGTGAGCACCAAAGTGAAGTTTTCACAGGTCTACCTATGATAAACACCAGATATCTCCATTTCTAAGTGTTAATAGTCAACCAAGAGCCTGTTGTCTGTGTATAAAATAAGAATTGTTTACTTTGAGCTGTATTACTTCACATACATGTCCCCTAAAATTCATCTGCCGTTTTCTTGCTCAGTAGTGACTATTATGAGATTCTTTTATAATTCTTCATAGTTGGCCCTTATCTTTGTCAGATTGCTATTCACCCCTTTTCCCAAGTTGTTTATGGATATACTGAAAAACATATACCCTAGGATTATTGAGGACTTTTGTGGGCACTTTGGGACCTTTGTTTTTGACAAATTTTCCCAGGATAGATACCAGACCTATTGGTACTCCCCTCAGTCTTTGGGAGGGATCCCAGGGGAGACTGGAGTCACTTCATATTCCTGTCTTTGGATAGTGGGGCACTTTTAGGTAGCAGTTACGTGTTACTACAGTTTTGGCTATTTCTCCTTTGAGTCCCATTGGCCTTTTCTGGTGACCCTTATCTCCCTGTGGTGGTTCTTTTCTCTCTAATGCCTTATACTGATACTTCAATTTGAGACAGATCTTCTGATGTGTTCCCCTGTATAAAGTATTTTGGAATGAGAATTACCACATGCTGAACACAGATACAAAAAAAAACCCAGCAACCCCTTTCTGCTACAGTCTGCTCTTCTCTAGCTGTTCTTTTTAGTACCTGCTTCATCTGTTTTCTTAGAAATCCTTTATCAGGCTGCCAATTTCTGATTAAGTTTCAAAAATAATAATTTGTTACTTATTTTTATGCTTTTAAAAATGACTTCTCAAGCTCTTTTCTTGGCTTTCATTACTGAGTCTTTATATTAATCCAGATACATTTTATGATCCTCTTTATTATCTTTTTAAGATAGCTTTCAGAAACTTCCTTGCTTGGCTGTTCAGACATTGTGGTTGTGTTTTGGTCTTTCTCAAGTATTTTTTTGGGAATTGATTATCTTTTGGCCTGTGCCTCTGAGTTTTACAATGTCTTCAGGCCAACTAGAAAGATTTTAATCGGTAAACTTCTAGCTTCCCCTTTCAATTTTAGTGTTTGGATTTTGTCTTTTGCTTGATTAATAAGCTTTGTCAATGTTAGAAAACAGTTTCTCAATAGTAATTTTTTTATGAGCCATGTTCTTTCCACTTCTTGAGATTAGATTGAGGGTTTCTCTTTCTTCGTATGGGTGGTTTTTTTGTTTGTTTCTTTACATCTTTGTTTTGGTTTTCAGCTGTGCAAGAGACATAGGCAGTGGTCTCAGCTTCCATCTGCTGTTGTGATCCTTAACCAGTCTGAGTCACTGAATTATCCCTTAACCTGTTGTGTTTTCTTCTTTGACTGACTTTCTTTTCTCTGCATTTCTTAGAAGCTCAAGTAGTTTCCATCCTGATTGGAGGATGTCCTCTAGGTCATTCTTTTTTTTTTTTTTAATAACCTTTTGCTTGTTCAGTGTAGCTTTTTGGTTCATAAGAACTTTGTTAATTGTTGGTACTCCTAGATTGTTAATATAAACCTTTCGTCAATCCCTGCTGAAGTGTATGGTTTTCAGGCTTTTCTGCTTTGTCAGTAGTCTCCTGGGGGGTCTTTTTTGCGCCAGTTTTCAGTAAGACTACTGTGTAAATACTGTTGCTTTAACAACAGGCATTTTAGTTCTTCCATCTAGCTTCTTAGGCTTTTGGTGTTTATATAGAAGAGCATATGCTTTCAGTTGGGTGTTTTATTTCTCAGCAGAATTTTTTGAAAGTATCTGTTGGTTCCGGCTTTTCTTTACCACTTTCTTCCAGCTTGAGTTTAATCAACTTATGTGCTTTCCTTTAGTTGAGATATACAGGTCTCCATGACATTAATGCTTCTCTTAAACCACGTACTGTGTTTCTATAACTTCTTCAGTTTTAATGTTTTCTGATGACCCTTGAAGTGCCTGCAAACTCACTCTTTTCTCATTTAGATTAAACTTGGCTGCCTTTTAGAGGCTCCTTCCCTATTCCTAAAATTTCCCCATTTCTTTGAATTCCTTAACACATTTTCTAAGCTGCTTATTGAACCTTTGCTTATCACCCTGTCATTGTTAAACAATCATAGAATAGTTAGGATTGGAAAGGAGCTTAAGATCATCTAGTTCCAACCCCCTGCCATAGTCAGGGACACCTCACACTAAGCCATGTCACCCAAGGCTCTGTCCAACCTGGCCTTGAACACCACCAGGGATGGAGCATTCACAGATTCCTTGGGCAACCCATTCCAGTGCCTCACCACCCTCACAGTAATTTCCTCCTTATATCCAATCTAAACTTCCCCTGTTTAAGTTTTAACCTGTTACCCCTTGTTCAGTCACTGCAGTTCCTAATGAAAAGTCCATCCCCAGCATCCCTATAGCCCCCCTTCAGATACTGGAAGGCTGCTAGGAGGTCTCCACGCAGCCTTCTCTTCTGCGGGCTGAAGAACCTTACTGATTCGTTTTTATATTTACATTTAGAAAGTGTTTCACTGATCTCAGTAAAAAAGTGATTTTAATAGGAATTTGGTATAGTAAATAGTTTGAGTTAATTCAAAGCGTGTGGTATTTCAGATCCCAGCAGGAGTCCTCTCTATATAGATTCTTGAATTCCAGTAGATGAATAAAGGAAAAAGTAGCAAAAAAATGAGGGACCATGTTAAAGGACTTTATGCTAAACCCAGTATTTTAAATGCTTGTTTGTTCCTTTTATAGAGTACTTTGTCAGGCTGTATGGTTTTATATAAACCAGTGAAATGCTTTACAGCAGCTTTGCTGTTTAAAATTAAACTGAGGGCATGGCATTATCTGGAAAAGGAAAGAACAGGCTGTAGAATGAGAGAAGGTTGTGGGTTTTGGAAAAATGAAAATGATTCTTCAGATTTTAGTGATGATAAGATTATCACATACTCCTGAAGAATTTATGGGGTTGGGAAAATTTCTAACAGTACACTCTTTAATTTCTTCAGTAATTAAAAGACAGCAAGACAGAAAACACTCAGGAAGACAGATCTGTCAGGCAAGATCCATGTATTGCAGGCTTAGCCATTATTTCAGCAGTGACATGCTGGTGTTTTAATTCCACTACCTCTGGTAAATTTTAAATTCTGAGATTATAAAAAAAAAACTTCAGGAAAAGTAGTGGGTTTTGGGTTGGTTTGGAATTTTTTCCTACCTCCTTGGGAAATGGTTAAGGTAACGGAATAGTCAGCCTTCAGGATTTGTCTTTGCATCCAACATCATCTTTTAACCCACTGATGGTTGCAAATATTGATCAGGAAGCTGAAAGCTTTAAATGTCTTTCTCTCAAAGTTACAATTTTAGAAACATTTATTTCTTGTGAAGCAATAGGGTAATACTGTTAAAAGTAGTTTCCAAATAAACCGCTGCCTTCCAAGCCTGCTTTTGTTGACCTGACATTAATGTGTATTTTAAAGGCAGGATTGTGAAAAATCCCCCTGTACACATTCAGGCTTTCTGGAAAGGATCCAAATTGTAATACCAATTGTTTTCTCTTGTTTTTTAGTTGCCTAATGAGTGTACTATTCTGCCTTCAAATTTCAATTTTCCTTCAGAATTCACACAGTGTGTGGGTGAGAGCAATCAGCTTGTGACACTGCAAGCAAGTTATTGTGTAGTCAGCTCAAAGAGGTGATGTCCCACTGCAGTCAAGGAGGTTGCATACAGTTACTTGTGAGGAGAAGCTGCTACATTGTGGTCTTTTTTTCTTTTTTTTTCTCTGCACATATTTAAATGAAAAAAAAAAGGCAAAATTGTGCAGTAGGCAACCAGCAGAAGGGAGAGTGGAAATGAAATTTTAGATTTAGTGATCAAAATGGCTCAGCTAAGAGTTGAGATCAGCGTACGCTTAAAAAAAAGAAATTGACTGATTAGCTGTTACTTTGGAACAAAGATTTTGAGGGATTGATCTAACGATAGAATACATATAGAAATATCTAGCTGTATGAGCATACATATGCTCTAAACTGGAATCTAAATATTGTTGATGTGTTATGAAACAAGATCATTCTAGAAAGTAAAGTACTTTTATATTTTTACTGACATGGAGAAGTGTACTGTTGAAATGCATGTGGCTATTCGTGCTAGTGTATGTGTAGCATCACATTGGTTTGAAATACCAATTTGCCGTCATTTCAATCTGTGGTTTTCCTGAGTCTCGGCTTCCTACAGGAGCTTGTGGATTCCTGCCGTGCCGTGACCTGGACTGCATGACAGATGGTGCAAGGAACTTAATGTTGTCCTGTCACTGGCAGAGGGTCTCATTTCTCTGACCTTGCAAGAAGAGTTTTGCAATGCTACTTAGAAATGCGGAAGTCAAAGGCTGAAGTTAAATACTTTTGGTGTTATCTGGGCTGACATTGGTAGTGACAGTATTAAATCAATTCACTGAAACAAATTGCAGAGAGGGGAATGATCAAAAATCACAAAATTTGGAGACATAAATCAGTAGTTCTTACTGCGATTAGTTAGGTTTATATTTTGTCTCGTACTTTGCAAGATTACGTGTATCTTACTTGGTACAGTTCAGTACTCATGTGGTCACTTTTCTCTATGCCTAACTTTAAGCCTGTAAGATTGTTTTCAGTACAACTACCAAGTGCTTAAAAGCCTTTGGAAGATTAGCATTTGCATTTCAAAGTTAGCACCATTTCATACAGCTTCTAGACTCTTCTTTTGCTTATATATTTGATCATCAGTGCTGTGATAATTGCTGAAATATGTGACTTCCTATATTTAAAAGGGAAGAAAGAAGAAAGATGGGCTGGCTTTTGTCAGGCAGGGTAGGGTACATGAAAGATAATCTGCAGTCTGCACAATCAATCAGATGTGGACATAATTTCATCATGGTGTTTCCCTTGCTTTAAACCTGGTGGTATGGTGGCTGGTCCTGGGCTAGAGGCCATATGCAGCTGAGTAGAACCGCAGCTAATGTGCTCTGCAGAAAGGCAATATGCACCTCCCAGCTCCTCTCCCTTCTCCTGAAATGTGAAGGTGGTTGTTTGAGGTTCTGGAGTGGGTCTATGTGTACTAGGGGCTTCCCAGTGCTGCAGTAGGTGCAGGCATGTTGGTGCTGGGTTTGCAGCCAGTACAGTGGTCAGACTCCAGTGCAGCAGGAGGGGGTTGCAATGTGCAGTGAACACAGAGTCAGGGCAGCAAGGAAAACAAAGAAGCTTGAACAGAGGATGGGGAAAGAACCTTACTGCAAGTGTATCTATAGATGTCAGGTTCTAAAACCTATTAAATCTGGGGAAAACAAACAAAATCCCCAACAAAATACTGCTGACACCATTTGTAAATTTTTGTAATTTTTTTTTTGCAAATTTAAATATCTACCAGTAAATTTTTAGTTTTGCTCTAACTGTAGCACGTCTGTTTTTGCTCTAACTTTAAGTGTAGCAAGTGCATAAGAAAGAAAAAAATCACATAAAAGAAAGCTTTTAAGCAAAATGTGAAGTACTTAAGTTGAAAACCCATAAACAAGACTTATCAGGGCACTAAGGAAGAAACTACAAAACAAAGGAGAAAGAAATGTTAATTCTTTGAGCTTAGGTTTCCTACACATCATCAAATTGCTACTTTCAAATTGTTCCCAAGATTTCACCAGTGTGAAAAATGAATACGAGGCTTTTCTGCATGAAGTATATGGTTAGTGGAGGATTTTATGCAGTTGCAGCAGTAGCATTTGGGGCCTGCTTTTGTAATCCCTTTTGGTACAAATGAGGCTGTTAGAATTCATAACAGCTGGGTGAATGAGTAAAATCCTATGACTAGTCTTTGATGTAGTGGTCTTCTAATTCAGCTAGAGATGCTTTTGATCACATACAGGAATATAAAATCAAATATTTATTCATTTTTAATGCATCCATCACTAGGTGATTTAAAGATATTACTGTAGTAACTCCTATGTAATTTTTGTAAATAAAATTTAAATATTATTTATTCTGAATCTCTCTTCAAGTTATATTCTAGTCCTTACTCTGGGTGTTAGAACATTTTGAAGTAAGCAGCTGCTGTGAGACAACGCATATATGTAATCTAAAGCCCGTCCTTACAGATAAGTACTTTAAACAGAAGCAAAATGTCTAGTGCCTGGCAAATATCACTGTCAAAAAGGCTTTTATGGAATTATGGTCACATAGTTGATTTGGGAGGCATTTTGACAGCTGCAGTATTCAGTAGGGATGCTTGAATTTCACCTACAAACCACATTAATCACAGAAATGTTTTGAATTCTGGAGCAGAAAGAATATTCTACTAATGCAGATTGGGTTTGCCTTTTAATTTTCTCAGTCTTATGGGCCCTGTGCATTACTGTATTGTGATTTATAGTTTTCTTAATCTGCTTCAAATAGTATCATATAATTATTAAATGGTTTGGGTCACCTAGTTCTGTAGATGGTGCATCCTCCACTAGACCAGGTTGCTCAAGGCTCTGTCTGACCTGGCCTTGAACACTGCCAGGGATGGGGCATCCACAGTGTCTCTGGGAAACATATTCCAGTGCCTCACCATTCGCAGAGTAAAGAATTTCTTCCTAATACATAATCTAAACCTACCTTCTGTCAGTTTAAAGTCATTACCCCTTGTCCTATCACTACATGCCCTTGTAAGAAGTCCCTCTCCAAGTTTCTTGTAGGCCCTGTTTAGGTATTGGAAGGCTGCTCTAAGGTCTCTCTGGAGCCTTTTCATCTCCAGGCTGAGCAAGCCCAACTCTCTCAGCCTGTCTTCATAGCAGAGGTGCTCCAGCTCCCCAGTCATCTTCATGGCCCTCCTCTGGACTTGTTCCAACAGGTCTATATCCTTCTTATGTTGGGGGCCCCAGAGCTGAACACATTATTCCTGGTATGAGAAGAGAGCAGAGGGGGAGAATTGGCTCCCTCAACCTGCTGGTCACGCTTCTTTTGATGCAGCCCAGGATACGGCTGGCTGGAAGTGCACACTGCTGGGTCGTATTGAGCGTCTTCTCAACCTCTTGTTGACAAGAGGTATTCCCCATGCTATGTGAATTTGCATAGAAGCATTTAAGTTGGACCCCTGATAAAGCCGACTTACTGTCTGGAGTACCTAGAATTCCTTTGTGCTGCTCTTAAGGTGTTCTGCTGCTGACCTGTGACTGCTCTGCAGGTCCTGGGCATCTCTTGCTGGCACTGGCAACAGAGTAGGAGTGGGTTAGATTGAGGTTTTCCTACCCCAACAACTTTAGTTTAAAGCTCTCTTCACCAGCTTGGCAAGCCCATGACCAAAGATGCTCTTTCGCTTCTCTGACAGATGGACTCCATCAGTCCCCAACAGACAAGGTTTCTAAAAGCAAGTCCCATGGTCTAAGCAGACTAACCCCTGGCTGTGGCACCAGTTCTGTAACCATTCATTGATGTGCCAGATTTGGCTGGCCTTTTCAACCCTCTTCCCTTTGACTAGAAGAACTGATGAAAAACTGCCTTCACTCCAGAGTCCCTTATTGCTCGGTGATTCTTTCCTATACTCCTCAGACTGCTCCTGGCTTGTATCACTGCTGCCCACCTGAAACAACACCAGTAGATAATAGTGGACTGTACAAGGCTTAGCTGAGTCTTGGTGACACCCATGATATGAGCTCCCAGTGAGCAGCACACCTATCTGGAGAGTGCCTCAGGTCAGCAAACGGATGCTTCAGTGCACCTTAGAAGAAAGTTGCCTGTCACCCATCACCTAGCTGTGCTGGTTGTTACACACAAGGGTGAGGAGGGCTGCCTTACTCACCACCAGCATCTCTCCTGTTGTGACAGGTCTTTCCTCTTCAGCCTGCAGAGCAGCGAAGTGGTTCTGCACCTTCAGAAGGTGCTTCAGGGGAAGCCTTTTCCTCCTGCAGGTTCTTGCTGTTGCAAGTTTCTATTCCTCCTGTGTGCTGGTGTGGGACTTTTTTGACTGACTGGCAGTAGCTGTAGGTCCACTGAAGTCTCTGCACTTGGAACCAGCTTTCTTACTCCTTCTCAGCCTCTCAGCCTCCCTGATGTTACACAGCCTTCCCACTGCCTCCTGCAGCTCAATTTAGTAAAAGAAGTACAATGCAGTAGTGTGGTTAATAGTTGTTTATGAAGTTACTACTCCAAGTAACAGCTTCTTACAGTGAAAGAAATCCTGTTTTGATTCAAATCACTTTTGATATTCAGTCATGTCGTTCTGGGATCTCCATGTGTGATCAGCTTAGAGTATATGATTTCTGTCTGACCTTTAAATGTATTAGGTTTTAACTTCATTTTCATTTTCCTCTGTTTCCAGGAAGTTGAAGACCACGTGGCGTTTTTAATAACTGTTCCAACGGCCCTAGCAATATTTTTTGCTATATTTATCCTTGTCTGCATAGAACCTGTGTTTAAGAAGCTGCTTCGTGTATTTTCTCTGGTGGTCTGGGTATGTCTTGTTGCCATGGGATATCTCTTTATGTGTTTCGGAGGAATCATCTGTCCCTGGGACCAGGTAAGACTGACATTATTATTAATTTTACTACCATTGGGTACATTTCCAGGAACCATTCTATGCAAAATCATTCACATTTATTTTTCTGGGACATCTCATAAAATGTTTTTGCGACTGTTTGCATGCATTTATAAGTACCAAAGAGATGTACATACTTGGGATAGGGAAATATTTGAAGGATTTTTATATTTTTTAAGCTCCTTTGCATAATGAACATTTGATTCAGTCTTCAACTTTTTGGTGTAATGAATATTTTCTTATAGTGACCAATTAACCTGGCAAATTCTGCTTTGGTTCAAGACCACTCGTGCTATCTTCTTCAGCTTAAAATGTTCAGTTTCTCAGTGTTGGCTTTCTGTGGTCTTCAAGATGTTCTCTAGCAACACATGAGAAAAAAGGATTTGGACTTTCCTCACATTTCTAGGGAAATGTATGAATAGAGCAGCAGTGAAGTGCCCTTCATATTTAAAAAAAAATTATAATGAAGACAAACCAAAAACTATAATTGCATCCTAGTAGCACCACTTCTGAAATATGAAAAAATGATGTGCAATATCTAACACCGTGCCTGATCGGTTCTTCTGTGTTCTGCCATGTCTTCCCATTTCCCAAGCCTCTGTATGTGTGAATACTCCTGATATAATAAACTCTTCAAAGGATGGAAAAAAACATGTAAATATACAAATATGTCTTTTGAAAATTTGACGCTGATTCCCTGACTTTAGAATAACGGTAAATGATGGTACTGTATGCAGGATGCCTTCTAGGTGCTTAAGATAGACTTGAAACAAATTCTCTGACTTGTTATTCAGATCTTGCCAAGACTTATGCAAATACTGAACTTTAAATATGCAAGTAGTTCCTTTATAATCTTTAATTCAAATGATTTAAATTACTGGTGTATGTGGGTAATATTAGTTTTGGGGCCCTTAAATTTGTGGGTGACTTATGTTATCATTTTCTTGGTAGGTTCAATGATTCATTATCCATGAAACCGCCTCCCTGTTTGTTTTGGTTTCTTCATTAGCTTTTTAAGTATTTGAAACTACAAACCAGGCCACACTTGCATGTAATAAAAAGCAAACAAGAACATGTAAGATTTTTTTCTAGATCTAACTTCACAATGGGAGTCCCTGTATCTTTGCGATATCAAGTCTAGATAATCTACATGGTCTTACATTTTTGATTTATTTCTTTTAATTGCCAATTGTGGGATGTTACAGTAGAATATTTAGGCTTTCAGGCTTACATGCAGGTATTTAAATTACCATATTTTTTGTTCATTGCAAATTCTACCGAGTTAAATTTTCTTATTTGAAAGATACAATGACTTTCAATAGCATGGGACATAAAAGATATCTAAGAGGGATGCTGATGCCTCAGTCCTGCTGTTGTATTTAGCCTGTGAAGGTGGTCTGACCTGCTTTTCTTTCCTCTTAGGAAAAATGTAGGCATTTGCACAGCATCTGAGGAATGCAGCTGCCATGGGAGGCAGGAAGGGCTGCAGAGCCCTTGGGAAAGGCACTGTCTTCCAACAGGTTGCCAGGACACAAGTCCTCTAATTTCCAGTCTGCTTTTTGCTTTGTGTGCAAGTGTTGCTTGGAGAAGTAGATATCTGGGAGGGAGCTGCATGGATTCCTTTGCCAGCAGCAGCCAGCTCTGGGCAGCTGCCTTGCCTAGCACTGTGCAAGCTCCAACCCACAGTGGTCAAGAATTTCCAGGAAGCCTGGACATGGCTGCAGATACGTGGCTAACTCCACTGTGCATTTGGCCTCGACAGGAGAGGTGTTGTCCCAGGGTGGCCCCTGGCCACTGCTAGGAATTGGAGGTTGTGTCACTCCCTGCAATGGGACCCTTTGCATTCCCCAAACTGTGGGTTTTTTCCCCTTTGAATAGTGGTACTGCTTTGTTGATCACTTTTGTAGGTATTCTTTCACTTGATGTCAGTTAAGAGTAAACTGCGGAAATATGGGAATCTTTCTGGGCATTTGACACCTTACACAATAGGCTAATTGCAGGTTGAATGTTTTTGAAGGTTTGTAAAAAAGCTGTGAGCAGTAAAATGCTGCTATGTATTCCTGGGCTGCTGGTGTTTTGATTGCTCTGTATCAAGAATATGTAGGTGAACAATTGGTGTTCTCTCCTATAATTACATGTGAAAGCAAATCTAAAAAATCCTTCCTCAGTGATCATTGGCAGTTTCTTTGTTGAAGTTTTACGTTTTATGAATTTTAAAACTATTTTTGTGGTTTAGGATGCTTTTGTTGTTCCTTTATGCTTTTTTTTATGAAAGAAAAGAAATATGATGTAAAATTTAGAATAGTTCTGTTTAAAGTATCTTTGTCAACATAGCTAATTAGAAAACTATGAAGACAAAAGAAATAAAAGTTCATCCACACTTATTTACTAAACAAGTGCTTTTGTTTTCTTCAAATTACAGCCTAACTTTTGTCCTGCTCCAGCAGAGTTTAAAAATACTCTTTTCATCGTATCATTCATGTCTTCTCAGTCCTAAGATTGTTAAAAATATGGCATTTCTTAGTTATACTAGGAACTATTGAAAGGTAAACTTTCTGTATACTGTAGTTTATAGAAAGAACATGTTATTCTCTTGTTTCTGCTCAAGCCTTCTCCCTTTAAAAGATGACCCTGCATCCTTTAAATTTTGGTTTAATGATTTTAATCTTCCTTTTGGCTGTTTGCAGTTTTTCTCTGTTGTCTGAAGGAAACTTAGGTGTGAACTTTAGCAGGTTCAGTTTACAATAAAAATGCCACTTCAGAGAAACTATTTTGGTTATGAACTCAATATATATTTAATGCAGAGCAGTGCCTCCTGAGCCTGCAGGCACACAGCTCAAATAACTTCCACAAACAGTAGAGGGCTGGAAATGAAGTGGCTGGATAGAGCCAGTGTTGGTTTGTTGGTTTGTGTTTGTTTTTTTTTGGTTTTTTTTTGTTTTTTTTTTTTTTAGAAAGCTGTAGGCTGATGTGAAATAAGTGGAAATTGTAATTGGTTTCAGCTATCTTTTTGCTGTCCCTGCAGATTGCTCTTATGTCTGCATTTTCTTGTCTCTGCAGCTACAGCTTTGGAGAGAGAGCTATTATCAGGTAGGTGTCTGGCCAGTGTTTGAAGGGGAAGACAGCACAGCTGTAGATGGTTTTACTTCATCCCTTGAGGTGGTCTGTAAGCCCCATGCTGTCTCCACGATCGCCTGCTGAGCCTGATGCAAATGCTGTTACTGTTGCTGGGCTGCATGGGCATTATCACAAGGCCATCTCCAAGAGCAGCATTGTCATTATTAACCTTAGCAACTAACCTCTTAGGTAGGTCCTATACTTCTGTATATGGTCGATGAAGAGAAGCAAGTACAATGAGAAGGAGACGGAGAGTACCTTAGTGAGGTAGTCGGTGGCTTTACATGAAAAAAAGAACCTAGGACAGTGATGGCAAATGTCTTTGATACCTGACACACTTTTTAAAGAAGCATTGCAAGCCGCTCTTACTGGTGTCAGCCCAAGTTTCTGTCAGTTCCAAACTTGGTGGTGGAGCCCCTGGGGTTTCACTGGTGTCCGATGGAATTTGGATGCTTTGATAGGACCAATGCCGATGGCAGCACTCTGTGTTACAGCCCAGGAAGGTGGCTGGGCTGTCTGGTGGGAGTTGCAGAATACCTGGCCAGGGTTGGTAGGAAAAAAAGTAGAGCAAAGGAAGTCATGCGGAGGCTCAGAGAAGCAATTGCCTGCTGGCAGTTTTTTGCAAATCTAAGGTTTGAGCGGTAATGTGTGGAAATAGTTTCAGTGAGGAAACACGTCGGGGCAATGCTTAGAAAGGTCGGTGTGGAAATCAGTGGATGGTGTGTTCGGTGGAGGGCCAGTAATGCAAGGCAGGCAAGCTGAGGAAGTATGATGGAAAAAGGTGATGTATTGATTTTGTCATGTTAGATCTTGTCCTTATTCTAGAAAGGAGCACCTTTCCTTACAAAATGTAAATCCAGTACCTATCTATAGAGTTACATTCATGCCAGGGAATGAATTTAAAATAGTTTCCTCTTGTTTCACTGACAGTGTAGTTATTGTACAACAATCGCCTTTCCATGTCATCTCTGACATGTTAACATTTCCTCAACCTTTTATACAGGGTGTACGTAAATATGTCATGGCACATTGATATCAGTGGGTGAAAAGAGCTCTTAAAGCATACAGTGGATGATATAAAAAAAGGAAGTAATTATACAGCATTATGCTAGCCTAATGAATTCTATCTTTGCTGGATTTTGGTATTCAGTTCTACTTAATTATAAATACGTTTGCACAGCCCAGGCACCAGATGTGTTCCTCCTTGTCTGTGTTCAGTTACAGCACAGAAATTACTTCAAGCATGATTTGACACTTCTGGTTTCCAAAAAAAATTATCCAGAGTGTGATGTGTTTGGAATAGCTTTGTCTATTTTAGCCTAAATACTACTTTCTGAGCTGAATCTAAAGCCCTTTTATTTTAATGCATTGGTATGGAGTGGTTCAGTTTGGGCCCTGAAGCAGCCCTGATTTACAGAGTGCAGGGAAAATATTCTGTATTAGTATTCATAGAATCATAGAATTTATAATTCTTATTTTTTTTTATACTCTCCTGGTACCTGAGGATATCAGGCAGAGAGGTGAGTGCGTGTACAGACTTTCTGCAGTTGTGGTAATTAGCTCCTGTATCAGGCAGCAGGGCAAACCAGTGGGTCCGCAGAAAGGGATGAATTTTCTTTGTACAGAACTGTATTGGGTCTGATTTCCTCACCTTGCTTGGGACCTGCCTTATCTGAGGTCAGTGCTGATGTATTAATAACATGTTGTATGGTTGGGCAGTGCAAATAAAAGGAGTTAGATGCTTGAGAAGAGCAGGGCAGGTGTCACTGAAGTCCCTGCAACACAGGAGAGTGAGGATATGTTGCTGTCAGCTGTACTGCTGGCTCAGGATCTGGAATGTGGGGGAGACTTGACATTTTTTCAAGCTTAAGATTAATCAGACTATCAGGAATGAGTATCCGAGGCAAGGAAATAAATCTTGTAGAAGGATGGTTCAGTCCCTTTGAGGTGAACAGTCACCTGAAAAGGATATCAGGAAAACCAGGAGTCTTGTTTGAAATGGGAAAATATTGCCCAGCAGATGATACTGTACTTTAGGAGTAGGTGTGATACAAAAGGAAGAAACCCACAATCCACAAGTATAAAGCATATTTGCAGTTATATATGAGGAAGGAGAAGAGCAGATTATTTTTATCTTAATTTTTAATAGACATATGAATTCACAGGCTTAATAGCAAGGCATTTAAATGTGCTTATCAAGTTTGGCATGGCTACATCTGTATAGAAGACAGGAAAAAGCTGAGCTATTAGAGACCTGCCACTCATGAAAATCAGTAATATAGTAGTTTAATATTGTAAAATAGTGTGTGGAGCCTTGGAACACCCTGTTAGCATAACTAATGTGCCATTGTTAACCTTTGGTGTGTCATGGCAAAGCACTGTTATTGCTCTTTGTAGAAACAGAATGGATTTCTTTTCTAAATAGGGAAAGCAATTTTGTAAGAAGAAAATAGAAAATAATATCTGTTTTATTGCCAAATGGAAGACTAGAAGCACTGCTAGAAGAGATGAGTGTTATTAAAATAACTGTATGTGCAGGTGAGGGTAGATGGCAGCTAGTGTGACTTCAGAGTGTATGAGGCGGGAGGAAGATTGCTGGCTGAATTCTCAGGGGGCTCTCTGGGGAATGTTTGCCTTTATTAGTGCTTTTTACTTGTGGAGGGGTGACAGAATGTCACCGCTGTAATGAAATTTGTTGATGACCCAGTTAAAAGATTCCTAATAGAGCAAAAGATCAGAATGTTATGGGAAAGAAAAGAACGACCTTGAGGGCTACTGTAATAGCAGCTAGATGAAATTTAATAATAGGAAATGTGATGTGCCTGCATTTGGGAGCTAACGGCAGAAATTTCAGCTATAGGCTGAGAGTTCAGAGTAGAAAATCAGCAGGGACAAGCAGAATGAAGAGGACAAGCATTAGCTGACCACTGGATCATTAAGATATGCAACCAGAAAAGATTAGGTTATGGTGGCAAAGTATCCAGCTAAGGATGGAACCTCACCTGAATGACTTACGTAAATTTCTCTTTCCCCGCATTCAGAAAGATAAACTGAAACTAGAAAAAATGCAGAGATCACAAATCACCAGGAGAAAGAAGCTTTTTGTGAGAGGAGAAAAACTTGACTTGGGTATAGATCAACAGAAGAGAAGAATGCTGAGAGTGGTGTGACTGCCATCTACAGATAATCTGTGGTTGCAAACGCCAAAACTGAGGAGAAGCTGCAAAAGATAAAGGACTATTGACACATACACACCAGAAAATTAATCACCCAGCCATTAATAAAATTTAAACTGGAAATCAGAATAAATCCCTGTCGTGGTTTAAACCCAGTCAGGTAACTCGTTCACTCACTTCCCCCCCTTCTTTCCCTCCCCCTGCTCTCGGAGGGACGGAGAGGAGAATTGAAAAGAATGCAACTCCCATGGGTTGAGATAAGAACAGTTTAGTAACTAAGGTATAACACAGATCACTACTGCTACCACCAATGATAATAATGATAAAGGAAATAACAAGGGAATACAACACCTCACCACCAGCCGACCGATAACTTGCCCCCCAGCCCCGACCAAGCACCGACCGATAACTCCTCCAACCCTGCAGTCTCCCAGCCCTTCCGGCTAACTCCCAGTTACATCCTGGGCATGACGTGCTGTGGTATGGAATACTCTTTGGTCAGTTTGGGTCAGGTGTCCTGTCTCTGCTTCCTCCTGGCTTGCCCTCCTCCCTGGCAGAGCATGAGGCTCACAAAGTCCTTGGCCAAACCAAAACATCTCTATCAGCTCTGTTCCCGAGCTGAAAGTCAAAACACTGCACTGCACCAGCTACCAAGAAGGAGAAACATGACTGCTACTGCTGAACCCAGGACAATCCCATAGCCAGTAGAACACTGGGTTTGTGGAGTGGCTAATATCCTCAGGATAATAAGAATTAAAATAATGAATTGGTTTTACAGTGGAACGCTGCCCTTAGCAGAGAGTCATTAAATGTCTTCGATTAGCAAGGGCATGGACTTCAGTGATTCAGGAGTATCCTTTTAGCTTTCTATTCCTATGCACTACTTTCATCTGGGGACTACTGAGCTAGTTTAAATGACAATTTATTTTGACCTGTGCCTGAAGTCCACCAGAAGAGATGGATTTTCTAAGTTATAGAAGTTCAGAGGTTTTTGTTATTTAAATGTCTTTCATCCTTCCAGCATTCTTCTGCAGCAGTAGTCTCAAGAATTGTAACATCGGGGGTAATAATCTTGCTATATATATATATATATATATGTGTGACGTGTCCCTGCCTATGGGGGGGGGGGGGGACGACGACTAGATGATCTTAAGGTCAAAGGTCATTCCCAACCCTAACTATTCTATGATTCTATATTTCTGATCTCTTGTGGCATACATTATAAGGTTTATGAGGGATTTTAGTGTAAAGTAAAGCAGGAGAAACTGGATCAGAAGAACCTTATGAAACCTTTGCTTCCCTGCTAGTTTATTTTTATTTACTCCATTTCCTGTAGTGATTTTTCCATCTCAGGAGTATACAATTAAGTACAAAGGCTGAGCTGATTATAGATTTCATCAAGATTATTGCATAGTTTGTGTGCCGTGTGATATTTGCTGTGCAAGTCATGTGGATGAATTTTACTAAGGGAAGCGTTAAGGTAACACCATTGAAGTATGATAAAAATGTGAATCTCAGATAAATATGCAAAACTGAATATGGCAAGATTTTTCTCTCTAATGCAAAATGACACTTATCAATAAGAATGTTAACGTTTCTGAGAGTACTGAAACTGAGTAATGCAAATTTCAAATATCATAATGTTGTTTGGATGTTGCTGTCAAGAGACCAGATGACACATGGAAATTAATAACTTATGACATTCGTAAGGCTTCTTAAGTGCTTAATAATTGCTTTGGCATTAGGAAATAAACATAAACATCTATTTATTTCATAGTACCTATTGCTTGACAATTGCTCGTATGATGAAACTACCAGTGAACCGTTAAAGAAGCTATCTAGAACCTTCTGTTAACAAGTATAATTTAGGGTAGCCATGTAAGCCTTTAATTGGAATTGTTTTCCATTCAGAAATATACCAGTTTACCTGACTTCCTACAGGGAAGTTTTTGATATGGTACCGCATGGGTCTCTTGGTTTGAGCGCTTTGACTTTGCTTACCTGCCTGCCATGATAAAGCTTGTACCTTTATGAGGCCGTTTGGTGTGATATTGTATGTTTTTATTCTTGTGAATTAGATAATGAAGGGGATGTATCATAGATCCTGACCTTTGGTCATTTTTCAGCATTTATCCGTTTCTGTTTGCAGGTTTCTAGTGCTGTAGCAATTTAGCTAGTATGTTGTTACACAAAGAAACAAGTGGGTGGTGAAAATGTTTCCTGCAAGCTGCATAAGACCTCAGTTTGCTTGTTTGAGGGTGTTCCCTGTTTCTGTAGCTTTTATGAAGTTTTAGGCACAACTGTGGTGCTAAAAAAGTGGATCTTAGTATCTGGATTGTCAGAGGATCGCTCCTTTTTTAGTCCAGGAAGCAGGTAACAGAATTTTCCCTTGTGTGCTTGCAGTTTGCCATATGCTGGCTGTGAAATAGCTTTCAGTTTCACCTGCCAGTCTACAAATATACAGTGCTATGCAGATATTAGGAAACATTGCTTAACTTAAATTGATTAATATTTGCAAGAAAGCAGTATGGTCTGCTGGTTATGAACTTGTTGACAAGCAAGGTGCTAGGTTTATAAAGTTTTACAAAAGGAAGAGATAAAAAGGTACAAATACATTTCATGAAGTAAGGCTTGCTCAGTATGAGCTGCAGAAGACTAATGTTTAATATATTCATATAAAAAATTATAATGTTTAAAATTTAGATGAATAATTTTGTATAGATATCTTACACACAAAATATACTTATGTCGGAATTGTGTTATTTTATTATTTCAAATGTGTTTAAATTCAGATTTTTAAGAATAATGTACAATTAAAATGCAAGTTATATACATAATTATGCTTTATAAATGGTAGATTTATTGAGAATGAGAAAACAGACGTGCTTTCAAGAGATTATTCATGTTCATTTAGTGAAATTTTTTATTTTACTTTTCTATATGATAAAATGATTATTTGTATATAAAGCACTGTATGTTGCTTGTATATTGGGACCTAACTTTTACGTTTATATTGGGTTGATTCAGCAATTGGCTGTCTAGAAAAACAGGAAGGAGAAAAATAATGGACTGAGATAATAGTCAATTCTCAGAAAACATTTCAGTGTTGCTGAGGGACAATCCCAGAAGTATTTATCTTTTATGATTTTGCTACCTCTTTAGGTAATGTATGAGACTGATTTACATGTTAATCAAAGAAAGGCTGAGAACAGGAAAGGCGAGGGGTCTTTGACAGTTTTCAAAAGGAGCAGTCTTTCAAGAGGGAACTATTAACTGTTTGGGACATTCGAATCAGGGAGAAGGACAAACATCTCCCAGCTTCATCACTGTGGACAAGCTAAGCCTCTTGGGTCACTGTAACAGGAACTTAGCTACCAATCTAGACTGTGCTTGTCTTTTAAAAGCTTTGTCTCTTCTGCAAAAATAAAAAGTACTTGAGTGCTGAGAAGTACTGATCAGCTTGTCTTCATCTGACCACAGTAGCTGAGTGTTGCTCATCCTTACAGAAGAGGCACAGTTATCTCAGTTCATCTGAACTTGCAAGATGAGAACAGCAAACATTAAGTAGTGTAAGTGAAAGACCAGGCTAGATTTCACTGATTTAGAGGATTTGGGGCAGGGATATGTTAAAAAAACCCAACCCAAACCCCAACCCCCCAAACAAACCACAAAAAACCTCCCTATCCCTAAACAACAGCCTGAAATGCTAGACATTTCATTCAAGGCAACTCAAAAACTAAGAGAATTACACACAGTATCTGTGACAGTGGGAGAAGAGCCTTTTCAGTCTATCAGGAAAAAACCTACCCTCTGTTCCACCACATACATGCGTTCACAAGGCTTAAGAAGAGTAATCATAATTTCATGCAACACAGCATGCACTGTTGAACCATTTAGGAAAAAGGTACATTTCTGTTATTACTAGAAAGCTTCATATTGATTTTATAGCTTAAAATAAACTTGCTGTAAAATAACATATTATTCAGTGGTGTCAATTTTCTGTAATATCATAAATTCTTGGATTATATTGTTCTGGCAGACTTAGTTCGAGTAATTTAGAACTTGAATACATATTAATCAGGTTGGATTCTAGATTACATTTTTCTTATTTGCTTTCTGTGCATACTTTTTAGCTAAGTTGTATATGTATATAAATTTTATATCTTACTTACCAGGGCATTATCTTTGCTGAAACTGGCAAACTTGAATCTCTTCTTAAATGTTCCGATTTCTGCAACATTTGACTGATTTGCAGATATCTTTGTTTTGCAAGAATCTTATTCAAGATGGCAGGTGGAGTGACAACTTAGTAACTACTGTCTACCTGTCTCATGTCTTCATGTGGCATTGCAAAGTAATTTGTGTTTTGTAATTTGCAATATCTTTACACATTAGTGCTTTCTAGATTTCTTTCTTTTTGTAATATTCCAATTTGAGATGGTTTCTGTAATCTATTATCTTGCATATTTGTGGTATGAATGTCCTTTGACTATTTTCTGTTTCTTTTGGTTATTTCACAATTCCTTTGTATTCCTTCTTCAGCACTTCCTTTCATATGTTTCCTCCTAAGTCTGCATCGCCTTCTTGTATTTACCATGACAGTTGTCTCCTCTCATACTTATTAATGAAGACAGCCTTTCTTCAGTCTAATACATTGGTTTTGTTTTCATTACTCTGTATTTTTGTCTTGCAGTCAGCTGTAGTCTTGCAATATTTTTTGCCTTGTTCAGTATCTATGAGGTTTCTGTAAACTACAATTTTTAGGTGTCATTAAGGATGGTGATAGTGTTGCAAGCTCAAATACCTGAGGGCTCAATTAAAGTTTTGTCATTGACGCCCCTTGACCACATTGTAGCTCTGCTTTCACCTGCCCCCCCCCCAAAATAAAAACTTTTACTTTATTTTGTTAATCTGAGGTAGAATTGATCCTAAGTAAATAGGATTGTGCATTTTATGTGACAGTGTTGCATAAATTTTTCTTCATTATGCTGTTTTTATTCTTGATCATATTTTTATTTTTTTTTCCAAAGAATTCACAGTGAGGAGGGAAATGGATTAAACAGTCTTTCATATTTGTATGAAATGGTGAACATTAAATAAGTCCTATTAAATACACATGTGCCTGAAAACTTCTTTTCATAAAGAAAAAAAATCTTACTGCAATGAAATGAGGTAGTGATTTGAGTCTTTTTTTTTTTCATGTCACGCTCTGATTACCCATTAAGACTGCACATGTTACCTAATGACAGTTCCTGTCAGTGTGTACATATTACTTGCTCAGGTCTATAAACAAGTATAATACAGTGTTTTAAATTACTTTCACATAGATGAGATTGGAGTCTTGCTTAGATACGCATGGATTTTTTTTTTTTTCTTCTTTGCAATAATGTGAATTTACTCAGCATTTAGGAATTTATTTAGGAGCATCAAATACAATTTTGGGTCTTTTTCAGGTCCAGTACAGGTAAACTGCGAGGTCTACTGTATGATGGAGATTATTGACAAGGAAAGTATGTTGCCTGTCTGACATTAATTTGTATGTTAAATTCCATTAAAAGGTCAGAGTTGAAAGAAAAGTTGAGATAGATCATGTTTTTTTTTGTCAAATGAAGACTGGAAAGCAAAATACTGATTAATAACAAAGGCCAGAATGCAGAAAAGTGCAATAAATGCACATTATCATGTGTGAATCATATGTGTTTCTATATTACCACATGATTTGCTCTACATGAGCCCAAGTGTTTCGTACTCATTAGTGGTGTAGGCAGATGGTCACAGGATGTAGTTCTACAAAGGGGCTAGCAAAAGAATCTGTATTTTAATACCTCAATTTTCTTCCCAGCCCTTCTTGTTTACTCTTAATAACATTTCAGTAAGTACTACTTACTTGTGAATATTCCATAGATGGCATTTTACAGTATTTCATGGATATTTAGTGGACACTGAAGTCCACTACAAATAAAAAATCTGCATCTATAGCATTTTGCATCATTTTTGTGACTTATTGTTTAGCTAGTGGTAGTGATCACAAATCAGTGATTTCATGTAATGTAGAAATGAGAACAAAATAACTTTGCTTCTTGTGTTGTTGTAGAGTTTGCATGCTTCTTATTTCCCATGCTCAGCAACGACAAATCATGATGATTTAAAAATAAAATTGATATATGTAATAAAATGTCAGGTTTTAATTGTCAGTACATTTGCAATTGTTTTGCAATTCTTACATGAGGGGTTTTGGGGTTTTGATTGAGGTTTTTCTAACCTGTTTTATCAAAACAGATTGGGATTGCCTGGCCAGATATTTGCCTTTGTTCAAGATTGCTGTAGTCTTAATGAGAGTGGAAGAGAACTGATCAGGACAAAAGCCCACCACTGCTATGTCTGGCTTCTGCCTCACCCTCTGTTTCCATGATATGAGACCTCTGCCCATGGGCTGATGGCTGCATTTTGGCATCACAGGCTGAGCATCAGATGCTGGAGAATCATAGAATGTTTGTAAGGGACCTTAAAGGTCATCTAGTTGCAGCTCCTGTGCCATGGGCAGGGACACTTTCCACTAGACTAGGCTGCTTAAAGTCCCATCCAGCCTGACCTTGAATACTTCCAGGGATGGGGATAAACCTTGGAGCTGCTGTGTAAGGGTGTTATGAAAGATGGACTAGGGAGTTTAGACTGGCCACAACCTGGGGTTTAAGAGCTTGGAAGGGGCTGCCTGGAAGTGTGGTGAAAGCTGTGCACCTCCACTCCAATTTAGTCTGGAGAAGAGAAGTCTTGGGTGAAGAAGGGTTGAGTAAAAACCATAAAAGAAATATAGTCTTAGGAATAAGTTAGCATAACCTGATGGTAAATGAAAACCCTGGTTGAGTAGGCAAGGAACAGTGTGCATTTCTTCGTGTACAGGAAATAGACTTTCAACTCTTGTTATTTGTGTACCCAGTAGCAATGGATAGGAATGGGATGGCAAACGACACCCTGCAAAAGATTAAAAATTGGCACACTAATATTAATATGATTTCTCAGGTGTTTGGAAAAAATATAACACTAGCAAGAGGGGGTGTGTGTTTTGAATAGATTAATTTTAATGCAGAATATGCATAAGGAAGTCATTCTTTTTAGGCAGAATCTGTTGTTGAAGTCATGCAATATGAAGTAATGCATTAGACTTGTCACAATTTTAGAATTTATTTTAAAGCAAAGAAATTTCGGGGGGGGGGGGGAATTCTCTAAAAATCTTCTTCTTACGAAATATAGCTGAAAGTATGTTCGCTTCAGTGACTTACTGGTAATGAAAGTGAAGTTTCTGCTTTTCCTCCAGTTGCTTTTTCCGTATTTTATTATACTTGGAATTAAAAAAAAAAAGAGAAAAAGTTTACCAACCAAATGTAATGTGTTTTTAATGAAGTTACCTTTTCACTGTCCCCTTAATGGGCAACGTATCATCATCGTTATTGAACAATGGGGTAGCTAAATGACCTCCCAACACATGTTTAAACCTGCAATGCTCTAACCCCTCCTTCATCCTGAATGGGCTTAACCTTGAGATCCTCCAAATGAAGCCATCACTTAAATTGTAACTGGGCAGTTAAACACACCCATGGCTGTGTCTATGCAATTAAGATGTTGCTCTAGTTAGGTTTCTTCTGAATGTGAAGTGAATTGCTGCTTGAAGAACCAATTTTTCAAGTTCTCAAACTAGTGATATTTTCCTAGTGCCATTATATTTTCTGACCAGAGAGACTGGAGTATTTTTAGTGTTGTTTTAATTTTATGGAACTTGAATATTTAGGGCTATACATTTTTCACAACTAAAGCCACGAGTAAGGGACAAGGCATCACTAGGCAGCTGGTGGGGTGAGAAATCATGGTAGCACTGGTGCCTCACCAGGCAGAGCTACCAAGCTGCCCTGTGGGAAGCAAAGCTTCTTGTTATCCAGAAGTGGACTCCCACCCCTTTTACTTGAAAGTTCAAATCTCTCACAGCTCCAGCACACCCCAACTCCTACACCCAAACCCTCCTGTTCCGAAGAATCTTCTAAATTATTCCCAAACTCCTCTGTTAGCAGTTCCTCCTGGGTTTTCCATTCTTCCTTTTTAAGTCCTTCTAGTCAAAACCCCATAGTCAAGGTTCCCTGCTCCCCACCCCAGGAAATGTCTCCGTCCTTTACTTCTTAGGCTTCCCAGCCACAGTTTTTGCCACAATTTTATCTGCTCAAGCATCAACCCTACTGTTGTTACTCCACCCGTGACATGGTATTTCGCTCCTTGCCACCAGATTAGCAGTCTTTAGTTGGTCTTTAAAAATAGCTGGGCCTGATTTATCAGGGGGATCTCCAAAGAGGTATAGCCACAACTTCTGCTCTGGTTTAAATATCTCAGTTGCGTGTTATTTATCAAATTGTTTTGGACAAGACTCTTGAGGGCAGGAAAAAGAATTAGGACACAGCAGGTCTATTCATGATCCAGTTGAACTTGTTTATAATTTCTGAAACTTTTCCAATTATTAAGTCTGTTTTTCAAATTGCCATTTTGCTGATTTCATTAAACTTGCAGGATAATGCATATTTAGCCAACTTTCAAAATATGCTAGTTTATATCTCTCAGGTTTTGTTAGAGAGAAATTTTCTACTATTAGAGAAAAAATAATATTAGATAAATGAGGGAAATGAAAAAAACCTTAATGACTGAAGTCTGCAATTTCTGTGATTGCATAAAAACATCCATAGTAGACCACATCAGAAATCATCATGCTGTATTAAGACAATCACCTCTGATTAGTGAAAGCTTCCTCCTCATCTCACTGCCTAGTAATTTTATGGTGGGAAGTCCTGTCTGATCTCAAAGCTGGGAATCACTGATAGTGGACCTTGTCAGCACAGTAAATTAACTGTTACAGTACTGTAGTTAGCACACTGATGCAGCCTCGCTTACATCAGATCTAGCTGAAGATCTAGCTAAAGTGACTGTCTGTTTCTACATGCCTCTTGGTGTGTGGGACCACCAAAATGGGACAAGTGTGACATGGGACAGTGACTCCACCAACATATCCAGAACTGAATCTTTCACAGAATAGTATCTATGATCCAATCTGTCTATCCATCCTTTTACCAGAAGGCTTTGTTCCATCCCCAGTCTAGAAAACTGGCTTAAAAGCTATAAAGATGCCTCATATATGATTGTTCTTGAATTCTTCATTACAGTTTAAACCTCTCGCAGTGAGAAGCAATCTTATAAAGGTTGTAATTAGATTACTACAGTTAGAAATTCCCAGATGATATATTGCTGCTGTCCACTTTGACATTTGTGTAGCTTTAATGTTGACAAACTACCATAGAATAGCTCAGTTGAGAGTATGTTGCAATCATTAATCCATGGTGCTTGGGCAAGCATTTTATCATGATTATCAGAAGATATTTGCATGAATGCAGGCAAAGGTGACATATTATCTATCCTCTCTGCACTCGGGGGGTGGTGGCTTTTCGGCTTACTCTAAGGGAAGGGAGAACAGCTGAAGAGCCAGCTGGTACAATTACAATGTTCCGCAGGGCCTGAAGCAGAGTATGAAATATCCCCTGGAGTAGTATCTCTTCTGAACAGTCAAGACTGCCAATAGTTGAAAACCCTCTTGTGCAGCATCTCACACCCCTATATTTTCCCTTATTTTCTTCCCCCCCCCCCCGATTTTTGGATGTAATGCAATATCTGGTCTTAAGTCACATGTGCATACTTTTATTTTAAATATCTGACTTCCCTTGAATTTTGGAGGATGCATCATGTTCGCGTTTGTTTAATAGGATATCATGAAAGTAATACTAAACAGGGATCATTAAAGGGGATATTGTGTGTGATGAGTGGAAAGTTATTTTGAAGCACAAGACTGAAGAGCAGTCTATTCTGTCCTAGTCCCCCAAAAGGCAAAAATGACTCATTTACATTTCAGATGAGATACAGATACCGTCTGTTAACAACTTCATTCAGATTTGTGCCGAAGCCTGCAATAGATGGCTTTCAGATGAATAAAAAATGGGAGGTTATTAATACATCAACAGTAATGTTTGTTCATCTCTGATTGCAATGGATTTCCATGAGGTAACTAATGTATTTGGACAAATTGCATGCCATATTACACTTATTTTTAAAAATGTTTTATTTTTATCTTTTTATGCCCAAAAAGCCTTGGTCTGAGAAGCCAAGAACTTTGAGTTCTATACTTAGTGTCTTGGCTTCCCACTTTAGGTGTTTTGATGTGAGAAAGACTCAATTTACCACTTGCAGAGTATGAAGTTTAATAAAATACCTTCTTTCTCCCCTAGAATAGTGCCCGTTTTGGGGGGGTAGCGGAATAGCGAACTATTCTATCTGGCATCTTTTATATGTTTCTATTAAGAAGCAAGTTTTATGGCTAGAAACTATTGTTATGTCTATATTGATAGTCCAAAATGAAGGTTTTACTTGTAGGAGAATAAATCCAGCTACTTGTAAAAACAGCTGTATTTTGGTGGAAGTACCTAAAGTTCCTCATCAAACTGTATTTGTATCGAACTGGATTAGTGTCCATCATAAGTGTTTACCTCTCAGATTTTTCAGGAAGTCCTTGCAGAGCAAAATTGACTGCTTGTCACAGCAGTGTTTTGGCAATGTCCTACTTTATTGCAGTTCAGTAGTGGCATAAAATCTTCAAGGACCGCTTTGAAATGGATCAAGGTAATGCTGTAGAGAAAGTATTCCTGTCAAGCGCTGAAATGGGAAAGCATACAAAGTGGCAAGCCTAGACAAAGGCAGAAGTAGCAAAAAGCATTTGAAGTCTGTGCGGGGCAGGCTGAAGTTGGACCCTGCATTGCTGTTGGAGCTTGGGCAGGGCTGATGAACTGGCAGTGGCATTGTGTGACTGGTCCTGCCACTGTTTGCCTGCCACTCTGCTGATCAGGAGCCAGCTCTGGCAGTCCTTCCAGCTGGATGAGCCTTTGCAGCTGCATCAGAGCTGTGTTCATGTTGTCGGCTGAAATAATTAACTAGTGTAGGAAGGGAGATAAGAAAGAAATCAGTGTTGCTGCTTGGATGAGGTTATCAAAGGTGTGATTGCTCACCTGCAGCATAGTTCTGCCAGTAACAAGTCATGTAAACTGACAAACTGGGGAACACAGTGGATTGTCTGATGCCCGCCTGTGCAGCTGGTTATTTGGAGGACAGCTATAATCCATAATCCATATGTATGTGAGAGAAAGTGGCTATGGAGAAGGTGATATATTTTTTTTGGAACTTAATCTGGCAAGTCGGGTCAAGGACAATAGAAAGGGCTTCTTCAACTACATAGCGAATAAAACTAACACAAGAAGCAGTATAGGCCCACTGCTGAATGAGGTGGGTGCCCTGGAGACAGAGGATATAAAGAAGGCAGAGGTGTTGAATGCCTTCTTTGCCTCTGTCTTTACTCCTGCAGACTCTCCCCGGGGGACCCAGATTCCTATAGCCCCAGAAGGTGTCAGGATAAAGGAGGAGTTTGCTTTGGCAGATGAGGATTGGATTAGGGATCAGTTAAGTAATCTGGACATCTATAAATCAATGGGTCCAGATGGAATACACCTGCGGGTGCTGAGGGAGCTGGCGGAGGTCATTGATGAGCCACTCTCCATCATCTTTGGTAAGTTGTGAGAAACAGGTGAGGTGCCTGAGGATTGGAGGATGGCAAATGTCACACCAGTCTATAAGAAGGGAAAGAAGGAGGACCCGGGTAATTATAGACCGGTCAGCCTTCCCTCCATCCCTGGAAAGGTGATGGAACAACTTATTCTTGACACCATCTCTAGGCATATCAAGGATGAGGGGGTCATTAAGAGCAGCCAACATGGCTTTACCAAGGGGAAGTCATGTTTGACCAACCTTATAGCCTTTTATGAGCAAGTAACTAGGTGGACGGATGACGGTAGAGTGGTAGATGTGTTTTTTCTTGATTTCAGTAAGGCATTTGATACTGTCTTCCACAGCATCCTCATAGATAAGCTAAGGAAGTGTGGGCTTGATGATCAGGTAGTGAGGTGGATCAAGAACTGGTTGGAAGGAAGAAGGCAGAGAGTTGTGGTCAATGGGGCAGAATCTAGCTGCAGGTCTGTGACTAGTGGAGTCCCTCAGGGGTCAGTGCTGGGACCATTGCTGTTTAATATTTTCATCAACGACCTGGATGAGGGAACTGAATGTACCCTCAGCAAGTTTGCTGATGATACTAAACTGGGAGGAGTGGCTGACACACCAGAGGGCTGTGCTGCCATTCAGTGAGACCTGGACAGGCTGGAGAGTTGGGTGGAGAGGAACTTGATGAAATTCAACAAGGGCAAGTGCAGAGTCTTGCATCTGGGGAAGAACAACCCCATGTACCAGTACAGGTTGGGGGCTGACCTGCTGGACAGAAGTGAAGGGGAAAGGGACCTGGGGGTCCTGGTGGATAGGAGGATGACCATGAGCCAACAGTGTGCCCTTGTGGCTAAGAAGGCCAATGGCATCCTAGGGTGCATTAGAAAGGGTGTGGTTAGTAGGTCAAGAGAGGTTCTCCTCCCCCTCTACTCTGCCTTGGTGAGGCCGCATCTGGAATATTGTGTCCAGTTCTGGGCCCCACAGTTCAAGAAGGACAGGGAATTGCTTGAAAGAGTCCAGCGCAGAGCTACAAAGATGATTAAGGGAATGGAACATCTCTCTTATGAGGAGAGGCTGAGGGAGCTGGGACTCTTTAGATTGGAGAAGAGGAGACTGAGGGGTGACCTCATCAATGTTTAAAATATGTAAAGGGTGAGTGTCAGGATGATGGAGCTAGGTTTTTTCCAGTGATGTCCAGTGATAGGACAAGGGGCAATGGGTGTAAACTGGAGCATAGGAGGTTCCATGTGAACATCGGGAAAAATTTCTTTCCTGTGAGAGTGACAGATCACTGGAACAGGTTGCCCAGGGGGGTTGTGGAGTCTCCTACGTTGGAGATATTCAAGGCCCACCTGGACAAGTTCCTGTGTGATGTACTCTAGGTTACCCTGCTCTTGCAGGAGGGTTGGACTAGATGATCTTTTGAGGTCCCTTCCAACCCTTAGGATTCTGTGATTCTGTGATTTTAGGTCAAAGTATGGTCATCATGAGCTTCCGTGCCATCAGTACAATGAAAAAAGGAAGAGCATGTTTTGTCCGCAGCAGCACTTGAATTGTTTTCTGAACCAAGAAATGGGGTACCTTTTGCTGAATTGGGATATGTAGGAATGGAGCACTGCAGATAGGCCTGTTCAACTCTTCTGTGCCTATGCAGCAGGCAGGCTGTGTGCTGCCGCAGTGGCATGAAGGAGTGTTGTGTGCTACTGGTTTGCTCAGTTGGCTGGTGGGAGGGCTGAGGGCCAGCACTGCTCTGTGTGGTGACCTTGGGCCACAGTGGGGAACAGGCCATGGGGCATGGCAGAGAGTGATATCACAGCAGGGGTGTAATGGGGAACCTGGTGTTTGTATTTCCTAGCAGAGGAAATCTTAAGTGGGATTTACAGCAGCAGGTGCTTAGTCTAAAGATATAAAACTGGACAAGAGCACACGTTTCTGGAGCTGTTTTCTCTGCCTTTCTTTGTTACCAGCACTGATCAATTCTTACTGCTGGTGGAGAGAGCGCTGGGCTATGAAGAGTTGGTAAAATGCTCTGAAGGTGGGCATTAGTGTGTAGAGTAATCCACAGAATGCAATTCCACTTAGTTTTGGTTGAGCTGAAGATTTCCCTCACAGGATTCATTAACATTAACATCCAAAAAGAGACATAGATGAATACTTCTAGTATAGTCTTGATGAGTGTAAGGGTAATAGCCAATCATTACACGGTATGAAAGCACTAGATTTTTTTTTTATCTGCCTTCATACGCTACTGGACAGTGCTAATAACAAACATAGAACTACATGCGTGGAATAACACATACTGATTTGCAGCACAGTCCAGACCCACTGCTCCTATGAGATGCATCAGAGTCTTAACTTCAAACATATTTTGTGAATAAAATCTTCATGTGGATGCAGTTTTCAGATGCAAGAAAAGTTTTAATGAATATGTATATTATTTTGTGTTATGTGGTCCCCAGAAGCAGGGTATAGGTATATGATTCATATATATCTAACTATCTGCACTTGGTTGGAGCTTCAGAACTGCAAACAGTAGCTAGACATTTCTTGCCTCTCAAGGACAGGGAAAGGATTCAAAGGGAAGCAAAATAATAAATTGCCAATGTACAGTTTTTCTGTCAGTGCCATAAAGATAATGCTTGCTTTACTGGAGGTGGCATCTTTCTTTGAAGTAGAAACGATGGAGTAAATTAACATATATTTCTGTCTATTGTCACAGGTATATGATTACAAGGTACAAATTAAAGAGAGAGAAATGTCTTCTTTAAAAGTGGAAAAAATGATTATGTAAATGGTATTTGGGTAATGCAGTTTCTTCCCCCACACCAGCACTTCAAAGAGATACACCAGCACCGCAGCATAAATGGGATGAAGCAGGCACGTATTCAGATATTCCTCCACCCACCGTCCCCCGCTTTAGTGGTTCTAAATGTTCATTTGAGTACTTCTGAATTCTCATTTTCATCGCCGAACAAATCTAAACCCAATCCAGGAACTACCAGCAAAATAACACATAAGAAATCAACCTGGAAGCATCCTAATAGTTATGCTGCTGTGAAAGCAATGTAATGGAGACTAGAGTAATATTTTCCATGCCTTTCAGTTATGTTTGGTTAGCTGATTTACCCATGTGAAAGAACTAATGCTGAGCAGAAAGTCTTGCTGTGTATGCTGCCTTACATAACACTACCTGAATTGCTACACAAGTGACAGTGTCTGATGCAGGAGGAAAGCAGCTGATGTTCCAGATGCCAATTTGAGTGTATATTTGTGGTCTACAGAAGAGTGTTTCTAAAGCTCTAGATCAGGGTTTTTAAAGAATCCCTGCTTCAGTGTTTCATCTGGCGGCAGCAGCAGCAGCTCAGAACCTGAAAGTGTTTATGTGCCATCTGCTGTTTGGGAGCCCTTCTTCTGGATTTGTCAGGAGTTTGGCAGATGAAAATTTAAGATTGAACACTAGTATTTTGATTTCATAGTTATATTCCCATTAGGGGTAAACACCTGGCCTCTGTTCTGTGCTACTTAAAAAGTAAAGTATATCATCTGTTTAAAAAGAAAAAGAAGGTAAAAATACTATCAGGAAAAAGAACCTATCAGAGGTTTCAGTAACTCAAAAATAACTAGCTATCTGAGGCACCAGGTAGCTGTATTCTGTTTAACAGAGAATTTTCAGCAGTGTGCTCGTAAGTCCTATGTCATTTAAAGTGTGCAATGTTGCTTTTCCCCCGTTTCCCAATTGTGATTGCTGCTCCCTTTGCTTGATGGGTTAGCATCAAATCTTCCCATATTCTTATCCCAGTTCCTTAAAGCTTTTGCCAGGTGCAACTGCGTATTTTCAAATGCAAAATATCTATCTAGGTATATATTGTCTAGATAGTTTCTAGGTATCTTAATCTGAAGAGTTGTCAAAAAAAGTCAAAGATATCCTCTGTCTAATGCCAGGTATCTTTAATCCATAGGCTTCTTTCTCTGCCTTGGTAGGAAACTCCATTCTACATTCTCCTCTTAAGAGGCAGGAAAAAATTCCAGTTCCTTTTATCATAAGCATTATTGCTTGAAGTGATGTCAAAAGTTGAGGCTTTGCAATTGCCATTTAACTAGAGGATTATATTGGAAGGCTCTCATGATGGAGAAACCTTTTCATTTAAGTAAAAGCTGCATGCTGATGTCATAGAATTGATGAGAATTCCTAAGTCATAGGAATCATAGGTTCTGAAGTTCATCACAAATAAGTCATTAGATGCTAGCAATTTAACACAAATATGTGTTTATTTTAGGACTACCTTCCCCACAAAACAGACAGAAAATACAACATTGAATGAGGACCAGGTGTGGTTGGTTTCTTATACTGTTTCCAGGTTTGTCCTCCGTTGCTGCCCTGTTGTATAGCCCAGTTGTGTTTGTGTGAGCAGCACATGCACTTTATAATAATGTAACATGTTTTATGCATGTTAACATTTAGCTTCACATCCATTTAATTATTTTACCTATTGATTAAAAAATACCAAAATCAACCCTGAAAAAAAATCATTATATTGTGTGATGTATTTGGGATTCCTATTTTGGTAGGACAAGCAATATTTTTTTGCAGATAACTTGGTGAGTAGTGAAAAACAGGACCACCAAGGAACTATTTCTTCAAGATCCACATTTTATCTTAAAAAGTGCCCAGAGAAAGCAAGTGAAAACCACCATAAAGTCTGAAGCTTTAACAATTATTCTGTCTGACATTTCTGACTGATTTTAAGCATCAGCTTTTAGAGGAAAACAGGACTGCAGATATTGTTTGGAGCTGATTTTAGAATGGCAGCCTTAAAATAGAGTCGTTCCTGGGCACTTCTGCAAGGATTTTGTACATTCGGAAACTCGAATTATTTAAAGAAATCATATGGGTCATTGCTTTACCTGAATTTCTGTATGCTCTTTTGTGAAACTGAAAGAATAGATGACTCCTAAGACGGTAGCCTCTCTTGAACCCCAAATCACTGAAGACTGAATTCATCTGTAACAAAAGACCAGTGTAAAATATAACTGACTTTGAAATAGGTATTCTACCTTGAACATAAATTCACGTTTTGTGAGCACTGAAGGCCAGACACCAAGTGTGTTTAGATTGATACACTGCTGTAGGTTTGTTGAGTGAATACTGTACTGAAAGATGCTAATACTAGAAGTGAAAGTCATTAGTCTTAAAAACAAGGCCATTGAAAGCAGTTATATCAACAGCAAACATTTATGAGAGACAGCCATCTTTTCATCCACCATGTACAGCTGCAGTCCAGACAGCAAAATAAACAGAGAACTGTGTTAGTGCTCAGTATGTTCCTGGATAAGACTGACTCTGTTGCTGGTATATATTGACTTAAATCTACAGGATGCTGAGAGAGGAAAAAGCCAACCAGGACTGATAATAAAACTGTTTTAGAACTTGTTGTGAATAAATCAGTAACGTAATTTTATTTTGACTGACTGATCAATAATTGCTAATTTTTCCCCAAGTCTCATACTATCAACATGCAGACATGTTATGCCTATGCTCTTCTTCTGGACAAATATTACCATTTCTTAGCTTGTTCAAGTTAATGGGCAATCAGCATGGCTTTTAAACCCTGTATAAAGAGTATGAGATGACTTGCACATAGGTCTTTTCAAAACCCAAAATTGGCCTGAGCAAAGCTTAAATTTTTTTAATATGGTCTCATTGCTGTTTTCCCATATATAAACAGCTCCTAAGGTTGATGTTTCACAGTTTGGAATGAATTTGGTCTCTGCAATTACCTTTGGGTGAGTAATGGCTTTGTGAGGTATACCATTCCTATAAATATGTTGCCTGTACTGTACTGTAAAGATGTCTGGGAACCTTCTGCAAAACACTTGGTCTTCCTGTTCTCCAAGGAAAGCCTGTAAAAGAGGTTTCTCATTTCAAAACAATTATCTTGCAAAATATGGTTTCTAAAGAGAATATCTTCATGAAATTTTATATATAAATTAATATTTATTGATTAATTTGCAGGCTAGCATAAAGGATAAGAGAAAACGTGGTTTTCCCTTCTGTTGAGCAAATCATCTTTGGATGATATGGATTACTTAACAGAAAAAATCCTTTTTTGCCTAATTGTGTAAATGTGAATCGGGCAAAGTATTGAGCTTTGGTTTCTTTTGCTTAGAAGAAAAATGATCTGTATATTACATATTTTTGTTACCTATTTTTTGTCAATGTTGAAAAATAAGTACAGCATGGCATAAGTCCTACTGAGAAATGATGTATATGATCACAACTGGCATCAGTAATAGAAGGGAAGCAGAAGTGTTAACGCATGTCAGTACTGTACGGATCTTATGGTTATCATTGCTTGAATTGTGTTGAAAATAGTTTTTAATATTTTTAGCCGATGCAGAGTTGGTGTTTTTTTCCAGATTTGGGTGGAATAAATTGGTGCTCTCAATCAACAGCTGTCTTTCATATATGATGGGAAGACTGGTTTATAGCTGGTGCTTTTGCTGTTGACAAGAACTTAAGTAGGAGGTTTCGTATGATTAAATGTAGGCAAGTCGATGTGATATTTTTTGTATGGTCTGCAGAGCACTTAAAAATAATGTGCCACGTAATACTCCTGTTTTTTTATAACTCTAATTACAAGGTGAAAATTCTCCATTGCTTAAACGTTCAGTACATTTTAGGTGTCTACATAGCATAAACACATGAGTGGATTTTGGAATTTGACAGCCTTTTTTCCTCCAAAATAAGTTTTGTTGAATGTGGAATAGATAGAAGTTTCTGCTTCGGAAGCTTATTCTGGTATGTTTGGTGGCAATTGAGGTTTGTTCCCCATTTAGTACACTCTGTAGGCTGATAGCCTGAAATTGTTCTTGGCAATACATATGGCTGGCTGCAGGTGTGTTACATGTTTGATCGCCTGCCTTGGACATGAGCTTTCATCTTTCTCCCTGTATGTTTCCTCAAACCCTTCCCCTCCTGGGTGGCCTTCTGGGCCCTCCTGTGTTTGAATCATTTCATAAGCTCTTTAGTCTTGTCTTTGAGAAGTCACAGATTTGTTCTGACAACAGGTTGAATCTACTAGCAGGTTAGCAGTATTATCCATAGTTCAGCTTGTTCAAAGGTCTTTTGAGGCTTCTCTCCCTGCTTCCAATAAATAACTGGCAATTGAGACGCTGTCTAACAGTTTCTTAAATGGTCTTTGTTGTTGTTGTTCTTGAAGAAGAAGGTGGCCTTAGAGAAAGAGAGACAGAGAAAGCAAGCCAGCCTTTATGTCATTTAGTCCTGAGAGACTGATTCTGATTTACTCTGTGGTGCACGTTGCATACGTGATACCCATGGTCAAGTCCTGACCAAATGGTGTGTTTTGATGAGACTTAGGTTCTTATCTTTCTTTCCACATTGCCATTACCTTTGGAAGGAAATCCTGACACATGGGGAAGGAGTGAGCTGCACTGTGCTCTAGCAGGAGCAATGGGCTTGGGTTCCTAGGTAGAATGTGGTTGCACATCTTTTCCATCCAGCATGGTGACTTTCACATGGGTGTAGGTTGTGAGTGCCCAGTAGCTGTTTTTCCAGATGGGCTGCTTGAGCTCTGACTTCACAGTTCATATTGTAAACTTCAAAAATCCCTTTCAGATGTAGGAAATACCGCTTTTCTTCAGTAAAAGAGAGCGCTGGGAGAGGGGAAAATCTTCATGTTTTGAAACATTCAGTGTTGGGAAGAAAGATGAAAGACAAGTGGAAAAAAAGGTTTGCTTTTTAAACCTAGATAAATAAAAGGAAGATTTAGGAAGAGAAGAGAATGTAAGTAATTTTAATTTTTGTGTCTTGGGATTCTGAGTAAAACAGCCACAGATTCTAGTATTAGATAATCCTAGCTTTCACTCAAGAAGAATAAATTTCTGGCCTTGATGACTGCTGACAGAAGCTCTAGGACAAGAGAGGGTATAATCAGAAATCAGGGGGAAAGTAATGTTTTTCTGCTTGAAGCAAAGCCAAACTGATAATTTAGTTTGTTTGTTGTTTTGTTTTATTGTTATTGTTAGGTTGTGGTTTTGGTTTAGGATTTTGTGTGTGTCCCCAACTGCTTGGGAAAGCAGTACAGGAATTAAGAGATAATCTTTGGTTTAGCAGCAGAAATATTTGTGTGAGTGCCGAGATGCAAGGACACTTCAGTAACATGCTTGGGAAAGGACAGTTTGAGAAGTAATCAGAATGTGCAAAAAGAGCCTGGTCTTTTGAAAAGAAAAAACACCTGCCCCAAAACCCATCAGCAACTCGGAACAGTTTCCCTTCCAAATCAAGTTTCATCCTGTTGTAAAGGTCCTTTTTCAAAGGACAGGCTTACTAAGCATACTAATACAGCTGTACTACCACACAAGGAAAACTGTTAGTTGGATGGACGAAAGTCCCTATCTAATTCCTTACCTTGTGAACGAACAACATACTGTTCCATTACATTGTTCATCCTTTTCACGTCTTTCATAAACCAGTATAAAACATAAAGTGTTGCATTAAAAGAGAAGACAGTGGCACACAGCATTTTTAACCACACTCCACAGTAGTTGAGTGATTTGTCTTTACTTCACAAGTAAATTCACACACAGTTTTGCTGGATCACCATAATCCGTAGGTAAGACATTGTTTCACAAGTAGAAGTAAGAGGAATGTTTGCATCAGAATGAATTTGTTATTGGCAGACACAAATAAGGAGCTTGCTGGTAGAATGAGTAACTCTTAGTTCCTTATTCTCAGAAGGCATACATGGAAGACAAGCAGTCTGAAAATTAAGCAACAACAGAATTTTGCATTGCATTAGCACTTGGATGAAAATTACACTAACATTTGTTAGCATATGCATCGTGAGTTAAAATTACTGTTTCAGAAAGGCCTTTGTACTTTGGAATAGTAAATGGAAGTGTACTTTAGCACAGTGCTACTGCAATACCTTGATAATTATGTTAAGAAAGCATTTCACCAGTCTTGCACAACTTGATTCTTCTTGTCTATCAGTGGTAGCAGGCAGCTGTGCTCACTCCAATAACGCAAGCATTCAGAGTCAGTGTAAATAAGGAAAGAACCAAATTGTCCGGAGGATCCTTTTCACTCCAATGAGCGCTGTTGTCTTTCAACAATACAGGTGCACTGTAATAATATTCTTGCTGCCCTCACACTGACTTTCCATGAAAAGGACATTTTGTCCACTAGCTTTCCTTTCATACATTAGCCTGGGGATGTGCTATGGAAGAGGACTTGAGGACTCGGGGGGGGCGATTTTTATGCTACTACTACTGGGAAAATGTAACTATGCTGCTGAATTGGCAGCATTTGGGAAACTGCTGCTCTGATTTCCCTTGAGGAATGAAGATGATCAACTTCAAGAAGGTGAAGTGGTGACCCTCAAGACTCTTTTGCTCCCCTCCTCCTCCGCCTTCTCTGATCACTTTTCAAGGCTCTTTATCTCTCCATGCATCCAGTCTTACAGTTTGTATGGAGGCAGGCTTTTTCTTGCAGAACTCCAAGGACAGGTTTCAGTAGTGCTTCTGTATTATTTAGGCTTGCTAACTAGTTTGAACAGAGAAGTGTGTCAAAGAGAAAACAAAATTCACTGGAAACGGGGTAGCAGTGTCTTCTTGTCTGTGTTCTCTGGGAACCACTAGTAAACGGGGTCCTAGGGAAAGACAAGAAAGAGGAAAAGATGTTTGGGTTTTGTTAAGCACTAAAACCAGCCAAATCAAGGCCAAATTTTTTGACCACAAGGACACTATAACACCTGTCTTAAATAACCTTTGAAGAAGTAAATTACTGTGAAATGATTTAAATGAGAACAGGAAAGAAACCATATTATGTGCTGCTGGTAGTTAATCCTACTGTGATGTGACATTTCTCTGGAAGTACTTTTAATTCTGCCAAATGACCTGGAGTTCTGAGAGCAGTGTCTTTATTTATCCTTGCTCTGCAAAGATAAAATAAAGAAATAAATACATGAGAAAAGGTTTGTGGAAGGTTTAAGGGAGAGAATGCTGGAGATCTGTATCACTTAATTTCAGCTACCTTTCCTGCACTACTGCCTTGCATTAATTCTTCAGAGATGAAAGCAAGTTTTTCTTCAAAATATCAAGGCTTGGAGTATAAAGTGAAAATTTACCGATTAAAGTGCGAATCTTACGTGATTTGAAAGTTCTCATTAAAAAGTTAGATTTCACAGAGCAAAATTAAAAGAAACATCTTTCTAATAAAAGCAGAATCTATGTTTGAGGCTTTTGTTGGACATATAGGCTAGTGTTTCAAGAGAATATTGTTAGTGAGCAGAGATGTGGGTCGGGATTTAAAGTTGGCTGTTTAAATCGAAAAGCTATTTACCATCCTCATTAAAAAATAGTGACCTTTGATTTACACATTTAATAAAAGCAAAATAACTAACACATCAATTGGTAGCTAAGGAAACAGCCTTAAATCTGAGACCATTTTCTGGCAGTACATTAATTGTTATTTTTCCCTAACCTTCCCAGAAGATGGAATTAATGACACATCAGGAGGTGTGAAGTGTTTTATTTTGAAGGTCAGTGGACCTACTTATTTGTCTAAGAGCAGCGCTCAAAGAAGCAGATTTTAGTTTCTCCAAGGAAAGCCTTTACAGGTAGAATGCCATTAAAAAAATTAACAACAAAGTTTTAAATCATTTTCTTAGTTTATTATTGATGTAATCAAATGGTCTTAGTTTTGTAAACAAATGAATTTTTATTTGGTATTTCGTTTCCTTATTTACTAAGATCAAAAGGAAAATTTGGAAGTCAGTTTGACTTTTGCTTGTTTTAGTGGCTCATTTCAGAGTTTCTGGACAAACAAGGTCACATTGATAGAGTATTTCACCTTGAAAACTCAAACGGATTTCTTTTGTTTCTACAGCATTAATGGGCACTTGTCATAATTACTGAGCTATGTGAATGAGACCTGTGGATTTGCCATTGTGGAATGTGTACTTGTTTTCCTTTGCTTAGCTTAGCTTAGATTTACTTAGTTTTTTCTTAGCATTGATGCACCAGTTGCATGTATTTCTCCTCTGTAAATGTGTGGTATGGGGTTTCCGATATGGAATAGCTCGTGTGAGAGCAAGACTTAGCTTGTACTATCCAGCAGGAGGGGCTTTTTGTTATGAATAAGAAACAAATACATCTGGAGCCCAGGAGCGTCAGTGGAGCTTTTGGTGCAGACTTCCACCCGCTCAGCGCTTATTCATTTTTAGGCTTTTCTGCAATGCAAAACACTGAAAAGTGGGGAAGTGGAGTGTTCCAAAGTACTGGGTTTTAATAATTTTTATTTAATTCATGCTATGAATATGTACTGATATTTATTACCTTTTTCTGGTTAATTTAAGTATGACTGTTTTCCATTTCTGGCCTTAATGGAAGACTTTGTGTCCTCTTTAGACTTCTTTTCCACTCTGCTAATGCATACAGAGGTATCTGTATTGCAGCATATTTAAAAGAGTAGGCATTTTTTTGTGTGATAAACAGCTCTTCTGCCTAATGCTGACAGCTGTAAAACTCTGACAGGTTTGTGTGGGAAAGCACTCAAGAACTTTTAAGCAGCTTATTTGGAAATAAATTTGATCATTAGCGGAGCCATAGACTCTTGTAAATATGTATTTGCACATGTAATTATTCATAAGTGAGAACAATTATATATAAATGATGCCAGAAGACTTTTTGTTTTTACAAGCAGCAAACTAACAATAACCAAAATTCAGAAGATGCACCATGTAATGAAGCAGTTTGGGGAAGCATACGAGACATATGTAACAGGGATAGAGGCTGCAGGGTGGCTCTGCAGGTTGCAGCGAGATCCAGACAGCACTGTAACCAGTGTGAGCACCCCATGGTGTGCCAGCCACAGCAGCATCCAACATCTCTGCAGGGAGAGGCAGGCAGGGAGGTGCTCATGAGCGGACATAAGGAGAGAGAGGCTGCTGATGAGACACATGACTGAAAGTGTCCTCCTGGAAAGAGGCAATCCATCCAAAATGAGTACCCAAAATGAGCATCCAAAAGTTCACCAAGAGACGGCAGCCACGGGTGACCCACAGTGGGGCTTGGACACCTCTCAGGGACAGTGGCCGTGGGTGGTTCGTGGTGTAGTTGTTCATGTTGGGATTTTTCTCCATTAACCAAAGCGGTGATCAGAAGTTGCATTAGCGGCAGAATTATGTAAAAATCTCACAAGTCAAGGCCATTTTGCTTGCAACAAAAGGTTAAAAAGAAGAGCTTATAAACTTAGGTAGCTCATCTCCAGCACACTACCATTAAAATCATAAAAAGAAATGTTTCTCTTTGCTTTTATTGTGTCATAATCTGGTAACATTACAGCTATTTCCCAGTTACCAGCTTCTTCTTCCCTTTTCTGCAAATTGTTTTACCTTCTTGTCTTGGTTCTCCCCAGAGGGTTTTCCCTTTGTTTTTTAAGGCAAAGTTATCTGTTTCTAGTATCCACGTTTGTGCTGTTGCCAGTTAAAACCCCCAATTCCTTCCCCCCCCCAAATGAAACAGTGGGCGGAAAAGGCAAAGACTTGGTGACCATCACAAAGGAGGGTCAGCACCCAGGAAGAGGAATGCCTGGCTGCTTTGCAGACCTGGGATCTTGTCCACACTGTAATTATTTTTTTATGATGTTACCAGGAATTTGGGGATAGTGAGTAGTGTTTTTACACTGAACATCATATTTTTTCATATTTTCCCCTGAGAATGCAGAGACATTTTCTTTATACATATCATAACATACCTAGGATAAAAATAGTTAATTAGGAATCTCACTTTTCAAAGGGTATTATTTTTCTATTACCACTCAGAAGCTGTGTCTATTCCTAGCAGGATCAAATATATTGAACCTTTGAACAGTGACAGTAGCTGTTGGTAACCCATCTTAGGTAGCTGCATAAGAGCTGTAAACCCCATCGGTTCTTCTCTAAAACTTCCACTTGTGATAGCATATGCAGGGCTTTGTTGAATATCTTTTAAGATATTTTTCTGCAAAGCATGTGCAATTGCAAGACAGATTAAATGATTTAACGTTATTAGTTACCTGAGCAATACAGAGATTGCCTTGATCAAGGTAGAGCCCTGGAAGCATTTACAGCTCTGTGGGTTGCCTGTCAGGCTGCACATTAGAAATGAAACTGATGCTTCTCTGTCTCTTGGCAGATCATCAGTGATTCTTTTGGTTAGGTGAAACTTGAATGTTTCCAAACTGAAATGGGAAGAAGTATGAGGAGGGAAGATAGAAAATAAAGTGTACTGAAAATGGTTGGTTCTGCAGAAACCAATGTACTGTCTCATTTATTCCAGTGCCTAATCCTATGTGAGTAAGTCTATGGGCCTAAGATAAAAGTATGGGAGAAACATAAGTGGATTTAAGGAAAACCCACCACACTATATTGCAGAAGAAAAGCACTGTTGACAAAATTACTCTCTAGCTCATGCATGCTGTGATTTCTCATTCACTTTAGACATATAAATTTCTCCCATCTGGTAACATTTTTACCTGAATGTTTTGACCTCTACTACTCTACAGGTTTGCATTCTGAAGTTTTGGAGAGTTTTGCCTCTTCCAGCTTCAATTTCACTTCATTATTTCTGCAAGATTATTTTATTTTTTTTTAGCTATTTCCCAGCTACTGAAATGAGTTAAATGAGCATGCAAAAATACACAATAAAATATAAGAATGAACAAGTTTAGAAGTTTTAGTTTGACTGCCTGAATCCAGATCTGTGCCTAACATATCAAACTTGATTCTAGCCCATACTGTTGTATATCAAAAAAATCTTTCTTGCTAACAACTTAGTGTAACCAGGTGAGGGAGAACAAAAGTAAGCCTTGCTTTTTCCCTCCCGACCAAGATTTTCTGTTCTGCTGTCTGTGTAAAAGTAAATAATGAAGTAAGAAGCATTACTATCTCATGAACAGGGCCAAGTATAGTACCTAAAATGCATGAGTATCATTTTGAGATAAGTTTATAAAACAACTTGAATATGAGAGATTTAGCTTTTCATGTGTGGGGACGGAAGGGGACTTTGAACTCTTGCATTTGCAACATTTGCCTGTTGTATTCAATCCCACCTGCATTAAATTGTAGCTTTTTTCCCAACTATGTAGTAAGGAAACATCTGTCAGAGTGTGGCAGCAACAGAAGAACAATGCCTTTTTTTTCCCTTTCCATGGGATGTGTGCTGTCATAAGAATCATAGAAAGTTAGGGTTGCAAAGGACCTTAAGATCATCTAGTTCCAACCCCCCATCAGATTGCTCAACCAGGCCGCACCTCTCCCCCCCGTTACAATGACAAGAGTGAAAGGAATCATCATATTTAATCCTTTAGGCCATGAATCTTCAGGATGCAATCTGAGGGGAAATCCATGCACATATCTGTAGTAAAATCACTGGATACTGCTCTGTTAGGCTTTGGTACCAGGGGCTTTGACAGTTTTCCTACTTTGAGAATTTGTGTGTTGGAATAAAGAACATATTCTCTTATATGAAGATGGAAATGAAAATGCCCTGGAAAAGAAGCATTTGCATGGCTTTTATAAATGCTAAAATATGTATTAGAATAAAAATTATAACATCTGTGGTAAAAAGAAATTTATAATTTGAATAATGCTAATTGGAAATAGACTAAGGAATACATAAATTATCTTTTTATTCAGCTTCAGTACAGTGATGACAAATATTGCCTGCCTTGAAAATGTAGCTAGCTGTCTCTTGTGTGAGCTGTTTTTTAGAGAAGCAGTGATTGTGAAAGGTGCCACTGAAAGCCCCACTTTTTTATAGTTTTAAAGTTTTAAAATCTGTCATCTTTAAATCATACTTCTTTCCATTTGTAGCTAATGCTTTCACTAAACTATTCCTTTAGGAAAAAGCTGCTTGAAGAGGTGGACTGAATACAGAATCATGCTGAGATTTGTCCATTAGTACTTCAAAGTGTTGAAAATTGCATATCAGAGCTGTGGAGTTCTGTTTCAGATTTTTCCTGTCATATTGTTGAAATAATTACAGTGTCTGTAAGATGTGTATAATTAGATGTTGTAATAAGACTTCAGAAGTACTTTTATGAATCTTTAAAAGTATGAGTATGTGAACACTGAAGTCTTGTGATAACTGATTTTCTCTCCTTTTCCCCTTCTTGGTAAGTACTGACGTAACTTTTTCAGATGCTGTTTGGGTGTACTAGCACACACTGGCTTATTTCAGGCACTGAGGATAATGGTATTTTTCTAACCTGTCTGTGACTTCGCACAGCTTATTAATTGCTAAATCATGTTCCTAATATAGTTATCTTACACCTAAAAATAGTAGCATCTGTAAGAATTGGAAATATGTAACTATCAATGGATTTGAACATCCAGTGTATTAGAATTAGTTGTTCTGTGTCACTCGCTTGGCACTTTACTGCAGGTATATTGCTTTCATTGACATCCTTAGCATGAATGAATAAAAACTAGATGTGAATTACGATGCGTGAAGCAGGGGAATAGGTTAAATAAAGTGAATAATCTTCATAGATGCTCTGAACTTGCTGAAAGATTCTTAGAGGTAAAACTATTACTCATGTGTTTCTAAAAGTCATTGGTCCATGCTTATCATCAGAAGACATCTCTTCCATACAAACTCCAGCTGAGCCAGTTTCCATGCATTTTATCTACCTTGACACTTATTTTTATATTCTCTGGAGCTGTACTGAGCACTGTGAGTGTATGATTCAGTATCTCATTTTTAAGAATTACCACTTTGGCAGGGATAGTATTTGTCAGTTATCTACCAACCACCCATACCACAATGCAGGTTAAAATAATTGCAAAATAAGCAATTTGTCTACAAAACAGGAAAGTAGAAAGCTACATAGTTGCAAATGTTTTTGAGATGAGAAACAACAAGTGAACGCTTAGGTTTAGCTATCCTTAGGTCAACTCCAAAGCTTCTCTCATGCTGTCCGGTTGTTGGCAGCAGCCATCTAATCCTGTGGCTGGGCATCATGTTTCTATGCACAAGAAACCTGTTCTTACGCAAATTCTGCATTTTTATTAATGGAACAGAAATTTGATCTGGACATGTATGTTTCGTTTACACACAATCTGGCCTGTGGTGGTTCTGTTCAGATTCACATCGTCATCCTTTTCTTATTTCTTGCCTGGATAAAGCCATTCCTACGTGATGACAGAGATAGTTACTGAGTCCACTCTCACTGGACTGTTGAAAGACCCAGTGCTGCACTAAATTATTAACCTACAAATTTCCAGCCTAGTGTGAGGTGAAACAGTTTTGTTCACTGATCAGGGCAGTGTTCATGCTCAGTATATCTTTTGAGTCTTCAAATATTACATTGTGTGTTACAGCTGTGGCTTGCCAGTCTTGCTTTATCCAGTCATTTCAGTGGAATTAATACCTGTGGCTTTCTGGGTTAGATGAGACACAGTGATAATCAGTCACTGTGCTATGGCTGACTTTTAACCTGCCACTGCAAGAGTGGAAGACAGTTGGCGTGCTAATGGGTAAGCAAAAATATATCTCATTGCTCCAAAGTAGTTCCCTGGTTTTTGTCCATTTGGGAAAACACGAATTAAAACAGGAGACATTTTGCCCTGATCTGAATGAAGCTTTCTTCATGCTGAGCATTGTAAGATTCCTGTTTACCACTGATCAGGCAGCTGCATCCATTCAGGGAGAAGGAATGAGGCAGCTGAGTGTTAAGAATATATGGTGACATAGACTTGTTGGTGATAGTAGTGTGTTAATCCTCTGAATAGGCTGCCTGGGAAAGAAATTGAGGATGCAGGATGTAAAGTTTAAACTTTACTTTATTTCTCTGGCTTATTTAAATGCTCAGGCCTTTAAATTGACTGCAAGAATAGATTTCTTTTCACTTCAGCTGTTATGGAGGTGGTGTAAAGTCCAGCTGCTTCTGAAGTGCTTCCTTCATTTTGCTAGCACATAAATCAGGTCAGCAGTCACATTGAATCGGACACAGAGCACTCACTTTTAGTTGGTCAGCGTTCTCAGAAATATATTGAGAATGTTATCTTGTGACTGTATTCTGCTACAAGCCATGCATGGTTCCCATTGATTTCTGTAATAGCTCCACAAACATTTATTAGGAGGTAGCATTTAGCCATATCTGTTAATGTGAATGTCTGTGGGTTTCCATCTATTTCTGTGCATGTGAACAATTATAAAGCAAAAAAAAAAAAAGGTTCGCTACTATATCCCTGTAATAACTGCAAGGAAAGAGTTCGTGTTTCACTCTTCTGTTGAAGTGCCTTTTTTGTCATTTCAATCCCAGCAGTATCTGGAAATTCTTGCCTTTATTTTCCCATTATTTTTCATGGGCAAAGTTGTGCTGTGCCATTAAGTGAGACTGTGACATAATTTAAGCAGAATGAGACCATTTATTGTTTAAAACTCTGTGACTCTTCTGATATTGGCACTTGTTTTCCTCTGGTCATATCTACTAAGAGCAGGAACTTAATTAGATTTAGGGGTGTGGCTTTGTCAGTGATTTGGGATGGGATATGTCAAAAAAAGAGATGAAAAGTATTCCTCTCATATTGGGGGAATTCCCTTGTGCGGTTCACTTGCAAATTTGAACATCATTATTGATAAGAAGACGCTATCTCTTGCTAAAAGATATGTTGATGTTTAAAACTTTTCTTTTAATTAACTCATCACTGTATAAAAACACATACAGTTTTGGTAGGCAACAATAAATTAATTCAAGCTTTGTGTCCATTACATGAAATAATTTGAACTTTGTCTATCTTTGAAACCAGCCCAGGCGGTTGGACTGGATGACCTCCAGAGGTCCCTTCCATCCTAAATTACTCCGATTCTGTTAAGTGGAGAAGCATGCCAAACATTGTGCTGCAAAAGTCAGATAATTTTTCCTGTGTTGTGTGTGCCTAGACACATTTCACTGTAGGAAGGTGCTGTTCTGATTCCTAGGAAGTTGTGGGGTTTTCTGGGGTGAGTATGCATTTTTTTCCTTTGGGGACCCAAAGTTCCATACAAATTGTTCCAGTGAAAACTTTTGAGGAGAAAGAGCTTTGTGATTTGAAAGGTGTGAAAAGAAAGGTGTGAAAACAAGTAACACAATCCTTTCAGCAAGCTGAAATGGCTGGAACCTTCTGCAAAATAACATGTAAATTAATGTTGACTAATGTTAATATTTAGAACGCAGTGATAGATGAAACCCCATGCTTTTTAAAACAGGCTAGAATAACTTTTTCTCTATATTCATTCTTCTGGGGTTAATTTAGTCTACCACATTTAACTAATCCTACAGCTACATAATGAATCCTTTTGTAATTAGAAGATAGCTACAATTAAGAGTTGCACATGAAATCAGATCACTAGTCCATGCGTATCTGGGCATATGTTAGTCATATTTATAAAAATATTTACAGTATTTAGAAAGTGGAGGACTCTGTATTTAAAATCAGGATTATTAAGATTGTTAAAATCATGCAGCCTAAGGATATTCTTCACTGCTGCTCTCCATTGCAAAGTTACTTTAAATGTTACATAATATTGTTTTAAATACAGATGTTCCATTAAAGTAACATCAGTTTATAATTATTTACTTATTTGCAGAAATGACCAGGATTATATTTTTAATTTTCATAACAAAGTGTGTGTGTGTGTATGTGTGAAATTCATCTGGGAATTTCTCAGTAACAAAGACATTGTCTATAATTTTTGATTAATTTCTACATCACTATACTCAAAATTCCAAAAGAAATCCCTAAAAATTTCTGGAGAACAAACATCAGCTCCATTATGACAACAAGGGTTGGATTTAGGAGAAAAAGAAGCTCATTGTGAAAAATCAGGGCTGAGAAATCATTTGACCTTGGTCCATACACAGGCAAGCAATGAGAGAAGTTTGGGATCACTGTGCTAATGATGAATCTGCTTGGCTGTCAGGTTACATTCAAGACTTAATATAATCTCTGTGTAACTTCTCACCAGTTTAATCTTCTTTCTTCTTTCAGTCTTCGTGTAAAAAAGACCAGAACTTTTCAAATAAAAGCCTATTTATGTTATCAAAACAGGTTGAATTTCTATGATTTACCATTAAATTATTTTACCCACATCTTTTTCTTGAATTGCAATCAAAATTAAAGCCCTGTAAGAGAATTGAGAGCTTTGATCTATATCCATGGATCTAGTAGGGATTAGTGCACCTAAAAATGGCTGAAAAATGAGGCAGTGGGAAATAAATGTTTGAATAACACCTCCTTCTTCCTGTATTGCTTGGGGGAGGGTTATGAGTGAAATACATGCCATTTTTACATGTAAAAACTGGAAAAGAGATGATGATTGTCATCATCATTACTAGGTTTGGTGCACGTGCCCATTCCCGCACTACTTTATTCATAAGGAAACAGCATCCAGGTTACTAGCACTGTTGCTCCCCAGGGTTCATGTAAAGGCTGTAGACTTGTGGCTACCAAAACCTGACCATTTTCCAAAGCTGGAAATAACTTTGCGCTTTGCAAAAGTTGAGGGGAAAGACAATGCTGCCTGAGGGTTGTTGGGACAAGTTCACATGCACAAATACTTATTGACAGGTTTTCTAGCTGATGGCATGCATTGACTCTAGTGGTGAAGAAACAAACTAGGAGAGATTGAAAAGGGAAAGGACAAACTTCTCATCCCAGTGGCCATCTGGGGTGAGAACTATCAGGGGAACTGCAAGCAAGCATCCTTCCCTTTGTGTCCTGTCTTGTGCAGTGGGTGGTTCTCCCTGTAATACTTCTCCCATAGTGACTGTATGTTCTTCTTCAGGATCTGCTCAGACTCACAGGTGACTGTTCCTGCATGTGATGCTGTAGGTGCTGACTGGAGCACGCTTATGTTGGGGGCAGGTGCTGCACGCTGCTTGGCTGTTAAGCTCTCTTCATGTTTATTATTGGATCCCCTTGTGTAAACCAAAAGCCATCACTGAGGAGAGGGAAAAGGTGAAAAAAGAGATGATACCCATGCTAGTGGCAATCCTTTCCCATGAGAGCCCACCACAGCAGCTCTGTTTGGGTTGGCATGTGCAGGCTACAGTTGCAAATAGCAAGCTCTAAGCAGTACAAAAGGCTGACTTCCCAAAGGCACTGCACAACAACCCAAGTGGTAACCCTGTATTAAAGTTTTTGGGAATGAATTAGCAGATGATTTGAAAACCTTTGGGAAAGGCAGGTGTCTCGGGGGATGGTAAGTGCTGCAAAACCTGACTTAACCTTATGACAATTAAATGCTATGATATTTCCTTTTCTTTTCCCTCAAAGTTTATATTATTTCAACATGATTTTGTCCATTCTTCTGACGTTATACTCTTCTAGGTGCATGTTTTCTATTATTAATAAGATTTTCCAAAGTGGTGTTATGTCCTATTTTGGCAGATCTCATAAAGAAGAAATGTTTCCTTCCTCTTTATTAATATTATGCTATTACCACTCTATACACACAGTGTTTCATGGCAATCATTCAGAGGCTCCTTTCCTTGGCAATTTTGTGTGTTTCTTGTCTGGTTTGCCCCAAAATACATGTTTATGAAAAAAATGTAATTTGCAAAAAAGCCATCCATTCAGGTTTCTGTAAGTGGAGTCATACCGCACAGTCATTTCAATTTACTGCGTCTTTCCTTTGCAGCAGATTTTGTCTTGTGCTGTTTCATGACACTGTTGATCTGTGCACTATTGATGGGTGCAGAGGAAATCAAAGTTTCCTTTGTTCAAACTCTTTGCTATTTTAATTTTTTCCATCAGATATACCCCAACCATGACCCTTTATCACCCTTATGGTTATTTTCCTCTCATTCTGATATGTTGCACAGCATATGTCAGCTCACCAGTGGTACGTTGTCCTTTGCTGACCTTAGTGTATCTCAAGGATGGGAGGCCTCCTGCTTTCTCGGGGGAGTGAGTGACTGCTCTTATCAGTATTAGCATACTTCTGCTGGATAGTAGATAAGGTCAGGAAGAGGTATGCCCTCCTTCCCTAGGAAATTGCTGAGTTACTGGGTACCCTACCCTAGGTACGTCTTACTCTGAAGCATCTTGTGCACCTCAGCACACAAAGGTGCAGTTACTCTGCTGAGCTGCAGTAAATTTTTGCTTCTCACCCTGACCCTTGCTTTTCCCTTCTCTACTTTCAATTACTGCTCTTGGTGGGTTCTCTAATAACCATGAACACAAAAGATTTCCAGGGCTTCTTGATCTGTTGTTAATGTGTGTGTCAGTCTGTCAGAGGCATAAGTCTGTCAGGGTTTATAGACTTCATCACAGTTTTGGGGGGTACTTTGCTGGACTTGGTCATACAGTCATGCCCTGGGATACATTAGGAGGAACCAAGCCAGCACACTGAGGGAGGTGATCCTCCCCCCACCCCGGCGCTGGTGGTGCCAAATCTGCAGTGCTGGGTCCAGTCCTGAGCACCGCAGTGCAAGATTTTGTTTTATTGGAGCAAGTTCAGCGAAGAGCCATAAAGATGACTGAGGGACTGGAACATCTTTCGTTTGAAAAAAAGGCTGAGAGGTGCGGCAGTTCAGCCTGGGGAAGAGAAGGCTTAGGGGAGATGTCATCAACATAGGGTTTGTTCTTTGGATTTTTTCAAGAGCTATTCAAGAACTATGCACACCATGGCTTCATACAATGTCATCAAGATGCTGGATTCTCTATTCTTTTCCTAATAATTGCTGGCCTTTCATTTGCCTTTTCAACCACTGCTGTAATTTGGTGGGGTTTTTTGTTTGGTTTGGTTTGGCTGGTTTTTTTTTTTCTTTTTGTGTTTTTTGGTTTTGCTTTTGGTTTTTGTGTGTATGATTTTTTTTTTTTGTTTGTTTGTTTTCCGAAGAACTGGTCACAGTGACTCCTGTATTTTATTTTTTTTTTTGTCTGAGATTCTAGGAACTGGGGGGAAGCCTGCTTTTGTAAGTTAAGGTTGTTTTCCCCATTTATTATGTTCGATTTCATCTGCAATTTTACGGCCCAGTCACAGTAATGTGAGACACTTTTGCAACTTTTGCCAGGTGTTTGCTTCTGCATACTCTGAATAATATTAGAATCCCATCAAACATTGCCACATTACTATTCCGTTTCTTTTTACAAAGCATTTAGAAAGATGTTGAAAACTTCTCTGAATGCTCCAACACAGTCACGTCAGTGTAAAAGTTGACCATTTATTATTTACTGTTTTTCACCTTCTGTTTTTACCTTTTACCAATCCAGTTTGCCTCCAGTTCTCTGGAACTGTTCTAGTATCTGGGAAATACAGAAAATCAACATATGTAATCCAGAATTTTTATAAGATGCTTGAGAATATTTTATCGGACCTGTTGTTTAAAAATGTCTCAGCATTGGTGTCTGTGGCTTTCTATACTCATGAGCTGATATTTAGGAACCTCAATTATTCTTTAGCATAATGTAAATATGTAATTTAGCTTTTCCGTTAAGAGAGAATAGCCATTTTTATTTTATGGTTCTGCTTTTCTTTTATTATAATAAACTGTTTTACAGTCTCTCATAAGTTGATCAGATTCACTGTTAGACTCCCTTCATGCTTAACATGCAGAAAAAACTCCTTGGATCTCCTGAAATGTAGTGTATTCATCTTTTGCCCTTATTGGATTTCTGATTTCAACTAATTTCTGTCATTGGTCATATTTTTTGTGAATGTGCAAGCATGCATATTTTTGCGTGGACTTTCACATCCTTTCTAGCCAGTTAGGTTTTTAGGCAATTTATGCTTCTTTCTCAGCTGTGTAAGTTTCTTCATTTTTAGGGCAGCTTGGATAATGTTTTCAATATATATTTTTATTAAACTCCTTTTAAATTTGAGGCACAAGTGCTTGGGCGTTGTAAAATTTCCTCCTTAGTAGTCTGAGTGAAATGATTTTTTATTGCTTTAGACTTCAGTCTGTTTACATATACCGTATGATCATTTGGATGTCTTTTGATTTTTCACGTTTAAAACACATTAATTTAATTGCAGTATACTTTAGAATTGTGTGGTATTATTCCAAAGAGGATGCACCATAGTCTTAGTCAGAATAAAATGTGTCTGGTTTTCTTTTACAGTGGCATGGGAAGACTAGGGTATCAGCTGTCCCTTCAAGAGAAAATTCTAGCTGTGATATCAGGAGTTACTGTTGTTGTAGGTTTCTGGTCTTAATATTATAGGCAAAACATATGAGGGAATAATAATAAGGATGAGCAACACATTCTCTCTCTCTGATGCTTTTCACTTCTCATCACTGAAGAAAACAAAGGCATAGCTTAGTGTCTCCTGATCCACTTAGAGACTCAAATCCCTGCAAACACAGGCCATTGTTGGGCTGTATCGTGCCTTATGAAGTTGTGTTTCTGCTTGCAGCGCAGTGAGATAGAGTGAAAGAGAATAATAGTGAAAATGGGCATTACAGAGTGAACCAAATTCTTTCTTTTTCAACCGTGTTCAGGAATAATCTTAAAATTGCTAGAGATGACAGTAGCTCAGTCCCCTCTTTCTGTAGCAGAAAGGACCAAAAGTTATTATGGATCCTTGGGTCACTCCTTCCAGATTCCATATCATTCTTACTGATCCCATCCAGTGAAAGGAAAGATTCTGTGCCATGAAAAGCAATCACACAGTAGACAACACGCTATCAGATTATATCTTGATTATCTCACCTGAATTTTCCCTCCTTTTCTGGAGTGTTTCATCTTATTATTGTTTTAATCTGTGATTTTAGCAGCACATTTGAAGGTCTCTTATTGCACAGTTATTTTAAAAATACCCATTTTCCTGCAGTCAACTGCTTTTATTCTTTCCTATTTTGCTAATGGTTGTGGTTGATTTTTTGGCAGAGGCTGTAATTATTTTGTTTCCTGATGACATTTAAATCCGGACCTCTGCACAAAAGAAAAGGATTCTTAGTTTGAGAGTTCTCCATGATTAAGAACAAGGCATGATTTACAGGGTTGTTTACTACTTCTATGATAATTAGTGGAAAATAAAGTTTATGTTTAGTAAAAACGGGTGAAGTAATAATTTATTGTGGACATAATTTTGTGGAGTAAATCACAAGTAAAGTCTTCCTTGTTGATTTTATTCTTGAGGTTTATGGTACGCCTAACTCTTAAGAAACATTTGTTTTACATGAATTAAAACAGTTCTTCTGAGCAACCTTGCTTTATTTTAAAGTCAGGGTGTATAGTGTGTGTAAGTGTTCTCTCATCCCCCTTTCTTCTTCCCCTTTCCCCTTTTCCTGTTGGCTTGGCTCAGCACAAGAGCACAAGATCTGTGGGAACAGACCACAGTCCATTCTGTCTCCAAGAATGGCAAGAGAACCTGCTATTAAAAGGCAGCACACAAGTTTGATCACTTTTTTGGCCTGTTAGTTTCATACCTTGTCAGGCTCCACACTTGTATTAGCAATATCAGAGGGTATGTTCCTACCCTGTCTTTTTATTATTGGTTTATGGCCAAGTTATTCGTGAATTTGTTTAATCTCTTTTTGAACTTGCTGGTACATTATGGCCTCCAGTGGCAGAAAGTTCAAGAAGGTCACAATCTGCCAGGTAAAGATGTACTTTCTTTTCATGTGTTTCAAGTCAATCTACTAGTTTAATTCAGTGCCCTTTTATTCTAACTGCCCGATGAATTTTGACTCCCTTTACACAATAAGGAGGAAGCTGATCTTGAAAAATCTCTAAAAGTGATCCTGTAGTGGACTGGCCAACTTTGTGTGAATGTTTGTATTTTAACAGTTTAATTATGGGAACAGGTTCTTTTCTGGTTACACAGTGAACAGCACTCTTTTCCCAACCATTTTGCTATGATTACACTTGTGTGTAAGAAGTCATCCCAAAGAGCTACAGATATTAGCTGAAGCCTCATTACTGCTTTATCCAAAGCAGCACCTTCCCCTAACTTACACTGAAACAGCACATTTAGATTTGCGTGCCTGCTTCAGTGCCAAAATGTCATGCACGTCAAGGGGAAATTCTGGTCAGAGTAGCATTAAGTTGAGTGAATTTTACACACGATGCCAAGCCGGTTATGATTAACCATTTAGCACAATCTTTAAAAGGCTGTCTAGCTGGGAAACTATGAGTCATTGTTGGAACTTAATTTGTATAAAATAAATTATTAGTATCTCTTTGTACAGTTGTTCTCAGTGTCAAAAGCAAAATCCCCTGTGGTACCCTATATGCTAGGAAAGACAATTTTAATCTGTAAAATATATTAAACTTTCTACTCCAGATACTCTCTAGAATTAAGGCACTGCCATTCAGAGTAGAAACTGATGACACTAGGGAGCCAAAGTTTCTGAGAACAGGTTGGGTCTATGGGCTCCAAAACCAGGTTAGGTCCACTGCAGTTTGTGCCATCACAGTCCAAATCAGTGACCTTTCCAATGGCAGTGCCTGTGAAACACCAAGTATTATCAACTTCATACCAGTTCTCCTTGGTCACTGTTACTGTTATAGATAGGTCAGAGGCTGAAGTGGCCAACGTACATCTGGGAGACCCTGGAGCAAAAATGACATCATTAAAGATGCTCAGAATGGGCTGATTTAAAGAAGGAACTACATTTTGCAAGATGCATGAAGTTGCTTAACTATATTTTTATGTTGTATTCTGTGACAAGAATGAATGTGAATATCATCGGTGATATCCCACGCCATGCTGTGGTTATACCATTTGGTGTCCAAGTCTCTCTAATGGCATCACTACAGCAATCTGTATGAGAGCTTTCACTGCCTTTCACACTCATGATATATCTAGACAGCCACACTATGGCAGCTCATCATCCTTTAAATCGTGGTGGAAAAGAACTGCTTACATAGCAGATGAAAACGTGGCACTGTTGAAGTGTGGGAGAAGAGATACAGCGAGCAGCAAACACACTCAGAGTTTGCTAACTCTGACAGTCAAAGATAATGGGCAAGAGTACTGGATACCACTTAATCAAAGCAGGAAAGCCACATACTTCTCTGTAAGATGTTACTTCAATGTTAATCAAATGTGAATGCTATGTGCTATATATAAGGCATACCATCAATGCCCAAATACTTCTCATTCTAAGTTGGGGATAACATGAGCTCATTGAAGAAGTCTCTGAGAATCAAATTCCTAAAGCAGTCTAAGTTCAGATCAGGACAAAAAGCATCTCATGTTTCAACTAGGCAGTTGTAGTGATGACTCACATCAAAGACTGCTTCCAACGCAGTTTCAAAACATTGGTAGGTTTTGTGGCTATGGCCCACTTTGGTGGAACAGGCTTCTTTTGATATTGACAAAAATAGTGCACTGTAAATTAATAGTGTTTACTGACACACCAAGAGCAGACATGCAGTGAAACACATTGGCAACTCTTGTAATGGGATAATGGCATCCTTCATGGTCTTTCAAGTGCTTGTATGAACAATATTTTGTTAATTCTCACAAAAAGATCATGAAAAGGGTCAAGGACTGCTGTTTGTTCTGCGAAATGTGACTCCTGTCACTCCCGTCTTCTCTTTCTACCTTAAGAACCACTGTACTCAGAAGCATTTGAGTATTGACTTCTACGGTATCAAACTTAAATACAGCAACATTCTGAAATATGTTGAAAGGTCCAGAGCCTTGCATACTGTGTATGCCTGCTATCAGAGATAGCAGATGAAGGGTAGAAGCATCTTATTTCAGAGTACTCGGGGAGAATATTCTTGGAAAAAAAAAAAGAAAAGAAACCTCTGTGTTAAACAGAGCTCTCAACTCCCTGGGACATTAGACCACTACTTGAAATAGGAGAAAAGGACTGGGGCCAAGAATCAAGAGATATTGACAAGAGCCATTCTTGATGTGCATTTTGGATGAGTTTCTGTCTTAGCATGACTAATATATCTCCTGCTTTAGAACAGTATTCTCAGACCCATATTTCAAGATGCAAATGTAAGGATTGACAAGTAAATTTGTTATCAAGTGCTCTTTAACATAGTTCCAATCCAATTCAGCCTGCTTGATGCTGAGTAATGAAGAATTTGATGTCTGAATATGTAATGTCAAGAGGGGTTGACACTTCTGAGAACTCTGTCTTTAGTTGTGGAAGGTTGAAATTACCCATTTATTTTGAGTAAGGAAAGTAATGGGGTAATTTAAAGAAAGGATATTTGTTTACAGCAGTATAACAAATTTGGAGCTGATGCAGCTGATACCACTAGAAGCACTGAAATATACCAAATCTTTTTTTATGTGCTTACCAGTCTGTTTTATGTCAAAGTTGAAAAGCACCAGTGTCGTATTATATCTTATGTCACTAATGAGTTCTAGTAATTATGTAGCATATACCTCACAGTTGGGGTGGATTATTTATTCAAACCATATTTAAACATAGAAAATATGCAAGTTCTATTTTTTGAATACAAGACAGACAAGAGTAATTTTTTATTTTCTAATCATAAAATTCTCACAAATATGTAAATGCCATATTCCCCCTAGTAAATTAGAACGCTAAATTTAGGAACAGCAAAACCTTGTTTTCATGAAAAGTCACTGGGATTGGAAGCATTTGAAATCCTTCTTCCAGGACTAGGGTCCAGGATTTTCCTTCATAATGTTTTTTAACTGTAAACATGTCTTAGGCATCTGGTCTTACATGCTGGTGAGGTATATTGCCTCTGACATTCATTCATCTTATGCCTATGTTAGGGGATCTTTCACATTCTTGTTGCTGCATAACTAATTGTTCAGGTTTTCCCCCCTACCCTGATGCCTGTTACTGTGACAGAAGATGATTGCTTTAATATGATTGGTTCTCAGCAAAATAACGTTGGCTGTTACTTACATTTTTGTTAGCTTTCAGAACTCATGAGTATGAATTGCTTATTTTTTGGTCTGTTATTTCTCCAGGAATTGAACCTAAGCTGACCAGTTCATAATTTGTCAGCCTTTTCATCAGCCTTTCAAAGACAGATGCTGGAACTTTCTACATCTACATCTTTCCCAAGTTTTGAGACTATCAGTTAGTTCTCTCAGTATCACAGCTGATTTTTACCCAGCCAGGACAATTTGAAAACATCATACGTACATAACCCTTACGTTATCTAGACCAAGTTTGTGAACCGTTTTCTTTGCTGTTGTTTTTATTAACATCTGATCTCAGTTAAAACTTCTAGGGAGGACAGAAACTAAACAGATAGCTTGTGCTATCTGCTGGTAGATTGAAAGACTAGAGACGCTTTTTTGTTACTTTATTTTATTATTCCTTGTGTCCTTTGCAGTTCTGTTGTGTTTCATGCCATTGAACACTCTGACTCCTGAACATATGGGATGTTTGGGCAGTATGAGTGGTCTGGAAGGAGTTCGATTAAAGTAATGGAAGAATTGGGGAAAGAAGAGTGGAGAAGGGGACTTCCTGCTCCATCCAATTCTGTGTCCAGTGTCCATGATGGAGAAGAATGCCTCCACTGTCTTGTAGATAAGCATACACTAGAGTTCAGTTTTGAGTATGTAATCATCACATGCAGATGTGAAGAAAACAAACTAACAATAAGGAAAGTGAGCAGCAAATTGTTATTGCTTATACCTGCTTGAGAGCTTTCTGAGTTAAATACTGTGTGTACACAATTGTTAAGATGGTTAATAGGCTTGTAAGTCAACTAAAACTGATGGAGAGGCTTATGTAGGGTTATAATTACATGCAATTTGGCACATTTTCAGGATTGCCTACTTACTTATGTGTGCAAAATCTGTCCCCCAAATCTAGTTACATTTTCTCAAATCTGTGTTGGAGGTTGGAACATATGCATACCATCAAATATATGACCTTTTGTGTGTATAGCAAAGGAATGATATTGTAGGTTGGAACATATGCATACCATCAAATATATAACCTTTTGTGTGTATAGTGAAGGAATTTTTGCTGTTACAGGTTGGGTTGTGCATTTGTAGAGTTTGTTCCATAAAGTTAGTTTTGACGCTAAAACCCCTTGAAAGATGCTGACAATATATTCTTCTTACGGGCTGTGATTGTCTGAAGTAGTTTTGTTCATGTCCAAATAAATGTATTTGCTTAAAATGTAGTGTTTTAATGGAATTTGGCAAGAGTTATATAGATAGACATAAAGTATAATGTTTTTAAACCAAAATGCTTAGCTGAACTTGGGTATTTTTGCTTAATGTTATATTAAATTATGAATTTTGACTGCATCAGGATGAACAGAATTTCTCTGCATTGAAACTGAGGCCATGTGGAGGGGTTTGGCCAGTTGTTTTGTAATGCAGTTCACAATCAAAAACCACCAGACCCAGGAGAACTGTATGCTATCTGTAAACAGAGTGTTAATGAACTTAAAATTTTAAAGGATAAATTTTAAGTTTAATTTGAAATATTTGGGGTTTTTGTGTACTTCTTGAACAATAATATAGGATCTTAAAATGTAGTTCTTAAATATAATGTAAAATTTCCAACATTTTTTTAAATGAATTTTTCCTAAATTGATTTTCTACTGTTAATAGTAAATCTCCTGTAAAAAAAAATTGGTGTGCAACCTTACGCTAAAGACAGTTAAAAATGAAATGCTATTTCTTCAGTGTTATTTCGAAGTGAATTTGACATGTTTCTTTTTTGTCTTGCTGTCTTGCACAGGTGTCATTTTTCTTGTTCATTATTTTTGTGGTATATACCATGCTGCCCTTCAACATGAGAGATGCTATAGTTGCCAGCGTCTTGACCTCTGCATCTCATACGATTGTGCTGAGCGTCTGTCTATCAGGTACAGCTGTTGTAAAGGAGCACTTGGTTTGGCAGGTAGGTGCTTTGTGGAATTAATGATTAATTGTGCACTGAATAGCCTGGCAAATGAGCCAGGAGTGCCTCAGTGGGTGCTTGAGAGTATAAACATATTTCCTTCTTAATTTCTGAATTGCTACAGACTTAAGTCACAGGTAGTCACTTTCTAATAATGAGAGTGTCAGTAATGTTATGTCTTGTTGAATCACGTACTTAAGTGGTAGAATCTACAGTCACATAGTGCTTGCCAATGTAAAAACTAACATTGCTAAAAAAATTACATGATGCAGCTGTATTGTGATAGATGCATTACCATTCTGGTATGTAAACCACATTGCTCCTCTCCTCACCTCAGCCTGACTTCTAAGAGCAAGGATTTTTTTCCAAGTATCAATGTTATCTATGACTCAAAAAAGCATTGCTCCTTTGAATAGCCTGAGATCTGCTGGGTTAAAGATCTGCTGTGAAGATGCTGCCCTTTCCAAATCTGCTGTAGGGCACCTCCTGTAATTCTCACTCATTTATAGGAATTTCACAGCCTCCTGTTTGGGCCCCCTGACTGAAGGGGACTGGCTGGCTCCAGACTCCATGACATTTAGGGAACCCATCTGTGTTTGCAGTTGGGTCTTGGCTTGTAATTCAGCTCTGACAATTTACTACATGACATACTTCAGATTAATAATTTTTAAAAATCCAAATATTAGGAGTTGTTTTTCCTTACTGTTTTGCAGAAGATCTTTTAAATGGTGAAATACTGCAGTTTTTGTTGTAGTACTGTGATAATCCCTGCTGCCATTGATAGAAATCTGCATTTTTAAGGAAAACTTTAGATTTTATTTTGAAAAGCAAATACATGTGTATTTTCTAAATATAGCTATGTCATTTTAGGGATGAGAATATTTTAAATTTTGCATCAAAATGATGCTGAAGCTTAAGAGTAAGTACGTTTTTTTAAACATACCAGCAGAAGAAGAAAGAAAGACTTTATGCTATTTATTGTGAATAGCATGAAAAATGAAGTAAATAGTTTCTACTTACCTTTTAAGTTACTTGAGCCTGATTTTGAAAAACATTGTGCCTCAAAGAATGACTTCAAAATTGCAGTGATTTTACAGAAAGCATGCCTTGTAAGTTATTGTTTAGGAAAATACATTTTATTTCCAGATATGGCTGCAGGTGTGTTATATGGGATACTGGAATTGAAGTCCCATAAACAAAATATGTTCTAAGAATATTCTCTGTAAAGTTTTAGCTGGTTACATAAGTGGGTATGCTTTTCTCTTGCTGATTTGGGTTAGTTGTGTGTTTTTTGCAGAGGTTGCTAAGATGTGCTGTATGTTAAGCAAGGACTGTGGTCATCTCAGTCAATGTAGTACTTTAATAATTGAGTTATTGTTATTGACAATTGTGGTGGAATAAAACACGGAGAATGTTATTCTTGGGTTTATGTCAATCTATGGCTTTTATTCTGGGCATAGATAAGCTGCTAAAACAGTATTATAGTTAGCAACTCCTTCCCTAAAACATGGTAAAGCTGCTGTTTGCAGAATTTATTAATTTTTCCTGCCTATTTTTTAATTTATTTTTTACCTTTCTAGACCATTAAAATTTGATATATTTACAACAGTACTTTCAGAATATGTTACATTTCTAGACACATTCACTCTCCAGAATAAAAAGAAATAAATCATGCACTGTGATGTACAATTAGTGTGTTGCATGCCTTCTGTAGCTTCCTGTTTCATTCAGAAAAAAAGGAAGTCTTTGAGCAATTTCTATTAAGAGTATTTAACTTCCAGGATGTTATTAATTTTCTATTCTTTCTTTGTAAAATGTTTTAAGTGTTCTGAGTAGTTTGGCAGTTTGAAAGCAGAGCGCACTGCATTCCTAGGAATGTGTGGAAGAGACTAAATGCCACTGTTGCGATTCATTTGCCCTCTGTACACTTTGAGATTACTATTGTTTATACTTTGGAGTGTAAGCAAAAAAATGTTTGTTTTGTGTTCTCTGCTATTGAAAATCGAGACCACAAATAAAGGATTAAATTGGAGATACCAACTACACTAAAAAGAGAAATAACATTTGTCAGTTGCATACCTGAAGTTGGTACGGGATGTGTGTGTAATTAACAACAACAAAAGAACTGGGGTATAGTTATTTAAAAGGACCATGCTGTTGAATGTGGTGTTTTTTGTTGGTTTGGGGTTTATGGTTTGTTTGTTTTTCGTTTTTGTTTTTGTTTTTTTCTTTTGGTTTTGTTTTCTGTTTTTGTTTGTTTTTCCCTTTCTTTTTTCTGTTTTAAAAAAGAAAATGAAAAACAATATATTAGTGAGGCCTGGACTGAAGCTGTGTTGCAGAGTTTGGTCACTATGACAAAGAGATGGGAAACTATGGGTAGACTGAAATTCAAATGCTTACAGAAACACATTCAGAGCTAAGTAAAGTAAACTTGGCTTGCAGACCTACATTTAACAGAGACAAAAATATATTATTTTGATTTCAGGGCTCCTGATTTGTCTCAAAAAACCCATAAAAATTATATTACAGTGTTAGCAATGAACAGTGATTTCCTTTGGGCATGGATTTGTTTCTAGAGGACAGATAGAGATCCAGGGGTATGCACTTAAGAAGCAGATGGTGGTACAACAAATCCACCTGTAGGTATACATCAGATATTATATCGTATATATCCTGTACATACAGCAAGTATCCTTCTGTAGAGAGTACCTGCTTTATAACTACTTCCTATGTATTGGAAGACTGATTAGATCTCTGAGCTTTCTGCTCTTTTGGCTGAGCAAACCTCATTCTTTCAGTCTTTTTTTTTCTTATGTCCAGTTCTCTTCCCTTATAATGCTTTTGGTAGCTTTCTGCTGGACCTTCTCCGTTTTTTCAGCATCTTCCAGTGACCGATTGGCTTTCCATAACATTGTAGATGTTAATCCTGCCTTCAGCCTATCAGTAGAGAAAAATCAGTGTTGAGAAGCTTTTGCTAGATAGCACAGCCTATCTTACTGGGTTTGTCATTCCTTTGTTGTTTTCCGTAAAGTTTTACAGCCAAAATGGGCTTTCATAAAGCTGAAAGGCTTAGCATGCTCTTGATTATCCAGTGTTGGTTGCGGTCAGAAATACTGAGATAAAAGGCCCCTTCAGGGACAAAGACTCCTTCAACACACTCTTTGCTGGTTGCATGAACTAGTTTCTGTTTGACCTATGTGTGTTTTTTGAGGGGAGGGAATACACCTTGGTTTAAAAATTGGAAGTGATGGAGGTGATCTCCCAGAATATTTCGTATTTTTTTTTCCATGGTTGTTTATTGTCAGTGTTAAAATTTTGTTCCTCTTTCCTGGTAGGAATTTGTGTAGCCTTGTCATCCAGCTTCTGGAGCTTCGGTTTTTTTTTTGGCTGGTAGACTTACAGACCCAGTAGCATCCAATTTCTGTTTCTCCCATTAGAGTACTTCTAGACTATTGTGAATTGCTTCTTAACCTTTCTGACAGTAAAATAAATGAGTTGCCTGCTTTTGTACTAGCTAAGCCTTTCATCACTTTCATAGTTCTTCTTCGAGTCCTTGTGCTTCATCAGCGTCTTTCTTCCAACGTGGACATTACCCTTAGAGGAACATGCCAGGAGCAGTTGTAGCGGTGCCAAATGCTAATAGGGGCAAAGTCTACAAAGAGGTCAGTGTGCTGCAGTGCTTGACACAGAGACACAGACTCCACACTGAAATACCCAGTTAGACTCCCCTTGCTGTTTTGTGGAGAGTTTAGTGCATGGCTATGGGATCTGTGACAGGGAGGAGGAAAAAGAGTCCTGTGTTCCAGTCTCTGTTTATGAAAAAGTAACTGTGTATGTATGAGGTTCTTTTTTTTTTTACTGTTGAAAATTTTAATCCTAACCCTTACAAGGCATATCATCTGGAACCAGGACTCTGCCACGTCTTTCCACGTAAGAATCCTACTGCCAAGCAGAGGATGTTGTTCTGTCTACTCCTGGGAGCCTGGTGGTTAGGACTGATGGAAGAGAACATGACTCTATGGCATTAAGGCATTTGCCTCAGAAGACTTCTGCGATTTAACATCCCTTTCAGTTATTGCTGGAATGTAAAGTATTTCACTGCCATCCCTTGCTATAAACACATAACCAGTTTCTCCCCAAACCAGAATAGATTCTAATCAAATACTTGAGTTTTTCCTGCTCTGTTATCAACTGCTCAACCATTCTGATCTCATAATGGGTTGGTACTGTCCTTAGAGGTCATTTTGTCCTTAATTTGTTAAAAAAGTGCTAACCAAAATGATTAAACATCCTATAAGCTTCCATTTTTCTTTTTCCTTGTGTTGCATATGAGGAGTGTGATTGCTTTAGTCTTTAACAAAACTATTGTTGTTTTACTCTCTCAGCAAACAATTTTGTTGCTCCTGTAATCTTTTCCATTAGCTGTGGCTAATTGTTTTCCAGACTGACAAAATGACTGCAAACTGTCATTCCTTTCTTTTTCTTTTTTTTTTTTTTAAACTAGTGTTCCTTGCCTTTTGGAATTTTTTGAGGCTGCTTTCAGCACTATAAAAGGGGTCCCTTTTAGAGGCAAAAAATTGTAACTGGGCAGTAAGCATATGTACATATATATATAGGGTTGGTTTGTTCTTTTTTTTACTCTGTTCAAGAATGCATATAGCAAAAAGAAGCAATTTGTAACAACTTTTATGTAAGTGGTGTTTGTTTACGTGATCAGTTCATTTCTGGTAGCCTGGATAAATGCTAAGATATTATTCTGTTCTGGTGGACAAAAACAAATGCTACATGAAAATTTTGTTCTTTTCAGGAATGTTTGAATTGAGAAATTCCAAGGCTACAACCACAAGGTCTTGCACGTTTACCATCAGCTAAGCTGAGATGTCCTATTATGATATGAATTTTATCCCATGTGCTATGAACAGCTAAAGATGAAGTTGCTGCCTTATTCTTATGTGATCTGTTGTTGTATATGCACCAGCTGGTGTTACTGTACATCCAGATTATGGTTTCTGCTTGACTTCTGATTCATAAACTCTTGGTATAATTTGTTTCAAGATCTGTACTGACTAAGAAACTGGTAATTTTTCTTTTTTTTTGTCTTTTACTAAAGCCACCTTCCCATTTTCAATCCACCGTTGGTTTGTTGGTTTGTTTTTTCTTTAATAGGCCATAGGCATTGTTTTTTAACTTAGCAATCAGGCAAATCTTCCTGCTTATTTGAATCTCTAACTTTCCTGCTACTAGACCCTCTTTATTCTTGCTTAGAGGGGTGAGTGTCCCACATGCCTTCTTCTGGGGCCTCATTCTTTGAAAATGTTGATAGATTTAATTTTACGGACACTCTTCAATGTTAGGTAGATAATTTTGGTAGGATGTGGCAGGCCTTCCTCTTTTTGGCTACTCAAAAGCCTGCTGTTGGGGTCCTAGTGGTTGTGTCATTGTTTCAGTCCTCAGAGCACTTTCAGCAGGTACCCCCTGATGAACAAAACCCCCTCTGCTTTGGCTGCCTTTGCCACGCTGATTCTTTCAGATTGTCCCAGAGTCCCACCAGCAATATGAGCCTTCAGACTTGTGTTGTATATCTTCTTCCACAGATAACAGTTATAATCTTCCCTGTCTTTTCTGGAATAACTAGTGAAGTTTTTATTAAGTTTAAAATACAAGATCTGCTGTGTGTGTGTTTTCTGTCTGGAAAATTCATGTGTCTTCTCAAGGGAAACTTTAATCTGATAAGAACTGCACCTGGCAAAAGTGTGCTGCATTTGAACACATGTACACAGCAACTCTGTGCATATATATACAGCTGGCCACACAGACTGACACACACAGTACTCACACAAATACAACCAATGGGCTCATCCTGCTCTGTTCTCAGGTTGACCAGGATGAAGGTCTGTCAGTGGATGTGGTGCATTGCATATATCAGTGCACATATATTGTGTGGATCCCTCCAGCATCTGGGCTCAGACACCCAGTCTTCCCAGCAGCTGTGCCCCTGGAGCCTGGTTTCCCCAGTTGCTGGCATCTGGGCATGCAAGCCCCACTCCAGCTGCTGGTACAGCCCCCTTGCTCACAGCCGTGCACACACATGTGGACATCTCTCCCAGGTCATGTCACCTACCCACCAGCTCTATCATTGCTAGTGCTCATACACTCACTTGCATACCGGCATTTTCTCCGGTTGCTGACACAGGGGCCCCTGTGGATCATGGCCATACCCCAGTTGCAGCACAAAGACCCACATACACACACATTCACACAGACTAGGGAGTCCCTCACAAAGAAAAATAATTGGAAATGGAATTTAATGAGGAGACAGAACTGTCTGACCTGCAGCGGTCATGGCTAGGCCAGCATACCAGCAAGTAACCTGTTTAGATGCAACTGACTCCCTTTATCCCTTTATCCTTTTATTTTCCCTCTATTTTTCTGTCTTTCCCCAGATCAGCAGTCTCTTCCTTTCCCTACTTTTGGCTCCTGCCCTAAACATCCTGCAAGTCTTACATTGCCTTGTATCTATCATGTGTCCTGTGCCCCCAGGTAGTGACCTCCCATAGTCCAAGAGGTGACCTATGTCCTGATGACCTATGGGGATGAGTGTCACACCTGAACACTAGGGTTGAAGCTCCCCTGGGACAGCCTGGAAAGGCGTCTGAACAGGGCGCCCCTTCCTCTGGGTCCTTAATTTGGGCTCCTGCCTGCCCTTGTGCCTCTGTTCTCCTCTGGGCTTGCTCAGGTTGGCTGATGGTGGCTCCTGTGATGGGTCTGGGAGTAGTTGGATGTTATTCAGGCTTCCCCTTGCTAGTGTGTCTCAGTGCTCCTCTGTGTATGTGTGTGTAACAATTACATGATTATTTCTATCAAGATTTATGAGGTGATGCTTACCACATCTTTTACAATTCATACTTAAGGAAAATTTCTAAAATAACATACCATATCTAAATTAAAAATATTTCTGTAGATCTAGTTAGGGTTTTCAGAGTTAATAGTGCTTCTTATTCTTCTAGATCTTATCAGCTCTTAGAAAAATAAGTAATTCACAGTGTCAGATGGTGGACTGGATTTTCAAAGATGGGCAACTTTGATATGCATGGCATCTATAATATACATTTAGATGTTCTAATCAACATGCAGCATATAGGCGTATACCTTTTGTTTAGATCACTGATGTAAACTCATCGTTAACTGAATATCTTTAATAGGTGATGAGATTTAAAGAAAAAATATCTTATGTGGTAGAGTGATGTAAAAGCAAAATGAAAAGCATCAGTATTCAGTAGGTAATAAAAGAAGTACAGCTCTAGGGCTTGGAATTCGAATAGAAATTGATTGATGTTGTTATAATGCAGTACAAGAAAACGTAATGTTTATCAAGAAAATAGGCTGGGGAAAAAAGACCGTATCTTTAAATACATTCATTACTGTATAACCCCTGAGGTTGTATAGCTTACATAGTGAAAGCTTGAAGCACATAGGGATTTGAGTAGTATGAATGGCTAAAAGTTGTTGTTGTGGGTTGAATTTATCCTTCTCCCTTGAATACCTTTTCTTGAAGGAAATGGGGAGTGGTTATTCATGAAGGTACCACAGCTTAAACAACTCTTGCTTTCTCCTGCAGTTACACAAAAGGAGTTGCTGTTATCCCTGCTGAAGGGGTGGAAAGCAATGGCTGCTACTGAAGGAGGGAGACTGTTTTCTTGTAGCAGCAGCTATTGCTGTCCCATCCTTCGCCCCTTTCTCCATTTGGTCCCACTGCCAGCAGCAGTCTGGCTCACCATGTCATGCAGCAGCTGCAAACCAGTTTGAGAGGGGATTGCTATATCCTGTGTAGCACAATATGATAGGCAAATTTTATGATTATTGCACAAGTTTCTTTACTCTTGATTTTATGCTTACGTCTAGGCAGATATTGAAATGCCATCTGTTATTTTAACTAATTTTTACAATCTGCAGGTATACTTTGGGTTTCACTCATTCTTTAAGACAGAGATCTATCCTGCAGAGTTTTGATATGCTTATGAAGAGTCCACTTGCCTACAAGAGTATGTGGGAGAATGCATATCTGCATTTTGTAGTGTTCAAGCATTAACATGGAGAATGTGAACATCTTGCAGCAAGTCCCTGAAGATGTAAAGAGAAGTCCTGCAATGCTTAGTATGATGGACAATTCAGCAAGGAATTGCGGTGCCATAGTGAAAGGAAACCAAAGACTGATAATTGCAGTGCCATGGTGAAATGAAATCATGCATGCCAGGTGACCGTGTGGGTTTTCAAGACCCGTATTTACCTGCAGCCTGAATTTAGCATCTAAGAAATGCATAGAAAATAATTCTGGTGAAATGTGTAGGAAGTTTTCAAAGCACAGATGATAAGTAATAAATGTCTTCTTTTTTAAAAATTGTGTAAATATCTCCAGGTAGCATAGATTCTTAAGCTTTACTGAAAGGTTCAAATTGCCTTTTGTGTCCACTCTATTTAAGCTAATATTTTTAACATCAACACATTTGACCTGTATATTTATTTATCACTCTTATTTAGTTACATTTCTTGTCCTAAAAATGACAAATTGCTTTAGCAGTTTTAATTTTCAAGAATAGGAATTTATTTGATGAACAAGTCCACAGTACTTTAGTATGTTAATTATATTATAAAATGTCTGTTAGAATGCTCAATGCTAAGGGTGCTATACCTCCAAAACTATGCAACACTTAAACAGGTGTTTGCTAATTCCACTACTTCTAAACTGGAACAGAAAGCAGCATGCTGTACTGACTGTACCTTACTCTCTTGCACAACATTGCTGGTGCAGCAACTAAGCTCTCACTGTACAGAATACCTTCTGAAAGGGAGTTGCATTCTATATCCTTTTAAGGATGACATTAATGTAAATAACTTACCAGTGAAAAGCCAAATCTATGCATTCAGAATTTTATTATACAGTCCTTATAGGTATTTTTTCCAGAGTAAATAATCTGTAATTCCTTCAGTTGAGTTAGTTTTTGTTGTTTTCTTTCCATTTTCACAGACACTGCCTAGACTTTTCAGTTACACAGTACCTTTACAGTGTGGTATTATGTCAAATTTATTATGAATGACTTCTTATTGCAGCTGAAGCATAAAATTCTGGGTGAGATACTCACTTTAGACATGATGCTCTGTCATTTTATGTTCTTGTAGAGTTATCATCTCTCACGTCATTTTCAAGAATTCAGTAGAAGAAAAATGCCTTTCACTATCAAGATGTGGATACATTTCCCCATCCTGTCAGCCACTTTTAGCACAGTACAAAACAAGAGGGATCAGGAGAACAAACACTTTGTGTAGAAAAGCCTATAGCAAGTCAGAATCCAGCTGAGATGCTACCCTCCCCAAAATACTGACTTCCTGAAGTTGCAGTGGTTCAGGCTCCCATCTGTTTGGAGATGCTTTATATAGGATGTGATCTTTTTTATGTTCTCTGAGCCCCTGCCATCCCCTGATCGTAAGCTGCTGTTCAGGCAGGAGAAGTCGCACTTCTTCCAGTCACCTGCCAAAATTTGCACTCCTTTGCATTCCTGCCAGTGCTTGCTCATGCGAGTCCTTGGATAGCCCTAGTTTTCCTCAGCCCACTTCTACCATAGAAGTCCTTAGTGTATTTCAATAAAGCGCTGGCTACAACACTACCTGGCTTTTAATTATTAACTACAGCCTCCAAGTGCCAGTGTTGTAGGTACTGTGGAAGTAAGTGTGTGATGGAATCGCTTAATGCTCCCGAAAAAGCAAAGTGAGGTAACACAGACTTCTGCCACTTACATTGGGTCATTTTCTTTGCAGCTACAGCCTCACTGCTGGTAGAAGGAAGGGGGCATTCTCTGTTCCAGGAACTGGGTGGCATGGCACCGCTCGTATTTATGCCTAAACAACCCCCCTTTCTTCCTTCCACAAAGAGGGTGGCCAGGTATCAGCTTTCTCCGAATAATTCCTGACACATTCTGCCCCCTAAGGTGTGTTATGGATCTGGGGGAATGATGGTTGGCCCAGGTCCAAACAGTGCTAGTGAGCAAGATAACAGCTATACAGCAGTGATGGTTAGAGAGCTCAAAGCTGCCTTCCAGTTTACCAGCAGAGATACAGCTGGAGGACATCATCTGCAAACCCTAAAGTAATTCTTCCCAGGGATTTCACCTTTGGTTATTACATAGCATATTCTGTCCCTTCTCAAGGTCAGTTACCTCACAGCCAGTAAATGGCATCAGTATTTGTTATGTGTGGGCCTAAAGAGGTATCATATTTCTCCCATGCCTCTCACTAGTTACGTATGATAAATCATGTTTATCTGTTGTCAGTTTAGACAGGTTCTGGGTATGCTAAAGACTATATGCTGCATATTTGCTGCAAATTTTCTGCACCTGCATGGACTCTGCTAGTTTTATCAATTTCTGCGTGGGACAGTTATTAGCTAGAACTTATGTTTGGCTCCTCCGCTATTGCTGGTTCTGTTTTATACATTTTAATGTTGACAGCGGCAGTCTGAAAACAGTTTAAGCTGTCAGACATAAAGTTATGTTCATAAGCTATCAGACATAAAGTTATATTTGTGAATCTATTTGCATTTTTATTTGATTTGTCCCTTTGAGGATGTATTTTCTCATAGATGGGTTGCAGTGTATCAGCACAGAAGCCAGAAGAATACAGGCTTGGAGTAAGCTGGCTCTGCACTGAGCTAACTCGTGTCCACAGGCTTTGGAAGTCCAAGCTGGATGGTAGCACTTGAACTGATCTGGAAACATAGAGCTACACAGAGATATATCTGAACCAGAATCTTAGACTAGCTCCAATATCTTTGGACATACAATAGCACAAGTAACCCACAGTATTCTACACTGTTTTAACAAATAATTTAGACTTACCAATGTCAAAACATTACCTGTCTCCAAAAGATTCAGCTGCCTACAAATGCACAAAACTAAGACTGATAAGTGATCAGTACCTGAGGCCTCAGCAGGGAAGGAACACACACCTGAAGAAAATAACCGTAAATAACCCCAGCAGATGTTTGTTCTCAGTGCTGAAGGACGTGATCAGTAATTGAGGCCCCAGCAGGGAAGAAACAAACACCTGAAGAAAATAACTCTAAATAATCCCAGCAGATGTTTGTTCTCAGTGCTGAAGGACTGCCTACACATCCTTATCAATCTGACCCAGAGAAAATTTTCTCGATTCCCAAGTAAGAATGCTTGGTTCCATTGATCCTATAAGTAGGAAGACTTCCATGCCTGCAGAAGACTAGCTGTTCAAGATCCCAGTCCCTTTACTTCCTATAGTTGTTGCCAGTATCTGCTACTTCAGAAAACGATGAAGAGAAAAACTTAAAAGTTCAGCTGATCAGTTTTAAACTGAGGGAAATAATTTAAGCCAGTTTCCATGCAAATGAATAGCTCAGACTCTGAAGCATAAGATTTTGAGTTCCTCAACAGAGACGCACTCTGTTGCTTCTTTTAGAAGCCAAAACTGAGTTTTGCTCTGAAGAGAGTTGCTCTATTTAAAAGATTTCTAAGGGACACTTTTGAATAATCTTCTTTGTCTTGAATGCTGTCTCACTGCATGGTCTTAGTTCAGCAGCATCTCTATCAGAGAAACATTTGTTTGGGCTAACCACGTCAGGATTTGGCTGTCCTATTTACTAGCATTATTTACTGTATTTTGCCCCAAGACTCATAGAAATGAGATCTTTCCAAAACTTTTTTTCTAGACAGAAAGACACTGTGTCCTGTTGAGTGCTTACTCACATATATGCTTCTAGTGAAATTGTTTGGATGATTCAGGGAGGTTTTCAGCAGCTTGCATGAGGGAGCTTCACACTGAATGCAAATAGGTGTACAGTAATCCTGTTTCCTCTAGGATATAGGTGGTGAGAATACTGCTACCAGAGATGAGCTGGGGTTTTGCTGATGGTCTCGGAATGCTGACTATTGTGGTGTACACACAGACATGCACTCTGTCTTACTGAGAGAGATGTTCTGGATACTGTCGTGGTTTAAACCCAGTCAGGTAACTCGTTCACTCACCCCCCCCCCCCCCCCCCCCTTCTTTCCCTCCCCCAGGACAGATACTTATACGCTGCTTGCCCTGTGGTAAGAGTCATTAAAATTTGGCCTGTGAAAAGAACAGCCCATAGTGACAATGATAAGTGCTCTCAGGCTGTCTGCCTGCTCTGACCAACTTGCACAGGCCAGCAAGCAGGAACAGAGAGAGGAAATGATGAGCCTTTGTGACAGCTGGAGAGGGTGTTGCTTTAGTGACAATTTCCTGAGCTTAACTGGGCAGTGAAGTAGTGGCATTTCAAGTCTGGGTTTTTTTTTTGTGTGTGTGAGTTAACTTGCTATTTAGGTCCACTCATTTATCATGTTTAATTGATTTTGTAACAGACTCTTTGGTTAAGGCTCTTAGGGCTTATCTTGCATTTTCTCTCTCCCTTCTTTTTAGTAAAATAAGCATAGGATAACACTTTGAAAGCCTTTAAAGGGCAGACACAGTCACGATGTAAAAAACATAACATGCAGCAAAAAGGACAGGGAGAGCGAGAAGAAACAGATGGAAATTATCCATGCAAAAATGGTGACAAAAGCATAAATGCGAATAAATAAGAAAAGTGGAATGCTGAAAAAAATAAAAGATGGCTAATAAGGCACCTTTGATAATTCTCTGCATTATTTGCCCAAAGATTTTGCTTCATTTGCTGTTCAGTCATGAGTAATGACTTTTTTTTTTTTTCTGCTATCCAGCAGTTTACACAGTGAATGTTTTCCTTGTTTTTTTGGCTAACTTTCTTAGTTCAGTTTATTGACCTCTGAATGCAAGTCACTTCAGAGTCTTTTGTACATGCTGAACACATAGCCCGCTAAATAATTAGTTATTTTCTCTCTGCTACATTATTTCAGCTTCCATTGAGTTGCATTAGTTAAAAATGGAAAGCTGGAGAGGGATTTTTTACAAGGGCATGTAGTGATAGAACAAGGGGTAATGGCTTTAAACTGAGATAGATTTAGATTAGGTATAAGGAAGAAGTTCTTTACTGTTAAGGTGGTGAGGCACTGGAATGGGTTGTCCTAAGGAGTGGTAAATGCTCCATCCCTGGCAGTGTTCAAGGTCAGGTTGGACAGAGCCTTGGGTGAAATGGTTTAGTGTGAGGTGTCCCTGCCCATGGCAGGGGGGTTGGAACCAGATGACATTAAGGTCCTTTCCAACCCTAACTGTCCTATGATGATTTTATGAAAAGATCCCTGAGTTGAATCCTGGGATTGATTGCAAGCAGAGCTGGTCTGCCTGGGACAGTGGGGGAGCAAGCAGCAATCTTGGTAAACATGTTCTGAATCCTCCCTGGACCAACCTGTGTCAACAGTCCTGGGCTTCGTCAGTAACCTTTAAGCTCCTGCTCAGTTAGAGCAGAGCACAAATAAAGATGCCACTTTGCAACACTCCTTTCCTTAGCAGTGTTAAACCCAGCTCAGCATTTGGATTGCCTGCTGCAGAGCTTGGATGAGAGACTGGTGTGGATAAGAATCGAGTGGCAAAGTTCTGCTGCTTTCCCTCCTCTTATCCCAGGAGACCAGTGAGGCAGCAGAAGATGCTGGAGAGCCATGCTCAAACCTGCTGGAGCACCCCAGCAATGACTCCAACCCTCTACAGGCTGCTACTGGGCTAAGAAATCACAGCAGCTGTACCCAGTTGGTCCTCTCTGGAAAAAATGTGCCCCTACTTTCACAAGAGATTTGGATGCTTTCTTTGTCTTTACCTTCTCCTAATGTCCATGTCTGTACTTTCCAAACTCCACTGACTTTTCTCAGATTGATGCCTATGTTAATTAAAAGCTAACCTGCAAAAATATAAGGGAGCAGGGAAAAAGTGACAGAGGAACCCAAGTAACTCAGTCAGAGTAAATAGGATACCATGGCCGAGCTCCTCACTGGACTATGACAGGTCAGCCAGTTAGACCTAGCATCTAGGTGTGACAACAGTCAAACAGGTAGGTCAACAGGAATGGCTCTCCAGCTCACTCTGCAGATGGAGGAGGTCACTGCCAGCAGCCTGTGGGTCTTAATATGGGTGCAGGGATAGAGCATTTTTGGACTGTGCAAAGCTTACTGTGGGATGTTTAGGGGAGAAACCAAAGGTGAGGGAAGGGAAGGATCAAGGTATCATAGAGGCTTGGAGGAGGAATGAGTGTGGGAAAAGAGGAATAAGGCAATAAAAGGGGTTGATCATGTGTTAACAGGATACTGGTCAGTACAGTTATCTGTTAGTGTGATTGTTGTCTTATTACATCTGAAGAAATCTCTGCAGAAAGGATTCCACTCTGGCACTACTTGAGGTGACATATGCTCATATAACATGGGGCAGTTTGTTCTCTGGACATCCCTTCCCTTCACATTCAAATGCGGGATGTGCTAAGCCCTGAATCCATAAACCATGATCATCATGAGAAACATTGAACTTTCTTATCTCCTTCTGGGAGTTGCAGGCATATGCATTACTTCATGATGAGGTAATCGATTTTTCACTGTATTCTTGCTGATCAGTGTCAAGAGTTCCAGGCAACCCACAACAGTAGCAGAATTAAAAAGAATAATTGTGAAAATGCTGCTTATAATAACTGGACTGATACCTTACCTCACAGGGAAGGACTGCTGCAGGCAGTCTTTGTAGGGGTGCAGAGAGAAGGGACTGTGGATGTTGAGGAAAAGGCTTTATTTATTCAAACTGCCAGAGCAGACGGTGCTGTCTCTAGAGACACTGAGCATCCATTCAGGTGGTGGTCTACTTTCTGTTTTTTTAATCTTCACTGAAAAAACCCTAAAGATAAAGAGCCGAGGTGAGCCCTGAGTAAGCCAGAAAGGTTGTTATAATTTTTTGAGACCCAGATTGAGCTAATGAAGTTTCTGAAAAGGCATCTGCAGTAATGAATGCTCTTTCCATCTGTAAATGTCTGACGCAGTTCCTTCCATTCTCATTAAAAATTAGTATTACCTGTTAATTTGTGAAAAAAGTACCAGGAAGATAGTGGTGTCCAGATTCTCATTAATGCTAGGCACGTTTTGGATGTTTTGATGTGAGACATAATAGGGTATGTTAGAGAACTGAGGAGTTAAGAGGTAAAACAAGAGTTGAAAGATCTATAGTTGTTTGCCTTTGTGCTTAACTGCTTCAGGGTGATGCTCCTCTGTATCTGTGATGTGTTTTTGCAGTTGAAGTGCATGCAATTAAATTGGCTTTTTTTGCACTATGGAAAGAAAAAGAAATATTCCCTTAAAAACTAGGTCTGTTTGCCTTCATGTCGATAGCTTTGAAAATGGCAAGCTTCAGTTCATTTTGACTAAACCAGCAAAAGTCAGAAGTCTGCTATTTTATTTCAGCTTTTCAAAGTCACCCTTTTCCTTGTAAATTACTGAAAGTTTTCTCGCATCAATTATTTTCTCTCATTTCTTATTTTCTATTTCTTATGAACCCATTTCTGCTGCCTTTTTCTGATACAGGTGGGCCTTTAAAAATATAATAATTTGGGGATTTTTTTTTGAATCCTTCAGTAGAATGCATCTTGCTTTACAGCGTGTTGTGACAAACAGTTCAGCAGCTCAACTGCATTTTAGGAAGATCCACCTTTTGCTTGTTTCAGACCTGTAATCTCTGAGTCCCCCAAATTCTTATACTGGAAAAAGCTGAACAGTCAATCTCAGTTCATCCTCTCTAGGCCATTTAAAATTTTATAAACCGCACTTCCCCTATCATCTCTTTCCCAAGTTGAAGAATTGGAAATTATTTATCTTTCCTTGTTTAGAATCCATTCTGTACCTTTCATCTTTCCTACTGCCTTTCTCTGATCTGAAAGGAGTTTTCGCTTACACAATGAAAGTACAGTCTGTAAGACAGAAAATCCATTAATACTTTATAGCTTGCTTGTTTAGTAAGGAAGTAGGTCATTGTAAATTCTGATGACCCTGAATAGAGAGAAAAGAAGAAAGAAGAGATGAGCTTGATCCTCAAGGCAATCACAAATTAGCTGAAATGCTAGTAGTGAAGGAAATGAAAAATCTATGACCTGACCCATACAATTTTGAGATGAAGACTTAGAATGTTTTGCTTAACAAAATGGACATGGTTCTGTCATTTGTGAGGGAGGCTCAAAAGAATTGTTATGCATTGCGAATTAATAAAAATAAATATGTTTTTTTATGTCAGGAGTTAAAATGCTGAGGTCTGCTTATACTAAAAATAATTCTAAAGAAGAAAAGGGTGACTGTGATTATACTCAGTTATTCTAAATCCTGAGCATTTAGGGTTGTTTCTGCAGGGCTGTTCCTTATTGGCTTATTATTATTTAACTATTATTATTTGAATAATGCCAATTTAAGGGTTGGGAAACTGAATTTAAAAAAATATGTTCACTCTTATTAATTAGGATATGGGAAATGAAAATCCGTGCTTAGGAGCAGTCAAAGAATCCTTCTTAGTCTGGGAGGAATAATTTGATATTCCTGTGTTTTCTGAAATAACTGTGTTCCTATTTAAAAAAAATGTATCCACCAAAAAGACATGAATTCATGGGCATGAATTCAAAAAGAAAAATTGCAGTGTATCTGAATGATAATACAATTACTGTCTCATTAACTAGATGCCAAAAGAAGGCAATGATAATTGTGTAGCTGCTGATAAGAGAATTTTCATAATGCATTATGGATGTTGTGCCTCATCCTGACAAATTCAGTTCACAAAAAAGAAATAAGCAGTGTCTCAATGGGGTGTTATGTTTCACATATTGGAGCCTTCCTTTGACAAGTGCCCAAGATATGGATTGAAAGGGCAACTGCAGCATGTATGGCTTGAACCTCATACCTATTTCCTTGAACTCAGGCTTGCAGATCTTTCATGTTCTGGATAAGAGATAGTTCACAGTATTTTTCAGGCAAAATTCATGGTATGTTCTGTGATATTCAACGTGATGAAATATTTTCCACTATATGAAGTCTTGACAGTATAACTTTATGTATGTATACATGTAATATGCAAAATCATAAATATGCATTTACCGTCCAGAGGGACCTCGACATGCTTGCGAGGAGGGCTGATGCCAACCTTATGAAGTTTAACCATGATGAGTGCAAGGTTCTACACCTGGGCCAGAGCAATCCCAGGCACAGCTACAGGTTGGGCAGAGAAGAGATTCAGAGCAGCCCTGCAGAGAAGGAATTGGGGTGTTGGTCAATGAGAAAATGAACATGAGCTGGCTTTAGTGTGCGCTTGCAGCCCAGAAAGCCAACTGTATCCTGGGCTGCATCAAAAGGAGCGTGACCAGCAGGTCGAAGGAGGTGATCCTGCCCCTCTACTCTGCTCTTGTGAGACCTCACCTGGAGTATTGTGTGCAGTTCTGGTGTCCTCAACATAAAAAGGACATGGAACTGTTGGAACAAGTCCAGAGGAGGCCCACGAGGATGATCAGGGGACTGGAGCACCTCCCGTACGAAGACAGGCTGAGAAAGTTGGGGCTGGACAGCCTGGAGAAGGGAAGGCTGCGTGGAGACCTCATAGCAGCCTTCCAGTATCTGAATGGGCCAATAGGGATGCTGGAGAGGGACTCTTCATTAGGGCCTCTAGTGACAGGACAAGGGGTAACGGGTTAAAACTTAAACGGGGGAAGTTTAGATTGGATATAAGGAGGAAATTCTTTCCTGTGAGGGTGGTGAGGCACTGGAATGGGTTGCCGAGGGAGGTTGTGAATGCTCCTGGCAGCGTTCAAGGCCAGGTTGGATGAAGCCTTGGGTGAGATGGTTTAGTGTGAGGTGTCCCTGCCCATGGCAGGGAGATTGGAAATAGATGATCTTAAAGTCCTTTCCAACCCTAACTATTCTGTGATTCTATGATTTAATATAGATAAATACATTATTTTTTTCCCCTCTTCCTACACATATAATTTTAGTAGCAAATCAGTCTGGACTATACTGTTCTGTTTCACCTGTGGTTAGTGAAGGGGTTTTGTTAGGTTTGAGTGTAAGTACCTTCCATTTTAGTTCAGTGAGTCCATCTGGAATTAAGCACACTCAAATATCACAGGACCTTCTCACAACTATGGACCCATGTATAGAACCCTTCTTTCTGTGCATTGTACTTGTTCAGCATCTTCATGTGCAGACCACATGATGAATGTGGTGTTGCCTCTGAGAGTCAGACTATCTGGAAGGGCAGGATAGGCTTAGGTGAGCAGGTAGTGATTATACCTCCTACATAGATTCAGGGTGTTGATACTCAATTTTCTTTTACTGTCATTTACAGCATTTTAGGGTGGGCGAGGTAGCAGAGGTAAAGGGCAGTGTTAAATGTTGATGCACATGGAAAAATAATAATTTATCTTTAAAACCCTAGTTATTTTTAATATTTGGTAAGTCTTGCACTTTTGCATTTACATAAGTAAGCTTTTGGAAAGGGAATGGCAAATGTGATTAATACTGTATGAACAGCATTGCCTGTTCCATTGTTTTGGGTGGGTTTGTTTTCCCCTTCCCTCATAATGTTATAGAGAATCAGATTAAAGGATCTCTAAGAGAACTGAATTCTCTTTATGTTTTTAAGAAGTTTGTTGATCTGGATTTAAAAAATAATCCAAAGATGTATTCAGTTACATAACTATTTTAAAATTCTGTGTTTTCTAAAGCTAAAGCGGTGATAACGATTCAGTGCCACAGTGCCATGATACATTGCATTTGGATTCAGAAAAGCTGACTTTTATCTCTGGCTTTGTCTCTTAAGTCCTGTTGATTTATTTGAAGTCCTTTGAAGTAGCATCTTTCTGCTATATGCCTCCATTTCTTCCCTTCCCTTGTTGGTTAAATGCTGATTTTAATATTTACTTTCATACAGTTTTGCCTCAAACATGATATATAATGTTTGTAACACGCTATAATATTTTATCTTGAGGAAGATTATTGCAAAGGAAAATCTCAGATCTGGAGTAGAAATTAACACCTTGTGTTTAGCCGTATTATTAGCTAGCCTCATCAGATCTGATGAATATCATTATTATTTATTATTTTAAGATCTTTCATATGATACATAACAAAACTATCCTGCTTTCTTAAAGTTTTATAAAAATCAATATAACTTAATGGGTTTCCTTATTGTGATTTTGTTTATTGTCTCCTTCTGCATTGTAGGGAGTTTAATTACTTTTCACATGGAGCAGGAGGTATGTTGTATCTTCTATATAAGCCTGGAAATTATTATTGTCCAGGGACAGAAAGTGCCTTAGGGTTTTAAATGTGCTGATCAAGAAGAAATAAAGGCTAATGTATGGATTTCAAAGCCAGAAAGAGCTGTGAGGATCATCTGGTGCCATAGGTCCTGTAGTCTTCTATAGTTTAACTTAGTTTTTGTTTTCACTCTAGCTGTGGCTCCCCAGCTGTGAATCTTGGCCTACTGTAGGTCTACAGTAGCTCCTGTGGACCACCATCCATCCTTGTTACTGAAATCCTGTTGTTACTTAATCTGGTTGCATGGACTAGCTCTGACAGTCTTATTGTAACTTTGCAAGACCACCATAGCAAATAGAGAGTAGTTCAGTAGCCCCCTTGCCATGGCTGTGAAAACACGAAGCTCCCCTATGAAACACCCTAGGAAGTCTGTTTTGTAGTCACTGAGGAAGGGCTGGATTGATAAGCAGACCAACCATTCTTAGAAAGCTGGTCTTGGAAAAACAGTGAGAGGCTGAGGCTTTCCTGCCGTGTAAGCTGCATCTCTGTGACCTTAATTTTGAGAAGAAGAGCTGCTTTACTGACTCACTCAGAGGCAAGGCCTGAGCTCCATATGGTTGGGACTGCTTCATGAGATGCATACAATGTCAAGGAGGGAGAAGTGACTGGCAGAAGGAAGCAGGATGAGATGAATTGGAATAAAACAGTCCCCTGAGTTGCTCGCTGCCAGACGTGACTGAAGTGCAAATAGGTTATTTCAATGTAAAAGAACGGCAACCAAATTTGCACAGATATTTGTGTACCTACAAGCCACTTATGAATATTTTATAAAGTGCTTTGACTTCCACCTGAGTTAGGTGCAGATTTCCTGCTTGCCTTGAAATGAACTGTGAAGTTTTAGGATCTCATACTTCTAGAGTGGGGCACACTACCAGCAGTTTGTTGTGCTGACTAGGCCTTTTGATCTGAAGACTGACACAAGAAAAGGCTATTAGCACTCTGAATAGAGACTTACATAGAAATGATTGATAACCAGGGGAAAAATGAGGGAGAAATAATCTTACACAGCAGCCTGTGAGTGTCGCTCAGATCAATATTATGTTCCTCACCTGACAATTCTCATAAAGGTTTCTGGCTCACCCCCAGTGCAGTAGGTTTGGATGGTGATTGCATATGAAGCAATACAAAATGAAGGAAAGAAAAATCTATTTCTGCTCATCTGTCATGGCTCTAAGAGCCTTTCTGTATCCATTTTGACACCACTATACCTGCGCTTTAAATTCCAGATTGATTTGTTTTTCTTAACATAGAAGAAACCTGGTTCTATCTTGTGAATGGGTTGTCCTGTCAGAATTAAGGCTTAGAGATGGTTGCTATGAACTAGGTCATGCTGACCTTAATTAAAGACCAAATCACCATGTATCAGGTAATGTCACACATTATTTTGATAGTCCCCTGCTGCAGTAGTTGCAGTAGTTGCTCAAAAAGCCAGCACAGCGTAGGCAAGCTGAAAGACATGCATTTAACTTGTTTCCAAAACATCTTTATTAAAATGTAATTTAAATTTCCTCAGTTACGGAAACATTTCCCATGATATGATAGAAGTTCCTGTAACTACCATAAACATGCTAGATGGGAGACAAATCTGGAGTATTTAGTTTGTTTATTTATTTTTAACAGCAATAGCAGGCACCTCTCGTCTACAACACAGCACATGAAAACTTAGTCATTTACCACCTACTCTCCCTTTTGTGGGCTTTTTTGGTAGTTGTTTTTTCCTTTTCCCCTGCAGTTCCTGTATTACATGCTGTTTTGTACAGCCTGTAATTTCATCCTTGCCTGGGGACCCACTCTGGCATGGGATTAGGCAGACTGCCTGGAGCTCACAAGAGGAGAGAGGGAAAGTCACTGTGTTGTTACAGCAGGGGAAAAGGCCTTATCCTTGTAGGCATCCCCTTCCTGAGCTCCCTTACCCTGAGAGCTAGCAGGTACTGTTACATCCTGTCCTGTGATGCAAAACAAGATGGTCAACAGCTCTGTAATTTGCTAATATTATTCTACTTTTCCTATCATGGATATAAGGTCATTAATTTTCTTTGCTATAAAAGGACCTGTGGAGAAAAAAAGTTCTTTGATGGGGGGTAGGATATGATATTTTAGATATTTCAAATATCAAACTATTAAAACAAGCTGATAGTATCAAATGTGGAAATCATAAAAATCATCTGTGTGCCACAAAATATTATTCTGGGGAGGCTTAGAATCCAGGAGTCATTTTACAGACATGTCTCTAAGTGTAAGGCATTTTTTTTAACGTCCACGACACTCTTGGTGTTTTATAACAACCTTGGTCAACATCATGTTTCAACCTGAATCTTTAAAGCAGTTGATTTGCTTTCAGTATTTCTCCCAAGTATGAGTACTATAGAAGCTAATATAATGAATGAAATAATTTTTCTATTTTAAAATTTCTTGCATTGTCTTCTGCTGTGAGATAATTTCTCAATAATTCTAACAATTTTTTCACTTTGTTCTGTATATTTAAGTGAATTAATCTTTGTATTCTCTCTGTACTTTAGTCCTTTATTATCTAGCTTGTAGTAGTTATGATAGAAGACTAATCTTTTGTTTCATCCACAACAGAAATTTTCAGTGGACTTCCAACTGCTGTCCTATAGCTTGCTTATTTTTAGATATGTTTTTAGCCATATGAAATTATAATGGGTTGTGAGGTGTATTATTGCTTTTAAACTTTTGTTTGAACTGACTGCTGATGATTGTTTGAATTTATCCATTCAAATTGAAAATCCATTGAGCATTTTCAATCTGATGATAAGCGTGTTGCTTGCCATGAGCTCTGTACTGAATATTAAATTAATGTTGAAAGACTGGTAGAGGATCATTTAAATATCAGATTAATATTGCCTACAATATAAAAGAGCAAGAAAGCATACAAAGATCTTATGGAAAAATAGACTGCTGAATAAAAGTTCATTAAAGCCAGCTAGATATTTTTTTAGATGCTTTTAGAATAAATTTTAATTACCTTTTAATGCATAGTCATTAAATATATTAATGAACTGTTCTAACTCCATTTTTATTTCTTACTAGTTTAATTCCTGCTAAACTCTAAATATTCTCTGATTATTGTGGCATTTGTTTAAAAATTTGTTTTAAGCTTCATTCATTTCCTCATTTGTTGAAAACATAGAGCCATTGTTCACTAGCAAGAAATGCTGAAAAAGTCCTTGTAAAACTTACAGTATTTTAAAAACATGGAGAAACTTTCTACGTCTTTTTCAACTAGGTTAGACTATTGATTTTTAAAATATGAGTAGATCAATATTTGGTACCCTCTCTCCTGATATTTTAATAGGTGCCTGCCCGTTACAGACACCACATAGTGTCATTTCACTGCCTGTAACCTGCAGCTAACCCAGCTAGCTCCCTTTAAAACACACCTGACATCCCTTCTTTTTACCCAGTGAATTCCTGGATTATCTGTAAATAAAGCAAAACATAAAGGTCCTTTAGTAGCACTGCAGCATTGGTACTGTGTGCAAACAAATTGAATTTTAGTCCAGGCTTACTTTCCAAAGTCTTACAGTTAATTTGTAGGGTGGGAAGGTAACAAAAGTTGAAGTGACCTCCACTGTAAAAGCGATTGCATGGTGCCAACGTATACTTCATATGCAGCTTTGCTACCTCAGTTTTACCTGCATTTAGAAGACAATAATTAGTATTTTTTACCTTCCAAAAAAATCTGGAGTCAAACACTTTAAGGATTATGAGCTTTCAGGTATTACAGTGAAAACAAGACAAAAATAATTTTGTAGTTTTTTGTAGCATTATGCATTACTCTGAAAAAGATCCTTTTGAGCTTTAACTAAAGAAATTCCAAGGAAAAAGCATTTAATTTTGTAACGTTTGGCACACTCTTAACATACTTGGTGCAGAACCACTGCACTTTTTCTGTCAGGTCACTAATTTGGTGGGTAGGAGGACATGAAAAAGAGCCCAATTCTGATTTTCTCTCATTGATCAGCACAGTGTTGCTGTCCAGCAACAGAACAATGTGAAGCCCAAACCTGAGAGTGCCATTTGCCCAGATGTACTTCTGTAGAAATTGGCTGTTACATTGCATGTGTACATTTTCATTAGCCTGGCATGGTGCATTATTATATCCTCACTGTTACAGCACTTACATGTGCGTGTGAGGCTGTATCTATAGGCAGGTAGGTGAGATACCCTGCATACTTGCTTGCAGCTTCCTCCAGCTCTAAAGCAGCCTAATCACTAACCTCACTGGCTCGGAAAAGGTAAGGACCAGGAAGAACAGCCTTACTAAACCTGAGCAAAGCTCTAACTGTGCTGTCATCAGTACAGCTCTGGGATGGCCATGGGAAAATTAATCTAAAATAATGATATAAGAATATTATAATAACTTCCAAGCCAACTCTCCCAGCTCCCAGCAATTCCTGAGTGAGAGGTGGTGTCTTTGTAGTTAATAAAAGTTGGTCAGTTACTTTTTGATAAGTTTTCCATTTGACATAAGGTTAATACAAACTTTAGCTTTCTCAGCATCACATGCCCAGGAACTGCACATGTCGTCTGTCCAATATGCCTGTTACTATTGACATCCTCTAAATCTTTTACTGTGAGACCAGTGAACAGTCAATGCCTGCACACTCTGCTCCATCCATTCATTCAGGTGTGTGTTGTTCATAATGCTCCCACATTGTTGTCCTTTTTCCAGGCTGAAAGGTACTCCTTCTGTCTCTTCTTTCCATATATTTTCCTTCTTGTACACCCCTTTTGAGAAGGGTAGACTAATACTGTGTGTAATACTCAATGTATGGTCAGGCTGTGCTTTTGCACAGTGGCCTGTTTGGTTGACTGCTGCCAGCTACATAAAGCACTTGCATGCCTGTGTAGTTTCCATTATGGCAGTAGTGGGATTCGGGCTGAACTGTACTCATGAGCCTGGAGTAACTCTTCCATAAGAGGGTTTTGTACGTCTCTAACTCAAAATGAAAGTGGCTGACCATGGTGTACAGCTACAGCTATGTCCCAGAGAGGATAACAGCATCCCAGCATGTTCTCTGAGACATCCCAAAGGACATCTGAGAGGAGAATTAAGGACAGGGGTTTGGTAATAATATTGAGTTACCTTCACTGGAACATGTGATATAATTTGGAAAGGGTTGCTAAGACACTTAATGGTGTAGTGTGCTGGCAGTGATGAATGACCAGGGCGTTATTGTTGAGCTTTGTGTTCTTGGTCAAAGGAGTTTATTTTCTAGGGTTTTAAACTTTGGGTCTTGGTCTTGCAGTTCTCTGATTAGCCTTTTGCTATACAGAACCACATTTACAGAATATGTAGTACAATTTGTAACACAGTGGCTCTCAGCTATCGGTCATGCTCGTTAGCTACAGGCTGTGCAACTCATTTGTAGTTTCTGTCTTTTATTATGTGGCAGCACAGCTCATTGTTTGCTAAAATGATGTTTTGCTTTAAGCTTTTGTCAAACGAATAAAATAATGCTTTTTAAGCAGGATGTGTTTTCATTAAGATGAAACAACCATTATTCATAGTGACTACTTCATATGTGATTTGCTTCTCAGGATTTTAAGGTTTCTTCACAGAGGTATTAACTGTTCAATCATTAAAAATACTCAGGATTAGCTCGGTTTTAGAATTTTATCTTTTATAAACTTAAATAAGTAATTTGGTTTCCTAAACTAAATGTAGTATTTATGTCGAAATATTTTTATATATATATAGTTATATTGTCTTTATTGTTTGCAAACATAAGTTACTGCAGTTACATAGAAATTAGTGAAAGATTTGATGACTGTATTGGTCATTTTATGTCACTTAAGAAAAAAAAATCGTTTCAACATATTTTGTAATTTGGCCTGCCTAGGGAAATAAGTCTAAAGGTGCAAAAATCAGCCTTCCTAGTAGTTAGCACTGATGTTAGTCAAAACTCTAGTTTGCTGAAATTACCAATGTTATATCATCTCTGCAATTTAGAAGATGAGTTTACACTTAGTAGTACTTTGCATGGCAGTTTATAAACTTTCTGATTTTTACCAACATGTAGTATAGAATCATCGAATCATAGAATAGTTAGGGTTGGAAAGGACCTTAAGATCATCCAGTTCCAACCCCCCTGCCATGGGCAGGGACACCTCAAACTAAACCATGTCACCCAAGACCTCGTCCAACCTGGTCTTGAACACCACAAGGGATGGAGCATTCACAACCTCCCTGGGCAACCCATTCCAGTGCCTCACCACCCTAATAGGAAAGAATTTCCTCCTTATATCTAATCTAATATCCAATATAATATTTATAACATATAATGAAAACTGTATTTTCCTTATGTATGCTGAAGCTAATATTTATGCTTATAATTTACTACAGTAAAATAATTTATTGTGCAAGCTTATGCACAGGTGTAACTTGTTATTCATCAAATCATATATGAAAGCAATGGTTGAAGCGCAAGTTTGGGGACATTGGTGAATTCTAGAAATGATGATATAGAGGCAATTTTTTAGCATTAAATCACATGAAATGCTCCTAGTGTATAATTGCAGTAACTGGAAATTATGTTTATAAAAGCTATCAATTATTCAATGTACTTTTATTCAGTAAATGAAAGATTCTTGCATGGAACATGGATGAAGATTGGGGTCTTAATTGGCTGGAATATTCCTGCTGATGTATCTATGCTACAGAAAGTTAATAGATGCTGTTCACATTATGTCCTAGTCCTGACTTAGTGTGCTATTTTACTGTGTAGCAAATAGAAATACATTTCATGAATTTACTCTTTCCTGTCATTGTTTATTTATGAAGCACTGATTATGTTTTCAATATGAGTCCAATGAAATTGCTTGAAAATCTTGAAGGTAGTGATATGAATTTCTTAGGTGAATCATTTTCTTTTAATGAAAATGGAGTGAATTGAATTGCAACTCTTTCCAGAGTAACATGTGAAATGGTTGTACTGCCAGTACAGCACTGTGTCTGAGTCTTAGTATAAAATGGTACAAAAATAAACTGCAACTCTCTGAAAATTATCATTCAAAGTTCCTACCACTTTTCTTATGGATAGTCAAAATCAATTGTCCTTCTCATGCTGTGTCACAGTTTTCTTCAGAAGCCCTGTGGTGCTTGGGTTAGGGCTCAGGAAGGCCTGAGTACTTTGAAAGGGATATTTTGTGGAGCTGCCAACAGTGCCTGTGTAGCTAAGGGCAGGTGTATCCCCACTGAAGTTATGAACATGTATAGATGTTTCTGTGGTTAACACTCTATTGAACAAACTTGTTGAGTTTCTATGCTGTTAGATAGGTCAAATAGGAATTTGAGGAACATATATCTGAAAGTATGTAATTTATATTAGATGCCATTTAGAGCCGTGGCAGTGTATCAAACCAATCTCCTCTTCCTTGCATGTTCAATCCTTCTTTCAGCGGTTGAGTAATGAAGGGGCTTCCTGGGAATCTCTAAGGCCATTTGATATCTAGATTATAAAATCATTCAGGGAGGACAAGGCCACTGTAGAAAAACAACTTCTATATCCCTGTTCAGTGAAGAAGAAACTGAAGAAATTCCCACATTAAAATCCTTCTCAGAGAGATAGGGGAATGAGGGCATATATAGATTGGTCTGTAATAGACCTCGGTTTGATGAATACCATAAAGTACCAAATGTGAGAATAAAAGAAGGTTCTAGAATGAGAGAGGGACACTGTGGGTCTGTAAACTGAATGCCTTCATGAGGTCAAAACTGAAGCTGTAAAAATAGATAATGGGATAAAGACTTTCTATTTTGGCAGTATTTCGCTAAAAATATATTGAAGTTGTCAAAATGCATCAGCAAACATGTGGATGAGGCTGATTTAATTGACAGTTCTACTTTATTTCCAAGAGGCTTTTGGAAGAGTTCTTTGTCCAAGCCTCTTCAATGCACTGATTAGCTGTGAGGGAAGATCCATGCATGGATAAATATTTTTTTAAAAGACAAGGAACAGAAGATAGGAGTGAATGGTAGATTCTTATTTTCAGACTTAAAGAATAGAACAAGTGTGGAAGCATGGAAAACGTCTCTTCTTTGGACAAGTAGCTGTTTGTTTAACTGTTGCTCTCAGCTGGTTTAAGAATATTAGCCTATTCCTAAGAATGCTGCATAGTATTTTAGTATGTGAGGTATAACCACATGATGCTATATAGGGGCTGTCACTGGTACTGGTATGAATGTTGAGGTACTGTGCTAACTTTTGAGGTGTTAGTCAGAATATATCCCCACAATGCATGTGCTTTATAAGAAACTGTTTCAGGGTGTCCAATGTGCTTCACACTGAGGCTTTGGAATAGAAAGCCTGACCTGACTAATGACACCCTGGCAGTTTTGAGGCATGAAGGAAAGAAAATTGCATTTTTTTTGTGTAAAGGTGGAATAAGATGTTAGCAGCAGCATGAAGAGGTTGTAATTTTTACTTCATTCCTTCCTGAATGTAAACCAAATTAAGTACTATCTTTGTCTCAACTTGTCAACTCCTGATAGCATTTGGTTGACACCAGAAAATTGAACTTAAAGTTTTCCTTAGAGTAATTTTTCCTGTTAGATGTTTTCCAGTTAAGAATTAATGCTGATTGACCTTCATATAGTTTAAAATGGTAACCAAGGTCTTTAAAAAACTTACAAATACATACAATAAGAGTGTGATAATTCAAAACTTTGGCTCTGAGGAAGTTCTGGAATCAGTTTAATCCAGTTCTGTAGGTCATCACTTTCCTTGGTTATACACCACTATTGTTATTCTTCCTTTTGCTCCATATCATTCATTGTGAAGTACATAGCCAAAGACAAGTGTTTCCTAGCACAGACTGCCAAATTATGAAAAATTAATTTGATGAAAGTTTGTCATAGTCATCAGGCAAGCAGCACAAATACTTGAGGAATATTTCCTATTAAAAAGTTTATCCAGATCATTATAAATACTGATAGAGAAAAGTATTATGTAAGAAAAACATTCTTATATAAATCATAATTTCGTTTAGGTAGAGATCATAAAAAAATACTATTTCAAAATGTCTAATCACTGTTGTCTGTCAATTAGACTAAAACACATATTAGTTGCTAACAGTTTGCAATGCAGTAAAAATTTATATGTTCTTACTGCAATTTATCTATGTACTAAACTACACATTGATTTTGATTTCATTGTATATTGATAACTGAGAGTATGTAGCATATGTAATATGCAGTGTAGCTAGACACAATATAAACTACAGTGATTGGGGAAGAAAGCTGAAATAATCATTGTGGTTTTGAGTGCAATCTCATTTCCTGTTAGGCATGCCAGAAGTTAGTACATTCATAAGGAGCACATATGTGTGTGTCAGTTCATTTATCTGTTTGTCCTGCCTTTTCCTGGTAGGTTTTGAACCTATTGATTAATTTCTATAAAACTTGCCAGAAGGGGAGATCCTTAGAGATATATAATGTATGAATAAATTTCACGAAGTCTGGTAGATATTAATAGGAAATAAACTTTATGACTACTAGATAGTACAGGAGAGATAGCCTAGTAATACTCCATCTGAAGGAAGTAAGGAGAAATCTACTGTGACACATTTAACTTGGCAGCATAGTGCTGTAAGTAAATACCTTTATATTAGAGATTTTAGTCTTTCTTTTAGAGAGTGAAGTAGAATAATTTCTTGAAAAAGACTGAGGGTATCTCAAAATCAGACATGGGACTATTTCTGTAATATGTCAAAGGTTGGTGTATTATCCCATAGTATTTTTCTTTTTCTTTTTAAGAAAACTGTTTAAGTTTTATGGTGTTAAATGTCTCTCTTTTTATAGCATGCTAGTACTCACTCCTAGATCAGATATAGGACCTAAAATGAGTATCGGTGTTTTGGGGGTCGCATTTTAGTTTTTGAGATGGATGAGAGCATCGGTTGTTTACAGATTCTGCTTCCAGAATCTGTTTTACCTAAACATGTATTTGAATAAATTTGAATTTTGTATTTTTTTGTTGTTGTTAATTTGTTTCCACTAATCGTATATTCAAATGTCTCTGAGCAGTTTCAATAGTAAAGAAATAAAATTATCCCAGAGGTGCATGTAAACCCAATCAAACCTCACTGTAGGCAGGAAGGGGAATGCAGTGGCTGGCTGGTTCTTTCTGAATGAAGAGAGTATGAGTTCCCCTCTTGAAAAAATGTGAAAAGTCATTAATTAGAGTCAATGATATTGATTATGCATATTACAAATAAGTGATCTAAAGGGACCATAATTCTGATTCATGTTGCTAGTGTATTTTTCCTGGGATCGATTCAAGAGCTTACAGTGTATGATCTGCTTTCTTCTATACTGGCATATAGATAGGCTCTGTGTATTCACAGAGCTGAATAAAATAAATCCAGTAATTCCACAGAACAGCCTGGAGCTATGAGAAGCTTCAATCTGTAATAATGATAAAAAGAAAATCACATCAAATAACACAGATATTACAGAAAAGGGATATCCTGCTGGTGTCCACAATGCTCTGATTTCATAAGCTGCAAGGAAATTAAACATGCAAATTAGAAGAGCAGCATCACAGCTTCCTGACTTCTAAAATGTCATATATTCCCCCTTCTACAAAGGGACTTTTTACCAAGTTTATTTTAGCACTGAAGATATGGAGCCATTTGCTGATGTCTGGAATAATGAGTAATTCATATTCTTATTGTTTTGTTGACTCTCAGATATTTTAAGGAGTCAGGTTTTTGGGGTTTTTTTTGGTGTTTTCTTTTTTTTTTGTTTAGAGCTTTGTTTGTTTATTTTTTTGTTTTTAATTGGGCTGTTTCTTGCAAAATTGCAGGGTTTTTTTTTACTTAACTTTCTGAAAAGCATTTGAGAATCTCCTTGATATAGACAAAGGGTCTCTGAGGGTACTAGAGCTTCCTATTTTTTCTCTCCTTCTGTAGTATGTTCTTATTATATCCTTAGTGAGTATTTAAGGATTTAAATACCTTTTACTTTCAAAGTATAAATATAATATTGTAGTCATTAAAGAAATTGATTTTTACTCTTAATTCCCAAGTATTTATTTTATTCCCAAGTATTTATTATTTTAGTGATCTCACTAAGACAAATACGGGAAAAGGCCAGTTGTTACACTGTGCAACAGCAGCTGGTGGACGAGGCACCACTTGATCACTAGTTTTAGCCCAGCTATCTTTGGTCTTTTTGAGGAGTTTGAAGTGCTATATAATAAAGAAATAATGGGCAAAGGGATGAAAATCCACAGGAATACAGACTTGATTAACTTTGCTACTAACCAAACTGCTTGGTTTTGAAACAGTGGTTGCCATATGGGCAAACTGTCTCCTGTTTTCAATTCTGTCATCTTTCTCGTGAGTTAATCATGTAGCTATGGATATTACAGACACTGAAATGTATTAAAGTGTTGGAACTCCTCACTTTGGACCTCCATAGGTCTGGAAATGTGAAAGAAAAATGTTGAGAGCCATGACTGGCCGCAGCTCCGTGGGCAAGTGTTGCATGGAATAGCTGGAGAACCTTCTGAACACTAGTACTTAAAATAATGGTATTTTGCATAGTACATCGTGACCATGTGAATGACTAATTTACATGGTAGCTAAGCATTTCCTTTTCAAATGCTGCTTTTCAGTTTCTACACTGTGGTGTTCTTACAAGCTGAATTTTGGCTGAGTCTAAAACTGTACAGGTTCCAAAGAAGTATAGACTTGTTTCCTAGCTTGGCTAATCACACTACAGACCATCAAATGAAAGATCAAATGGGGGAGAGACAATTCATCTTTGCAGAGCTAAAGAATTTGCATCTTGGCAATGACACAAGAATTCTTTGTTTTTCTCCCATTAATTTCCATGCAGACGTTATAAATTATAGCCTTTCTTGCCCACCCCTCAGCTTCCATTTCCTCAGCTTTCTTGTCCAGGATAAAAATGGAGTCTATTTAAAAAAAAAAAAAAATTATTATTATTTGTATTGGTGTTTGGGGTAAAAATACTGCTCATGCAAGAATTGCAGGAAGGATATGTACAATAGGTAAGAAGAAACAAAAGAAAAAAAAACAAAAAAATCCTCATAAATTGGATACTTTTCACATAGGAAAATTCTGTAGAGAACTCTTGAGTTTTATATTCAGTATTTGAACAGCAGTTACTAATATATTAACAAATAATGCTTTGGTTCAGAAGCAGCAGCTGATATTATAAATCTTTTATCTAGCATAGTACTTCCTTGTATACACACACCTTTGTAGGCACTTTTCATCAGTTGAACTTCTGTATAGTACACTGCATTTTTTTGAGCAACTCAGTGAAGTTTAGTACTCTCTTGAGAAATTAGTCATAGCTACTTTGTCTTCGTTTGCTTTTAAATACAGTCTGCTTTTAAATACAGTCTGATACTTAAGCACTAGACATCAGATTACTTTATATTCACTGATACTGAAAAATACATGTGCTTGAATGTAAAAATACAATTTAGAAATACCCCATTGCCTGGAAGTGCTTACAGGTTTGTATAGGTCAGAAGAGATGGAAGAGAGATCAGGCATGATTATGGTCCTTAAGTGATCGAAGATACAAGCTGGTACTGGAGTACCTGGAGATACTTCCCAAAGGTACCTTGGTGTTCCTTGCATTAATTTTTGGCTGATGCTTAGACTGCCTTCTGTAGTTGAATTTATTCATTGAGCAGAAACTCGCTATAGTATACACTTCATGGGTATATCTAAAGGGGTACAGATGGCGCAGGAGATGGATTTGCCTCTTCACTGACTGTACAGAGTTTAGAACTTCTGCTATGTGACTCAGTGTTTCCATATGTTGAATTGAATGGGAGCTTACTAGAGTTTATGTTTATTGCGGGGTGGTTTTTTTTTTGTATAATGTATGTTTGTAAAGGAGATTAATTAGGTTCATGCAATACTGGCTTTGAGGTCACCTTGGTCATTTTCTGCTGTTGAGTTACACTGCTGTTTACACCCTCCTCCTCTGTTCAGGCTTATCCTTTCTGGCAGAAGCCCTTACAAAACAGTGCAAGCCTATTCGGGTGCCCCTTAACTCTGTTATAGAGGTCTCTTGGCTATAACGTTATCTGCATAGTTGATCAGAGCTCTTGCAGCAAGATGCATTTTGTTACCAGAAGATTCACCACATTTTCTCTTACTAGCCAGCATTCATTGGGGGGGGGGGAGGGAGGCAGGCATCAAAAGATAAAAGAAAAACAAAAAGAGGAAAAGAGAGCTGCAGAGTCGTGGCCTAGAGAAATGACAAGGTAGAAGACTGATCCACCACAGGATTTCACTCCAAGTGTTTCTGTACAGGTCGGATTCGCAGCATGGTGTCTTCTCAGAGCAGGTGCCAGAACAAAAGGAACTTTTTGTACAGTTGCATTCTGATTGGAGAACTTGCTTAGGAAATTGAAAGCTCAGTTATTTATTTGGTTTTTTTTGTTTTTTTTTTTTTTTAATGATGAAAACTTTAAACCTATTCCTTCTGGGAGAATGCCTATGAGACTTTAGAGCAAATGTGGGACTGAGCACATCTCCAGCTCATATGCTGGGGCTGGGCCACAGTTCAGAAGAAATTGCCAGATTTAGAGAAATGAGATATTCAGTATGAAGGATATGTGCTTTTATTTTCTTTAGTAATGTTTATGACATTTTTCATTTAACAGTCGATAGAAAATACGTATTTCACTCTGTAACTCTTCAGTGACACATGCAGATACATTCATTGAAGCCAAACCACACAAAGGCAAAAATCTGTTGGTCTGACTCAGAAACCAGTTTGTCTATTTCTTGTTTGTTTTTTTTTTCTAAATTAATACACTAGTAACTCATTTCTGAATAAACTCTATGCTAGCCAAAAGAATTAATGATGTTTTGAACACAGTTTCTATCTACTTACTCGCTTATACGCTTACATGTGACATCTACACTAAGTATGGCAATGGCTGAGGTATCTGAGTTGTCTTTGAACAGCCTAATTCAGGTACTGGAATCCAGAACAGAGCTTCATGTGGGCTGAATTACCCCATTGAGAATCTGAAAAGCTTAGTTAATTAGCTTCCTTACCTGTCAATCACTTGTTTCCATCTATTTTCTCACTTCAGCTAGTTCAGTCATAAAACTGTAATCTGTTTTTCTATGGCTGTGAAGATGATACTCATAATTTACTCCTCCATCTACCCATCACAGTATTTTATTATTTCTGTTCTGATTGGTTATATTCCTGAAGGTTTGTTTTAAATAGTCTATAACTTTATGGAGCTGGACAGCGCATTTATTAAGTTTGTATGCATCTTTTCAACAATGATCTCTACATAGAGATTATGACAGCACACTGTTGACTTCAGTTCAGTTCAGTGTTCATTTTATTACTAAATCTTCCCACTGCATATCTGAGAATTCTCTGCCTAACAACCATTATTTTCAGGCATTTGTTCTCATTTCATAATTTCATTTCAAAAACTGTAAATGATTGCCACTTGGAACACCCTACCCCTGCACTGTAACCTGTCACATAAGATCTTTGTTCACTAAGAATGCCATGACGTTTCTAACATCAAAGCAGAATCAAGCAGTTATGATTAACAAAGAAATACAAAAGTATTTTGAGTTCAAATGTTTTTCTGCACCATCAGCTCTTACTTTTTTTCTTTTTAATTGTTGGCTTTTGTGAAAGGTTTCATTTAAATAATTTCTTATCCCTCTATTTCATAACATAAATTCTTTGGAGAACGTGAAATATTTAGATTTTTCTCCTTGTTTTTACATTTACATATTTTAGAAAAAATTAAGAACTCAGATGTTGCTTTTAGGAACATTATAAAGCCATGATCAGAAAGTTTTAGGGAAAGATAGAAAAGTTTTATCAAATTTAAAACATCAGTCCTTTTTGTGGCAAAGGTGTATAGTTGTAGTTTTTACCTTAGTGGAACCATGATAAGTGAGATGTCAGACATGTCACAGATGGAGGAACAGGTACTGCCTGTAGCAATGTTACAATTTCTGTGGAAAATAAAAGCATTCCTTTAAAACTTTGATTTTAAAGTGTGCATTTATAAAAGGAGCATTAAAACTCCATTTTTTTTTTTTTTGTGAATAAAACGAGATGATAATTTTTGTGAAATTAAAGAGATGGATTTCTGTTAATAGGAAATATCTCTTCTCTGAACCACTATCACGTACTGTCATTCTTTTTTTTTTTTCACCAAAAAAAGCCAAATGTACAAATGTACACCAAAACAAATGTACACTAAAACCAACCAATGAATGATGGCTGGGGAAATTTATCATAAACCTCATGATTAGATTAACTTTGGAGAACTCATGAAATTTTTGCCTCCTTTCTTCTTCCTTCTCTTCCAGATGATGAGTACTATGATATCATGTAGTACTTGTAATCTAGACTATAATCATACAGGGCCTTATACATTAGAGCCTTACAGATAGCGACCTGCTCTGATCACATTCAGCTGTATCTATCTTTTTTTCATTGAATTAAGAATTGGCTTCATTACTGTGTTTCTTCTGCTCTAGGTGAGCTAGGATGGGTAAATGTGTCTTTTTTTTTTGCAGCAATAAACTGGGGTCAGTTGAAAGTACTAGTATCACCACACAGTATTCTGTCCCTTTCAGAGTTTAAGCACAGGAAAGGCCTGCCTCTCTCTTCTCTTTACTCTCTGAAATGTCACTGACTATTACTAAATAAGTGTATTCCTTAAGCTAATTTACTTCTCATGTTCATATGGTGCTGTGTACACTGAGTACCTAATGCTGTTTGACCCTAAAATTTAGTAGATTAAGTTTTAGTCAAATGAAGTTCTTCAGTAGTAGTGGAAATTATATTCTAGTAGAGATGTCGTATCTCACTAGTTAAAAGTTGCTTAACCATCACCAAGCCTAATATTTATAGTTGACTGACATGTAGTAGTGGGTCAGGCTGAAGTAAAATGCAGGTCATGCTGTTGATGTAGGTGGAACTTTTCACCCCTTAATTGTATGGCACTGCAAAAGAAAATGTCTTGCCAAAAGAGTGTGGCAATAACATGGCCTTCAATGTTGTTATTAGGAGCTATAGCTATTGTTTTATGTCAGTAGATCACGATTCCACCCAATTAATACTCAGCAGTGGATGTAGAACATGAGCAGAATTTCTTTTACAGAAAATGTGTGCCTCATTGAGTAGGAAAATATGTTGTTCATTATCATTCTTATTTAAACCTAAATCAAAATGGTATTATTGCTTGGGATTATGCCACTAATTGTGATGGGTTTTGGAAAGGCTTTTTGGAATCTTTGCTAGAATCAAACAAAACCAAAATGTATAACTGCAGCCATCTTTCATTGCAGGTTAGGATTACGTTCTGTTAATTTATTTAAATACATTTCCTAACATTTTTTTCCTTTTTTTTTCTTTTTTTTTTTTTTTAAAACCCCTAGATATTGGCAAACGTCATCATTTTTATCTGCGGAAACTTGGCAGGAGCATACCACAAACACCTCATGGAACTTGCCCTGCAGCAGACCTATCAGGACACATGCAACTGCATCAAATCCCGTATCAAGTTAGAATTTGAGAAGAGGCAACAGGTAAAATCACAGCCATGTCTGGGTCTTTTTTGCTGTTTTCACACTGTCCCCCCATTCATATACAGATTCTGTTTGCACACCATCTCTTTTGTTGTTCTCACCGAATGATCTGTGAGATGTGCATGTGCACTTTGTGTATCTTCAGTTCTTCGTGTCCAAGACCAATACTGCAAAATCACTGCAAGGAGATATTGCTGCACTATTTTTGAAAAATATTTGAAACTATAATACTGATGAATCATGTGATACAGCTCTAGGGGTCAGGTATGTTAAGAGGAGCTGGGGGAATTGCATAATGAGACTATCTGTCATTTATTGTAGCAGCTGAATAAAAGGCTTCTCTGATTGCTTTATTTAGTTCTTTTTGTCTTTGCAAGTTCTGTACAGTGCCTATCATCCTGACAGATAGGTGCTTCATTTAAAGGAATTTGAAATACAAATTAGTTCATCAAGTAGTAAAGAAGATAGGTATATTTTGTTTTGAAGGTCACCAGACTCAAACGTCTATGAACTGTTAAGGGTCAAAGACTAAAGCCTTCACTGACACTTTTCTGTTGTCACAGAAAGTGCAGATGTACATACAGCTCATATGTCCCAGCTGACCTTAACTGTCATGTTTGTCTCACAAATACCTGTAGCCATATTAGATCAAAGTTTTCAAGATCCATAACCAACGCTTCTTTTGCAGAAAAAGCAAATGGAGAGATGATACCAGGACTTTAACAAGGTTGTGTGTGCATTCAGAGGGCTAGCCCTAGTCTGGTGGGCACTTGGGTTGCATACTGGCTGAAGTTGCTGCAGAACATTTAAGATAGTCTTAAGGAGAACATTTGACAGTAAAGGCAGGCTTTGATGATTAGATGTAAAATCTACATAAGGTACTGTAGCAGGAGAGGCTGTGTAAGAGAAGTCATTTTTAAAAGTTTCCACCTCTGCCTCCATGAGCTGTGTGCAGTGAATCAGTAGGCTTTGTAACTGATAGTACGTAATGCACATTTCACTATCTGTTGAGAATATGGGTGAGAGTATCTCCAAATTAGTTCCACTGAGACAGTTTGTGACTGCAGAGCAACCAATGCCAGGTATCTGCAGACTGGGCAGTCTCCAGCAATGCAGAGCTGATGTGATGGCTTCTAGCCTTGCAGTGATTTTGTAGAAGATGGTTAACACTGTTACCTGTGCTTAGGCCTCAGCTGTCAAAAAGATATACGCAGACCATTATCAAACAAGGTCTCCCTTATTCAGTAGGGACCTGTGAGACCTTAGCTTGCTGAGCACAGCTGTAAGGGCCTAGGTTTCTACTACTGATTATTTTTTCCTACTGGCATAGGAAATGCATTGGTGTATCTGCAAGAAGCAGGAGTGTGTGTTACTTGACACTCTTGGGTAGGTGAACTCAGAGGGGTAAGGATGCTGCTTGTAGAAGTCAGTAGTTAGAACATACGTAGTGCTAGCTGGTGGTTTGTGTAAATGTGTGTTATTTGCCTAAACACTACTAATTTCTAGGGGAAGACATAAGAAACTAGTTTTGGTTTCCTGGCACTTCTGAAGGTCTTACAGAAATGGCTGAGAATCTGACAATGGAGAGAAGCCAGACTATCTGGAATTTTGCACCAGATGCTTCTTCTTTGTGGTTTGTAGGAGTTGTGTTTCATATATGCTGGAGCCCAGCAAGATGAAAAGCAGCAACAGCCATCTTTCATTGATATATTGTGTTGTTGTTATAGAGTAATGAAGGACATTGTATATAACTTGTTATATATATATGTGTTGTCTTATTTGTGTTTTCATAGAAATAAACATATCAAATTATTTAAGATACCTACGCAGATCTAAGTAGAGTATTGCAGGTCTGGATTAATAATGGATCAGTGTCTTATTAAATGGAAGTGAAGTATTTAGGAATGTGAATGATCTTTTTAAACTCCAATGAACCATTAGCTCATCAGAACTTATATAGATTTCCTCTCAACTTCATAATAGCCTCATAATGTCCTTTATCTCATGTCACAGTTTTTATAGTAAAAAAGACAAAGATGCACTTCTTTATTATTGCACTTATGAGTGCTAGATATTTAAATGTGAAAAGGTAAATGAGGACTAATTAGATAAGTTTGGGGTTTGTTTTCTCCTTTTTTTCTTTTCCCCCAGGGTTAACATACTTCTTTGTTTGCAGAATATTTGTTCAGAAATTGATGTACTTTAGTCTGTCTTTTAATACTGCTTGCTTTGCCAAGAATCATAGAATCATAGAATAGTTAGGGTTGGAAAGGGCCTTAAGATCATCTAGTTCCACCCCCCTGCCATGGGCAGGGACACCTCACACTAAACCATGCCACCCATGGCTCTGTCCAACCTGGCCTTGAACACCGCCAGGGATGGAGCATTCACAACCTCCCTGGGCAACCCATTCCAGTGCCTCACCACCCTCATACTAAAGAACTTCTTCCTTATACCCAATCTAAACTTCCCATTTAAGTTTGTATCTTCATCCATATTGTTAGAATTCAGAGAGCTAGTCAGTCATATTGCTGACTGTTTTTAGAGGATTGGGATACACTGAAACTGTAGGAGCAGGTGCATTTTAAAAAAACACATCGAGTTTTATCAAAGCCTTTATTAGCCTGTGAAAGATTGTAGCATGACCCTTGATTCTACTTGATTTAATTTACTTGAGTGAGAAGTAACACTACTTTTACACAAGTGCAGAGCGTAGGATGTGCTTCTAAATGCTTAGGGCTACAGATCAAATTGCATTTTTTTTCCAGATCAAGGATATTGTGTTTTTATAATTGTTTTTGAAAGGTGTACAATTTATATTCCAAATTATTCCATGGATTTCTTCTTATTGTGTTTTGAGAGTAGGCTCATACAATGTAGCCAACTATTGTATTTCAGCTGGGGTTTTTTTTCTTGTCTTTGAATAGCCTTTTTGAGAGTACCATTTTGACAGTGTCAGTACATAATCATATTGAATTACCACTCAACAGTTATGTCAAAGAAGAGAAAATCTATATTCATCATTTTTGAGTGAGGCCAGCATACATTAGTATCTGGTTAAATAAGGGTGTGCATATGTATACCAAGGTACAAGTTAGACATGTTGTGCCTATACCACTGTGTGCTTCTGTTAGGGCATGACAAAGGCTGGTGGCTCCCAAGGAGACGGGTGGTAACACTTCAGCAAGGCAGGGGTCCCACATCATAAGGAGAGTTGGGCAAACCCAGTTGCTGGCACCCAGGATCGAGCAAGAGTCCAGAACACTAGTTATGTTTGTGGTGATGAGGCAGGTCTGAGGCCAAGCCAGGAAGTCAGTCCACATCTCAGGGTCAGGCCCAGCAATTGCTAGGCAGGTCCAACATGAACCTGGGAAGTCAGTCCTGGGGCCAGGATCAACAGGGTCCACAGCCAGCTCCTAAAGCACAGCTCATGCAGTGGCTGAGCTTAAATGTGGCTCCTGGACCATGGGCTGAAGCTGAGGCCAAGGTGAAGCTGGTCAGGGCCAGTCAGTGCCCCAAAGGCCCTTACAATTTCATCTGGTTTACTGCATAGGACTCATACTTTGGCTTGGCTTGGTTTTGCACTATATGATATGTTTGCCTGCAGCTGTAGTTGTGTAAATATTTATGCATATCAGGAACATCTTTATGAACTCTGGTTCATAAACTCATGGTTTCATAGGGCTGTGTTTGATAACACTGGACACTGGATTTTGATAGGACAAAGTTTCTGATAAGACAAGGGATTATAGGTTTAAACTGAAGAAAGGTAGATTTAGATTAGATATTAGGCAGAAATTCTTTAATTCATGAGGGCGGTGAGGCACTGGAACAAGTCGCCCAGAGAAGCTGTGGCTGCCCCATCACTGGCAGCGTTCAAGGCCAGGTTGGATGAGGCTTTGAGCAACCTGGTCTAGTGGAAGGTGTCCTTGCCCATGGCAGGGGGGTTGGAACTAGATGATCTTTAAGGTCCCTTCTAACCCAATCCATTCTATGATTTTATTTCCATTAACCTACTTTGTTGTGAGAGTCACTTTTAAACTTCTGTGGTAAAAGGCAGTATTTTAAATGCCCACTCTGGTGTTTCTCACACAGCTTTTCTATCTTTTCAGTGTATATAAAGGAGAAATGTAAAACTCTCCTGACCTCTGTTAAGGTGCAGCCTTATTTCAAGATATATATTTAAAATAGCCTCTCATAATGTTATTTGTCTCACTAATACAGCCTGGCTGACAGTTTGTAGGATAATGACTCACTAACACTGAGTACAAGCACTTAACAAGCAGTTAACATAATCACTTTTCTCTCTTCTGGTGTTTGCATCATGAAACGTAGGAATATACACTAAGACATCCTTGCAACATCACAGGGAGGTGTTTGCAAGGTGCTGGTGTTCAGTGGGTTCTCTAAATGCTGTCTTTGAAGATGAGGTGGTGTAATGACGGGTTTAGAAACAATGGTCAGGTAGCAGATGAAAATGAATGAGGTTTCAAGTAATTGAGTGGGATTTTGTTTTTTCACCAAAACATGGTGAAGCAACAAAAAGCATTCGTTACAGGAACTCAAATATTTCAATATTGTTTTAAAATTAATCTAAACTGGAGAAGCCTCATACATTTCTAAGACTTGAGGCTGTTAGTAAGGAACAGAAATATTTGAAATATATTATTTTAAACTAATATATCAAATGTGTATTCCTGTAAGTTCAAATAATGCATTTTAAAATGTAAGCTAATACTTTCATGAACATAGAATAGTTCTTCTAAGGGCTTCCTCATTTCTCTTTTCTCTTTTTGTTTCCCCACAGAACTTCAAAGTTAGTAAACAGGAACAACAAAAACTAATTTGAGTCTTTTGTATTTTAGAATCCCTTTTCTACTCCAGGCATGTTCATACACATACACGAGTGAGGTACCAATCTTTTCTATCAATCTACATGTCATTACCAGGATTATAGCATGTTTTGAGGAAGAACTTAACATCCAGAGTTCTTCATGTGGATGGATAGAATGTGCAAATAGAAACTGGAGGGAATCCACCAAAGGGCTACAGAGGTGATTAGAATACTGGAGCTTATGTCAGGTAACAAGAATGAGGGTATTTGGGATGTTTAGTGTGCGGAAGAAAAGGGTTGGTGTCAACAACTAACATCCACCTGAAGGAGCTTATGAAGATGTGGTCAGATCTTTCTCAGTGGCACACAGTGAAAGGATGAGAGGCAATAGGCATGAGCTGCAACAAGGAAAATCCTGTCTGGAAGGAGGCAAACAGTTTTTCCATAAGAGAGGAGTTAAGCCGTGGGAAAAGCTGCCTGGAGATGTGGTGGAATCTGTATGCAGGGAGATTTTTGAGACTCAGCTAGAATCTTTCAGTAAGTCTGTAGTTTTCTTTAATGTCCTTCCTATAGCAGAGTGTTGTAAAATACAGGAACACTGATTTCAGACAGAGAGAAATGAAAAGGTAAGAGCCTCCTTGAATCATATCCTGTATTGTCAAAGTAATGGGTTTTATATCAACAAAAATATCTTATCAGGTACTACTGAAATTCTTCCAGGTTTCTAATACTGTGTCTTAGCTTACAGAAATTTAACATCAGAAATAATGTAGCCTTTTTTTCTCCAACTTATTGAGGAGAATAATTGTAGTTTTGCAAGGGGAGTGTATCTTTGCTGCCAAAAGTTGAGTGATTTGAAAATTACGCAGGTACTTGTTGTCACTTCATTATATTCAGGTTACTCAGTCACTGAAGAAGTTAAAATGGATTACATAAGCATAATGATACTACAGTAAGAATGTTTTCTGATATCTGTTTAAGAATCTACAACTGATTTTCAGCTGAGGTTCAATATTTAAATAAAAATCTGAAACTTTGATTTCTGAAAGCTTAGAAGCGCTTCTTTTGATTCTACATTTCAGAATTGTTTCTTTATGCGCTGAGCCATTTCACATAAATGGTGTTTTTAAATAGAGAATTGGTACATATTAATAGATTCAAAATTAACAGTACAGAAATCTTCTGGATACACAAACATTTAGTGTAGATGGTTGACAAAACTTAGGTCACTTGTTACAGGTCCAAAATGCAGATTTAAGAACCCACTTTCTGCACTAATGTTTGATAGGCCAGCTTTCTTAGACTATGTCTAGAGCTAGGTTGTGTTTTAAAAAGTACATTTCACTGATAAATTTCATATGGCTGATATAATAATTTTACATCATACACCATTTTTTTACTGATGAAAATAGACCATATAATATTTATGATACCTTTTTGCTTTTTCAGCCTAGGTTATCCTACTTATCATACAGTAGCTGTTTAGTACTATTTTTCTATTTATGACTCCTATAATGTTTTTAATGAACATTAGTGATTGTAGTGTAATGATGTGTGTGAGAGAGGTAAAATGAATGTGAAATTTAGCATTAGCATTCTCCAACAAAGTAGGAAGCCTGATTTAGCACAAGCGAAACTAAGTAGAATAACTGAAAGTAGGATATTTTCAGTAGGTATGTATGCTTCTCTATTCTTTGTCTCTAATCTAATGTAGAAGAGTGTTTTTTAAAAAAAATAATTAAAAAATCACTGTGTTACATAGACCTTTACTTCATTAAGTTTTGCAGAATAATGGGTAAGTACATAACAGCACAGCAGGTCGATCATTTTACAGTTATAATTGTTCTTTTTATATTGTTCTATCAATGTCAGCGGTTCAAAGACTTATTTTTGGCCTCAGAAATTAACACTTCGGAGGCTGGTAAAATAGAGGGATTTCAGTATCTGTGCTTATTGTCTTTGTTTACTCTCACTAATATTTTTAGCTTTTTGCACTGACATTGGGGTATGGCATTCTGCTGCCTCTTCTACCAAGATGTCTGTACCTTCGTGATTCTTAACATGAAAGCTGCTGTTCTAAATTGGACAGGTTCTGATTATAATACGGATTCAGAATGAAATTGTGAGCTTGTCCCAGTTTACCACCATTTCCCTAGTAGAAGTATATTTACAAAGCTAGTGCACGAGGGCTAAACTGTCTGGTTTCCAGGTTATCTGGGGAGAGGAGAGGGGGAAGCATTGGTATGTTTAAGTACATGTGAATAAATCATAGGGAATAATTAGGGCTCTCCTGTCACTATTAGTAAACCAACTGAAACTTTAAGACCATTCTTGGTGACTCTGCACTAGCTACTGGATTACCCCAAAGATTTTTCCACTTCTTTAAATAGACCAATTCTCTTAATAGCATCACTGCATGTGCTGTAAAGTCTATTTCATGCTGGCTTTTATTACTCATTAGGAAAACAAGAAAAAATTGATTTTAGCATTTTCTTGTAGGGAGAGATACTACACAAGTTTAATACATCTATATTTGATAATAACAAGTATTCCATTGCGCTATTACCAAAGAAGTATCTGTCATCTGTTGCAAAGGTGTTGATGGTATTAGACAGTGAGAGACACCTAGAAAGCTTTTAAGTGGATGGATTTGGTTTTGATTGTTTTGAATACACCATAAAAATATAATATTTCCCAGCTGTGTTTTTTTTTTCCTTTTTTCCACATCCATATTGAATTATAATTGGACCCTTTTTCCACATCCATGAAGGATTCTTCTTGGAGCCTCTTTTTTAGTGCTGTAAACATTACAGTAAAATCATTATCAAAATCAGTTTTCAGTTTGCATGGCTGCAATTGCCTTTTTTCCCTCTCTTGATTCCTTTTCATGATGCTTATTGGTTCAGTTGACACTTTCATGGTGGTAAACATACCAGCGCCTTTTCTGAAAAATAGGTCTGAGGCAATAGACTATCCAGTAAGTGCAAGGGATATTGGCAAAATACTTTACTGCTCTCAATGACTTGTGGACCGCCTCTTGCACAGAACACGTTGACTGAGGGGAGTAGTCCAGGCTGTTATTATCCATACCAGCTACTCTGCTTTGCTTTTATGCCATGGCCAAGGCCTGTAGATCAAGAAAACAATAGCAAAGGTAGTTATAGGAGGTACAGAGGCTTTGCATAGGCTTTGCAGACCAAAGCTTTTTTTTTAAGATAGGAAATATATTCAGTTCATTGCCTGCAAATGGATCATGTACTACATTAGCAGCCTACATCTTGTTTAAAGTCCTGGAGTTTAAAGTTACTCTTTCATAATACTTCAGTATTTCAAGAGTTGCTTAGGAGCTTCTGCCCTCTAGAGATGGAGTAGTGAAGTGGGGTGGTTGGTTAGCCCTCTTTCTATGCAGCTTTTCAGTTTACTTCTTTTGAAAACTCCAGAAGCCCATCAGGTGTGGGATACTGCCCTTTCAGTGCTTTCTCAGGGATCTGAGAAATTACCTTGAAATATGTGGAGAAACACTACTTACAGAAAGACCAGGTTTTTTTTTTTTAAGCTATTTTCCAATTTTTGCTCTGCTAAATAGATTGTAGGAGCTATGAGACATCCCTTATGTAGAAATAAGGCTTATTGTGTTCAGAAATTTTATAAGCTGTGCCTTTCACCCCAGGGAATGTGTATTTCATTGTTAGGGGTAGAGATCCATTATTGAAAGTCTAGTTATCTACATGAAGACACTCATACTGTCCACTATTTTGAAATGAATGGCTTAGTAAAACGCCTTGTGCAAATATCTACTACACAGGTCAATAGAGACACTGAAGTTCTTGCATGTAGTGTTTTTTTCTACCTTAGGACTTCATAGTGAGAAAAGGTCATAGACCATTTTGCAGTGCAGTAGATGAGATCTCAGCAGCTTCCCTGTGTGTTGATCTGCAGTAATTTATTACATGTAACATGATCAGATAAACCGATGAGTCACACTGCTTTGTTTTAAAAAGGCATAGTTTAAGCAGGTACTAATTGCTGTTTTCATAGATATCCTGATAATTCAGATGAAATATACAGCTGGCAGGCAAATGTAATTTTTGTCATGCCACCTGCAATTTTGTCAGCCACATCACAAAACCTAAAATGAATAGTTAAAATGTAGTTATTTTTAAAAAGAGAATGTATTTTGACAGCGAGTCCAAAATTTTTAATTGTTAATTATTCTCATAATTAATTACTTCATTTTTAAATTGCCATTTTATTTCCAGTTAAGAATTATTTAAATCAAACTAGATCCCTTTGTCCTTACTGTCTTTGTTGTCTTTTTCATCTCTCTACATTAAAAAATATTCTCTACAAGTAGGGATTGCAGGATATTGTGCCCACAGAAACTACACCTAGATTTTCATAACCCAGAGGCCTCTTCCAATATTTTTTTTTTTTATGTACAGAGTTGCTCAGTCATGTCATCAACATCCTTATAACATTGTAAATAGTTTAATTCTCTTTAGTGAGGATTTTCCAGGCATCTGATCATTCTTGTGCCCTTTTACTGGGCTCACTCATAATTTCTCATATAATTTTTATAACAAGAATATTTGCACACACTATTGTCAATAATGCTCTTGGTGAATAGCCTGTAAAGATGTAAAGATCCATAAAGAAGTCTTTTAACAAGTCTACAGGTCACATTGGCTTCATTAACAGCAGCATCATCTGGGAGATCCTGCTCATTTGGTACTATGAGCTTTATATTATTTCCAGCATTACTGCTTTCCAGCATACATGCTTCTGCACTGTAAATAGGTTTTTTGATTCTGAATTAATTTCCTTTGGGTATTTTAAATACCTTCTGTGCTGCTGCTCACAAATAGTTCTGTATTTTTCTGGCAATGTTAATAATCCTGTCACTTCTAAATATCTTCTTTATGTCACTTCTGTTATTTTTCATTCTTCAAGTGATTGTCTGTATGAACGTTTAGACTGATAGAGAGAGGTGCGCTTAATGTCTTAAGGTCCTCTTGGCAATCTGGCTAAACTGGGACTTCAGACTGTAGGAAATGCTCTTAGGGGAGAAAAGGTAACTCTGGAAAATACACTTGTCCCAGATGCTTTCAACAAAAAGTACACACCAAGGGGCCACCTGGCTAACAAGAGCTGTTATGAAGAACGCTGTAAGAAGTTATGGAATAGTATCCTTGCTCCTTCCCTCAGGCTGCTTTTTGGTGTGTCTATCACCCTTGGTCCCCACCGGAGCTACACTGAAGCTGCATTGCAGTCATGCCTGTGCCATCAAACTTGTTGAGCTGGGCCCTAACCCACAGACTTTATGGCTTGACCTCATATCTGCCTGTCACAGTGTACTTGACTTGAGATCACTGGACTGTGACTTACCTTGGTTACCATCTCCAGAGATGATCCAGACCCTGACTTGCTGGCACAATTCATACTTTGTTGTTGACGAGATCTTGAGTCCTGCCTCTTGGCCCCCAGCTTGTCTTCCCTTGCAAAACAGTCTGCCCTTGCTGCTCCGTGACTATTATGGAGACCATTTTTTTTATTTTTTTTTTAATAGTACTTCTAATTAACTGTACTTTGACTATTTCTTGGATTTTTTTATCTAAACCAATCTTCTAGACAGAAGAAAAAAACATCTTCCAAAGCATTCTGTGTATCTCAGACAAGGGGTTGGTCTCCTTTAGAATTAACATCAAAGGTGCTCCTCCACCACTACTCACTCTTTTTGGCCTTGCCAAATTCCAGCCACAAAATGCTCCCCTCCAGATCTGGTGAATCTACTCTAACTTTGGGAGGTCACAGGTCAAGGAGAGCCAAAGACAGGAGACAATACCTATCAAACAGTAGCTACCGTGGTTTTACAGGGTAACATCATCATGCTGGACACACAGCTCTTATTTTCTGGTTGGTTGTTTCAAAACCAATCCTGCTCAAATCCTTCAAAGCTGATGTTAATTTCTTGCTCATCCTTTCGCCCCAGGTGTATTGTGCATCTAAGGTAACTTTAATTGCCCCAGCACAGACCAGACAAGACTGCTAATTTCAGGACTGTCTTCATCTGTTTCTGCACATTGTTTTGAAACTTAGCATTGGGTTAGATCTCCTTATGAAAGAATTGGAGAGAACTCTGCATGTCATGATCTAGAACCTGAAAGTTTGGGGGTTTTAAATTATGTGAATGAAGAAAATCCTTATGGCTAAAAGAACAAGAATCCATAAAGTTTCTGTGGGTGGCAATGTAATATTTTTTTTATTGACGTGTTAACTATTCTGTATTTCTTGAGAAAGTCTATCTGTATTTAATTCCAAAATATCTTTGAAAATTAAGATATCCATTCTTTATTTAATCAGGAAAACTTAATTTACAGTTGTTTTGGACTTCCATGTGCAAACACTAAGGAGTTCAGATTTTTCTCATCTGCTTGCAGGATACTTTCTTATCAGACACTGGACAAAAATCTGATATTTGTGGTGGGAACAAAACTTAGGTTTGGTTAGTGTAAAAAGAAAATAATTTGAGCAATAGCTTCCTGTTTCCCCCTCAACCTCTTAATGAAATAAACTATGTTTTTCGTAATGATTCAGCTCCAATTGTAGAAGAGATGAAGGTAGGCATAACCAGTTACAGAAGGTTTTTCAGGGCAGGGTCAGACACTGAACACAACTGAAGTTTTGCTTTGTTTTTCTTGTTTGGTGGCTTTTACATCAGAGATGGCATTCACCTTCAGCAGAGGCAACTTTTCATAGTAGGTATTGAAATGTCTTCTTAAATACAGTGGGATTTAGAAACATCTCTTGGGTTTTCCTTTATAAAGAAAAACACTTTCTTTCCTGTTGGAGTGGTCACTGAATTCATCACCTTATACTCAAAGATAGTGTTAGGAATATGACAGTCATTTCCCATAGGTGACCAGGCTTCTCTTCAGGCAACTGCTTTATATTTGAGGTATTGGTAAGGTGGTAAGACTCATGCTTGTGGATGCTTACTGAAATAAGAAAGAAAATCCACTTACTAGTAAATAGAGGTTCCGCGAACTATATTCTACTGAAAGATGTTCACAGTCTTTGTGCCTTGCTGATTCTCAGAGCCATGTTTTATGCTTTGTTTTGTTTTGGTTTTCTTTTAAATAAAGAGTTAGATTGAAAGGAATGTACTCAATATATAGGGGGACATGCTGCTGCTTTTACTATTAGTGCTAAAGTTTGCATGTCCAATCTTAGATGCTTAGGCATATACATATGTATATACATAGCATGGCTACGTACAACAGCTCTCAAAGGGTATAGATATTGAAGCAAGTAATTTTTTGTTAAAAGCATTAAAATTATTTATTCTTCTAAATTCTCAAATAGCTTTAAGGAAACCTGTGCTGTTTCAGACATGCTACTCAAAATATTCAGGAAAAAAATATGTTTCTCAGTAAATAGCATTTTAAAATCTGTCAGGAAGCTGGATTGTGAGCCATTCAATCTGTGCTAATTTTTAAACCAGAATGTTGAATAACACTAAATCATATGTTTATATAAATCTAAATTATCATGTGAGCAGTTGTCCTTACTGTCAATGAATGTCCTCTCATTAAAAAACTAAAACAAAAAAAATTTACAGATGCTTTAGTTCTTTATGTAGCTCTGGTTTAAATGAAGCTTTTGTGTATGATCATGGCTGAAAGTGAATTTGACATCTTGATAAAAGTCTGCTTAACCTTTCTAAAATGCTGGAGTGGTGAAAATAAACACCGTCCCTGAACTTCCCCTCCTTGTATTTCCTTATTTCGCTGAAACCTGACGCTTTCCTTCTAAGCCCTTTCTAGAGCCACTTTCCAGCCTTCTCCAATTCTAATGTGTTTTCTGGTGACAGATTCAAAAAGAAATAAAGAGAAAAAAGAGAAGTGAGAGAGAAAGCAGAAGTCCACAGATTTAATTACTTACCACTTTTACATTCACCCCTTGCATATCTATTGAAACCCATTTTGTAAACTTAGCTTGTTCCTCTTAAAAAGAGGGATTCTTGTATAACTGAAATGTTCAGCCAGTTTTCATAAGCAGAAGCAGTATTATAGAGTAGACCCTACTAGACCTCCTTTCAAAATATAATTCATAGAAGGTTTGATTTCTACTTTGGAATATTTTTGTAAAATGTAGAAAAAGAAATTTCGAGCTTGAAGAGGTAATTTAATCCTTCTTCTCGCTTGAGGGTGGGACCGAGTATACTTGAAACGCCCTCAGTAGGTGTCTGCCTAACCAGCCTTTCAAAATCTGGAGCTTCTGTACCTTTCTTAGACAATCTGTTCCCCTCAGTTTCTATCTTTGGGGGATATTTTTCCTCATTGCCCAAATTAAATATGCAATGCAATCTAGGCCTGTGAATGCAATTCACAGTGGGTATGAAATAAGGTTTGCTTCCTTCCTCTTCATTAGAGCTTTTTGTGCACCTGAAGGCTAGTGCCCCCTCCCTGCTTAGTTATCCCTTTACTAGGGCAATCAAACCCAGTTTCTTCCACTGTGCATTGTAGGCCATGTTTTCTACACCTCTGATATTTTGTGTTGTCAGACCTTCTCCAGTTGATACAGATGATTTTCTGTAATGTTGCAACACTTTGGCAGTGCTATTTTCCTTGTTAAATCCAATTTGACATTTCAGAGGACCTTGGAGTGTAATGCGCTATTGTCCTCTCATCTTTGCGTTTCCCAAAGTTTGTTTAAAAATCAAATTACTGGAGGGCAGATAGAGTCAGCAATTAGTACCAATCCAACACAGCAGAATGGATTTATCTTCACTGTATGATTTCTCACCACTCCATTCTATATAGTAGTTTTTCCTATTTTCAGAGTGTATCTACATAAACCACCATCTACTTAATTGAATTACAGACCTTCATTCAAGGACAAGTTATTTTTCCTTATTTGCTGTAACCAAAATCTAATAGAAATATTTAGTAATTATCTGTTTCCTCCTAAAGTGAGAAAACAAAAATAATCTGTAGCACTTTAGACTACTGTAATTTAAGGTGCTTTCATGTTTTTAATATTTTTAATACAGCTCAGCTGTCTGTGTGGGATAATGCCCCAATCTAAGAAAAAAAACAAAACAAAACATGGCTGCAATGTTATTGCCCTTTAGTTGGTTACAAGGGAGTCTGCAAGATCCCTGGAACCTTGTACCCTGGCATTGCAAAGAAGTGTATTGTCTCAGCCTTGTAACTATAGATGCCTCCCTCTTAACACCAGGTAGAGCTTTTGTTGCAACTGCTTCTATTTGAAAGCTTTTTCATAGTCTTACTCTTTTGACTGTGTGAGGATTTTCTACTTCCAGCTAATGTGCATTTGTGGCTGCTCTGTGTTTTAATAAGCTAACTGTTGCCTTTTTCCTCACACCGTTAAGTCTCTCCACTGCTTTGGATTTCCTTTTTACTAGTGAACTAATGAAATTTGATGGAGCAAAGAACTGAAACTGACTTTTCTCAGATTCATCACTTTGAATGCCCCAAACCATCCTGTACATAATTTCAAGAAAAACTCCTTTTCCTCTGTCATTTACATTTTTGGCATCTTTATCAGATATTCTGTTAAAAGGATCTCAAAATTAATTTTTTTCTCTTAAATATATTTCTATTCTTTCTTTCATGTCTCTCTCTGCCAATAAATCTGTGTATCCTTCCATACCACTTTTCATCTCTTGGGACATCTCCTTCATTCCTCATGTGTATCTTTCTTCTTTTAAAATACTTATTTTATATTTTTTTTCCCTTCTACAGTCATTCAGAGTGATTTTTCACCCTGTAAAATCCAGGAGCAGTTTACTCTTTGAAAACATACCATCTACTCCTATTACTGTCTTCCTTCTGTGTGATTAGTCAGATTAGTGCTTATAAATATTTGTGAGTGTCTGATATGCAGGTCCTGTTCAAACTTTATTCACTTTCCTTATCCCCCCTTCCTAATTTTTTAGATAGCCAATGGCCATTCAATAAAACCCTCAAGAACCTGCCTGCTACTTGCCCCTAAACAGCCTGTGCAAAGAATGATAAACTCTTGAAAACACTGAAACATGAAAGCTGAAGTGAAGACCCAGCTATTCTGTATTCTCAGCCTCTCTCTGAGGATGAGGAACTGCTTGGGGAGAGAAGGGTATCTTTACAGGTGACAAATGCAACAACATCAGGAGGCTTCAGTCACATCCATATGGGCTGGGTAAACGTCTTGGGCCATGATCTGATTTGGGTTATTATGATATAGCATGCATAGGTGTGCAGACATAAGCTTACTAGGGTCAAATATTTAAGGTAAATTCATTCTCAATTCTTAAGCTAATTGGAGAAATCCCATAAGGAAAGTAAGCCTTGATTTATCCCCTGAGCATTGTACGTGAGCATCCCTGCATGGTTTAAAGGAAAAAAAAACCAAAACCAACCAAACAAGAAAATCCAAACTCAAAATTAATGTTACCTTTAAAAAAGAGAACTACACAAATATGAGCAAACTGATTGAAAACAGCATTTAGGAGGTAACATGAAATCTGAAAAGGCAGGAATGAGACATGAAGTTTATTTAAACCACCAGCAGAGATTCAAAGAACAAGTGTATTTATTTAAAATATTCTTAGTAGACCAAAAGAGAGAAGTTGAAAAGCAAAGTAAGAGACATAGCTAGAATATAAGAACAGGCACTCTGAAGCAAAGGAAATTCCCGTCTAGCTCAATATCTTTTTAGCCAGTAGCTTATGCCTCTGAAAAAGTGGAAAAAATAACCTTTTATATATGCATATACATACATATATATATATACATATATAGCAATACTTCCTCAGTAATCTGCCTGAGCACAAGGAAATCTGTGGCTCAGTTACTTAACGAACCAGAATTGATGTTGTTGCATTTAACCATTTTTGACATTCTCAAGTCCTGTAGCACACTTTTCCAACTCGGCAACATATGCTGTGAAAAATAATTTCTTTTTGTTGGTTTTAATCATTGCCTGCATACTTTTATTTGATGCCTGCTTAAGTCTGTCTCAAATTCTCTAATGCTTTGATTGCTATGTGCCTATTTTAGTTTCTTCTTCCTTGCTGCTGTCATTGGATTTTTCAAATTCAGCTGTTATCAGCTTCCTCGTTACATGTCATCAAATGTGACTGCTTAAGCAGTAAAACAGTAGCAAATGTGTGTCGTATTGTTTAATTTTCTACTTCTAGCAGACAGTGGAAACTTACTCTATTGGTAACTTTACACAGGATCATGAATTGAAAATTCATTTAGCGTTAGTGATTGCTGAGAAGGTCAAACGTTCTTGCAGCACTGAATAGGAAACTCAGTGTAGTTAGGAAACAGTTTAATGTTGTGGTGGGTTAGCCATGGTGTGCAGTCAAGCTCCAGTGCAGCTACTCATTCACTTCCTCCCAAAACCCAGCAGGAATAGAGAAGAAAATATTAAATAAATAAAAACAAACAAACAAACAAACAACAACAACAAAAAAAAACCCCAAACAGCAACAAAAAAGAAAACAACACAGAACCAAACACCAACCAGGGATGAGAAAGTTCATGGGTCAAGATAAAGACAAGAAATCACTTCCCAAATTACCACTGTGGGCAAAACAAACTTAACATTGGGAAAATTAACTTAATCTCTTTACAACTTACAGCTTCATCTAGTGAGAAGCAAAAGAGACAGATATTAAAGCCACATCTTTCCTCTTGCCTTTCCCAGGCTCAGCTTCACTCCTTCACTCCCAACTCCTCTACCCCTGCTCAACAGCGTAGGGGAAAAAAAGAGGTGGTCAGTACATAGCAGTTCCCCTCTGCTGCTGCTGCTTCCTCCTCATAGTTTTCTTCTGCTACAGTGTGCACTCTCCACAGGCTGCAGCTCCTTCAGGCATACCCATCTGTTCTGGCATTGTCCTCCATGGGCTGTAGCATGGATACCTGCTGCAGCATGGAGTTCCTCCCCTGACCTTGGTGTTCCTGCTGCTATGTCTCTCTCTTTTTGTTTCCTCCTCCTCTGTCCAACATTTCCTGCCCTTCCTTACGTGTTATCTTCCCAGAGACACTGCCAGCTTTGCTGATGGGCTCAGTTGTGTCCTGCAGTAGGTCCACTGACCTCTTCCTACAGTGGGTTCTATGCTGTCAAAACCCTTCCACTCATGCCCAATGCAAACAGGTATCACAGAAGAGATGTGGGGACCATCATGGGTGACAGTGGTGGGGGAGGCTGGAAGGGAGCTCTTACTGACAGCTGGTGGTTATAATGGCCTGTGAAAAAATGGCCTTGGTGTTTTGAGCCCTTTCTACAGCTTTTCATAGTCCATCTTTCTCTTAGTTATTAAAAGCTATGTTCTAATAACTAGTTATGAAAAACTATGATCGGAAAAAAATTGGTCCTGGTAATTTTTCCTGTTCATATTGTGACATAACTTAATTGTGACATTAATTTGTATGAACTTATTTGATTCACGCCCCATAATTAATGGGTTTGCATCTTCCCACTCTCCTCTTATTGGTAGGAATGAAAGAAGTTACCTAGCTTTTTCACAGTCTTTCTACAAGTGCATTTTAATCTTCCTTTGGCCCCACCAACTTTGGTTAAACTCCCTAATAAAAAAATTCTTTGTTTCTATTACTTAGAGAAAGTTGCTTCTGCAGAACTTTTTTTGCATGCCTTTCAATGATTTTATGCCGTTCTCTCTTTCCTATGTTTGAAAAGAATGTCAGTTTTGGAGGACTGCCTTTCTCCAGTCACATACGTGATCCTTTAGAAATTGTCTAGCCACAGCAGATCCTGAAACCTGCCTTCCTTCCCAACTCCGGACTGTATTGGCTACTGTGATCTTTCAGATGTGAGAGGACTGAGGGAAAATAAGGATATAATTTGGCTTTGTTAAATTCCTTTTTCTTTATAGGCCATGTCTGGTTTTGCGCATGAGTCAGTATATCACAGATGCCTTTAATAATGCCCTTTACAGCATTAAAGTAAGCCCTCAGGCAGCCCAGAGCTGATATGCTGCAGCTACTTTTCTTTTTTTTTAATTAATTAAAAAAAAAAAAGCCTAGTGCTCATAGGGATTATGTGTAGCTGTAATATGATCCACACCGACAACACAATTGTGCTTTAGGAGCACAATTACAGTAAAGAGGTTTACCCCAGACGAGTAACTCCTCATCTTTGAGTTTGCAATGTACAGGCTGTTGGACAAAATCTGTCCGTGAAGAATGTAATTCTAAATTAAATTACAAATCCATTTTCTCTCCATATTAAAATGAAACTAAATTAAAAAAAAATGCTGCTGTAGTTTTCCTTCATTTTAAGACATTCTTACAGGTTATTTTAAAAAGCATTCTTGCATGGTCGCCATATGTTAAGAATGAACATTTATTTTCTGGTACCATAGGGTAAAAAGTATGTTCAGCTTGTTATAGTAGGTATAAATATAGAAGATGGAAGCCTTAGTCTCCCTGGGACTGTTATTGTGGTATGCAAATGCTCTGCCAATCCATCCAAGGAGGTCTGGGGTTTTGTATTGCTCTAAAAAGATAATTTAAACAAATCCAGTCTTTTGGTTTACTTTTTATACCATTTTTTTATGTTAAATATTTCTTTTATATGTATTCTTTTGTTGTTCTATTAATATTTCTAATGAGAATTGATTGCTTATCTTGTGGGTGTTCTGGGATAAACTTTCTCTCCATTTTCCTCATTTTGTTTAAAGTATAGAGGTAATTTTCTTCCCCACATGCATTTTCTAGAGCTCTTGTAAATTAATGTATGCGTCTTCAATGAGTTAGAGGAACAAACAATATATAGCAACCCAATTTAGAATCAGTAGCACATGAATAACATGTTGCTATTAGCTGAAGACCCATTATTTTTTGCATATAAAATGCAATTAAATATTATTGTTAGTAGGTTTGTTGAAGCTCTGTGCAAGGATTCTCAATTATGCCAACAGACTATCGTTAAAAGGCTGTGTAATGCTATAAATAGATGTACTATAACTTACATAAATCATTGTACCAGTTTCTTCCTAAATTTTTTCATTCAGTTAAAATTATTATCCAGCCTTTGAAAGGCATAAGTACATTGCTGCATAACATAGCATACATTAGCATTTTAAAGATATGACTGGCTGAAGGTGGATTGGTTGGCAGTGTGAACAGTATGAATGAAGACGAACCTGAAAGAAAAGGCAGTGGCAGTGCTATAGTGTACTATGTCTGGAATGCAAACATGGATGCAATAGGTGAATCTCAGGAAGCTCTGCTGACAGCTGAGTAGAGCAGTGTGTCTTTGGGATACTGTAAAATGCAGGTAGTTGTAAGGTCTGCAAAGTTTATGATACACTATCAAGGGCATATATAAAAAAGGAGTCAAGACAGCTTGATGCTTGTTGAAACTTTGGTAAAAATAAAAAGTGTATGTTGTGAATATGTGTAGGAAAATAGCCATCCATTTTGAGGAAGAAAGTGATTTTTATAGATTATGATAAAAATGTAGAAGCCATGGGATAAGCAGATGTTACTCATAGTAATGATTTACAGTGGTTTTCAGAAAAAAGCATGCTATAGTTTTTCATACTAGTGGGAGTAAACTAAATGATCAGAGTCTCAGTGGCAAGATAAAAAGATGCAATGTTATGGAAATTGATAAGGACTTCAACCCTTTTGGGATCTTATGTAAGCAATGGGGCAGAACAACTAGACAAACTGTGGACTGTGGAGAGCCATGAGAGACAGGGTGAACATGTAAGACATGGAGAAACTGAAGGAGTGACCACAATGCGTACCACTACTAGAAGTAGTTGGAAAGTTTCCAAAAGAGATTCAATATCCTTTTAACCCCCCCCCCCCAAATCACATCAAAATATAGTCCTTTCCACTGGCTTCACTGGTATCACTGTTAAAACCAAGAAATGGCATACACCAAAGGATTTTCATCCACTCCAGGTATCACCAGATGCCCTGTAGATGACTCTGATCATGACAGATCTAGTGTCTAGATCTAGCGTTCAGATCTAGAATCATATTCTGATCAAACCTGGTTTCAGAAAGCTTGGAGTTGACCAGGAATTGATCAAGTTCAGTGGTATTGCTCAGATTTAAAAGCATGTTAGCGCATGAAATTGTCATTGAAAATGGTTATAATGAGTTTCAGAAAACTCTTTAAATCATAATAAACAGCTATGGTACAGGAGCAAAGTGGAAAAAGTCGTAATGCGCACACACAGCAGACTTCAGAACCACTTTACTTAGGCAGTGGTTTCAGATCTGGAAAGGCTGTTGCTGGTATAGTCTGGGTACCTCTACTATGTATAAGAAGGGCCAGCCATTTAGTCCATGAAAGTACTTGACTAGAGTTCTCCCAACTAGCTACTGTAATAACTTCTGTGGCCTCCTTGTGTCAGCTTTATGTGGCCTCTTTGTCCTCATAACCCTACGTCAAAGGTGGTTCTTCCACTTCCTCTTCTGGGAGCTGAATTCATCAAGAGATCTGCCATGGAATAGTCATTTTCAAGCAAGTTTCTCTGATACACATGAAAAATCTGGTACAAGATCAGCATATGGTTCAATAACTGTTTTTGTCTAGTATATCACATTTTTTACAGTTAGCTGCATTGCTACTGAAAATGAGGACCATTGCCAAAACTCTTCTGTCTCTTCTTGAGCATAAGCATAGCCTTTACATACCACTGTTGTCTTTTAAGTGACTCACTGCTTTCCTCCCTTTCCAATTGTAATATCTGAAACCTTCATAAATTAAACTCTTTTCCTAAAAATATCATAGCAACTAGTCATTCACCTGCAATGAGACACATTTTCACTGAGAGGAAGAAACAGTGGGTAACATGACTGAAAAATCTAACATTATTTGACAAGTCAACTTTATTATTTCTGAAATGCAGTCACTAGCAGTTCTCCAGTACATTGGCTTATCTTAAAATATACAGGAATTTCAAGCTATTAATATGGGTAGGTAATAAGACACATTTTTAAGAAGTAGAAAGAAAATAAAATTACTGATATGATGCAAGGTTTTCATTCCATGGAAATGTGTGCTTGAATTGGTAAGATGCTTAGCCTAGCCTTACTGAATGAATCAGTTTCTTAGTCTGAAAAAGCCCACATATTTAAAACAAATAAAATAAATTGCTCTGACAAGAGTTTTTTATTTTGTGAGGTAGATTTGGAGTTGGGAACCTTCTGGCATCAACTGCAGGGTGAGCGCACTGACAGCTACTTCTGAGTCACTGCCTGTGTTAACACAGATGCAGGGCTGTTTACCCCTCAGTGAAAGATGTGCTGTTGAGCAAATTAGCAAAAAGCACTGCAAGGGCTGCTGTAGCCACACCATACCCATCACTTTGTGGTAATTATAACTAGTGCATGATTACCATTCTGTCCTTATTGCCACAAGTTCCTATCTGTCTTGTGTCTGATACTTCTATGCAGGGCAACGCATATGCAGGAGAATACGCTTGTAAGTTTTATTCAGAAAAGGAAGATTTTAGCCTTTTAGCTGTGGAGCTGTACTGGTGGCTTAACTGCTTTTTTCAAAGGGACTAGACATGATGTAGGATAACTATATCTGAAAGTTACGTAGCATCCATTGTTGAACACACTATTTTTGAAATGATTTTTTTATACATGCATATATATAAAAATGAGTATTGTAATGAGTTACAGCAGAATGAGAAGATGGCATAGTAGGGTGTTGTTGTGTTTTGATTTCATTTTAACTTCATGATGCTAGTCTCAGCTTTAAGAAGTTTGAAAAATACAGTTTTAAGGCATTCTGAAATATTTGTGCCCTTTAAACTTGTAAGCTGGTATATAGTACTTAATCTTATAAATAACATAGAGAACAAAGTTGGCCACTTACTGAGAAAGGTATCTTTAGTTATGCTTTAACACACTTAAGTTACCCACTCTTGCAAGTCGTGTTGGGTGAATTCATGCTCCTGTTGATACAGAATGTAATTGCATATAAAAAGAAATAGTAAAAGTTTTAAATGACTCTTTTGTGTTGTGTAGTTTGCCTACTTTGCTTACTTGGAAGTATATTAAAATGTTAAAAATCAGTTGTAAAAAAGTGACTTCCCCTCCACCACCTAAAGCATGAATAATAGTTGATTGGGGATCGTTCTTGCTTGCAAGTGAAAAAAAAGAAAGGAGGGGGGGACTTGAGGGCAGAAAGGACTAAAAAGGCATTAGATTTAATCCATTCTTAGTGTTCAATACCTTGTTATCATGATTGTAAATAGGTAAAAGTAATTTTATATAACTGCAAGAGCATCTGAAGTTTTTTTTGATTGTACAAAAATGAACGTTTTTGTCTTTTTCAGAGTAAGTTCATATTCAGGAGCTATGCCATGTGATTCCCTGTAATAAATCTAGTCCAAGTAATATTTTTATGCTTCTGCATCCATTGTGGAAGAAAGGAGTTTCTCATGTTTATGGAAAACTCACTACAGAATTTATGTCAAGGTGAAGCGTTAGGATGAGAGGTCAAGGAATAGATAGACTAAATAAAATAAGTGGCAATAAACCCTTGCATCTGTGTATTCAGCAGAGACATCTAAAGAAACTCAGGAACAAATCAGCTGAAATGCTGCTGCTACCTCTTATGCAGTCTCTCACCAAGAGTTGTGCTGATCCTGAAGCACAGAAGGGAGGCAACTGCGATGCCAGTAGTGGCAGAGCTCCAAGGGAGATCAAAGCACTACTGACTTAGAAGCGCGGTGTCTGTTTTGGGTATATTAGTAGAAGTAGAATATAAAATCCCTGCACATTTGGGTGAGGGTGAGGTTAGGAAGAAAAGTCGAGACAGCTACTGTAGAGAAAAAACTAAGAATTCTCAGACAGTTTTAGTGATCCTGTGGGTAAGAAAGATCCATTTGATATGGGCTACGCATACTTCTGGAAGACAAGAACCCTCCCAAAAGGGTCTTGAAGGAAGTAAGCAGCCATGGGACAGGACAAATGTCTTTGCATGATCAAATATTTTTAATTTGATTATTTGCCCTTATGAGAAATATTTTAAAGATGTGTTAAAAAAAAAAAGTTCCTCTGATGTCCCTTTAATTTTCCTTTATGCTCAGATTATTTTAGAATAGCTTTCTGCATTCAAATTAAAGATTTGAGTGAAAGTTGCTTATCATAAATTGCTTGTACATAAAACATGTATGAGTCCTAGAAACAATAATTTCTTGTTGAAGCATGTTCCACCAGTTTGCATAGTGTTATTCACAGAAGTGCTTCAGTTTTCACAGTACACCACAGCATGGAGATCCGTCAGTTTTTACAGTAAGCTTTATGCTATCAAAGTAAATCTGTAAATAAATTTGATTTGCTATGTAAGCTATTTTTAGATCTGTATTCATATATAAAATAACCCCTGAGTATGCAAGTATAAAGATGATAATTTATGTACATATCTAGAAGGTGAAAATAATACTGAAAGAGTAGTTTTCTGGAATTCATAAAGTGCAGATTGGCTGTTTTTTTTCTCACGTTACTGTAGCCAGATATATTTGTTTATGAAGTAACATTGATGTTTAGGGTAGGATGAATTGTTACTGTAAAATTGACAGCAGGCATTTTCTTTGCTTCTTCATAAAAATGTTTTTTTGTCTAGTGTTTGAAAATAAGAACTATGTTTATGGCTGCATCTTTCAGTGTAGCTTGGGCCTCAGCTTTTGGTGCAGCCCCACGCTTTCTTGTTGACCATTTAAAAAAGAAAAAAAAAACCACAAAACCAAAAAAAAGGAAAAACATCAAATTTGAAATCTGGACAGCAGGAGCAGACATTTCCCTTTCTGTCACATTGAAGAAACATGATTTATTGTTCGTCTTCCAGTTCCTCCTGGACCACTTTTTTTGTTCCTTTCTGTTTACTCCCTTCTGCACTGTAAGTATTAAAATACCATACATATGCTGTTAGATTACTGTACCACTTGAATGGAAAAACTACATTTGGGGAGTCATCCTTTCGGTGTGCTGCTCCTACACACCAGAAACAAGCTTCTGAAGAATGCAGAGGTGAATCTATAGATGAGGAAAGTTAGCTGAAACCAGCAGAGGAGGTAATCAAAACGTCACCTTCCCCTTAGTGTAGAAAGAAAAACGAACTTGGAAGAAGTTGTGCTGGAAGACACAAAGTGACTGGTTTGGGTGGCTATTACTGTCCTGAACCCAGTGAATTTTGCACTGCTGGAAGAGCTGTAGATTTGCCAAAAATTGACCAGCTGCACTGAAACATCTGTCAGTACTTCAGCATACAGCCTCAGACCAAAGCGCCAGGCTTCTTTGGAGACTACACAAGGAAAAAGATACAGGAGAACAGCAGAAGAACTGATAGCACACCAGACAGATAAGATGCAGACCTTTACCTGTCAAGCATTAAATAAGAATTGCCTTGTGTATGTGCAATGATAGTCTTTGGAAGTTTTTATGAACTAAGGGATTAGCTCTTGCCTGAAAATTTCTATCTTGACTCACCCAAATATGGAATAATCTTTTGCCCCAAACAATTTATAGAATTTGCTCATTGCACAGGCTGCAATTCATACAGGAATAGGCAAAGGCTTAACCTTGATGGGTCACTGAGAGAGGTTATTCAGACTTTCAGTATGACTATTCAAACACTCAGTATGACGTAACATGACTCATATTGATCCTTGGGTGGAATAGCTTCCAGTCTCAAAACAATTGGGATTTATTTACAGCACAGTTAACTTATTTAGAAAAGTTAACTCTTCAACCAAGGAAAACTCAGAATTGCTGCTGAAACAGAGGAAAATACCAAGACTTGAAAATACATCTTTTCGTTGAGTCCTTGCAGGGCAGAGTTTCCTCGAGCCTTCTTCTACAAAGCCCTTCTAGTTCAACAGCTTCCAGTGGATTCCAGCATTGAAACAATCTCAGCAAGTCCCTTTTAGGTCTCTAGGGAATCTTCCTGTCACCTTCACGCTTGGTTGACAGTCTTCTCTGCAGAAGTCAGTTGCACTGCAGGAGTGTAATATCCTGCTTCTTTGTGCTGTCTCCTTGCATGCTCTGTTCTGTCTTCTGAAAGGTTCCTTCTGCTTCACCTCTCAGTGGTTCTCATTTAGGTGGATCCTCAGAATGCAGCATTTGGAGAATAACACTCCCTTCCAGTCACACCCCATGGAAAAAAAGTATTATTTTTTTTTTAATACTGAGATTGTAAACTGCAAACAAGCAACTTCTGCAATGACCCAAACTGAATATGTGGGCCACTTTTCTGTAAGAAGACATTGATTCACCAGAACACAACCATTTTTAGCACATGTTCTGTGAATTCTTGGCAGGATTTAGCATTTACATGTTGCTAAGCTGTGCTGGATGTGGCAATGCAAGTGCTGCTGAATACAGATATGAGGCTGTCATTTTAGGGTGTGTCTTGGAGGCTTTACCAAATCAGGAATGAAAAGGAAATTGGCTTCCTCTGTCTTATTAACAACAACTGTGTGCTAATAAAAATAAAAAATATATATTTTATAACATTTCTTCATACAAGTGACTGAAAATGTGCAGAAGTCTTATCTTTTGCCATTTTCTTCAAAGTAAATGCTGGGAACAGTGATGCTAGTGTAAAAAAGAAGGACATATTCTGTAACCTTTTCTAATATCATGCAGAAAGAGTTTTTAAGCAGTAAAAAGAATTCATGAAGAAGACTGGAACAGGAGCCAAATGTTAAAATAAGCATCCTGCTACACTAAAATTAAATTTTAAGTTCTGCCTGCCTTTCCAGGAATTATGGTTCCTGTGTGCTACATAGTGGGCATTATGTACCTGTATTGTTGAGGATAAATAAATTATGATCTTGGGAACCACATGCTAAAATTTTATCAGTTTATTATATATACTCAGAAAAGGGTGTGTCTTCAAAATTAAATTCTGGTTTCCTTTAATTTTATCTCTTTAAACCACAACACAGTCCTCGTCAATAGGTTGTTTTCTGATGGATAGACAAATTAACCCATGTTTAAAAAGTGAAGTTTCAAAATTCATCAAATTAAATAGAGGCATTGAGTGTACTGATAATGTATGCTGGAAATTGTCAAAAAGGATTTTAGATAAAGAAGTCACAAACCATTTCCAAATTTCTCAAAAGCTTGGAAGTTATTAAAGTGCAGTAATCATAGAAATAATTATCCATGGCATATTTGCCATTAGATATAATGCTGCCAAAATCATCAGCTGTAGCTTTGGTATTTGTTTTTACTGTCTATTTAATTCATATTCACACGTACAAATGTGCTGGCATCAGTGTGTAAACTGTGATTTCAAAGCAACGGAAATAAAATGTGGAATTAGTAAGAATTAGATCCATATAAAACCTCTCAGCATGTAAGGCTATTATTCTGTACTTAATCCCACAAGATTACAAACCAGGACCAGGTTTTCCATGTGTTGAAGGACATTTGTCAAATATCTCTACTGAATTGTACATCCCATGAGAGAGAAAGAGGGAGTGCAGCAGCCCTTGTGCAGGAGCCTGGGGATGAGGGAATTCACCCAGAGCACAGTGGAGGCAGGGTATCTAATATATACTTCAGTGATTTTTATATCATTTCATTTTGCAGTGGATTAGTTTCACCTGAAAAAAGCTGCTAGGACTCTACTTTCAAAATAACCTCAAACTGATAACATTTTTCCTCAGGGATAGGAAGAGAGAGGAGTCTTTTTTGGGAGATGACTATTTTGAACTCAGGTCTCCGTGGAGTGCATGGTCTAACCCCTGGATCTCTTGTTAAAACACAGAAAATTCTAGGTCTGACACCCTGTTTCTGCAGCACTGGTAGCTATGGCTCTGTACGGAGCCTGTGTTATGTTAGCAGCTGCGGGTTGTGGGGGGCTGCAGTGGTGAGTTGTGAGGTGGGTGTTTCGAATTGACACGTCAGTCAAAGCTGCCTCCAGCCTACCATGAGGTGCATAAAAACAACCATGGAAAAAACTGCTTTGTGCACATAAACTTGCCCATTGAGCACCAAAACCATACCTAATCTGAGGCCCATGGTGCCCCTGCCCAAACAGAGTTTAGAAAGGAACAGGCAGCTGCTGGAGGTAGAAGACAACCTATCGTAGTGTAGAGGACTTGCACATCAAAAGACGATACCTACATCCCTGACGGACTGTAGCCCCTGGACAGCTCATACTGGAACAGTTTGTTTGTTTTCCAAACGTGCAATCAACAATGGGAGGTTTGGTTTTGTTTGCAATAAACTAATTCAATCGGAATTCTCTGACTCTAGACTGTTTTGCCTACAGCAGACCCCCAAGCCAAAAAAAGGGGCTTCTTACAGCTTCTTACCTGGTGGCTCTGACTACAGATTCATAAGCAACATCCTTTTCTGGGCATTTTGTACTTATATGCCTCCCACCCCTTCCACTTTCAGCTCTAATTTTTCTCAGTCACATTTTTAGATTCTGATTTTCTCTGTGCATTACACACACACACATTTTTAGAGCCTGTCCTCTTGGGATTGGCTTTGCTTAGGTGACAAGGCACTTGAAAGTCTGGTATTTACCATCTCAGTCTTTCTGTGGGTTAAACTGGAGTTTCTTGCATCCTCATGCCTAAACCTACCACACTGGTTTTCAAAACTCTGTTTTTCTTGTTTATTTGCCAGTGGGATAAACGTTTGTCATTTAAATATCTCTATATTTAGTAGCTAGTGAATATAATCATTAAAGAGCAATTGGGAGATTTCCACAAGATACATATTCCATGAATAAGCAAAAGAGAAACTTTCATTCCCAAGGTAGAGATGTAATGCAAACGATTCTTGTTCCTTTTTATTTAGACCATTGTAAGGAAACAAAAAGGTCTGCTTTATGAATGCAGTAACAGCGTATACCCTGCAGACATCTGCCTGTTCTTTGATTTCTACCTAGGGTGAGTCAGCTTCCTCTGTCTTCAAGGCTAGGAAGTGAGCAGCTGAATGAATAGTGATGCTTACTGCTGCTCAGAAAAAAGATGTTAAAATATACAGCTTGCGTCATTAAAATTTATCATCGCTGTTTCGCAAGAAGTAGGACAGATCCTCACTGTAGGCTCACTTTTCATTTATATATGGATGAAATGAATTTTTTGAATTAGCTTCTGCTTGAATAAACTTCTCCCTCCATTTAAATAGGCTGCTGTACTGGAAAACCAATTGTTATCTACCTCTACTCTTGCCTAATCTAATGCAGAGATTGAGAGTTTTGATTAATTTTCATTGTTGTCTGGTCCTGCTTCTGACCACTCTGTCTGACCCACTTTGAAGTGTTTGTGGGCTCCTGACAGACATAGTTGGGTGACTGATCATTGGTTTTGATCTTTATTTTATGTGGTGACTAACATTTGATCACACAAACGTATGGTATCTGTATGGTATCTGATAAAATAGTGGAAAATTACCAGTGAAATACAGAAATTGATTCTTACGTGCTTAACTGGTACTCTGCAAGAGGGTGGCTAAAACATCAGCAAGGAAAGTCTGAGGTAGAAAGAACCAGTTTCATGCTACCTAGAAAAGCATGGAGGAGTTGTGTTGCCAATGTACTTCAAACATGATGCTCTAACTGAAGGGTAATGTTGTGCCTTACAAATGCTTTTGGTTTTGCTTTGGATTTGATGCTTGCAACTACAAGGTTTGAGTCTAAACTGGGCAGCTGAACAGGAAAACACTTTCTTTGGCAAAAGGGCTGCATAGATTCTCAGGGAATATTTTCCTTGAAATGTCCCATGGATGGCTTAGAAGACGGAAGGAGAGCCATGTAGCATTTTGTTCAGTTGTAGTGAAAAATATACCATAAAACTCTTCTCATCAAAATGTGAAATCAGATGTACTGTAGTTAAAGGGTTTATTTTTTAAAAGAATAAAAGAATTGTATTGAGCAAATGCCAGCATTGTAATACTTCACCATTATTAAGGGCTGATACAGTAATAACCATGTTAATCTCATCAAGCAGATTCTTTGTAAAATTCTGCTTCTGCCTCTTCAGCAGTGATCTTGAGATATAGAAGACTTAAAGCAAGAGCTAACAGAGTCAGACAGAAACAAACCTTGAAATTGTGTCAATTAATTAAGAAGCTCTGGCTGTGTATGTCGTTATGTTCTGGTTTTACTCTATTGTTTTGCTGTTTGATGACTTGTCTCTTGAACAGCTGCAAGATAGGCACATATTCTGAAGGTGTAGTGAGCCTCATTTGAAAAATTAGTCATAGACAGCCTGCATGTGCAAACTATAATTTATGCATAAACATTAAGCATCCCCTAAGCTCCTTGAAGGAATTTGTCTTTGCCAAATACGTGGTGAGCTTGTGCATTTAAATTAGCTCTCAGACCCATACATTGCAACTGTCGCAGCAGAGCAGTGCTTTCAGGTAGCCTTAGTGTTATTTGGAGATGAAGGTGACTGGCTAGATGTTTAACAGTATATTCACAGAATTACTCCGCAGCAAATGAGCATGCGGAATGGCGTGTATTTAGCCTGAAAACCAATATGTGTGTTTCTCTCCAAAGCCTGTGTTTGTTGTACTGTTCTTGCTAAGGGAGCAAATCATGACATGGGTGTTTTGCCATGGTCTGGTCACTTGGACCCTTGGTGGCCATTCTGGGCCTGCCCCACTGGCCTAGCTGTTGGGTTGGTCCCTGCCCCACTGGCAGCCCCTGCTCAGGTCTCCTTTTCTCACTAGAGCAGCTGCCAGACACTTATGGGTTGTCTTCTGCAGAACATCTTCATGAGGGAGTTTATGTACCATGTCTGGTGAAGTAGCGAGGACTGAGAGGATGGTGCCCTCATTCTACTTACGTGTATTGACTTCCTGGTTTGATATCAGCTCCTGGTATTGCCAGCCCTGAAAGTTCACCTATAGGATCGTGAAGATAAGAAGTCTTACAGTGCTGTGCTTGGGGACTTAAAAAAAAAGTAGTTTTCTGTAAGAAAGAACCCAAAGCAAACCATAGATGAATGTTGTTAGCAATGGGGAGCCCTTTAGGAGGCTGTTAATGAACAGACAAGAGTTCATAATTCTGTCATCAGAAAAGATGTCAGCTGTAGTATAAAGCCTTTACGAGCCATGAGTGAAAGCAAAAGCAGCAATTATTTTTTTTTGAAAAGTAGTTCAATATGACAAAAATTGTGATATGTAGACTTGTAGATGTCAGGAAAAATCCTTGCCTGTTTTTGTCAAGGCTGATGACAGTGTTTTGAAAGTATTCCAGGAAAAAAGCCATCCCAACAAAGGAAGGGGCTGCCACTAGATAGGAAGAATATAAACAACTCACAGGAAATAAAAGGTGCTGCTATGATGGTTTTGTATTTACAAAGAAATGCAGTGATGTACTCAAAAACTTGTGGGAAATTGAGTCATATGAAAATGTTTTTAACTTTTTAATGGGGAACAGATTTGGGTTAAGTAACTTTCCAAAAGTAGTAGATTCCAGTAAGGTGTTTGGTGCAAAGATTCTGGGCATCTGGTTAAAAGTACTGACACTGCTTCCTGTCAAAAAAGATCAGTCTAATGAATCTAGAGTGGGGTAACTGGAAATTATCCGTGGAGGTGTTCAACGACTTGTCCTGTGTCTCATATCCTGCAAGAACCAGTTCTCATTGTTTATGCTGTTATGCATTTTTTATTAATGATGTAGGAGATACATGAAGGCAATTGCAGACAGTTATTTTTGCAGAAAAGCCAAATATTGATCTGATAGTAAATACCATACTATGCAATTCTTTATAAATTATATTCATCAACATAGTTTATAAGAACAGTCTGGAAAGTCATGTTTCTAAAAGCAAAGAGTATGTAACTTTCAAAAAAAGTTTGGATACATAGCAGATGGGGAACTCCAGAGATGTTACAGCAGGAAGTTGTGCAGTGGAAGTCATGGACATGTTAAGGGAAGAAAGCAGGAAGGTATATGTGTGTGTGTATCATTCTGTTTACTGGAGCACAATGTTAGGATTTGTGTCAAATTACCTTTAAAAAAATGTTTGAAGGTTTTTGAGGGTTTAGAGAAGAGAGTGTAGAAAATACTCAGGAGCAGGAGATTTATGGAGCCAAGTCTGTTTACCTGATCAGAAAGAAAATTGAATTATCTGATCAGTGTTTAACTTCACTGGGAAAAGACTGTGGACATTAATCTTGAGCGGAGACAGATATAACAGGACCAAGACTTCAAAGTAAGAAATACAGAACACATTTTTAACAGTTTTAAACAGTTCAGCTGATTAACCACTAGAACAAACAGCTAAGGAGTTGATGAATTCTCCATCTCTTTATGTCTCTGTAATCAAGATTGAATACCTTTCTTGCTGTGTGTGAGTAAAATGCAATTTATTGGTCTCAGTACAAGTAATAAGGGTGGTGGAGGTTACTAATATAGGCTACATTTAAGGGGATAATAATGCCTAATTTTTTAAAAAAAACAATTTCCTCTCCCAGTTAGGAGTCCAAGTTAGCTTTAAAAAAAAACAAATTTACAGCTGCTTAACATTGTGGGTGTATTTAAGAGAACGTTCATGAGATCTGGGTAAACAGTACAATAATTTGCCAAACAAATATCCTGTTGATCACCATCTCTATATGGCTGATAGATCATTGTGTGATCAGGAATCACAAGATTCCTGTTTTGCAGTTCATTTCTTTATACCTTTCAAGGGCAGCTGAAAATCATATTTTGTCCATATTTATTTGTAAACTTTGTTGTGAAGCTGGATTGCATGTATAGGCAATTGATTCTAGAACTCTTACTGCTTACTTACTGGCCTGCTCTATCAAACTTGCTAAATAAATAAGTAGACATGTGCCACAGGAATATGGAAACAACCCAACCCACAGAAAAGTAGAGTTCTATATTCAGCCCCCTCAATGACATCGTAAGGGGCAAAAATGGGGTTTGACAGAACAAGAACTCAAGTAACAGTTTGACGGATACCACTGAAAATCCTCAGTTAGAAAATCAAGGGAGGATGACACTTGTTAGCCATCTACTGGGGTCCAGATTGACTTGTTCAGAGAAGAAAGGAGTTCTTAACCCTGTAGTACTGAAAGGCACCACAATTTTTTAATCCATATGGATTGTATGCTCTTTTATCCCTAGGACTTAAAAATCTCAGCTATAATTTGAGCAGTGAGGGGAAAGCAGAGCCCCAGAGAACACGGATAGTCAGGAAATAGTCTTGTGTACATCAGTCTCGTGTGCTGGTTGTAAGACCATGTTGGTAATATGTCAGGGAAAGACATTTGTGAGCAAATTTTCATTATTGCTATAGCACAGCAGTTTCTCTTTCACCAGAAGCAGGTACTGTTATTTTTAGTCAGAAGACTTTTAAATGCTGCATCTTGACCTGCATTCAGAATTACTTTGGCTTATTTCTTACAGGTTATAGCTCTGAGGATGGCTTCTCTGTCTACTACTAATAGGCAAGTGTTTTGTCTCAGTCAGCCTTGTATGTTAGTTCACCTAGTTTTTGCTGTGTGGCTTTTCTAGCTGAGAGAATAGTACAGAATGTATTATCAAATAAAAAGCCTCATAAGCAGCAATCTTGATTTGCTATGTTTCTCACACTGTTTCAGTCTACAGTAGTTTTAGTGCGCATCAGGCACTACAATCTGATTAGTAGTTGGGTTTGATCCTTTCACTATGCAAATTATAGCCACCAGAGATAACAAAACATGAAGGAAGAGGTGTTCTTAAATCCGTTGCATTTCTTGGGCTCTTTCAGCAGAAAGAGAGGGAATAATGTATTTGCAACTTTTGTATTTAGCTAGCTGACAGGACCAGCCACAGTCTTCATAAATAGTTGAGATTCAGGTTCTTTCACAGTTGTCTTTTAGTGAAAGAAATAAGAATTAACAGTCTGGTGAAATGCAGTATGTGACTTGATAACACATTAACAGACATCTGGTAACTTCAGGACAGATATGTGAGCACTCCCAGGCTGCATGGTGGAGAGGGTGGCTGAAGCATTTAGGTATAGCTGGGTGCGGCAGGATATTTTGCAGCGTGCTTCACCAGTTGCAGCTCTCTAAAGCCACCTCTGGTTGTAAACTTCTCTTTTGTACAGGGGAAGTGGAGGAAGGAAAAAAATCTTTGGAGAGAAGTTCTGATATGATGAACAGATTCGCCAGGACCTTTAAGCAGAACAGATTAGTGGTCTGGCCTGGAGAGAAAAAGGAGGGGAAATATCTCGTCTCTCCTGCTGTCCTCTACAAAATAAGGGCATTCTATTTTCCCTTTTCTCTTATGATTCTTTAGCTTGTAGATGACTTTACCCTGCTTCGTATGAAAACTTTATCTGTTACCTTTTCTACTGCTTTCTTGAAAACTATTGCTTTTCTATTTGACCTTTTGCCAGCCTGCCTAGGTTTCAAAGACCAAAGAAGTAACCTGGACCTTGAGTGTCTGCCTTACTGCATGCATGGAATCCCAGCAGAGTCATAGGAACGTAGTCAACTAGGTTGTATTTACTGGCCATGGTATTACAGGAGCACAGTGATGTAAAATTGGAGCTAAGAGCACTCACCTTTTTGCAAGCTATTACATGATAATTATTACCAAATGCTGACCCGTCCTGTACATCACGAAACAGCAGATTTCTGTTATATAAAGAGCAGCTTGCAAAAGTAAGCTTTCATTATAGAAAAATGTCCACTCGTTTTGCAGGTTTTCTTTATAATTCAGCAAAATACTTCCATGAAGCACTGGTGGACTGCATTAGAAATAAAAAAGTACCAGCCCCATGGATGTGTACTTGAGGTCACCGTCTTTTTTGGCATATCTGTTTCTTTCTCTGACTCATTCATGAGCTTTTACAGCTGCTTTTCCCTTCCTCACTGGTTCAGAGTTCTGTGTTTTGTGCTTAGCCAAAATTAGCTTCTCTTCTCTGCCTATGAGAAAATGGGAAATTCCTGTTCAGTTTTGAGGTGGAGTATAATCAAAGCGGGAAGGGTTTTTCTCTTCTGCAGAGTTCAAGCTATTCCCTTGATCTAGTTTTCCGGAGTAGGAATTCAGTGAAAAGCTGTCACAGATAAAATGGGCAAAATTAAAATATACTGATGTAGGAGAACTTCACAAGGTTAAAATTAAGCGTATAACACCAATAAAAACTAAGGAAAAATATGTAGAATTCTAAACAAAATATTCGATTTCCTTTTAGGTTAATATTTTTAGAAAACTTCCATTTCTGGAAAAGTCCAACATTTTCAACATGTTCTGTGTCTTGATTTTGTCTTTTCATTTTCAGTCAACAACCACCGAAACTATGGCTAAACATTTAAAAAATATTAGCCTACTCTTGCCTAAGTTGGAATGCATTTCCCTGAAGTCCTCTGAAGAGTCCTTGCAGCTCTTGCTTTATTTGCCAATCTATATTTCCCACATCGTACTCAGATGTTGAATAGGTTACTGTATATAACTTCTTCAGATGTTTTTCTAATATACACAAAACCTTGAAGATGTTAGATGTCAGTAAATGTGTATATATTTCTGTCAAGTTGTTCAAGGAACTGATTAATTTTGGAGGCCATACTAGGCAAATGCCCGAGTGCAAGCCTCATCAAAATGTTCTAGAGTATTGACAATAGCATATGCTTTGCACAGTATTGCTGCCATAATAATTTCATTCTTCTTACAAGAAATTGTGGATATTTCATTTTAAATTTTAGGAGCGTCTTCTACTGTCTTTACTGCCGGCTCACATTGCCATGGAAATGAAAGCAGAGATCATTCAGAGGCTACAAGGTCCCAAGGCAGGCCAGCTGGAAAACACAAACAACTTCCACAATTTGTATGTTAAAAGGCACACCAATGTAAGGTATCGTACTGTCAAAAAATGTATGAACAACATTCAGAGAAATTTTGAAAAGAAAGTTAAGGGAGTAATTAAGAAAATAACTGTTTTAATATGTTTAATATGTTTTTCAAAACACTCATGTTAATATCAATTAATTTGATCAAATGCTAACAATTCCATGTTCCAGAAGAGCAGCAAAAGTGATAAAGGAGTTGTTTAGAAAAAGGCACTCATTAACTGGTTTTCTTCATAATGCCTTGATTTTTCAGGTTAAATTACCAAATCCTGCTTTCATGTGCACCATCAAAACTGTAGTTCATGTCAGTTTCATTATTCTGAATTTGTAATTTTCTTACCTGGAACAATTCATCAGGTTTTATATAATGTATGTAGAGGCAGCTATATTACATATTACTTAGCAGTGTCTGGTTTGGGTACTGGCATACCTTTGTGAAGTCTGGAATGCCTGCTTCCAGGTTTTGCTGTTGATTGCTAAATCTGAGTTCTGCAGATGGAAACTGTGACGAAGTTTCTGTTCATTTCTGTTGCAGCATTTTGTATGCTGATATTGTGGGATTCACTCGCCTGGCCAGTGACTGCTCACCAGGGGAATTGGTGCACATGCTAAATGAGCTGTTTGGCAAATTTGATCAGATTGCAAAGGTGGGTTTCTACTGGGCTGCTACGGTTAGTTTAAATAAGGACGTCATATTTAAAACGTTTTTTCTTCTTGAGACTCTTTTACCTTCAGGCAGTCTTTCTGAGGCTTTGGCAGGAAGACTAGACTTGAAGCGTGTGAAGGAAAAATCTGGCTCTGCACTGAGTGCAGCAGTGTGTTTCTGCCAGTGTGACAATCTGTGAAACCCAAGATAGCTCTCTAACAGGACCAATAGAGACAGCTCATGGAGCCCAGTAAAGCCTAATGGCAGATGAACTGCTCTTTAAATAGATTTTTTTACAGTAACAAGGATTAAGAAACTCAAGAAAGAAAATTGATACAATCAGTTTTCAGATCTCGGGAAAAACATTTAAGAGGCTGGAGGGCAAGAGAGACAATATTGACCGAAGCAATTTTAATTACTGACCACAGCATCTTGTTTATTCAAGAAAAGATTCAAATACAATCAGAAGATTTTGTCCTTTTTATTTAAGTGCTACTTTTATAAAAATGCAACAAATTTCATGCTGTGTGTGAAGGTGAAATCAGAAACACTAAAACATAAAAATTTTCTGTGTTATTAGTTCAAAAACTATCACCCAGTATTGGTAAAAAAATAAATCTTTACATTGCCTTAGAATACAAAAGATAGAAATATGATTATGATTGATAGTTTCAGGAAGTATTCTGTGTCATATTACATCTTCAAAGTTATAACTGTGGAAGGCTAGGTCTTTTGATTTCGTATTTCAAACAGTAGGACTTTGTTTAGATTGAGTACGTGATACTTTGGCTCACTTCTTTAATCTAAAGTGTGAATACCACTGCAGATACATGTTTTTCAGTAAACTTACTTCCTGGTTTTGCCCATTAAGGACCATATGAGCTCCTTAATGCAATCATCCATACAAAACTCTTTGACAGGACTCCTTTTTTAGCTTATTTTTCTCAGCTTTTCTACTGGAACAAGCTTCAGTAGAATGATTTTGCTAACAGTATTTAAGTCAGCCTTTGTAATCATAACCCTGAATTTATGTAATTCAAGTGAAAAGTGATGATCTCAACTTGCTTTTTCCTCCAGGAAAATGAATGTATGAGAATTAAAATCCTAGGTGACTGCTATTACTGTGTTTCTGGACTACCTATATCTCTTCAAAATCATGCCAAGAATTGCGTGAAAATGGGATTAGACATGTGTGAAGCCATTAAGTAAGTGCTGAAATTTTTGTTAAATACTCAACAATTAAAACTCTGTCTTTTCTCTCATTATTAAAACTCTGTCTTTTCTCTCATTTGCTGTGCTACTGGTTGAAACATTCAGAACTGAAGTAGTTGGTGTGTTTCACTACAGGGTCCTGCAGGGTAATATTGATGTCAGCCTCAGCAAAGAAATATTGGGTTGTGCCAGGCTATGTTGTCACTATACCATAAAGATGATTAAGGGTCTGGAGCATTGTTCATATGTGGGAAAGCTGAGATAGAAGGGACTGTTTGTCCTGGAGAAGAGAAAGCGGAGGGGGAAAGATCTCATCAGTGCATTAAGTACCTAAAGGGAGAGTGCGAAGAAAAGGAGCCAGGCTCTTCAGTGGTGCCCAGTGACAGGATAAGAGATGATGGGCACAAACTGAAACACAGGAGGTTCCCTCTGACAATCAGGAAACATGGGGCTTTTTTCACTGTGAGGTTGACTGAGCACTGGACAGATTGCCGAGGGAGGTTGTGCAGTTTCTAGCCTTGGAAGCACTCAAAATCCAACTGTTATGGCCCTAAAGAACCTCAGTATTGTAGTTTACTTGTTAAGCAAGGTTCTGATCCTGTTGGCTAATTTAGAAAATATTTTGTGAGGAAAGGACAATTAAAATATCTTCCACATTTTTTTTTTTTTTAACCAAAGTCAGATAATTCACTGCCTGTAATTCATACCTGAAGTTCTTGTTATCTTTTAGGAATTAAAGTACTGTAAATGGCTACTTAAAGCAGTTATCATTAATGGCACAGACATTAGAAAAGCTAAGTTTCCTTTGACTAAAATTATAGTATATCTAGGTGAGTTACACTTTGCAAGAACATATATCATGTGAAGGTCTGGATATTTGGTAGTCATCTGTGTGATTTTTTTTTTTAAAACAAATTGGGCTTTGGTTTTATAACTTGGTATGCTTTTCTGTAAGTTTCATGGCCAATTTTGATGGTTTTGCCCAAATCGCATTTATGACTGGCCAGATAGCAAAGTAAGAAATTACCTCATCCTTTTGAGGTATATGTGTGGTCTGCACATCATCATGAAATGGATAGTCATGTGTTGCCTCAATTAACTAAACAGGTATGCAAAGGTGATTCCTCTGATACTTAAATACTACCCTCATATGAATGTAATTGTAGTCACAAGAGGGTTTTGGCTTTCAGTTACCTGGTCTTGTGATTTGATCCATGGTAATTTCTGTATGGGCAGGTTCATTAATGTAAATTTTGCTCTTTTCCTTTCAGGGTATTCATGGAAAAGGTGTAGTATTTATGGAAACTAGGATTTTGATCTCCTTGCTTTAGGGATCTTTTGTAAAACTAACCTCAGTACAGGAACTGGGCTGCTGCATTTTCTAAAATGTTTTTGTTTCATCCAGAAGACTATGTTTGATTCACTCTGTCTAAAATATCCTTTGTGTCAGATATGAGGGGGGTTTATATTCAGTCACTGAGTTGCAAACTGACTCCTCAGTGTGTAAGTTACTGAAATAAAGCAGTTTGCTGTTTAGGTTAACAGTTCTGTAGAGATTTTACCACCTGAATATGGTTTTGTGTTCCATTCTTTTTGAAGCAGAAAGGAGGAATTCTACCAAACTTCTGGGTGATCTGTAGTACAAAGCATTATTCCATTTTGTTTCCTAATGATGTGTCCATTTGGAGGAATTCAGCCTCACTACACTAGGGATTGTTTCCCGTTAAATGTGTTAGTAGTCCCATTGATTAATCGCTTTGTTTCCCTCCTCTGTGTTGGGACAAATCCACTGTTTCTTATAGTCTGCAGCATACTTGCCCAGGAGTGGTATGCTCACCTTATCAAACCATAGATGCCAGTGCTGCTGATGATGTTGAGAGCTGGCCACCTTAACTGGGTGCTTTAAGGCTATATGTTAAGCTTTTTGTTAAGGAAAAAATTTGTTTTTTTATGTATGAATATTATGTACTGTTTTCCTTCAACCCAGCTTCCATGCCCTTGTCTGTCTGGTGACTTCTTAGTTTAAATGCTCTCAACCACACTTTCTCAAAGACTGTCCTTGACTTGCTAGTGTGAAATGAGTTCTGTTTCAGAGGAAAGTGAAACAGTTGGATGAGGTGGTTATACCAATTTGTAAGCTAGATACAAAATAAAATATTTTTGTAGGTGAGATTTCATTCCTGAAGCTCTGAGCCAAAAGGCAACTATGGTTTTAAAGCAGGCAATTTGCAGGAGACTAAATGCTCAAGGCTCACTGAATGTGTAGAAGTGCGTTCAGACAGGTGAGTCATAGACACATTAGTCCAGAATTACCAATAAATAAAGCTCAGGTAAATAGGGTAGATGCTTTCTTAATGACCAAAACTCTTGCTTGTGTGAAGTAAAGTTGCTGTAACTACCTACCAACTACAGCTAACCATGCCTATGAAAAATATAGAAACCTTACAAACTCAAATTTCAGGCTGCAGTAGAAAAAATACAGTCTTGATGAGTATTTTGACTGCCTAGCCATGATGGGCATACAGACTGTGGTGTGCTAAGGGAAACCAGAGAGACCGTGGGAGCAGAAAATGAAATAATAATGGGAAATTTCAGATGTACTTGTGTAGGTAAGGCAGGTGTCCTATGGGGGTGTGATAGATTACATTCTTAGACGCAGTCAGTGCCTGCATAGTCATAGCAATTGTTCAGGGAGCAGAAGAGAGAAGTAGTAAACCCTAATTTGGTCCAGAGTAAAACTTGTAATTTAAAGTCTTCTATGGTTTCTTTAATTTGTGGGACAGAAGAGAACATTAAGTTCTGGCACATATTTTACTTGTTACCCTCCTTAACTCCTAAGAGCTTGTTATAAAACAGACTTTATGGCTTGTGCTGCAGAATATGGCAGGGCAGCCATTCAACAAGCAGTCCTAGAGGTTAAATGTTCCTCTCTCTTCTCTCTCTTCCGCTTTTCCCGGTTTTATAAACACTTTTTTTTTTTTTTCCAAAGTTAAAAGCTTGTGCCATATTCCTTTTGCAGAGCAAAGTGGTGTTTGTAATTTGCTGACTGCTTACGAAGCTCATTTACAAACAGTTCGTTTTCACGTGTGCCAGCTACTTGAGAGCAGTATAAAATGGCAAAGTGAAAAGAAATGCCAATAAACACTTGAAAGAGACTGAAGGAATTCAAAAAGCTTCTTGTTTCATCTTCTTAATAACTTCAAAACACAGTTTAATAAAATACTTTGTCATGCTCCCATTATTTTTAATTTCCCAGAAAAAGAACACTTGAGTACTACTACTTAAATGTAGGATTTACCATATCAAATTAAGCCTCTTAAGTTCTATACCCCCTTTCAAAAACATAAGAGAAACAGGCCAGATTAATTCTGTAATGACTATTCTTATCGTTGAGACTGAAGATGTTGCTAGAACTATGAACCTGACTCATATATAGGAGCCATTTGCATTTTTTATCCCCTGTAAGTGAACCAGCTTGTAGAATATCCTGAGGTGATGTGGTTTTCATCCTTCCTCTTAGATATGACAGATATGAGAAGGTCTCCAACATAGATATTAGGGTCTTGAGATAGAAGGGCACATACCAGTAGTTCCAGATCTCCAAGAGCTTCCTGTGGAACAAAAATAGTCTCTGTGTTCTACCATGAGACCAAATATTTCCACTACTTAGTTCATCCCTCCCAAATAATTTCAGATGATAATAAAAGAAAGGACTTCAGTCATGGACTTGAGGATTAATATTTGCTACAAGTAGTTGCAAATATAGATAATGGGAAAAGTAAGATACAAAAATAATGCTAGCATAAAAAGAATGGAGGCAATGTTAAAAATAAATAAGAGTCGTTACTGATAATTTGACTGATAAACGAAAACAAAGGCCTTATTATGTATGCTAACATGTTTTCATCTCAACTGCAGGAAAGTGAGAGATGCAACTGGAGTTGATATTAACATGCGCGTAGGAGTGCACTCTGGGAATGTGCTTTGTGGTGTCATTGGACTACAGAAGTGGCAGTATGATGTGTGGTCACATGATGTTACTCTGGCAAATCACATGGAAGCTGGGGGAGTGCCAGGGTAAGAGCCTTCTCTGTTAGCTTTGGTACACGTGGACTTCTGTATCACAGAGAACTGCATAGGTGCCATGTCTTCAGCCATCAGTATTGAGCGCAAATCCCGAATTAATTCTTACTGCTCTTAGAAAAAAAAGGGGCACTTAGTAATTCCTGTGATTTAAGGAGTATTTCTTTGTGGATGCAAACTTTTAGATTTATAGCCATTAGAACTAAAAATGAGATTAGAATGACTGTAAATGAAGTAAGCAGCATATAAAAAGTTTATCAAAAGTTAGTAGAAACAGTTGATCAGGTTCAAATTATGGTTTTGATTGGTGTTTGTGATTCTGTCATTCTTTCGAAATATAATTTCAGCCGTGTTCACATCACCTCAGTCACCTTGGCACATTTGAATGGAGCTTACAAAGTGGAAGATGGGGATGGAGATGTGAGGGACCCGTATCTGAAAGAGCATAATGTTAAGACTTACTTTGTAATCAATCCTAAGGTTGGTAGCACTTTTATTTTGTTGCCTGTCATAGTTATATTTGAGCAGGACCACCAATCTCTCTAGTGAATATTTTTAATTCACTACCAGAAGATATTGATCAGAGCTATTACTAATGCCCACAGATACATAATGCTTGCATTGCAAATCTTTCCCGGTTTCAGAAATAAGTCTCTGATATTTCCCAGCAATATCATTAAGAATTGCAGGTTCTTAGTATCTCTCCATTTTTAAGTTCCTAAGCATGGAGGTAAGTGGTACGAGACAATGCATTACTACTTCAAAAAGTAATGAACACCAAGGCTGATATCACCTTTTATTCTCTGTCAACCAGGGAGAGAAGCGAAGCCCTCAGCATCACATTAGACCTCGACATACTCTTGATGGAGCCAAAATGAGAGCTTCTGTCCGCATGACCCGGTACCTGGAATCTTGGGGAGCAGCCAAGCCATTTGCACACTTGCACCACAGGGACAGCATGACCACTGAAAACGGCAAGATTAGCACAACAGTAGGGGCCTACTTATGTCATTTCGTACAATTTAGCAATATTTGAAAGGAAAAGGGTGCTCACTGCTAAATATGTGGATATTTCTCAGAGAAGATACACACGATTGTACAAGGCATAAACCCAGTGAAGTTGCTGGGAGCTCTTCCCTTGGCTTCTGAGCTTTAGGTTAGACTCTGAAGAGCCATGTCTTGCTACAAGTGCATCTCTGAATTATAAGGAGTGCAACATACTGACTAAAGTACAGAATCGGACCCTCTGCATGGGAGCCCCAGTCACAGCATGAAGAGTGGCTGCTATTCACCCTGCGGAAAGACATTTTGAACATAAAGCCAGAATGCAACACCTCTGGGAAAGAATACTACTGATACAGAGGAATTCCCTGAGATTTATTGGCTATTTAGACACATCCTCCATTTAGAACATGGCCAAACCTAGAGAATATTCAAACCCAAATTTTGAATATTCTTGTGGTGCCTGGGGTGGACTTTATTAGAAAATTTCTCTGGGAACCAAATCCATACTCACTATAACATCTGCCTTTTGAAAGGGCACTAACCACTCATCAGCTGTGGCTGATGGCCTGAGTTTCATAGCACTGTCTATACTGCAATGTTACATCTCTTACACTGAAAATATTTCTTTTTAATTTTGCTAACACTATTTTACTGCTGTCAGAGAGATGCTGTCAGTCCACAGCTTGTACATTGTTTTATCTTCTGCATCTAATTCTAATAGTTTTCAACATTGGCATTCAGTTTTATTCCTGTTACATATGAGAACATAGGATGGAGCCACCTAACCCATCTTGTTCAATAAATACAGTGCATCAGAATGTAGATTGTGACATGTTCATTATGAAAGTATCCAGCCATCACTATTAATCACAAAATAAATGTGACTGTGATGTGATGGCTATAAAAAAAAAAAAAAAAAGACCATTGCTTGTATTTGGCCACACAGATCTGGTTTGTTGTTTTGGGTTTTTTGTTTTTTTTCAAAAACACTTCACATTGTTTTTTGCTGAATCTTGCAGGAGTTTGGGTTACATTAAAAAAGTGGAGACTTTGAAGCAGTGACTTTCTAGTAAAACAAACATCCTTGGATTCAGACTATTGTGTTAGTTCCTTAGTGTTTATAACAATAGATCAGTTTGTCTCCAGGTCACTCCATCTAGTGAAGTGATGGTTCCCTGGCTGGATTTTTCTTTTATGTAGTTTTAATCTAATGCTGAAAGTATTTGTATTGGAAGCTTTTCTCCTTACTTGATGCTGTTTTCAGCACTATTTTTAAAACAACTTAGTTTTGTCAAAGTCTGTTATAGCTGATAGATATTTTCTTTTTTTTTTTTTCAGGATGTTCCCATGGGGCAGTATCATTTTCAGCGCTGCAGAGAGAGGTAAATTAATTTTTTAAAGTTATTTATTCATATAAAGTCCATATAAATACATACATATTCATAGGCATTCATATAGATATGTATATAATGCATGCTTTCAAATCTTGAGGGCCATTTCTCACCAAAACTATTTTTTCAGCTGATACCTCTTACATAGAGAAGGGCTATAAAAACAGTTTTTTCAGACATGTTACTTAAGAATTGTGAATACACTTCCTGCTAACAAATACCATTATTCTGAATTAGTATAAGTATGTTGATGGGCTGTTTCTCTAAACAAGCCAATTGCTCTATCAGTGAGGAGAAAATTATATGCAGGAAAATGGAGAGGAGGCACAGAGGGGAAAGAAAGAGGAAGATGGAAAGGGTTGCCAATAATTTGTGTTACAACAGCTAATAATATGTACTAAAAGAGACATTTTCTATATTTTGTTAGTTGCTTTGTATTTGCATTGTGTTTTATCATTTCAAAGTCTATAGTATGTTTACAGTAGTAAACATTTGAAAGCTATTTTGTGGTCTTCCTGTAGTGCTCTTGCTACAAAAGATGTTTGCAAAATCACGGTAGCTTTATGTTTTCATTTACCTGCTTAGTACTTCAATGACTAGGGTAAGAGACTGAGAAAAGAAAACAGTCTTGAATGACATCTGCTTAAAAAACAAGCTTAGCACTGTCAGAAACCTGGGATGATTAATTTCTATTTTAATGACCTGATAACAATTCAGATAATGTCTTTCTTGGAAAACTGGAAGTAACATCACAAATACTGTAAAAACATTTGAAAGAAAGCTTTTAAAAATTGTGGGTTCATTGTCTTTGGTTGTGCAAATAAATCATTCTGTCTATTCCTTCCCTGTCTCTCTACTTGGTAAATGTCTCCTCAACCAATCCCGGGTTACCAGAGAACTATGCAATTACCTAAAATAATGCTAAATTCCAGAATATGAACAAGTTTTGACTGAATGTGCATGATAGTAATAAAAGCAGTCTCTGATTTTAAAACTGAACATTTGCACTTGGACAGTACATCAAAGGGACTTCTACTGGCTTTATGGTAAAGATAATTGTACTGTAGTATATGCAAATGCAGTTCTTTAAGATTCTGAGATGTTCTTGCATTTGGTTTCTATATTCCTCTCCAAAATAGATCCAAAAGTTGCAAATGTTACCATATGTCTTGATACCATATTACAGAAGGATCTTCTAGAAACTGTTGCTGGAGTCTAATGTCCATTGTGAGGCATATAGCTAGGATTCTAGACAAGCTAATTAGTCATTCCCACAGGAGAGAGCTGAAATAATCAGCACTTTAAAAATCAGTTTTTTATTAGGATATGAAAATGTGGGTTTTAAAGTCTGAATATAGTCTTCTGGTTATGGCAGTCTTAGCTCTTATAATACTCTTATGTTGTTAGGGAGCTGCCAAGAGGATTAAGTGTGATTAGATAATGTCTCCTCATTTGTCTAGTTATTTCTCCTAGGAAGATTGTTTCATATGGGAAGAATAAGTTGTAAGAACTTTCTTACCTAAATTCTATGCCATTGAATAGGTATGAAATCAGTCGGGTTGTTTATTCTTAAGTACACTAATACAATTTCTGTATGAATTTGAATCCTGCAACAAGTTATCAGTTTGGGGAAAATAACTCAAAAACTTGACGTTGTACAAAATCCATGGTGCCTCTGATGGAGTTTAGTTTGTAGGTTAAGAAGATTTCGCTAAGCAAACATTGGATTTTTAAGTTTTCAAGAGGCAAAGGCATAATCTGGCAATATTTGAAATATTCCCTTTTTAAGGAGAGCGCAGTTGGTGAAAGGACTGATGTTGTTTGCAGGAACATACATTAGCAAAGACAAAACTGATTCTGGTGATGCTTTGTTGGGTTCATGCTGAGTCCAGTGAAAAAAGATGCTTTTTGTATTGTAGTTGTGTTATAAGTTATAAACAGAGAAACATGACATATATTTGAAACTCATTTCAGACTTGGTGCTCAGTTTTCTTATTAAAAATACTAAAATATTGTCAAGAAAAGAAGTTATCAGGCTTTCAGTGGTGAATACTTATTAAGCCTTGCTGTACTAGCCCATTATTGCTCATCATACAATTCTGAGAAGGAATATTAAAAGTAACTAGAAGAAACAGAAATGTTTTATGAGTTTGCGCATATTTCCATTCTTCTTCATAAATCCATAAAACTATGGAAACCTCTTCTTCAACCAGCATTTCTTGAACTCTCTTGGGTTGGTTTTTGTAGGTTTTTTTTTCTGTGTTTTTTTTTCTGTTTGGTTTTTGGTTGGTTGGGTTTTTTTTTTTTTTGGTCGGTTTGTTTGTTTTGTTGTTTGGGTTTTGGTGGGGTTTTTTACAAAATGTTTTCTTGTGGTTATTTTTTAGGTGCTCACTAATATGTAAACTCTAGATTTTTGTGTGTGTGTGAGACTGCAGTGTGTGCTGGGTTTGTTAAGAGCTTATTATGAGGCTCAGTGTACTCGATGCCTACAGCTTGCTATTGCAGAATAAATGTCATGGTTTAAACCCAGATGCCACCTAAGTACCATGCAGGCACTCACTCATCCCTTCTTCCTCCTCCCTGGGCAGGATGAGGAAGAGAATCAAAACAGAAATAACAAAGGGGAAGAATATAAAACTAGAAAGAGAAAGCAGGGATGCACAATTGCTCACCACCCACTGACCGATACCCAGCCTGACCCGAGTAGCGATTGGTCCCTTCTGGGTGACTCCCTCCAGTTTATATACTGGGCATGACATGATGTGGCATAGTTTGGGTCCCTTCGGCTAGTTTGGCTCAGATGCCCTGTCTCTGCTTCCTCCTTGCTTCTTGTGCCTCTCCTTACTGGCAGAGCATGAGATGAAAAGTCCATGATCAGGGTAAGTGCTGCTGAGCAACAACTAAAACATAAGTGTGTTATCAGTATTGTTCTCAGACTGAAGCCAAAATGGAACACAGTACCAGCTACTAGGAAGAAAATTATCCCAGCTGAAACCAGGACATTAAACCAGGACATCTGGAATATTGTGTCCAGTTCTGGGCCCCTCAGTTCAAGAAGGACAGGGACCTGCTGGAGAGAGTCCAGCGCAGGGCAGCTAAGATGATTAAGGGAGTGGAGCATCTCCCTTATGAGGGAAGACTGAGGGAGCTGGGTCTCTATAGTTTAGAGAAGAGGAGACTGAGGGGTTACCTTATTAGTGTATATAAATATATAAAGGGGGAGTGTCACGAGGATGGAGCCAGGCTCTACTCAGTGGCAAACAATGATAGGACAAGGGGTAATGGGTACAAACTGGAACACAAGAGGTTCCACTTAAACTTGAGAAGAAACTTCTTCTCAGTGAGGGTGACGGAACACTGGAACAGGCTGCCCAGGGAGGTTATGGAGTCTCCTTCCCTGGAGACATTCCAAACCTGCCTGGCCACATTCCTGTGTAACATTATCTAGGTGTTCCTGCTCCGGCAGGGGGATTGGACTAGATGATCTTTTGAGGTCCCTTCCAATCTCTAGCATACTCTGAAACGTGAAACTGTGACATTTTTAACATTAAAAAATTATAAAAAAATTTATTATCCTCAAAAGTTTATGCCAGACATCACCTTTTGTTTAAAAGTTGTTTATTAACAATATAATGATTTTGCAGAGTAACTGCTCACATTTTTCATTTCAGAACAAAATCACAGAAAAGAAGGTTTGAGGAGGAACTGAATGAGAGAATGATCCAGGCCATTGATGGAATCAATGCTCAAAAGTATGTATTTATCCTTTGTTGTCACCTTCATTCAACTTTGACATAAATCTGCAAGAGAGGGTAGTGTTTACTATTTTTCACTCCACATGCACACAGAAGTCTGAAAACAGTAAAGGTGTCATTATCACTGGCATAGGAAGCTCTGCACATTGTGAAGATAGTCTGTACAGTAACATTTTGTACTATATGGGATAAGACAGTGTGAATCATGGTGTGACAGAGGTTTTGGCTTGTCTTGATCTTCATGGCAAAGAGATTTTTGCTCTGTAACTGTGTCTGTGCACTCGTAGCTGTAACTGCAGAATTAACTCATCTGAGAGCAGAGAAGTAAAACACGAGAAATAGCTCAGGAATCAGAATGACGTGAAAACTGATGCTTCACAATTGTCACAGAAACATCCCCTCAGAATTAGAAACTTTCCTTAAAATCATAGTTTCTGTTTCAACTGGTAAGTTCATTTCTTAGAGAAGGCTAAGCTTGATGGCATATTGAAATAGCTGGGGGAGGCAATGTGGCATGTGTTTTTAATGTGTCCCAGGAAGAACTGGAGGCAGTATTGATGTTCCCTGTTTGCTGGTGAATAGATAAGACTGAGTGAAAAATCAATACCAGTCCAAAATAAGTGTTCAGGCTTCTTGTATTTATCTGGTGAAATAAGGGAATTGCCTTTCAAAAATGTGGGCAATAATTGTGATGAACTACACATTTCCCCCAACCCTTCTTTTGTTACTTAGAATTTTAATCATCTGAGTATTGCACCTAATTATTAAAAGCTCACATGTAACATTTGAGGGTGTTTTTTTTTTTTCTGATAGCCTTATTAAAATGTACTTGGCTTTAAAAAATATTTTAAAGTAATTATGTATAGAAAAGAGTGTTGATAGTTATAGGTCATACAAGGAATATAGTGATAGAAGGTGGGTCAGATGATAGGCGAAGCCTTTTGATTATACTGGACTTGCCTAAAACAGCCTGTAGGTTCTAGTAGTTTGTATGTGTCTTCAGGTACGCTTGCCTCAGTAAGTGGATTGTAAAAATGACATTCAATGCCAAAAGTAAAACATCTGTATAAATGCATTAAAATAAAGCATTGGTATGATCATACTGTGTGTTGTTTTATCTCAGGGAATCCCTGCCTCATCTAATTAGTGCATAAAATTCCAAGAAACCTAGGGATAAAAGACATGATAAAAATGTTTCTGAAAATGTTTCAGTGCATTTTATGAATTACCTGGGGAACTGCAGAAAGAGAAGGAGAGATATTACATATCTAGAAGGCTGGATGCCACCTTCCAAAACTTAATTGTCTACCCCTATATTGATTTGCTGAATGGATCACTTAAACAGTATTATTCAGTTGATTACCTGAGAATAAGTTGTCAAAACCACTGGTTCCCCAAACAGCAAGTTGAATAATATTTTAAATATGTGAACGTTAAGTGCTCAGAAAAATAAGTATAAGACTTCTTACATTTAGGACACAAAACACATTTTTGTTTTCTTTATAATTGTGCATGTTTTTTGTGCCTCAATTTTTTGCCTGTAAAATGAAAATAACGTCGACTAGTTAAACGGATTGGTTGTGAAGATAAAGCTTTTGCTTTTGTGACTCAAGTAGCAAACATTTAAGAAAATCTGTGAGAAAACTGGTATTTCTTAATGTTTTTAAGTCTAAAGTTTGGATTGTATAGTGACTAGGTCTGTGACTGAGGAAAATTAAAAAAATCTGCACATAAAATATGGCATTAAAATTGCCATTCTTTTAAGCTTTTTAATTAGAAAATTCCATGAAAACAATTAAAACCCAAACATTCATTGCACAGAGCCGTTGTTTCTTCTACTCTGAGCTGTCAGTATGGTCTAACATCGTGGTTCTTTGCCATATGTCATCCTGTAACTGTTTGCAAGCAAATGGTTGTAATATGTGTGTCTCTGGACATTACATTCCCAGGTGCTTAAGGGCCAGTAACTGGAAGACAAGGGAATGTAGAGTGTGGATCGTAGTCCAAGACAAAGCTATAGTCCAAATGAATCATCGTTTTTAGCTAGTGTAAAGTAGTACGGTACGTACTGAAATGGTACGTCGGGTTTTCAAAGTAGTGTAGCATTTTCTCTGACCTCCCTTAGTGCTGTTCTGCTGTTTCACAAGCTAGCTTAGCTGCCTTTCCACAAAACTGCCAAGTGGCACATGCACACACTGTCAGTAACTCGGAGCATCTGGGTTGGATTCCTTCTTCTGGAATGCAGATGAAACTGTGGCATCAAAAAAGCAGGCCACTGGCCTTACTGCATGCTTCAGTGTAGTAGATTTAGCTGGTAATGCTCCTTGCAAAGTTGCATGAAGAAAGCTGTGACCTGTTTATTCATTCTTATTATTTTAGAGCACTGCACTAAAGACATGTAAATACAGATTCAAAAGAGTGAATGAGGAATAAAGAGCTTCTGTCTCTCAGCTGAGTGCTTTAGGCATTAGAGTGTAATATCATACTTTCTCCACATGTTTCCTTTCTCTGTACCTTGAACAAAATATTCCTGGCTGCAAAATGCCCATCCTGCACAGGAGAGGGATGAGCAACCATAGCTATACCACCCTGAACCTTGGTAGCTACGGGACTTTTGTAGGACTTGTGATGGATGGATAGCAATCTGCTAGCTTAATATATACCTACAGAGGGAGCTAAACTAAAGTTATTCGCTCTTTGATAAGTAGGTTACTGTGTTAAGGAGCCACACTCTTTTTTTTTTTCTCCAAGTCATGGTGGCTGCTATGTTCCATGCATAATTCGTTGTTGTCAATCAGTACAAGCCCTATAAAACCACATGCTTCTGTGGATACTGGCACAATTCAGCTGTTTCTGTCATTCCTTGAATTGCAAAGGAATGTAAACAGAAATTTGGTACCTAGCTTCCTAGGAGACATTGGAAGATACTTTGGTAACTTTTAGGCTCATTGAGGAGTCACGCAGGGCAGAATTCTTCAGCCCTTCTCTCTCTCATGGAGGTATGTGACTTTGTGCTCCCTGTTCTGTACTTACTCTCCACTTCCATTTGTCTGTGTTAAACTGTTTCCCTCATCTCAGACCTCTTGGCATCTGCAACCTAAAACCAGTAGAGTTTTTTTTTCTAAGTAGAAGTAAAAGCTCCTGAAAACGGGAGCTTGCAATGTGAAGTATAAGGCAGCATTTGCAGTAAATGGCACTACTGATTTCACATGCAATCAGGTGTGTACAGACCAAATTAGGTCTTTGGGATTAGGTCTGCAGACAGAACTTTTTGGTGGTAATGGTGATTAAACGAATCTGCCTGTCAGATACTGTAAAAAAAAAAAAAAAGAAATTAGTTACCAATTTGGAGAATAGAGTTACTATTTTTTTTCAATTTTTATAACTAAATGGAAGAAGACTTGCACTTAATTTTCATAGCTAACCAAAAACGTCCCACAAACTTAATGTTTTTTTTCCAGTAGATTGCAGCTAGACCCAAACAAAATAATGCTATATATACAACAGCCTATCATACCTGTTTCTTCTCAGAATCCTAATTATAATCAGACATAGATATGGGCCACTGCAGAGCAAACTGGAAAATAACTTCTGAATTAAGCATACCTAGAACTGGACGGGTTTTCAGCCTCTTTTTGTAGGGAAACTGATTGCACAGGAGCAGAGACAGTCTCCCAGGCAAGGAAAAAAATATTTTAGATTTCACAAATCAAAGTTAGTAGCTTACACTCTACTCCATCCACTCCTGTTCTCCCAGGACCTTAACTTAGGATATATTCCACTGCAGTTTATTGCTGCTACATTATTTGCATTGCAGCCTGTCAGTTGAGACATTCGCTTTTATTTAGAAGGCATTAACTAAACAACTAGCTTCAGGCCTAATTTAAAGTTATTGCTGGAAAGGTTGCAAAAAAAATCTAAAGCCCTGCTATTAGTGCTCAAGTTCAAATACTGCATGTTCACAGAAGCAGTCTGCTTAAATATTTTTTCTTTCAGATTTATCTAGTCCTCTTGAGGTGCAAGCAACATAACCCTCTTGAAATTTAAATATGTGTCTTTTCAAGTGTCCCTTAAAATAAATGTAAACTTTCATATTAGAACATTTCATTTTGTAAAATTTATGTCAAGCCTTTGTCAATATTCACTTCTTTTAAAACAGATTTGTCATTTTGATGGAAGTACTTATTCTATGTCTCCTCTTTAAGCAGGAAAGAAGATTTTATAATCTGTATAAAGATTAAAATCTACCTCTAGAGTACAGGGTCAAAGACAAAATCACTCCACCTATTTTAATAACGTTTTTTACATTTTCATTTGGAATAGGAGTTCATAAAGTGTAATTTATCTGCCACTCTTGCATACTATAACTGCATTTCTTAAAGGTTCCTTGTGAAGGGCTGTTTTTGTCTCACATTCCTTTATGTTTGCGGGGTATGTCACATCATTTTGGACATGAGGGAAATATCAGTGTCAGAATTACATCATATAAATCTCTCCCTTGACTGTCCTTAGGAATGATCCACATTCCTTTGACTAAACTTTTGTTTCATGTATGTGTTAGCAACCGAAGTCAAAAGGGAAAAAGGATTTTTAGATTCTGCTTTGTCAGTGCAATTTACTATATACATTGCAGTACACAAGAAGTTGCTTTATTCAAAGTTATTTTATTATTTTACAACATTTCAGTAATTGAAAAAGACAAGGCTACTTTATTTTTATGTCAGTTATAATGTTCCTTTTCTCTTCTAGGCAGTGGCTTAAATCTGAAGATATTCAAAGAATATCACTTCTTTTCTATAATAAGACCCTGGAAAAAGAAGTAAGTTATTTTTGCTGCAAATTATGGTGGATTCCTTCTTTGCCTTATCCTAAGTGAAGCTTATATCCTTTGCTTTTGAAACACAGAGCCATGGCCACAGCGCCTCTCCTGCAGGGAGAAATTTTCAAACCTTGCAATAGTATTTTAGTTAATTTATGAAAGAAACTTTATGAATGTGATGTCTGAGACTGCTTTCCTGTTTGTAGGGCTCTGCAGTTCACTTGAATGTCTTGAAATGTTCATGGTCTTGCAGAAGTGGGGATAGGTTTGATAGTCCAAATTTGATGTAGCTGGAACAACGAATTCCTAAGTTCCATCACTTACATCCATAAAAGGCATTTATCATACACCACTGGTTTTAGTTTGTTTTTTTTTTTCTCCATGTCTCAAAGATTCCACCTGTAGTAATGATAGTCTTATGATGATATGAGCTCATTAGTTTTCTCTATATGCATTGATAATCAGACTCATTGTGGAGAAGCAATACTATAAACTTTTTTCTAAGAAAAACATCTAGCTGTCTTGGATGCACCACACTTAATATTCTTCTGACCAATATGTGTGTGATAAAACATGTTTGAGACATGTATATACAGATGGACTAAATGACATTGTTTCTAGTCCTTGGAGTAATGATCAGAATGAAAGTGAAAAGAAAGCCACTGGGTTGCTAAACTCAATTTCTAAATGTTCATTAAAGCTTGGTGCACCAGTTTCAAGGGCAGAACTTGGCACTAAGCACAAAGACACAGCTGTGTGCTTGCAGTTAGAAAGCACAGCTCACACACTTTCCATTTTATGAAGTTTCCATTTTGAGCACTTCGTGCAAATAATCTTTGGTACATTTTCGTTCAATAATCAAATTTTAAATTCTTACCTTACTTGGAAAGGGTGAGTAACTTTAATAGGCCCGATACTTAGGTCATTTCCCTTAGAGTACTTAATTGGTTTCAATCTAGACACAGCTATCTTAAATAGCAGAATAACTCTGATAAATATTTCATTACTTAATGCTTTTGTCTCTAGACCGGCTAATTAGAGATTCATAAATAGATTTCTTCTTTTTTTTCAATGAAAAAGCAGATCAAATTGACTCTCCCTTAAGAATATCAAGTGTTTGGTAGTATCAGTGGACATGCAAGGCCTTTTAACACAGACATAAAATATTTCCAATTAAGTAATACTATAGGCCCAGTAAGTATCAATATGACTGCTAGCTATACTGTTGGAAATAGGACTTTTATACACACCTATAGCACATTTTACAATTTGCTGCTTTGTGTGTTCAGAAGTTTCCTGTCTAAATGACTGTAACGGTTTTTTATAACTGTATTAGCCCATTCAGTATTTATTAATAATTGAAAATCAGTTTGGGGAATTAATGACTAGGAAATTTGAAATCAGCTAAGAGTGGTTGTCAATTCCTAAAAATATTTTAAAAAATGTTTTCACTTTTTTGTTATTAATTTTTTTTTGTGGTGAAATTAAGATAGTCCTGTTCTGCAGCGGAACAAGACAAAACCACTTGACAATGTTACTTAAGCTGTTCTTCAGGAAGTACAAGGATTCAATACTATGTCTGACAATTCCTAGTCCTATGTGAGTGGATCTGTAAGTCATTGAACAATAGGAAATTTACTGTTGCTAAAGACTTCCTATACAAATCTGCATCTTTAAGCTGAAATTTCATTTGGGTGATACTTTATCTGCTTCAGAAACCATGGTTTTAATATTTGCTTTTTCTTCTTTTAGTATCGAGCAACTACTCTGCCTGCATTTAAGTATTATGTGACTTGTGCCTGTCTCATATTCTTCTGCATTTTTGTTGTGCAGATTCTGGTATTGCCAAAGTAAGTGCTCTTTAACATGTACTCATTCCTATGTATATTTGCTCAGTAATGTAAAAAATAGAAATGTATAAGTAAACAATTTTGTAATTGTCAGATTACGGAGCTCAATTCATGGAAATGAGATCGAACTGAGAAGATTGATGATTTCAGCCCATTTCCAAAGTTATGCTTCTTTCTAATTTTAAATGCTGTAAATAATATGGTGCCAAGCATTAGTACCAGCTCTTCATTCATTTTAGTTTTTCCCTCTGAATTAAAAATGTGTGATAATGACAGGAGTGAAATCTGTATGTGTAAAAAAAAAAAAAAAAAGTAATACAAGCTATAAATTTCTGAAACTAAAATTACATGTAAAATTAAAATGACAATTGGACATTGAAGTGAGACAAAGTGAATTGCAGAATCGGGACTGTGATTAAAGAAATATATTTAAAATATTACTCTGATAATACTGCTCTATCCAGCATGCAAACAGAGCATTGTTATTCATAAGACGTCTATTTTTAAAACTAATTTTAACATATAATAAATTGCTGGAATGATTATTTTCATCAGAATTTATATATTATGAGCTAATTTATATTTGTGCATATAAATCAGCTCTTCTCTCTGAGAAAGCTGGAAGACAGTTGTAATAAATAATATTTTATTAGACTTCTTGAAATAAAAATTTGCTGTTGATTGTTTGCATAGTAGAAGTAGAAATTTATATTTGTTTTATAGCAATTCTTTCCAAAGCCAACACTGTATATTCCCTGTGATACCGTATTTCTTTACTCATAGTCTCTTTTGTGCAGCACTATCAGGAGTAGTATTTATAGCCTCAGTCTTGTGTTGTAGTACTTACTCACATTTTGATTCAAAGCCAGAAAGTACTGTTAGGTCATTATAAATTGACTTTCCATACTGTAGACTTGTTTTATAACATATATAAAGTTTTATGGGCTTTTGTTCAAATGTTACGGCATTTTCTTTGCAAACAGTTTCCCAGCTGGCTTCTAACGCAGAGATACAAGCCGCAAAAGGACACTCTTCCAAGAGTTCAGCAGTAGCCTGTATATGGTTCAGTCTGACTTTGGGCATTACTATAGCAAAATATGAAATTAAGACTCATGGCTAATTTTATTTGTAATTTTGTATAATGAGCATATTTTAAAATTTCATACTGTATTTTGATTAGTACAGGAATTAATTCAGGGAAATTTGTGGTCTGTGATATACCAAAACTCAAACTTGGATCTAATGAGTCCCTTCCAGCAGTATGATTTATGAATCTGATTCTATGCTTTGATTTCAGTCATCAAAATTAATCTAAATTTATCACCTATCATACATGTAGTAAGATGCTCATTTTGTGATATCCTTATGTCTCTTAAACCATTAAAATATATCATCTACTTTAAATTAGTGAATTCTAGGCAGGTGTATTCACCTAAGGAAAGTGTCTTTCAGCTTGTAAAAGTTCATGCAATTATTACATGATCTTGTTCTAGTATCAGAGAAAAAGATACATAAGATTTTTCTTTTTCATTACCAAAATGTAAATTATCTTTTGGTCCTTTTGTGAGGCTGTGTATTGAATTGTAAAAGCAAGAGTGTAAAATCAGATTTTACTAACATGAATGGTATTCAGCTTCAAGGGATCTGTGGATTAATTTAAGAGATACCAAAATAGTAGTCAGAAAGGCAAGGTATTATACAGGCATCTGCATCTTTCCTGGAAAACTGGGAACATAGTAAATTTAAAAAAAAAAAAAAAAAGTTAGGAAATCACCAGTGTATGTAGTCATCACGAGTGTAGCTTAAATTGAACTACTCCAGTGCTGCAAATGTTATTTCCTTCCAGCAAAAAATAAATACTGAATAAATAAATCATAGCTTAGTCTAAAATTCTATCCAGCCTTTTTGTTTTATTCCAAAAATTCTACAGGATTTTTAAATGGTTATTTAATGAAAACAGGGAGATAAACTGCATTTGTCATTGAGTTTTATTGATTCACTGTTCCATTAATCTGGTTTTACAGCAGTGTGATATCATTGATTTCTATGCAGACACATCACCTGCTGCTTTAAAGTAGATGTGGAGATATTTGATGAGTTACATTCAGCAACTTGCAAGCGATAAGTAGTATCTCCAAGATCACTCAACATTTATTTCAAAGCTGAAATAATCTATTAATGTTTTAATTTTTCCAGGGTCAATAAACTGATACGGTATTTTCAGAATAAACTTTACGCAAAGTGGTAAATATAAATTTAACCCAAGTAATCAATATCTTGGGGTGAAATGTATCATGAAAAGTAAGTCTTTATTGACATTAAAATGACAGCAAATCTTGATCGTTACATTTCCTTGGACCAGACCTTCAGTTGCTCTCTAGCATTCTTGCTTTACCAAGTAACAGCAGGATGTCTAGTAATTCACGACAACCCTATGTTCTTCATTTAGGGAAGCTATGTTCTTTATTTAGGGAAAGTCAACTAACATGGAATTGATAGTGTTATCTTTTTAATGCAGACTAGTGAACTGATGAAAGTGTACCCTTGTTGAATGGGATTTACTTCTTGTGCTATTCAAGTAAGGGATTTGTTGGGGCTGCATTTAAGATTCTTCCTGTCTTCAGTTTCTGAGACTGCTGTGTTCAAGAAACTGTGTCCGTTTGTCCTGAGTCATGCCAAACAGTCATCTTGCTTTACCTATGGAAGGTGGCTAGTAGGGCTTAACATAGTATTTACAGTCAGGCACAGCTAAATTTCTTCATAGAAAAAGTAGTACTTTTTGTGTGAAAGCAGATGTGTAAAATATAATGCAGTTTAAAGGAAAGAAAACCACCATTATGAAATGTTTGTTTAAAAACAAACCAAAACCAAAAAAAAAACCAAACAATAAAAAACCAGACCAAATCTCATGCGGAGATACAATACTCAGGTTATTTTTCTTGACACTGGAAGTGCTATACAGTTAGTCTACATAGCCATTGAATCCACTGATGGCTTAGTGAAAGCATCACTCGAATTAAGAAAGAAATAGCTACTACTAGATGCCAAAAAAAGTCTGAATTCAATATAGCCTTGTATAATTGTCATTTGTAAATGCTTCATTATGATTTAATCACCTCAAGAGAATTTGCAATCAGATAGTTCAAAACATGAATGTTAATTACCTGGCAAGCTAAGGAAATTCTCTACATCCCATTAAGGGATGCATGCTGTAAGTCGCGTCTTTTCCTAAAAGTTACGGAAGTGTAGAAAGACATATACTTTCTCAATTTTTTAGTATCTTTATTTTGTAACAGGTTTTCATTTTTCAGTTAAAAAGTTACCAAAAAGACACATGTATAAATAGGATTTTTTTTCCAATCTCATACCACTGGATAAAAATTAATTATTCAAAACAGATATTTACTGATGAAACCAAAAAAATATGAAAAGGATAACCAAGATCATAAGTTATTTAGACTTGCAAGTATCTGAAGCCTAGCAAGTTCTCATATGGTTTTCTCAATTTTAAACTCTGTCCCTCCTGTAGGTTATTGTCAAAGGTTGTCCTGTCGGGGTTGCTGGTGGGGCACTGTAACAAAGAGCAGACCTTCAGAAATTAGGTCATTCCTTGAAGCATAGGAAGAAGCAGGTAAAGAGGTTAGCTGTCTCGTGGGATCACAGGTGCTCTTCTGACAAGATGGTTTGACCAAGTCTGTCAGTGCCATGCATCTAGTGACTTGTCTAATGCGTTTCATGACTCTACACAATAAAGACACAATTATTTACAGATTACTGTAAAGACCTGTACTGTTTTGGAGTGTTCCAGTGACAGGAAAATAAATGCATGTAATAGCTTTCCTATGGTCATTGCCTCAAATGAGGCTTGTTTATGGTGGTACTTACATTTTAGTATTTTTCTTCCTCTTATAGCATTTTCAGCCCACTTCTTTCTTTCTAGGAGCAGCATGGAACTATTTCAGCACAGCTTAACGAAACAGAAGTCCTGCTGTTCACAGAAAAGAAGGGGGTGTGGGAAGCAAAAGTCTTACAACTTTTTTTTGTCTGTATTTATCACTCAGATGTGGACTCTAATACAGAATTTTTACTTTTCCTTATCCTCTTTTTCTCTTTGCCTTGATAATTAGACTTTTGTTCACCTTGCTTTGTAATTCTTTTTCTTGTGCTACCTCAATAACATCACAATCATGTAAAACAGCTACAAAGACCTTTTGTTCTTGCCTGTTGCCCATGTGATTTAGAACTCTTCTCATAAGCTGTCTTTATGCCTTGTTAATTTTATTTCCTGTCTTCTCCAGTTTCTCTTACAATTATAGTTTCTTCCTCTACAAGGATGCACTCCAAACTTGACTCAAAGCTATTCTTGTGTTGAATTATTTCTTAAGTTGGAATCTCTGAGAGGTTTTTATTATTGTTTGATTGATTGTTTTTTGCATCCATCATATCAGAGAGTTTGAAATGGAGAAATGGTTACTTGAATCCTGTTGAAGGACAAATAGAAATGGAAGTGTTTATGCATATATAAGAAATAAATCTGTTAATTATATTCCTTTCTTTCATGTCTTCTGTGGCTTACTAGTTTTTAAATTCCAAAAGGTAGAGACTAGTTTTACATATTCCGATGTACAGCTTACTGTCTTAGTCTCCATGAGAACATGTATTCATAAGAAATAATAGTTTTCAAATAACCTCAAAAAAGAAACATTATTTCAAGATTAATATATGTTGCAAATTGCCAGTTGTTTGTTTTCCATCATCTGTCACATCAACCCAAAGTCTGATTAATACATAGCATGTAAGAGGTTCTCTGAATGATTGGCATGGAAGCTCATTGGTTACTTTACAAAATGCTTTTAATGGCAGCAATATGGCATGAAATTGGTTTGTGAAGCTAATGCTTTTTTTTCTTTCCTGAAAATAGCTTTTATAACACTGCGGTTAAAATGGATCAATTTTTTTTTCAGTATTTCTACATAATCTAAGGAAATTAATCATAGAGTTTTACTCCTAAATTTTTAGTATTATAGTCCCTAAAAAGCATATATTTTAATTCAAGGGAGATTTCTGAAGAAGAGAGATGCATGCTTTTATTAATAATGTATTTTAATTCTGAATTACACATTTATGGAGTAGCTAACTTAAAATGGAACATTTATTGTAGTTTTGTGGGAAAAGCAAGTGATATAAGACTTATTTCTAAAATGTCATTCCAGTATTTCTGTCATATAAGCTTTGATAAAATATTTGTTTGTGCTCAAAGTAGTTGAGAAATCTATTTTTAATTCTGTAAAAATGTCAAATCTGTGGTTAAAACTGAAGTTCTATGCTCAGGTGAGGGACTTCGTAATGCCATCTAGTTCTCTTGCTTAAACAACTCAGTTGGCCCAAAGCTTCTAATCTCTTGGCATTCATTAAACATAATTAGGCCCCACAGCATCTTTCCCTAGGCGTCCATGCTAAGTAGCTCTTGTACAGTGCCTGAAGGAGCAATTATACTCTACTGTGGTATTCATATAGAGAGATTTCCACATTTGCAGAATGAATGCATGCACGGATTGTTATTGTATCCCTGGTTTTGTTTATTGATCATACAGTGAGGCTATTTTGGCTAGGAGTTCCTATTTGTGCCACACAAAGATAAGCTAGATAGAACACTAAGAAGGATTTCAGGAAGAATATAGAGATTACTCTCTTTTTTTTTTTTAATTTAAAGTCGGATTTTGTTGGGGTTTTTTTCCATGTTTTTGTAGTTTTATTTCCTATCCTGTCCTCTGATACTTCAGACTCTACTGGCCAGATTTTTCAGAAGTATTGGATCCCTAGCCATTCACGAAATAACAAACACTATATTAGAGCCCTTGCTGACTGAGAGACTACAACATCACAGATATCACAGATTCTATTTGCGAGACACTGAAACCTGGACATCACTGTCCCATGCTATTGCTTTTCTACCTCTGGGGAGACTGTATAATGCCAACAAGTTTATTTGGTATATCTGTTAGACTCTTAAATGATTACAAAATCAACAGCATAAAAATAAAACAGTAAGTTTTTTTTTTTTAAATACAGGCTTTCTAAAGTTAAAACAAAACACTGATGTTGTTAATGCACTCTGTAATTTAAAATAGGTGTGGATATTAGTATCTTCTCCTGGTAATAGTTTTGCAGTCAGAGTTAAAGCCAATTGAAACATTCCTGAGTTGAGAAAAAGGCCTGCCATTCTGGTAAGGATTGGAATTGTGTTTCCATGTTGTTGATGTTTGGAAGATGCAACTTACACATGGTAATGTTTAGAATTCTCAGAATTATACACAAAGAAAGGTCATGCTACAGATGCATAACAAATTAATACATGTTTTCCTTCTCTTGTAGAACATCTATTCTTGGAATTTCATTTGGGGCTGCATTTCTCTTGCTGTCCTTCATTTTGTTTATCTGCTTTGCTGGACAGCTTTTGGTAGGTATTTAAGGAAATATAATCCAGTAGTTAATGGTTTCTTTTACATAACATGTTCTGATTTTTGCCAAGTTACTCTACCTTGGGTAGAGGGTACCAGTAAAATGAGAAAGGTTTGCATGCTCAGGCTTCTGAGAACATTCTTTTGTTGATGTTAACTTACTGCAAAATGTCCTCATTTATCTGAAACACAGGGAGTGCCTACTTACAGTGATACTCTCTTTCCCCCATGAAGCTGGAATCTCTGAGATGTTATTATTGTTTGATTGATTGTCTTTTCAAAAATTTTGCTGTTGTGCTTACAGGACATGACTCATGTAATTTGTGGGGGCAGTTCATGTCTATTTGAGTTTAGACACTATTTCATGATAACTATTTAATTTGATATTTAAAAATTTTACAGTAAAATTTTACAGTAGTTTTGCCATTGAGTGGGCCAGGTGCTTCTGTAATGTAGCGTACCAAGAAATACGCTGAGACAATGAAATGGTATCAGAAAGTGCTGGGGCACACTCTCTTGGAGTTTCTTTTTATAGTGAAGCTTAAGAGGAATACTAACATTTTTTTCTGCATTTAAAGGCATGGCTAAGCAAATATCCCAAGTCAGCATTGAGGGGTCGTGCCCCTTGAATAATATCTAACACTTACCTTCAGTGCTGGTTTTGCCACGTCTTGTATGTACAGTGAATACTTTCCAGGAATGGAGACTTACTGCATTTCTGTTGCCTGGTGAGATTTCATGTCCTATCCTAAACGGCTTGAAGAGGAGCTATATATGTCTATGTCTTTATGAGTTCAGCTACTCTAATGCAAAAGCTATGCTGCTAAGAAGGCTTCCAGTAAATTATGATGATAGTTGATGCAGCGCTGTCTTTCCTTCACAAGCATGGACATGGTTCTGTAAGGTGATGGATGAGAGGCAGCTAATGAAAGAGGCAGTAGGTTTATCTTTCCTCTGTCCTCTCCTTAAGATTTATTCCTTCATGTCAAAAATGCAAGTATTGTTTTTGCAGCTTTAACTACAGTGAGACCCTATGTAATGCTTCAGTAGCGTATCCATTGCAGTATCTGCCCCATAACTGTAAATGCTTTCTTTCTAGAAGAAAACGTCTGAAATTTTCAAGCAAACAAGTATCAGTATCTTATTTTTAACACTATAGTCAGTGTTAACAGAAATCAAGCTTTATTGTCCTAATCCCAATTGGGTTTCAGTTGTTTTGTTGGTTTTTTTTTGCCAGTGTGGGTTCTTCCCACCTCTTTTTCTAAAAGGGTAATTTTGGATGTAATTGCAGAATGCATGTAGTAAATGTGGACACACTTCTCTGTACACACACCTGCTACAACTATACAGTATAAAATCACCAAATAATTCTCTTCTAAAAATAACACGTCTGTGAGGACATTTATAGGGTGGGACGTGTACTGCTGGCAAGGACAGCAAAATCTAAGTTCAAGTGAGGACAGCTGGCTGTCACTGTCTTATGTGCTTGTCTCATACTTTGACGTTTTGCCCTTAGTCTCCACTGACACCACCGCAGAGTAAGTCATATAAAAACCAACTTTGATCAAGTTTCTTCGTACTGTTTTAATTTCATTGGTAAATAAAAAACCCAAACCATTTTTATTAACCAAAATTATTAGCTCTTTTGGAATTTAATTAAAATATTGTAAGAAGAGATTTATGTTTACTCTTTCACTCTGACTTATTATTAGCTGATTTTACTGTTCAGCAGCACTACAGCACAGTCCAACTCAATCTGTTATGGAGTGATAATATCAGCCATTAAATAAGAATAGGAATTTTTCCATCGAGCGAAGTGGCAGAGTGGTAGCAGAAATAACAACTTCCAGAGCCTGCCTTTATGGTGTGTCGTCACCTGCTGGTCTCGAGCACACAGGCTGAAGGCAGGGAGTGCTGACCGTTCTCACAGAAACAGTCATTTGCCCATAGGTATTAAACAATCACCAGTCCCAGCTAAAAATGGCATATTACTGAAAGTTTAAATGGATTTATATGTTTTGTATTCTAATTTCTAATTACTTCTTTATGCCTATGCATTCATTTTATGGTTTTTTCTTTGTTTTTTTTTTAGATAATGATATTACTCAGAGCTAAATCTCAACATTATGTTGGGTGTTAAAGATCCTTTCTGACTTCTATTTTCATATTTTAAATGCAGGCTACTCTTTTTTATTAATCCTGAGTATTTTTTTTGAATTTTACTTGAGAGGTTTCCATCCCAAATTACATGCATATAGAGACAGTGGCTGTCCTTTAGCTCATGTTTTCTGTCTCTCTTTATCTTCTTGAAGTATATACTTGTTCTTAGAAGTACTGTGAAATACCTTAGACCTGATAAGTGTTAGATGTGTTGTACCTCCTGATGTGAATGCAAGAAAGCAGAAATCTGGTTGCCTAAATGATACACTGGAAAATCTAATGCAGTCAATAGAAAAAAAACACAGTAAGCATGTAAAGAAAAGTTCTCTGTGGTAGCTGAGGTAGCTGGCCAAAGAAGTATTAGTCTCAAGCAGATGTTCTTTGTGCTTTGATTCGAATAGCATCTCAAAAATATCTTTGCATTACCTGGGGTATGCGTCCACCTAACTGATACCACATATTCTTTGTGCCAGTTATTTCCCATTGTCCTGGGTTCAGCAGTAGCAGTGAGTTTTTCTCCTGCTTAGTAGCTGGTGCAGTGCTGTGGTTTTGACTTTCAGCCTGGGAACAGTGCTGATAACACTGATGTTTTTAATTGCTGCTCAGTAATGTTTACCCTGACCAAGGACTTTGTGAGTCTCATGCTCTGCCAGAGAGGAGGGAAAGCCAGGAGGAAGCAGAGTCAGGACACCTGACCCAAACTAGCCAAAGAGGTGTTCCATACCACAGCACATCATGGCCAGGATGTAGAACTGGGGGCAGTTACCTGGAAGGGCTAGTTCACTGCAGGGTGGGGTGAGGTATCGGTTTGTGGGTGGTGAGCGGTTGTATTCCCTTCCCTTGTTATTTCTTTTATCATTATTATTATTGGTGGTAGCAGCAGTGGTTTGTGTTCTACCTTAGTTATTGGACTGTTCTTATCTCAACCCATGGGAGTTACATTCTTTTGATTCTCCTTCCCATCCCTCTGGGAGTGGGGGAAAGAAAAGTGGCCGGGGAGTAGACTGTGTGGTTCTGATTTACAGCCTGGGCTTAAACCATGACATCCATTAATATGAAATGTTTTTTTATTGCATATGTTAATATCTTGCAAACCTGTTTAGCTACTTCAGCTAACAAAGATTAAAAGTAAAAACATTTCTTTCCTACAATCTCGTCTGAACGTGCTGGTAGTCTCTCAAATACCCAATTGAACCATGGAATGCAGAACATAATACCAACAAAACAATCATCAGAAAATAACTGGATCCACTTAAGAAATATGTTCTGATTTGAGGTCACCAGAACACCACAATGTGCAGCCAGTATGTGAAGAGTCCTGTCCCTGCTAGAAGACAGAATGTTATTTATTAGTTGCATTATACCACACAGCTGTATAAAGAGTGATATACACAGTCTTCACCTTTGTTTGCAGGGATATGTATTTTATTCTGAAGCAACTGGCATTGGTATTAACAGTCAGAAAGACTGTGCACACTTAAGATACTTAAAAGCTCTGCACAGACTACACCAGCACTACTTGGAAAATATTTTCAGCCTGGTATCTTGCCTCTGATGTGTCTCTCAGTGAAGGTATAAATGAAAAATCAAAGCCCTTCAGTTTCATCAATAGTAAGGCTGTGCTTGTTAATTAAGGTTAAAACAGGAATAGGCTAACACAGGGAGAATGCAGAGAGGCTCTTTGGCACCTACAGCAGGGCTTGTGAAAGATATTCATCAAACCTAAAAGTCATTCTGATAAGCCTCAAGCACAGGCACTAGAATAGCAAATCCATCATTACTAAGTACCATATTCAGACTTCATGAACTTAGAAATGGACTGATTTCAGTAACAAAAATCCTTATCCTTACTCCTTATTGAGTTACACATTTATGACATGTTATGTGATTGTGACCAACTGAAGTAATTGCTTAACCTGGTGAAAGTCACAGGTTTCTTGTATCTGTTGTGCCAATAAGTTCTCTTTAAATATATTTTGAGTGAGACTATCTTGATTTTTTTTTAAATCCAGAAATGGTGCCTCTTAGTATCTTTGCCCAAGGTGAGATTATAACTTCCCTTCAAAAAAGAGATACTCAAGTGTGCTTCCTAGTAGCAACGGTCCAGTAGGCAAATAATTTTCCCTACGGTTAATTAATAAGAACAGCAAAAGCAGAGAGCAATCAGATTCTTTTCAAGGTTCCTTTATATGTATTTAGCTGAGATGTGACATCCATGGTGTATAAGTACCACAGTTTGGTCACTTATCAGGGCTTCTATTGTGTAAGGCATTTTTTGGATGATAGTGTCTTACCTGGAGACCAAGGCTTAGTCAGATATAGAACTCCTTCCTCTAGTTCAGTGCCCTGAGCACTGTCTTTTAAGTCATTCAGGTTTGGTCTTTTCTCAAAAGCAGTGGCCTTTTAACTATTTCATGTGAAATACAGAAACTTTGACACAAAAGACTGAGAATGTCTTTACCTTAAATAGCTTATAGCACAGCAACTGTACATGTTCTTGAATGAGGAAAGCAGCACAGGAAGTACCAGGACTAAATGAGTGCTTAAAGGCATCTTTATACAGCTCACTCCTCTGTTCTTTCCTTTGGATGAGACAGTTGAAATGAACAACATGGCCATTTAGTCGTGACCTTTGTGAAGGATAATACATACTGCAAAGTATGGTGAAATTAAAAATGTGATACTGACTTCAGGTTTTCCTGTTAATTCTTTAGTCTGAATTCTAGGTTTTGCCAAACCACTTGTATCCAACGTAAGTTGAGTAGACTCCTCACATGGATGATTTGGTATGATTCAAAATGCCTGGCATAGATTTACAGGTGTCACCGTGGACTTCAAAAGTTTGGTGTTACACTATGCTTTTTGAAGTACTTTGGTACTTTTTACCAACAATAGGACCCTTAGAACGTAAATTAAAAGCTTGTGTCTCTATACAAAAATCACCCTTCTCCAAGCTTAGGTCAGTGTAATCACTGTCAGCCAGTTATTTGGATTTGAAATTTGGTGTCTTCAAGTCTGAGTGAAAAGGAGCATTTGAAAAAAAAATCTGATTTTTGTTTCTCTTGCTTTCATTCTTTGTAACATCAGTATTTGTAAAATATTAAATTGTTTTTTAATGCAAAACCAAGCAATAATAGACCTGTAGAAAATGTGATTCGCTGGCTTTCTGTAAATAAGAGGTCTTCAGTCAAGATGTTCCAACCTCTAACAACATGTGAAGAAGTGTGACAGCTCTTGCGACACTGTCTTTCATCTACAGCATAGCTGTCACAATTAATTCTCGCACCATTCCTTGCTCTAACTCAGAAAGACAGCATTCATTTTGTTAAATGCTGAAGCAGGTTTCTGTGTGTGGAAAGACAACACAGGATATATCTTAAAAACCTGAATATTCAAAGTAAATTATTACTCACTATCATGCTGAGCTGTCGTATCAGATTTAACTTGATCAGATGAAAAGGTAATACATTAGTCACCTTTCATACTACAAATACCTATTATTTCTGGTTGGTGAATGATAAACACTTAACCATATTCTGCTGGCTCTGCTTAGAAAAAATGAAGAAGCTAATGCTACTGAGATCTGATGTCTTACCTTTCTTGCATGGTTTCTAGAAATGATTTCTTTCTTCCTTTCATCTCATTCTCCATTTTCCTAAGAAAATTGCAAATGAGACAACATTTACAAGAAAAAGTGTTTGACGTAGGCTAGGGAATCAGCAAAATAAACCTGCATAGTTCTGCTATTTAGAGTCTGAATTTAATGATCATCCCATTGCTCCAATTCTGCTTCCAGGAATTCCCTAGATTTTCAGCATTGCTGAACTGCTGCAATTGTACTACATATGCTCTGTATTTAGACTGCTCAAAAGTGAAGTTCAGCAAGTCTGTTAATCCACAGAGAGAATTACTGCTCAACAGTGTATTTTTTCATGTTTTCTAAGGAATTTCTGCTTAATGGTTTAAAGATTTTTAGTGTGACTGAGGGTTTTGTCACAAATTTTCCTTTCATAAGCCTTACTGGCTTAACCTCTAGGCTGTTCTCTGCCATTAGAGAGACTTGTCATCTATTTAATAAATAGGTGGGCATGGCAACTGTTCCAAATAAACACTGGTCCTTCCACTCCAGAATTCAGAGCTGGGCATTAAACAGCTTGGTAAGAAATGCATCAGTGTGTTCTGGTGTGCTTCTGTTTTGCAAATGGAAATAATCTAGAACTTCATTTTTGAAGTTGCAGTCTAACAATATGAAGATTTTTCTTCAGGTCAAAGCCAGCAATTTTAGCAATAGCAGCTGGAGGAATGGAATCTATTGATTAATCACACTGGCTGAAATTGTTTCCTGAAATTTATGTTATTCTCTAGAGCTTTTCTTAGTGAAGATTTACAGAGAAGATGGTTAGAGATGGAGTTTATGCAGTAAGTTCATTTAGACAATTCTTTACATAGAATCATAGAATAGTTAGGGTTGGAAAGGACCTTAAGATCATCAAGTTACAACCCCCCTGCCATGGGCAGGGACACCTCACACTAAACCATCTCACCCAAGGCTTCGTCCAACCTGGCCTTGAATGCTGCCAGGGATGGAGCATTCACAACCTCCCTGGGCAACTCATTCCAGTGCCTCACCACCCTCACAGGAAAGAATTTCTTCCTTATATCCAATCTAAACTTCCCCTGTTTAAGCTTGAACCCGTTACCCCTTGTCCTGTCACTAGAGGCCCTAATGAAGAGTCCCTCCCCACCATCCCTATAGGCCCCCTTCAGATACTGGAAGGCTGCTATGAGGTCTCCACGCAGCCTTCTCTTCTCCAGGCTGAACAGCCCCAACTTCCTCAGCCTGTCTTCATACGCGAGGTGCTCCAGTCCCCTGATCATCCTCGTGGGCCTCCTCTGGACTTGTTCCAACAGTTCCATGCAACAGTTTATGTTGAGGACACCAGAACTGCACACAATACTCCAGGTGAGGTCTCACAAGAGCAGAGTAGAGGGGCAGGATCACCTCCTTCGACCTGCTGGTCACGCTCCTTTTGATGCAGCCCAGGATACGGTTGTCTGTCTGGGCTGCAAGCGCACACTAAAGCCAGCTCATGTTCATTTTCTCATTGACCAACACCCCCAAGTCCTTCTCCGCAGGGCTGCTCTGAATCTCTTCTTTGCCCAACCTGTAGCTGTGCCTGGGATTGCTCCAACCCAGCCATCCCCTCTCTTCTCCATTTAAGTATACTTGCTCTTCCCTGATCCATATTTGTTCCTCCCTGTGTCCATCCCGTAAGCACTCTGTCAGATTTCCACATGCGCAGAACGCCCCTAAAACACGCTGTAATATTTTACACAATTTCAAGTTTCTTTGTGCTGCATTGCAACATCATCTGCCCTGTACCCACATACTGTCCTTTTAGGCATTAATCACCATTAGCATGCAGGACATCAGAAACCATGGCTGAAACATTCTCCTTCAATGGTCTTTAGAGCAGCAGATTCATTGGCGTCAGTTCTCCACTGGTTAGGCTACTTTGGTTCCACCATCTATCATTGTCCTTTTGATCATCACCAGATCTTTGTCTTTAATTTGATTAGCCTTTAGTCAGATAACCTAAACCCAGTAAAATTCACAATAACATTTATCTGGTTTATGCCAGAAAATTTATTTTCATCATTAGCTTCTTTTACTGGAAATTTTTATCTTAAAGACTTTGCTTGACCCGGTAACATAATTCAGACAGGAGAACACAATGTACAGTTTTATCTATATAATTTCTTATCCATTTTTAATCTTTATAGGAAGGCACTAGGAAGTGTTCTTGCCTATTTTTTTCCCTAATCAAACTTAAACTATTCCAGCTACTTCTAAACTTCCAAGAAAATCACAGAACAATGTAGGTGAAGTTGTAGCAAAGTTCTATGTGTGCTGTAACTAAGACAAAGAGTAATTTAAGGCATGATTTCATGACTGTTTTAATTTGCCATAAATCCATGCTCCCTGACTCACAAGTTTTTAGGCTGACTAGACAGATAACTGAATGATTCATTTTCACACAGATCCATTCCCCATGTCCAACTGAATACTCGCCTTCTGTAGCAGCAGCAGCAATCTAGGCTTTGTGCTTTTTACCTTATTAGTGGGAAGGATGACAAAACCTTACTATAATCTACATATGGGTTAATATTATCTTGACATTTGCTATGTATTTAGGGGTGAAGAATAATGTTTGAAAGTTCACAAAGCACTTGAGCGGGGCGTTTCTTGCTCAAAAATGCAGGTTCCTTGAGTTTATGCATTGTTTTTTTTTTAATATGGGGGAGTACTAATGTGCATATAAAGCTGCCTTTTTTTATTCTTTTCTTGTCCACCTTTGAGATTCCAATTATTGTTTTGACCTTCTTGAGACTGACTTCATTCACTCAGAATCAGTCTGATCCAGTATGCAAAACTCTTTGTGTCATAAAACAAAGCAAAATGTAAAAAAAGTTCTAGCTATGTAGCGGACTTGTCCAAATAGTGTGTAATTAAGAAGGAAATAGCTATGTGCAGAAGGACAAACATCTTCATGCAAACTGTATCACACGTGTTGGGTAATGGTATAGTTCAGTGTGATGTGCCATAGCTATCAAACCTGAACTAATAAATAAATGGTATAAATTAAAACGGTAGGTTTTAGTGCTTGAGTTCTCATTGCAGAGAATTCATGTGCTTGTTTCTGATTTCTGTGTCTGAGATGAAAACAATATGTAAAATGATTTCTGGTAATATTAAGTAAATAAAGAAAACAAATTGATAAAAAGCAAATACTTTTGTGGGATTATTGCTTTCCTTAAATTTTCACTGTGTTTTTTTTTTACAGAGCTTTCAGTAAAGCTAAATTTGACATTTGGAAAGGGCACAAGATTCTTCTAGGCAAGCTTATCTCCTCACTGCTAAATTTTGGCAAATTAATATTTATTGGATGTGCCACAAATTGTTGTTTATTCTGTGTGAGCATCTTGTGCCTCTAGGCACTATGCATATATGAACAGAGGCTTTGCAGCATGTTCTTGGAAGCAGGTTAAATGAGTCAGTTTTTCATTGTTCATTTTTGCCACTACATAACAAAAATTTTCTATTCAGTAAATACTCTTTGTGTTAAATTGTAAGTCCAATTGTATGGAATGCTTATTTGTTTTCTAGACAGTTTTAGGGAAGGTTGATTTTCTTTGCTGAGTTACCTATCACTTAAAATAAATTATCAAAGAAGTCTCAAAAAAAATGAAAGAAAAACTCAGAAACCCTACTATTTTGTAGGCTGCCAGGAATGTACCTATATATGCAGGCTTTATCCAGCAGGAGGAAACCTTTGTCTCTGTCAAAAAATGCACAGTCATTACTTACATTTTGAAGTTTCCAGAAACTACTAAATATTCTCTTTCAATTGAGACAGGGAAGGTCAGTTTGTTTGCTTGCTTTTTACTAGTATTAGGGGTAATTATATTGCTGACAACTCTGCACTTGCTATTATTAGCAATATGTAATGAATGTTTAATAAGGTACTTGCAAATTATAATTATTTACCATAATTTATATTATGGCAGATATGTTAATGAAATTTGCATTTAGTTGCATGTATAATCATGATCTGTAACTCAGGAGAATATAATAGTTGAATACTTCCGTACAGTGTTTCAAGATTAATTGCCTTCAACCTTAAGTCTTCTTAATTCTACCCTTGTTTATAGTAATCAAAAATACTAAAGCTATTTTTGTTTTCTCTTTGTTAAACTCTTTGCACTTAGCAATGTAGCAAGAAAGCATCAGCTTCATTGTTATGGATTCTGAAATCATCTGGAATAATTGCAAACCGTCCTTGGCCTCGAATCACTCTCACACTGACAACCACTGCTATAATATTAACTATGGCTGTATTCAACATGGTAAGGGGAAAAGGGGTATTTTTTTTCTGTTTGTTTTGTTTTGTTCTGTTCAGTATTTGTTTAGATGTCAAATTTATGGCCCTTGGATATGCCAGGAACCTATATGATAATGATTGCCAAGAACAAAACTGTAAAGCAGAGCAACAGAAAGCATATTGTATAATGGGGACCTCTGCCAACATGATGCTCAGCAGGAGCTCAGATCCTGGCTAAGTTTATTAAAATAAAATATAATTTATAAGAAATTAAAGGTAGTTAAATCCCAGGTTTGAATTGTTCAAATTCCTTGCTCATTTATGCTTTGTTTAGAAACAGAGTATTGCTCAAAAAATGACTCTGTGAAAGACTGTGTGAAACTAAGCTGTATCCAGATTTGTAATTCTCTGCTAATCACAAAATGATCATGATTTATGTGTGATTGAATTTCATGTGCTTCTCTTTTTTTTTAAAAAAAAAAAAAAAGGAAAACAAAATCAGTTACATCAAAACTTCAAAAGTACCAAACTATGGATTTGTTAAGACTGTCCTCTAGTTTGAGCATTTCAACCTATTCTTATTCTTTTCTCTCCTAATATGCAAAATCTGTGTAATTTTATTCTTTTTGTAACTACAGCAAATGCAGAGTAGCTCTGTCATTAATCTGCCTAAATCCTGAATCATAATGTCCTCGTTTATTCTGAAGGATGTGTTGGCTAATAGCATGAGCAGTATGTGTGATCAGAAAACTTCTTTTGCTTTGCCTTGCTGGCTGAGCCTGATTCTGTTTGCAAACCTCTGAAAGCTGAGTGTTCCAGCTCAGTCCTGTATCTGCAAAATGGGAACTGTAATATTTATTTAGGTAATGTTTCCACTCCAACATTAATGCATAGATATTAGTCACATTTTAAATGAGTGAGATTTGCACTTCAGCACTTCCTTTCAGTTGATGGTACTTTTGTTACTTGAGGATCACAAAGGACTTAAAGATCGGTAATACCTACATTGTTTAATTTGTTTTCCCACAACATTTCAGGGGAGCCTTACTCATTGTTACACTAAGTACTAGGCTTGTCAGAATGATGTAATGACGTGATGAACACTCGAAATTTCTGGTGAACTTTCTCTTGATTTAGTCTATTAAATGATCCTAATTTTGTTTTTATTGTTTTTCTTCAGAAAAGTAGGTAGTTTCCCTCTTTCTCCTGCTTTTGTGGGTTTGTTGTTTGTTTTTTTTTTAGGGAGAGGAGATAGATTCCAAAACAATTCCATGTTCAAAATTTACAATTCAGCTAACTGAACTTGATGTTTAAGGTTAGCAGATGAAAAACTCAAAGAAATTTTGGCTGGAAATGACAAGCCCACTTTTCATCAGTGAAGACAGTAAGCAATGGAAACAATTATTCTGAAAAGCTGTTGATTTTCCATCATTTCTTGTCCTCAGCTGAAGACTGTATGCCTTTATTTGCCATATTACGGGAAAAAAAACAGAGATGGAGGAGCTTGTGAAATGAAGATTACATTAGTTTTTCTCTTATTTTGAACTCTATAAATATGTAAGAAGAAATGAAATAACCTACTTGGGTTTAAAGCATACTTTGAGTTAGAATTCATGCAACTATATAGTTATTTATTAAGTTAAAAAGTGTAAAAGAAGATATGGTCAGCAACTGTTTTTTTCTTAAAGTTCTACTGTTGTGTACAGCTCACTTCAAATTTGGCCTTCAGCTAGTAAAAGACATTCTAGCAAAAAAACAGTTGTTTAGTATATCATTTTTAGGGACAGATTTTAATTTTATTGGTTCACATCCATTTTTATGTGGACTAAATGTTACAGGAAAACCTAATAGGCTGTATTTTAGTCTTTGTGCCTTATCAGTAGTGACTGCAGCATTACAAATAATCATGTTCCATGATATTCATGAGATGATAATTTTAAGTACAATTCCCACCTTGAAACTAAACCTTAATAGTTTGACTAGCAAAATTACTTTAAACGTGATTGTGAAATTTGCATTTCCTTAATATTAATAGCAAATTGTGGGAGAGACTCTGAAGTATCATTATTATATCTCCAAGCAACATGTACTTAGTAGCAGAGTCCATTAACTGCATTTATTTCCGTGAACTCTTTCAGTAGACAAAGGCGAAATGTAGCCATTAAGATTTAATGGAGATAAAAAGCCTCTAACTCTCCCACACCTAATATATCATAATTAAGATCAAAATGTCAAATAAAACTCAGCCTTTATGGTCAAGGGACATTAGAAAAGACGGGGGGTGCAATTTTATTTCAAATTAGCTGTTTCAGCAGACATCTAAATCTAGTCTTCACATTCGAGAGGTATGTAGTCATCATCAGTGGAAGGAAGTTAAAAAACGGGTAATGTAACATAAGTATTGAATACTTCTTAGTTGAAGGAAGAGGGTGACTAATGTTGCTTCCATTGAGAATTAGATCTGGTGATATATAGAGAGTAGGGCAACAATCAGCGGCTGAGGTATAATGTTTTTGTGAAACTGGCCTGTATTAAACTAAATATGAGAAAGTATACTGCAGGGAACAATCCAGACATCTCAGAGAGGTGGTAGGACTGCATGACTGCAAAGGGTTGATTCTTGGAAGCTAAATGAATGACTGTATCCAGTATATCAAATGATTGTACCTCACCATCCTCTGGGATTCACGTAATCTTGAGGAACATGGAATGATAAAAGAAACCTGGAACAACTCTTTGTTTCAGTGACTTCTGCATCAAATGCATGAATGGTTCTTGGCACAGTGACAGGATCTCAGGGCTATACTGTCCCAGGAAGGTCCCCAAACAGGATCATAGAATCATAGAATAGTCAGGGACAGGACATCTACCACCTCTCTGGGCAAACTATTCTAGTGTTTCACTGGGGAAGGAATGATACCAGAATTTGGGATTCTCCATATTTTTCCTGGGGCATTCATGTGGGGATCTGGGAATAAATTCCTGATGCAGCTGCCAGCCTAACTTGCAGGAAGGAAGGAATTCACATCACTGCTTCATAAGAAGTAGTGATACTCATTTTGGGAAGAAAATTCTCATAAGTTACATGGATATTTAGAGAATTGGTAAAAGAATTAAAAACAGAGAGGAGTCCTGCGTGTTTGCCTTAGAGATTTAGCAAAAGAACAGTGCTGAACAAAAGCGTTGGTGCTTCTTTTTGTGTGTGTTGAGGAAAATGTAAATCCCGTATTTCAACTTGTGATACCAGACTTGCATGCTTCTGCCATACGTAAAAGCGCACTGAACATACACTCTATGTTCTGCTGAACAAGAGTAGGGTACAAACATAAAGAACTTAGTTTAAAACAGCTCTATAAAAACCGTAGAGCATTGTGTCTTGAGAAGATTGCATAGCTCTTCTGGAACATCAGAAAATTAATTGAAAGTATAGTTGCATGTTCATATGAGGCAAGGAAAAGGGTTCAAAGTACCTCAGTGAGAAAGTTGGCTTTGTTTTTAGTAAGATAAGGGTGACCTTATAGCTCTGTACAACTACCTGAACAGAGGATGGAGCAAGGAGGTGGCTGTTCTCCCAAATAACAAGTGACAGGACAAGAGGTAACGGTCTCAAGCTGCACTGGGGGAGGTTTAGGCTTGTTATTAGCAACAATTTCTTCACTGAAAGGATTGTCAGGTTTTGGAACAGGCTGCCCAGGAAAGTGGTGCAATCACCATCCCTGGAAGTGCACAGAAAGTGTGAAGATCAGGCCCTTAGTGACATTGTTTAGTAGTGGACTTGTTAGTGCTTGGCTAGAGGTTGGACTTGTTGATCTTAAAGGTCTTTTCCAACCTAGTTGATTCTACCATTCTGATGATGATGTTGATGATCCAGTGTATTAGTCTTTTGCAGTTTTGTGGTCAGATAACAAGGGAGATACACTAACCATGCTGTGAGGGGAGAATCTGTCACCTCATGGCTCCTATTGAAACAAGTAGCAGCACAGGAGTATTTTCAACACGTGAGGCAAAATCTCACAACTGAAGATTGCAGATGATACAAACACAAGAAAAGAAAAAGCTGTTGGAATACATGAAGTTAAAATGAGAATTTAATGGTAGTGTGCTCAGCTGTTCCCTGGCAAACATTGGTATTCATAAAAAATATTGCTTTCATTTGAGTCATTTGAGTAGGTGTGACTGCTTAGTAGGACTGAGCTGTCTATTAAAAAAATACTATGTTGAAGAACAATATATATCTCCAAAGCGTGATAGCAGATGTAGGTAACTGTTGAGAGACAAGAAAGGCAAGTACAAACACATCATTCAGAAATAACTGTTGTTTGGCTTACGGGAGATGACAACATCTCCATATCCTTTTTTTTTTTTTTCCCCTTTCTGCGTTTATTTATGTGTTCACGGATACACCACATTTCACATAGCATTCCGTGTATGCAGGTAATGTTTATAGGACACAAATACCCTGTACAAAGCTCAAAACCAAAACTAAAATGCTTTAATATAAATTAAGAGATGTAAATAGACATGCGCATATACATGTTTATATAGTATAATTGTGTTTGAGTTCTTTATTGTATTTAATATACATGTTTATATAGTATAATTGTGTTTGAGTTCTTTATTGTATTTAATCTTTTGCTATGTGAACATGTGTGGGATGGGATTCTGAAACAAAATATAGTTATTTCATGTTTGCAAAAAAAAGGAAATGCACTATTGGTGGGATGTGGGAAATCTTTTTTCTCACCATTTTCAAATGACACCTATTAAGATGCGAATGTTGGGGGCAGGAAAGGGGATTAAATACTTAAAGCTGTCTGGAGGACCTTTGCTCAGGATTGTTCCTGTTAAAGAGGAAGACCAACACCAGCTGGATTAAACAGTAACCAAGAAGGATTTCTGAAGTAAGGAAGGAAATAGTGTGAGAAGTAGTATAAAAGAAGCACAGAAATTTGTAACAGGAAGCAGAGACCTAAGAGTGAAAACAGCTGATTGACAAAAGCTGGTTTGACACTACCGTTAGTATAGGTTACTGATTGCAGGTTAATTATGTGTAGTTTCACATAAACAGAGAATCGTGTTAGTGAAGGAAAACAACCTGAACGTGCAACTGTACAAACAAAGGTGAGTGCCAATTCGGTCTTGGTAGCAGGTGGTGTACCGATCACCTTCTCAAGTCCACAACTGATCCTGCTTCTGTTGAAGTAGTGTTACGGGGATAACAATTTCAAACTCTTCACAGCAGCACCACAAAACATATCACTGACCATGAGTGGTGGCTTGGGAGGTTGGATAGTCTATAAAAAAGAAAAAAAAAAAAAAACCCAAACCAAAACTCACTGTATATGTAGTAAAGTGCTGTGACATGTTGCCACGGGGGACCAGGGAGTCTCCATCCTTGGAGGTTTTCAGGACTTGCTTATACAGAGCTGTGGCTGACCAGATCTAGTGTTAGGTTGTAAATCGATAAATCTTTTTGATCCACATTTGATTACTCTGTGTGAAACTGTGCAGTTTTCTCTGGGGCAGTAGATAAAGACAGGGATGAGGCATTTAGATCTGCAGAGAACAACAGGTGAGAAGGAGGCAACCCTTGGAGCTCTGCAATGGTCAGCCTGGAATGGATTTCTGTGTGAGAGAGACTGTGAAATTTTCTAATGAAATTAAGGTAATGGGCAACGTCTGTGAGGAAAGCTTGGGATTTTGGAAAGGAAGCACCTGAGGAGCTGAGTAAAAGAACGTGGATGAAATTTAGTAGTACGGAGTGCAAGGTTATGGTTGGTCTGAGAGATCAGTGACAAGAAATTCTGATACAAGTTGGAAGCCCATCAGGTGGAGATGCAGTGAATTCAGGGTTTTCATTAATTCTGTGGATTTGATGACAACTCAGCTAGATCACAATAACCATCCATGTGACTGCTCTTAAGGTAAGTATAAATCCCATTTATCTAAGTGGTTCCCAGTGAAGGAAAGCTACCTCATGTTCGCTGAGCATGACTTTAGTGGCTGGGATTGTGCCAATGTGTAACAATGTGTTCAGCTGGTATAACCTCATGATCTCTCTGAGCCCCACTTGCATGGATAAGGTATTGAGGTTTTGTAGCTGTGAGCAAGGGAGCTGTCATTCTAGGATAGTATGAAAACATACTTCTGTGAAATCAGTATTAATGCTATTGCATGACTCACTGATAAAATCTGGGAAGTGTGTTTGCAGTTTTGGTCACCAAGAAGGTTGAATTGAAAGAGACTACTAGAATGATTAAGGGAATGAAGAGCTTGTTTTCTAGGAAGACACTAGAAAAACATAGTTTGCTGAGCATAATGAAGGCTGTGATAGCATTAAATATTAAAAAGAATATTAGTGAGAGAAAGGAGATATCTAAAAGTTAAAGAATGAGATTCACACAAGAAGAAAAACATGAGAACTAGCCATGAATATTGGTTAAATGTAGAAACTATTTAAGTGGTGAGATTCAAAGCAGTGTAATTAATGTAGTCACAGAAATCTAACTCATTAAGGAAGCATTGGATCAATACATTTAAGAGGTGCTCTATGATGATGGTTTCATGTGACATCAGCTGGCTGAATTTGATGACCCAGGAGATACTGGTTTCACTCTCCTGTTTCAATAACATTAGTACCAATACTATTGATATTGTTATTATGTTATTACACCTGTGTAAATCAACTTCAATAGAGACTTCTTATTCTTCTTTAATTTTCTATTTTCTATTCTTTAATTCTTCCTGTGTTTAAACAGGAGGTTGAGTTGATGTAAATCCAGGAATTATTCATATTGAATTTACTTAATCATTGTCTGTCTTTGTGTGAGTTTATGAAATACGAAAGTAATGTAACAAAGAGCCTTTCGTCTTTTATTAAAATGGAAAGTAGAGGCTAATAAGCATGGTTTTGTCTGAAGATGCAGGAACAAGTAATCAAGTGATGTCATTTTCCCTTTGCTATTTCAATTTGCAGTGAAATACCAAAGTTAAATGATTACTGGCAAGGCTTTCAGTGCTTCGCCATTTGTCTTCTCTACTTTGACCTTAAACAGCTGACAAGCTAATGGATTGTATGTTGTTTTTCTCTAGTTTTTCCTGGATAATGCTGTAAAAGCTTTTCCCTCAGTTCTTAATTCGTCAAATGCAAGTTTTCCTAATTTGAGTAATCAGACACGGTGGTGTATACAAAACAACTGTTTTTTCCTACCGGTAAGTCCATTTTTACATTTCTTTCTTTATTTACAACAATTGCACTAAATTGACTGTTGCTGGATCTGCTTGAAGTTAAACACCCACCATTTTTTAAGTCTGTAGCAAAAGCTTGGGGTTTTTTTTCAGTCACCTCTAACTGGATTTGAAGTAAGTAGGAAGTGAAAGGAGGTTAGTACTTCTGAAAATAGAGGGTTTAATGAGCGTCAGGTTAAAAAGCAGGAAATAGCACGATAACTAGGAAGCCTAGCTCACCCATGCCAACAAATGGGTGTTACAAGGTTACAGGAGAATACACAGCAACTGCCAGGCAGACTGTGCACTGAAAGCCGTGTCGGTCCACAAATGTGTTTCATAACGACTAGTGGTAGACCTGAAAATATTCAGACTTTATCATTGTCCTGGCAGTAAATGTGAAATCTATGATCATCACCCTTCTGTCATTGCATGTTTGATTAAGAGGCTGGGTGAGAAGGGGAGAAATACAACACTCATGTACCACTGCATAGGCTGTTTAAAAGAACTGAACTGATTTGAAAATGTATTAGGGTGAACAAAAGCAGAGTAGCACATGCAAGAAGAGGAGCAAGGACATTGCTGGAAAAAAATGTGATCTGTATTCTAGAGAACAATGATTCTTAAAGGGATTACAAAAGACCCGCAGTTAAACATAATAGGCTGTATATTGTGCCAAAACAGGTCAACAGTCTTTGGATGAATAAGTGGGAGGCAGCAAGAGAAGGGAGATTATTTTCCCTCTATGCAGGATTGATGAAACCAGTACTAGAATGGTGTGTGCTGATTTCCACACAATGTGTTTTGCATAAAACAGCTACTCACTGTGTCAAGCTGAACAATCCTTAGTCACACACAAAAACAAAATGTTAGTTATATATAGACCCATCCTGGGGAAAAAAAAAACAAACAAAACCAAACCAGTTACAGTAACTGCAGCACTTACTTAGAGATTTTCAGCATCTCCCTGGTAAAGCTACAGCACAGCATGACTTTGATTCTTATTTTCAAATTTAGCTAACTAAATGTCACCAAGTATGGAAAGGTGCCTGCGTCTTCTTTTGACTTAATTGGCACAAAAAATCTGTTAAAATGTCACTTCTGATAATAATAAATGAAAAAGTTGTGTTGGGTAGAGTTTTTAAAAACTTTTTCCACAACCTATTTTTATTAAGTATCTCTCAAATACACAGAATTTTCACCTTGCACAACTGCACAACTTCTAGCTTGAAAAAGCTGTGAATTTGAGTTACTACTTTTGATCTTAAATGAAAAAAAAAACCACCAAAACTCCAGAATTCTTCTCTTTACCAAATGAGATACTGAATACTTAAGCTGCAAAGTTTGTTTCCTTATATTAAAAACTCAATCTTTTGAATCTGTGTGTTAGCTTTTAACCTTTATTCATATAGATAAACTTCCTGTGATTTACGATAAAGGACCTGACAGATCTATAGACTATGTTATCTAAAATGAATGAACAAGAGATTTTTTACTTACTTCAGCCCCAACAGAATTTTGTTCATTTTGAAGCAAATTGACTCTCCCCCCTCACCCAGCACCCAGAATAACTTTTCTGAGTTGTATTGTTTGTTTTCTTGTTCTTTTTCAAGATGCATCAAAGGTAACGCAGTAAGTTAGGTCTTTGCTTGTGTTGAGTTTTGTTTGGTTTTGCTATGATGCTTCTGTTGTTTCCGTATAATAGAAGTTAGGCCTGGGAGATTTCAAGTCATGCATGTCTGTTCCTGTGATAAACTACAGTCTGGTATTAGTGCTGCCACCTCCACATATTAAATAAATAAAGTCCTAATCCTGACTTCTAAAAGATGCAGTTTTAAAATACACTTTATTTGGCTAGGGATTTCCAAAATTACTTCCTTCTAAAGTTTTTCTTCGCAGACATATTGAGCAGAATCCCTTTTTACTTTAGTAAAGATCTTTATAACCACAGAACTGTAGGTCTTACATTTTTCAGAGAAGAGCTCAAATGGACTGGGCTTGATCGTAAGGGTGTAGTGTGCTGTTCAAGGCACAGGGCCTGTGATCCAGGTAAGAAAGGCACTCAAATTCTGTAAGGTATTGGTTAAAATACCATTTATTGGAGCTAGCACAAAGAGAAAAAAGGGGGTAGATGGAGTTACATCCCTTCAGTATTAGGAACCCTGAATTGTGCAGCACCAGACAGTTCTGCAGTCAGGAATAGTGTGAGGTACAGATTCTGTCTGTGGAGATGTTACCCAATATTTTTGTCTTTTGAGCTCTTACAGGATTTTTTTAAAAATAAACATTTCTATTTGTCATTTCTGCTGTCAGACAAAAAGCATCCATGAGAACTTGCTGCACTAGATAAAGGAGAAGCCACAGAGGTGGCATAACTGCTGCTACCAAGTGGGAGCTGCCTGAAAGCTCCTTGGTTGCTTGAGTTGGCCGAGCTGGCTGAGATTATCCTGCAGCTGAGGGATATGCAGAGCACAGCACAGGTGGTCAGCTTCTCTGCTGTGTGGGTTGCTAACACTTCAGTGTGCAATGATATTCCCATCAGGGTCACTGCAAAGGATAGGTATCACTGCAACTCTGCCTTGGAGAAAGCCTCAATGCCTGTGTAGTCAGAGCACATTTCTTTCTTCAGCAGAAAGTTGTACAGAGGTGTAGGATGAACGTAGATCTTCACTAAGAAACAAGCCCAGTATACCTGCACACAAAAGAGGTAATTTTTTTCCCAGCTGGGCATTAATTTCTCTGTAGGAATGTTCATACTCATTTGATGAACAGAGAGCAGAATGCTTGGCCCCTGGGACAGGCTGCCATTTGTTTGACAGGCTGCAGTCTTTGACAAAGACCAGAGTTCTCATGATATACATAGGTCAATAATTCCACTAGTCCTGATTTTCTGTATCTGGTTATTTTGACTGTTCCTTCACCAAATCATTGTTTTCCAGTGTCTTCCCTGCTTTGTAACTGCATGCATGCTTTTAAGATTCTAGCTAGAATGCCAGTTACCTTTATTCCCCTACAGTATGTGACTTCCTGTGGAATGCAGGCATCAGAGAAGTTTTATTTTTGGTGATTCTGAGCAGTAGCTAATTCTGTTTCTTATTTCAAGCAGATCTGCAAGCAAATTGCAGTAACGGCAGAGACTGAGATGGCAGATCAATTCTGTCTGATGGGTGCTGTGAAAATTATTCTTCTTAGTGTTCCTCCAACATTTAGTATACAGTGATTCAAGTTCTGTCAAGAAGTGCTGCCATCAACAAGTCAACAGTAGTCTGAAATAGCATATCTAGAAATAGAATGCTTTGTGGCTCCAGAAAATATGACTTCCTTACAAGGTGCAGGACTGTAATTTTCAGGAAGCGTCTTTGGCAAAGGCCCTGTATGTTAAAGTCTAAGATAACAATCCTCGTGAGAATGTATAATTCCTGGTTTAACATTAATATTGATGCCCTAATAAATTTCCAGAAAGTATGTAGAGAAAGCATTTTTCCAGGAATTTAATTTCAACCGTGCATATTTTTATTGATATATATGACATAGGAAAGAAAAGGCCTTTTTTTAGCAACTTAATGTGTTCTTATGTAGTCATAAGAGGATTGATTGGACAGATTTTTTTATATCTGTATTATGCATACGCCATGTTATTAATCTTTTTATTTTTCATGCCAGCTGTATTTCTGCAGTTTGTAAAATTTGTGTATCTATGAGGTTCATAACAACTATTGCATCAGTTTATAAATATAGCAAATATAGGCAATGAAATTGTTGTTTTCAGATATTTAGACATTTCACGTTGAGCCTTATGGTAGTGATACATACAGGGTACTTACTGAACTCAAACATGAGTTAAAACCGTACAGTGGCACAGGAATAAATCTTTTGTCAGTCTGCTGGCAGTGGACTCTTAAATTAGACTTCAACACCAGGAGTGGTGTTCCATGAATAGGCTCTCCTCACTACTGCAGAAGAGTAAACAAAAAAATGACAAAGGGTGAAAATTAGGAGTATAATCTGGATTCTGTTGAGTTTTGGGTGAATTGAGGCCTAGTAAGAAAAATTATCTATTTTATTAAATAGCAACATCTGGTTATTGTTGACTGTCTGTAAACCATAATGTCCCGGGTTGTAAAGGATTTCATTTTTAAGTGGTCAGTCAATAATACTAGCATTTTATTATGTATGATGTTCTACTCAGGAATAAAATTCTAAATATTTTCCATTTGATTTTTCTTTGTCAGTATTTTATATACAGCTGCATATTAGGGCTCATTTCCTGTTCTGTTTTCCTGAGGATTAATTACGAGTTAAAAATGGTGATAATGTTGATTGCATTGGTGGGCTACAATGTTATCCTTCTGCACACTCATGGGCCCATGCTGGATGACTACAGCAAATTTATGTATGCAATGGCACCTCTTAGAAGGTAGGTGGATAACTCTAGTCCTTCTGAAATTAACTGAAATTAAATACTACCTATGGCATTTCTCAGTCATGGAACAGATTTTTTTCTGCGTGTTTAGCTATATAATCTACAAGTCATAATTTAAAAACATTGTCACGCTGCAGTTAATATATGATTTAATGTCACACCTTAGAGCATCAGAATAAAATAAACAAGTCTGGGCACATGCTATAGGAAATAGACTATGGTTTAATTTGCCTTTTTTTAATAAAGGACATTAGGAAAACATTATCATGAAGGTAGTTAAGGCCTAAGGCTGAATATAATTAACACTGTTAAGACATTTGCTGCAAGCCAAATAAAATCAACTTCCTCAAACTAGCACATTGTCTTAAAGCTCTACAAATTCAGTCTTAGCTACTGAAAACAATAATAAACCAACAGTTTGGAATTTTTTTGCTGTGCTCATGAATTTGTGTGTTAATTTTTCTGTGAGACTGCTGAAATCTTTGTTAGAGGTGATGATACGTAAAACCAAAATTATGACTCAATTCTAAGTACTGCTGTATAAAGTAATTTTTGGACACCTGTAATTTCTACCTCACTTTCAATCAAAGAGGAGATTCTCCTTTATGCAGGCTGAGTGTGCAGTGCATGTACCACAGCAGAAAAACTGAATGCTCAGAATAGAGTTTCAGTATCCTTCTTCCTGTGCTGTAAGCTTCTTGAGATCTTTAGGACACAAAGACAGCCATGGAAAAGGATCTGAGTTTTTTAAAAGTGTGTGTTCTTTGCACTTAAATCTAAAGATTAAATGAACAAACCCAGGTCGTTTTTTTTTTTCATTGCATTAGAGGAACAGATATCTGTGTGATGGGATGGAGAACAATGGAACAGGTTAGATTGAGCATGTGCTTCTGGCAGCCCTGATTTTGCCAGTCAAGATGTGTGTCTGTTGGTATATTCCTTCCTAAATCTCTCACCAAGGTTCTTCTTTCAGTGGCATCTGTAGGAGAGTGCTAGGGAAAATTGTTCTCCATCACTTGTAGTGTCTTTTCCCAAAGCAGAGCTATTAATAAACTCTGTACGAGAACTAGTTTGTGCCTCCTGTAATTCTGAGGTGAAAAGACATCTTGGAACTTAGGTGCTTTATTTTCTGTTTCTTGACATTCATTAGATACAATCAAGCTCTCCATTATGGAAGTAGTGTTACTATATAAATTAAAAAAAATCTCTTTTTAATCTGCCTGTATAGAATAAACACCAAATACTCTTCATTTGTAAGCAAACAAGGACATAATTTTTACTAAATCCTTATCGGATTTCAAATTGTAGGCACATTTGCACAAAATGCAGAAGAGTAATTATACCTACATAATGGAATTAATCATATTTCATCAAATAATAAAGCATATCATGTTTAAATTGTCGCGGTTTACATACCAGAAAGTAGTGTAAATCGTGGTCTTATTCTTGTACTGAAGTAATTTTGTTTAAACTTTTGAGCAGCTTGCTTTACTTATGTTTATATTTTGTAGGCCAGGAATACTGAAAGACCTGAAGACAATGGGCTCAATTTCTTTGTTTATATTCTTCATCACATTACTGGTTTTGGGCAGACAGGTAAGATGCACACTTCTCTGCATCAGTGGACACAATGACAGCGTTCACATACAACCTGCTACCTTCTCAAGCGTGCTATAAATTTTCTGACACCTTTACTCCTTTCTGCCCCACCCCCTTGCAAAGAAGTGTCACAGCATCTAAAAAGCTATTTTTTTTATTACCTTCCAATATGCCCTTAAAACTCACCAATAACTGTCATTGAGCCTGTAAACATTATGCTGATAGTGTGCTGTGACTATTGCTTGTCATGTTGACCAATATTGTCTCATGGCTTCCTAGTGTGATCCCATCTGTCTGCATCCATCTGCTGTCTCCCTAGTTGCTTAATTACAAGCTATTTTCTTCACAGTTATTACAATTTGATGAAGACACAGAAACAATGTAGCATGCAAACAGAAGTGTACCACATACTGAGGCCATAGTTGCACTGAAACTATGACCCAACAGGAAGCTACTCTTTTTGTTAACCAGTTGTGCTTTTTCAGTGCCAGTGTGATGTCAATGGCCTTACTTTCTATGAAGCTGAGGACAGGTGCAAGGGCAATTCCTTATATAAATCCTCTGGTCTCTCCATCATCCATGGTTAAAACCGCAACTCCAGCCCATTGCGCCAGGAATGATGCAGTGCACATGAGAGGGCTCTGGGATGGAAGAAGCAATCCATGTGGGATCTCATGAGCACCCTGTATCCCCATAGCCTTGGGAAGGATCTTATCCCAGACTGTCTTTAAATCACTCATTTACATTACAATTCCTTTAAATATAATGACTGTCATTTAAATTGACAGGCAGGCTTTGCAGATTACTAGACAAAAAATTCTCAGCTGGCAGCTTCTCCAGTAGAAGATCCAAAGATTTGCTGTAGTGGGGAGCACCCTTCTTGAGTTAGAAATAACATTCTTCATCTGTCTTGCTGCCAGCACAGTATGAGTTTGCTAATTTGATGATGGTCGCATAGTGGGGCTGGAGCACAACTACTTCCTCTTGAAAAGCAGGATAAATACTTCATCGCACCAGTTGACAATCTGTAGTCTCTGGGTGCTACACTGAGGAAAAAAGGAGAGTGTTTATTTGTTGGTTCAGTCACATCAACAAGAAAGTTTTCTTTGCATACAACAGTGTGCAGGTGTTGTTCCCTGTCACACCAACTACAAAATGATTCTGTAATGGAAAAAGTCTTTGTTTTCAGAGCTATAGGTTCAGGACCCTTGTCATGATACCATTTGTTTGCAGCTCTTCAGTCTTTTGCCTTTGATTTTTCTGCTAATTTATTCTTCCTTAAGGAAGGCAAAAAAACCTCTGTGTTTTCAAACACTCCCAAGCAAAGTCTAAATGATAACTAGAAAACTTTGTGAACTAATTTTAATGCTTACTTGGCATAAGACTGGCCATTTTAAGTTACCGCTAGTGATACTGACTGATAGCAAATGCTTTGGAAAAGAATAGGGGAGGAAGTGAATCTGTGTAGAGTGACCCCTCCAGGAACATATGCTTCTCACCTTCTGCCAGTTGACATTTTTGTGGCAATTTTTAATAACTATTGGCTGCTCTGCTTTCTGTTACACTGTTTGATCCATTTTTAATCTTTTTTAATCTTCTGGGTCTTCCCAGCACTTTCTCATGATGAATTTCACAACTTGATAAAATGTCCTGTGAAAGTGTCTTGTTCTTAAACTTTCTGCTTGCTACTTTCATTGAGTGGCACTTGCAGAACACTGTCAAGACATCTTGGCAGTGTAGGCAAAGTAAAGTTCTTCCTTACCCTTCTTCCACAGAGAAGTAATACAAGTAATTTCTCTCTTTGCTATTGAATTTTTCTGATTTGCGGGTAATACTGTGTCTCTTCTTTTAATATCTGATTATTTTAACAATGCCAGAGATAATAGCTGCTTATGAAAATGGTGGTCTTTCCATTTCCCTCAAGCTGGCATTGGTGCTCCTCTGTCCCCAGAGTGGATAACCAGAAAGATCATCTAAACCAAAGAATGCTTTCCCTACAGGCCTTGCTTTGTGAACCTGCCACCACTGGTCAGAGAGATGCCTGTCCTTGTACAAAAGCAGGAGGGTGAATGTGTGTCTCTGGTTGAATGGGAAAGAAGAGCCAGAGAGATAGTATGTCATTGCATGTTATATAAGCCAATTTAATTCTCAGGTTCAGTTAATACTTTTATCTGCAGAACTAGCATCTTTACTGAAAGAAGTAGGCCTTCCCTCAGCTACTCATTCTTAACTGTTCTATCGCCTCATTTGTACTGGCACAGCTGCCTGTGGAACTGTAGAGTGGCTCAAAATAGGGTAAAAATCTGCCTTAAAAGTTAACTGGAAAAATGGTTGGGTTGCTGACAGATCTATTTCCAGATCTGGTTTTACGGTGTGGCTGTAGCAATGCTTGTGACAAAAGAATGAGCACAGAATGGGAGTGAGCAGCCAGATGTGAGGCTGAAAGTAGAACTGCTCTTTTTTTTTGTGGTCATGCCAACACTGATCCCTGACACTGAGATCAAGTGATGCATTTCATTCTGCATGCGTGCCATTACAGTTAATTGAAGATAATATGGCAGCAGGCAGACAATATGTTAAGAATAGCAGCTCTTGCACCCTGCTCAGGCATTGCCCAGGAGAATGCAGATTGGTATGGGCTAGACTGTGTAAGGTGTATGCTCACATGTAAACTCTATTGAGTATTAAATCTCTCTTATGGCCCAATTTGCATAACCAGTATCATTTCTTATCAGTACCTAAAATAACAAATAGCCCATTACTCTGTAGGCTAGGTGAATATTTTTGTTTTTTTCCATGATGGATTGTATTGTGTTTGTCCACACTGGACTTCATTGGCTGTTTTACTGCCCAGATGTTTATAGCAACTTCCCTCAGCAATGAAAACTGTTTATTTGTAATCTCTGTTCTGCCTTTTACTAAGCTTTTATTCTGTGAGAGGTTCCTTCTCTTCTTAGATAACGTAGCCTTTTCAAGAGCCCTTATGAAAGAATGTAAGGAAAACTTCTTTTCAACTTCACTCTTATTGCCCATTGACTTCTTCATAACAGATGAAGGCATGTTCACAGAAGAGATGTCAGCTCTCCCCCGTTGTATCAGCTTTAGCTGATATGTCTAAATAGCTATTTTTCTTAGCATATTTTTTTCAAAGTAACTTGTTCTATTTTTCCCAGGGTCAGCACAGTTCTTTTCCAAAGAGTTGCATTATATCCTTACCATTTGTCATTTGATTAATGTTGTGGCTGTTTTGAATGAGCTGGCTCTCCACAGCAAGTTTCAGACTAGCAGCTTCTCATTTTGGTTACTTTTGAGCTGATGACTTCTGGCTGATCGATTTATTATGGCATCTTCTGCTGATGCTCCATGTTGAGATACTTTCTTTGACTTGCTGTTAGCAAATAATGGCTGTGAGGTGGAATCTCCTTAGCTCCCTCACTTGAATGAAAACCTAGGCTTAATTTCTATGATCTTAGCTGCTTCAGTGCTGTCTTTGCTGCCCCTTTGCTGAATGCCATAGCATTCATCTTCCCGGACTGTAGACATCTATCTTTACTTTCTATGTGACATTCTTTCAGTGAGGAGAATTAGTTCATTTTCTTACTTAAGCAAATATTGAAAACAGACCCAGGTGAGTGTCCCACTAGAATTTAAAAATATAGATAAATCCATCTCTGTGCAATCAGTGAGACATGAATCAGTTCCTGTTGCACTTAACTACTTTCGCCCAAGAAGTTAACACTGACTTGAACCTGTGGGTTTCCTTGCCCAGATGCATGGTAGTCTCTTGTCCTGGCAGAAGCCAATTAATCTGTGATGCCCGGAGGAATGCAGTGTCCTTCATGCCTCCTTGGGCGTTCCACTATGCTCACCTCCTGGGAAGTGGTGTCAAATAAAGCAGCATAAGGTGAGGAAGGAAAATTTTGTATCTCAAGGGTATTGTGCATGCAGAGCCATTCCGAGATACTTTCATTCTGATATCTTGAAAAAGTCCTGGAGATAACATTTAAAATAGGAAACAACTTTGGTTTTCATATGACTGTAAGGCTACAAAGATTGAACAGGATCTTTGATGGGCTGTATACTGAATTGGATAAGTCATGCAAACATTAAAAAAAAATAACACAACAACAAACAAACAAAAAAAAACCTCAACAGAATTTGAAATAAATTTTAATAAAGTAATGTGTGGTTTGTGGGGTTTTTTTTTGTTTGTTTTAAAAGCCTGAATAGACATTCTGAAATATGATATGATTTTTTTTTAACTTCAAAACAAATTTTAGAATACATTCTGTTTGATTATTTCTGAATTCTCTTTGCCTTTTTTTGTGGCAGCCTACATTTCATTCAATAAAAATAAAAAGCAGAAAATAAAATTATCTGTTTAACTCTTAAAAAAAAGAAATATATCCTTTTGAAGACTTCAGCTTATCCAGTACCCTTTCTTTTCAATACGAAGTTGGCACAATAGAAACCTAATTTCAGCAGGCATCCAGTTTACTTTTTTCAATTTATGGAAGTAATTTTGATATCCCAGGTTTTGACTGGATATTTTTTTTTCTGCTTGAATACAGGTGGTAGCAGTTGAATTCATCATCTGTGTGGGGAACTTCAATGTGTAAATATGTAATATACATACAAATCTGGCATTCTAAAAATGTGACTCCATGTATTTTGCATCGTGTAGTGAATTTGGGGAAAAAAAACCTGTTCATGACCTGCCTTCTTATAGAAGGGATAACTGCCATTTGGTATAGGAATGACGCCAGAGAACAACAAGAAAATCCTATTTCCAAGTTCCTGCAGAAGCCTGTTCTCAGGTTCACTGATCCTTCATGTTTGTCTTTACACACATTTAATTCTTTGCCCACTCTTCATTTGGTTATAATCTGCAAATATCATTTAGTAACGTGTAGTTACTTGAAAATATCCAGCTTATTTGCTTATTTGACATCTCAAGGCCAGATTTCTGGGATGCATCATGATCCTTTTTAAGATGTGAAGTTTCATTTTACTTTCAGAAGAATGTTACCTTTGTGTCAGAAGAGCCAGAATATTTCTTTTGCAGTGCATTTCAGGTCTGCATTCTGTCCTTATTAGTATATGCATCAGCACAAAAGAATTTGTCAATAAGGATTTCATGGTATGGATGACCTTTTTTGTTTTCATAATTAAGTACCTAAATAGAACCCAGACTTTATCAACCAATTTAAAGGCAACCTGAGGGTACTGTTTTTTTCATCTTGCAAGTATTTGCAGATACATTTTTTGCTCCACCAATTTTTACCTTCATTGTTTTCTAAAAGCTTTCCAAACCATTTTGATACCATCTCATTTCAACTTTCTACACTGTCTTTGGCCGTGATCTCAACAAAACATGTATGAATCATTTTTATCTGTGACAGCCACTGTCCAACCAGGACTACTCTAATTTTTTATGTGAATGCTTACTGACTGCTAATAATACTAGCTATCATTTTCAGATTTTTCTGTAATAAGACTGTCATCATAATCATGTTCCCCTGGTTAATGGCATAGTCTTCACTGAGGCTGCATGATAACATGAAACCATTGAACCATAGTGAAATAGCTCTTGATTTATATCAGCTCAAATGAGATAGTCAGGCCAGTGGAGGTTTTGCTGTAGTAATAATGCCATAGATTTTTTGATAAAACATTAACAATATTGCAAAGAAGTAGGGAGAGCTCTACAGAGATGCATTTTTCCTCTTTTTTCAACACAATATTCATGAAACCAGATCTCCAAAAATACTGATATTCCAAGAATGCTGTAGGTTTCCATCTAGTTGCAGTTATTTTCATTGCTGGGATATTTAAAAAAACAACCCAACAAACAACTGGGTTGGCCTAGTTGACTGGGCCATTTTTGATAACCTGATAATGATTTGATAAACTTAAGGCATGTTATAGTAGTAGGGTGTTTTTGCTTATAAGGCTGATTGCATGACATAAGTACAAGTTGGTAAAAGGGTGTTCCTCAATTGCCCATTATTGTAAGTGAGATTCTACACTTAGGAAACCATGTTAAGTTGCAAAACTGTAAATTGTTTATGTAACAGTGTTTGATTTCTGAAATTAATTTCTACTAAAGCCTGAGAGTAAATAAATAAACCTTTCATTGCTTAAGGCACTTCATTAGTTTTTCCTGGGACTTTTTATGGGCCACTTTGTTGGGAGGGCCATGTAAGTTTGATGAAATGTATGTCACATATTGCGTGCTTGGGGTTTGATTTCTGTGGTGTCTGAAATTGTACTTGAGTGGCCAAATAACAGCCTTGTAGGGGTGATGTACTGTGCTTATTTTGTCTCTTAAACCTGTACTCCAGCAGGACAAGATGCCTATTGTTTCTTTACCTCTGTGTCCTCTTGTAACAGAATGAATATTACTGTAGGTTAGACTTCCTGTGGAAGAACAAGTTCAAAAAAGAGCGGGAGGAGATTGAAACCATGGAGAATTTAAATCGGGTGCTTCTGGAGAATGTGCTTCCAGCCCATGTAGCTGAACACTTCTTGGCAAGAAACCTGAAGAATGAGGTCAGCCATCTCTGTGTATCCTCTGCTCTGTAAGAAAGCAGCGTATGATGGAAATATCACTTAATGCTGATTTGAACAGTAGGTCCATACAGCGAGATTGTAGATTTAAAGTCACTTTCATTCTCCCTTGCCCACCTGAAAGGCTTGCTTTACAGTACCGAATGCACTTCACAAGTAAAAAAATATGAGATTATGTTAGATGGTAGTGCACTTTGCCTTTCAAAGGAAGGTAAGAAAAGGGTGAGGAGGAAGAACTGGATGGTTGAATTAACATAGATTTAAATTAAGTGAATAAAGTGGACTTGAATCCAGGTTCTGAATTTTCTTCTGGTGACTGGAGATCTTGCTTACTGGAGTGAAAATTAACCTTTTCCCTTAAACTAAAGTGGCTATGTTAATTCTGGGAAGAGGTTCTGTACACTGAATTACCTGTTTAGTTGCTGCTTGTGGGCCCAATCCAAGCAACAGAAAAGTCAACCACAAGTTCCCTGTTGACTTTGGTGGAAATAAGATCTGCTCCTAATATTGCTTTACAGTTTTAATAAAACAAAAAAGGTTAGAAAAAGAAAAGCATTTAGTAGTTCTAGAGATTGTAAAAACAATAGTTTGAATTACTTGTGTATACCAAACAACTGCTCCAAGACTGACAAAAGAGGGGAGACGGCAGCTTTAGGGATTAATTTTTGATCTCTTGTGTCAATAAGGATAATGTCTTCCCTTTCACTGTGGTTTGCATTGAGCACTACTAATCAGTACTTTGTATCAGTATGTTAGTGCTACCTGCAAATATTCATTTGGTAGCTAATATCGAATAAAAACTGCTGTAGGGTTCCTTTGAATCCAGTGAAGACCTTGGCTGGAAGCCAAGTTGGCGCAGCTCCAGTTCTCAGTTCAGGCATTAAACACAGCAAACCATCAGGAGATTGCTTTCTCATTTATGTGCTATTCCATCTCAGCTCCCCAGCAGAGCAACACCATCTGCTCACCTTTGTATTGGCAACTGGATTTATATTGTCACCCCTCAAGATTCTTGGGTTGAAATAAGCTTTAGTAAATTTAGTGAAGAACAGGAATTGTAATGTGCTGAGCTCTCCAATCTATCATGTCAGCTGAAGTAAAAATGATTTGTCATTATTTTAGCGGCATCCATTTAAAAAAAAATAATTTAAAATCTTGAGTTTTTTCTTATTTTGTTTATCTTCGAACACAGTTTTCAAAGAGGGAAGAACTTTTCAAATCCCTGGAAATATTCAGGATAATAAGCATCTGACATGTCCTCAGATTTGTTTCAAAGTCAGCAAGAATGTGTTGACCCTTAAAGGACATTCTGTATGTGTGTATGTGTATATACCTAAGAATACATTAAGACAGATCTAGCCTTTGTTTTCTGTGTGTGGATACTTAGGTCAACAGGCACTGAATTGAAATTTGTCCACATTTTCCTTAGTTGCAAACACTCGTGTTGATATGGTTTTACGTATATTCTTTTCTGTTTAAACCCAGTTTTGAGATGAAAATTAATCTAATGGATGACTAGTCTGTTTCAGAATACTACTTCTTTTTGAATTTTATGCATGCAGTTCAGTGGAGAAAAGGGAAGAAAAAGTGTGCTGCTGAAGAACAGGCAGCAATGATGAAAGGGGAAAATATGAGTGGATGAATGCTAACTGAGAGTAATGGGACTATACTTTTAGATGACCAACAAAGGTCTTTTCATAGCAGGATGCACATTAACTAATGCTGATATGGGAAAAGCAAAGTTACTTCAGAGCAAACTGTAATAAAGATTTGTTTGCATTACCAGAACCTCTGGAACTGAATTTCCGCTTATAGTCTGCATGCTGGGTACCAAACAGGGTACTTCCCAGTTGACAGAGAGAAAGATAGGAACAAATATAAAACTAAAAGCAGGAAACAGGGCAAGGATTAAATATATCTGCACCTGGCTTATGCAGGTTTTTCATTTATGTTGTTAGCATCCAGATCCCCTATTAGTAAAAAGGGCTCAGGAGCTTTTGTGCTGCAAGCTTATTGTCAAGCACATTACTCAGCAGGAGCAATCCTGCTTCATCAGCCACAGGTTAGAGCCAGCATCCTACTTAGCACAGAAATTCTGCCCCAGAGAAGCTCATCGACATACCCTTCCAAAAGGTGTAATGGGAAGCATTTCCTTCCTACATTCCGACAAGACGTCCAAGCACTGAAGAAGAGAGGACAGTAACAAGACCTAACCAACAGAAATTCAGATGTTATCAAAGGGAAAAAAAATAAAAAGGAATTGACTGCAGAAGAAAGGATGGTTTTGTTGAGAGAAGCAAAGCTGTTCCTTCATGGAATGGTGTTGCATTTAATTTTCTGATTAAACATTTTGGAGAGTACTGTTTCAAGAGAATTACTCAGGAAAATGAAGACACTCAATTGCCACAGTCTTTACTATTAAGAATTATCAAAATAAAATAGCTGGGAAAGCCTACTTTCTCTGACATTTATTGTGACAGCCACAATTACTACTTATCTGGTTATAAACAGTGCCATTTGTTGTTGTTTCCATGCTCCTACTATGCTATAGGGCATTAGCGGAGGTGGATATTGCCCCAGTATTAGAGAGAAAGGAAGAGAAATGGGGCACTGTTGCTGAGCTTCAGCATATGACAATTGTTCATATACAATCTGTTCATTTTTGAGATGGAGGAGAGGAAGGATACCGCTGGTTATAGAAAAATAGGATTTGTGTCTAATTCTAACAGTCAGGCATGACTGTTACATTTCTTACATGTTGGTTATCCCATAGTGGGTGGAGTGCCAAAAGCATAATGCGCACTCATCTTCCTGTGTCACAACAGCACTTCTGTTCGAAGCTCTGCTTCTGTCTTTTGCTCAGTCATATTTCTCTTCCTGATGACTGTACAGTGTGCAAGTTGCCATGATTTATTCTGGGCAATATTTCTGCTTTCAAGGAGGACAGCAAAGGCATTTTCAAATAGCTAATTAGGTCTTCCTGTTTAATAAGATAGACTGTTTTTTCAGTGAGAATCGTAGTAAATATCATTGCCGCCTATCAGCAGTCCAGTCAATTGCAAGGCCCTGGCAGTATTCAGTGTTAGATACTTCAGCTAAAGTTCAAGGGACAGCTGAAGCTTAATGTGCTATTTGCTCCTTGTGTTTTTACCTGTAAATGTAAGGGTGTATTTTGCTTCTGCATATGCTTTGTATACACTTCCTAGTTATGCATTTTTCTAGTATTCACGTAAGCATTCAGGTGTTTAACCCTTTAAGCTCATTCATGTTGTTGAATAGTAATGAAATAAACATTTATATATCTCTTATTATTTTTCTTATTCTACTTGTAAATGTCCTGTTTATCTTCTGGTTCCTATATGTCATGGTTTAAGCCCAGACTGTAAATCAGAACCACGCAGCCCTCACGCTCACTCCACCCCCGCCCCCGCTTCCAGAGGGATGGGGAGGAGAATCGAAAGAATGTAACTCCCACGGGTTAAGATAAGAACAGTCCAGTAACTAAGGTATAACACAAACCACTGCTGCTGCCACCAATAATAATAATGATAAGGGAAATAACAAGGGAAGAGAATACAATACCACCCACTGAAACCAAGCTCGACCAAGCAGTGAGCCAGCCCTTCCGGGTAACTCCCACTTACATCCTGGGCATGATGTGCTGTGGTATGGAATACCTCTTTGGCTAGTTTGGGTCAGGTGTCCTGTCTCTGCTTCCTCCCGGCTTCCCCCCCTCCCTGGCAGAGCATGAGACTCAGAAAGTCCTTGGTCAGACTAAACGTTTGAGCAGTAACTAAAAACATCGGTGTTATCAGTGCTGTTCCCAGGCTGAAAGTCAAAAAACACAACACTGCAGCAGCTATTAAGGAGAAAAAAATGACTGCTACTGCTGAACCCAGGACACTATATTATGAGGTGACAAAATGAAACTATCTTCTACTATCTCTGCTTCATATTATGCAGTAATATCATATGCCTGCAGCTCTGCTAGTTGGTCTCCTTTTTCCGTAAGTGTTCAGTTGTACCTCCTGAAAGACCTGTAGTCTTATGACTTGAAGTTTATTCTAAAATAAATCTTTACATGATGCTACTTTCCAAGTACTATTTCAGATATGGCAGTGTCCCAATATCACCTCTGTGCCTAGATTTTGTCTTTACAACCAGAATCCCATCCGTAATGTAATTCTGTCACGTTTTACATTCGCAGGATGCAAAAATCAGCTGGATTCAATAAAGCAAATAAAACAGCTGCTATCTCATGTTTATCTGATAAATTAAAACCAACTTTTTTTACCAATTAACAGAATCCTTAGGACAACAGAATTATGTATTATTGTGTACTATTAATTTGACTGGATTTAATTTACTGGATTTTTCAATCTGGTAGGAATCTGAATTTTTTCTTTTTTTTTTTAAGTATTTATCATAGATGTATACAATTTTATTTTGTAAGGTAAAGTTTCAAAAGTATCTGTAATAATCCATGTTTTGAATATTAATTATCTACATTCTGCTATAAATATTGTTGTATCTCCCTCCGGTCTTTCATATAACATTATATTACCAAGGCCCTGTATTTGTGATGCAGTCCTCTTTTAATAACCAGCACTGTTTTGCCTGAATTTCTTCATGCAAAATTGAAATTAAGTTACAAGCAAGGTAACTTGAGGAAATAGAAAAAAAGCCAAGTTAACCACAGAATGCAATATCTGTACCTATTCTGCTAACTTGTCTATGAAAAGCACTTAGCACTTCAGATCTTGACTTTTGACTGTATGTATAGGCAAATGTTACTGTAGCTTCAGTGTAGACATGCCTGAAGTAAGTAGATGTGAAGCAAAACACAGACTGCAAAAGCTAAACATTTCCAGACTAAGCCTGTTGTTCTTCTTCTATTGCTCCAATTCACTAATTTCAAGCTTACTTGAGTATACCTGCAGCGAGTCTAGGTGCATAAATACTCAAGACAGCCCCCAGTATATGTCACTGCAGTATTACAGAGTGGAGCTGGTATGGGAGACTGGAGCAGAGAGAGGTCATTCGGGGCCTGAGCTTCTAAATTTCTTAGAGTCAAAGTCATCCTGTAGAGTTTCAGGCATTCCTCTTGAGTGTTTACATTAGGAAAAATTACCCCGTTAGCCTTTCTTCCATAACTGACTGAGAGAAGGAAACTCTGTCTCAGGTGATTCTGCTCATCTGGCATTAAAGTGACTTCCCAGATATGCACATCTACTGTTCTGACAATATAGATGCACATAGGATGACCATGCTCTCAAATTAAATACATTAGTCAGGTATTCAATTAAGCTTTAATTGCATAAATGCAGTTGACGTCATCCAGCCAGAGGGGTTCCCTCTCCTACCCATTTGATTACTTAATTATATGGATTAAATTATATGTTACTTTTACATTATTAATTAGCCTTTACTTTTAACATCATTATATGGATTAAATTTATTAACCAAGTGTTGATGGAGATGGATAAAATAGATGGCAGAAAAATATAATCACAATATTAGTTCTTTATGAAAAATTCTGTTGGCAGGAGGACATAGGAGATCCAGAACTCCTTCAAAGTTTAGTAGCGATCTGACTTGGGACTCATTGGCTTGGACATTTTGTTTAGTTGCTTTTCATTTGCACAATCAGGTTACATCAAAGTGATACTGATTTTGTATATATGGCTGTAAGCTGGATGTCAGGTACAACCATCTCAGCTATAAGAATACAAATAATGATGAACTGCAGTGATATATTCCACCCCCATTGCCCAGAGGCATGGTGGATCCTCAGTGATGCTCTGGTTATGGAATCCCTAGAGAACAAAGGGGCAGAAAAATCTAGTGAAAATCATCCACCTTCTCCGACTGAATGGGCAGTGGAGGGGGGTGGTCAATTTTAGCACCAGAATATTCCTATGGAGCTGAGGTGCTCACAGAAGGCAGTGGAGACTCTCACATAAATAAGTTCTAGTTCAGGTGACTTCTTTCCCTTTGCCTCAGCTCCTTGTTATAGAAATGATAATTATTTTATCCTAATGGGGATCTTGTTATTTTTGGTTAAAAACTATCAGTCAGGTTTGTGTTGCATTATGCATTTGTAGTGCGTTCAGTTTATGATTTTGGTTCAGTTTGCTAGTTATTACAATAGCACAAGCAGCTAATAATAAATTAGATATTCTTTTACAAAAATATATTTTCAGACATAGAAGCCAGACCAAACTCTTTTCATAAGAAGCCTCAGGAATGGGTCCTATCTAATAAATTACTGAACATTTTATGTTCACAGAGTTAATGTTCAGGAGGAAAAAAAGTAACTAAATCACTAAAATATTTTCAGCTGTATGTGTTGAGTCTCTTTATACACCATTTAAAATTAATACATGCAACTAATTGCAAAAAATACCCAACCACTGTCTTAAGCCATTCCAACCACTGCAACTCCTCCCTTTTCTGAAAAAGGATACTGCATATTATTAATGAGGAAATTTTTATTTAGAGCTGGGTATAACAGATTTTTTTCTCTCTTCTGTTTTCTTTTGGACAGGATCTCTATCATCAGTCATATGACTGTGTCTGTGTCATGTTTGCCTCTGTTCCGGATTTCAAGGAATTTTACACAGAATCTGACGTAAATAAGGAAGGCTTGGAATGTCTCAGGCTGCTAAATGAGATCATTGCTGACTTCGATGATGTATGTACTTCTAACAGCAATCAACATATGGTTTCAATCTTAATAACTCAGGGTATGCAACAGTAAGCAAATGTACTTGAAAGAGAGCTGTTAGAAAAGAACTTCTGTGTGCCTAGTCATACTTAACAGGGAGTATTAAAGGAAAAAGAGGTTGAAGTGAGATAAATCAGATATTAAGCTGACATTCTCAATTGCTTTTAATTCACTGTAATAAGAATCCTATGTGTATATCTGATGAAGAAATTTTTGCCCTTTAGCTGCAGTTCATGAGGCAGTCATATTGCATGCCATATATTGACTGCAGTTTCTAAATACTACTGCCTAAAGTCAGGTATGTAAATCTGTGTCCCCTAAAATGATACAGCTGTGTGTTACACCTGATCTGTCTCACTATACAGGGCATTGATCAGTTGATTACATGAGCAAATCAAAGAATTGTGTAAGTTCTAATATTCCATTCTCTGAAGTTACAAGCAAGTACAGAGTATGACTACAGATGGACTGTGACAAGAGTGTAACTGTAAAGGTCTCACTGAGAACAGTATGTGTCTTAAAGACATTAAGACCATGTTATGACTCAGAAAGCACAGTCTGGATTTGTGGATATGTGGATATGCAGCTATAGAAGCTATTTTATCAGCAAACCCATGTGGGGAACATTGGGATGTCCACAAAAACCTGGGATATGAACTAAAATCCTTGTATTTTAGTCCTAGTGGCATTGACTGTCCTGTTGGTGTGGAAGAGATGCTCACTGTTGGAAAACTATTTATATCTTAATTGTCGTCTCACATGGTGACTCAGTTCCAATCTCAAATGAGTGCAAAGCCTACTGACTTTTAAAGGCTGTATGTACAATAACATGGAATTTATTATTATTACTATAAATTTAGTCCTTTGTAATGAAAAGGGACTAAATTTGATTAAAATTAAATTTTAGCAGACAAACATTTGCTTCGCTTGGAGGCTGTAACCATTGTTTTATCCACCCTTAAGTTCTTCATCCTGTATATATTTGTGAAGCCATTTGGGGTCTATTAAGAGGCTGTTCTAAGAATTGATGGTCTAAATGCTGTTAGAGTAACAATCTGTTAGGGTAATAAGACAGCTGATCTGAATAATGAATAACCATCCTTGTTTTACAGTTATTGTCAAAGCCAAAGTTCAGTGGAGTTGAAAAGATAAAGACTATTGGGAGTACTTACATGGCAGCAACAGGACTGAGTGCCACACCCAACCAAGAACAGTGTCAGGTACAGGAAAAGGCTTCTGATTAATACAGACCATGTTCAAACGAAGGCTAAAATTCTGTTCATTAAACTGCAGGTTATGTATAATGCCATGGCCTAGGTTTTTTTGTATTAGGATAGACTGTATTGTTGTCAACAAGTGTATGCTTTTGTTTAGTAGTCTCTCTGAATTATTGCTTTTCACACTGTGGTTTCAAAATGCCACCTCTGTATTTGCTAAGTCCAAAACAGGCCTTCTATTCTAAATACAATACAGCATTTTATTTCTACATGCTGCAGCAGAACTGGATTTGTAAATTGTGAAAACCACTGCAAAAATTGGTATTTTCCATTGCAAGCTGGGAGGATTGAGTAGCTGTACTAACCATACACCTGTAGATCCTTCAGGCTCAGCACTGAGAACATGTTCCTTTGTTCCTAGCTTACTTAATAGGGTAGGATTGGGAACTGCAGTCAGTCAGAATGAAGTTCATATAACATTTAAGCAAAAATCTTGCTTTTGCCATGATCTTTAGAGTACTGCCAGTTAGCGACAGAGACAGCAATTATGAATCAACACATTCTCTGCTTAGAATAACTGTGGTCTTGCCAAACTCATGTTCCTTCTAGACAGAGGCAATTAGCACCTGAACTATAGACCCTAAGGATCCCGAAGACAAAAAGACAATTGAAAAAAAAAAAAAAAAGAGCAAAAGAATGATTCTAAATTAGCTCTGACATTTAATACAGGGAGGTGAAGGGGATGAATTAAAAACAGAACTGCAGACAAGATGAGAAGACAGAGGAGCTTCCAGTCACGACTAAAACTAGTGTGTGCACAGGAAGAAATGTATCATTTCAGTTATTTCCACAAACTGTGAATCAAGAGATCCAAGTTTTAGTGTTCGTTTGGTAATTTAGTACACATTTGCAAAAGAAATCCACCAGGACTTAGCTTTCAGTCCAGATACCTAACGATGCACAGATACCTTGGTACTTAGTGTGGCAGTGACTGACTGCTAGGCATACTGCTGGGAACTGCCCCCAGTTTCAAACACCCAAGGAAGACTAAATGCTTAAGGACGGGGTCTGAATACATCAACTGAACATGAAATCATCTGTCTTAAGTAGGAGTGAACACCAAAGGAAGCAGGCTTAATTCCTCTAAACAGCTGCTCTGGCAATTACCACTACTGTCCCACCTAGGCTGATGCATCTACTCCATGAATCATCTCCTGAAGTTGTCATCTGTCCATCTCTTCTGTCACTTTATCTCAAGAAATGAGGGAGATTTAGTCTTTTCTCTTAGAGATGAGTCCATCTCTTATGAAATAATTCTCTTGTCAGGGGCCTACTCTGGGCTGTGGGAGCCTGAAAATCAGCTTTCTCCTTGGCCTGCAGGGACTCAAATCAGTACTTAGGAATCAGGCTACACTGTTGATGTACGAGGAGACATGAAGTCTATAGGTTTTATAAGTAAAAGCTGTAAGCTTTGAGCTATGAAATGAGGGGACAGAGGATGGGTTGCCTGCTTCCTTTCTTCCTCCTGTAGTTTATTCATTTTCAGGTCTATTAGATTCTCAGAGATGCTTGCTTTTCTACCAGATGAGATCATTAGAGAAACTCTTAAAATTGTGAATTTCACTGGTTCTTAAGCATTAACTAGGGTACTGAGATGTGCAACAGTGAGAGGGAGAAGTCTCTGTGGGGCTGTCCACAAATGTTATTTATTATTAAAGGGCATAAAATAGACGCAGACACTTAGATAAAATTAATGAGCAAATCTTAGGCACACATAGCTATTGAGTGCCTGTGGGACTAGGTAGCAGCTAATCAGTTGTTTGACAATCAAAACATTAGAATATGTATGTTTGGACCTATCACCTCCAGACTGCCTGACTCTGTAAGTAAAATGCATCCTGGTCTATTGGCCATTGTTTGATCTAACTAATGCTGGACAAGGCATCATCTTCTAGGATGTCTCTGAGGGTTTCAGTGTTTTCAAGTGTTATGAATATTTTGGTTTTTATTCTCTAAGGCTAAGGGAAATTATTTTACTCTATTTGTTTGACTGTTTAAATTCAGGAACCTGAACGACAGTACATGCACATAGGAACTATGGTGGAGTTCGCATTTGCCTTGGTGGCAAAACTGGATGTCATAAACAAGCATTCATTCAATGACTTCAAGTTACGAGTAGGTATGTATCACAGAATTTTTATGAGAAGATCATAGAGGAGAAGGAGAATTCATTGTGAAGTATCAGGGGATTCAAGTGTTAGCAGAACTGACCAAAAGTGGCATGAAGGTAAATAGCACCATCTTTACCCTGTTTGAAGGCAACCTACATGGTATTGCCCATTAACCACAGCTGCTGTTGTTGCAAGGCATGTTTCAAGGCAGGACTCAGGAAAGGGCAGTATTCCTAAGTAAAGAGCAGTAGAAAATATAGGCTCCCATGGCTCTGAATGGTTTTATGGTAACTCCATAATAATTATTCTAGATATTGTTAACCACTGAATTTTTTTTAAGCTTATCAGTACCTAAGGATACAAGAAAATTCTGGACAGGGCTTTACAAAACCATATAAATGGTTTTGGAGAGCAGGAGCTATAAGGTGCTCACTGAGGCTGGCATCTGAAATATTTTAGATGCACTAAATTCAAGTAAGCATACAAAAAAATGCACCCTTTCCTTCCCAGTTTTAGACAAAGGAGGGTATTTCTCTTTGTTATTCTGTGGTTATTGACAAATAAGAGCAAAGATGACTAGTTGTTTATATTTGAAAGGGGTATCCCTTATATTTCAGCTTATAATTGCTTCTGCTTGTGCATCATGATAGTTAAAAAAGAAATAGGCAGCTGCAGTAAGCCATGGAAAGGATGATGAAATAAATGAATTCAAAGCTGATCAAGAAGCATATGTTCCGAAATGTTTATTTCCTGATAGCGGTACAGCAGTTTTACAATGCAATATGTAACTTGGAAAGTGTGAAATGAAAGCATTAAATTAATATTGGAAATCCATAAATCCTGTAAACATGTCAGAAGTATTTGATTTCCAAGTTATTCTCCTGTCTTGTATTTTCCTTGCTGTGCCACTCGCTTTTCCTTCAGGCTGCTCCTTTCATGTTTAATTCACAGTGCCACCCACTGGCAAAACTTGCTATCTTCTGACGCGAAATACAGAGTGCTCCTTTTTCCAGTTGGGTTTGTATTCTTTGCTAAAGTTAAAAAAATGAGAAAGGAAATCCAAAGTATACTTCCTTCTCAAAGTGTTACAGAACTTGACGGGTTTAAAAGAAACATGTAGAGAGACCATATTTCAGTACAGAATAAAAGTTCTCTTCTTGCCACAGAAGACATGCTAAATACTTGCAAACATACTTGTATCAGCAATGTCAGTACAGATAAAGAGCTACTAGGAGTTGGGGCTGAAACTGCAAACTGAGTAAAGCAATACTGACTCCTTTAAAGTGGGAATCATGAAGCAAACTTTCTAGGGGAAAAGTTTCCCGCTTTAGAGTGATTTGTAAAGTGTTTGCTACAGGTTCCTGAAAAGTCAGACTCCTTTGCTTCATGAAATGAGGAATGTTTAAATGTACAAAGGAATTCAAGCCCTGAAACGGTACTTTTGCCACCTTAATCCAATACAGGCAACACTGAAAACTCCAACTTCCCATCTTCACTTCTCCACTTACCACCACCTGACCATGAAACCATCTGATATCCATAGCAATTACAGCCACAGAAACGTTTGAACCTCTGACAATATCCCCACTGAAAGGACTTAAGCCCAAACCACTATTTGTGAAAGCCTTCCTCAGCCAGCATCTAACCCCAGAATTGTTGTAATTCACTGGAGGTCTCAGCTTTCAACCTTCATTTTCTGCGAGTGCCTGAAATGCTAGTTGTGCCTTAGGAAGTACACAGCCTACTCTGACATTGTCAGGAAAGGGAAGGGAACACCTAGATTATATTTCAGGTGTTCCTCTCCTTCTGTTAGCTAAGGTACTTGATTTATTAGACAAGTTCAGGTAAGCTTTTGCAGCCAGTTTTGCACAGGCACTGCATTTTTCCACAACAGAATAAGGGCTGACATGTTGTTTTCCATATAGCTTTATGGTTAGAACATTTGTCTGTGTTGTAGGTGAACTTAATTTGGTACTTCTTTTGGCTGAGGCTGTTCAAGCATAAGGATCCCTCTTCCCTGGAGAATCCTATGAGCCCAGGTTGCAGTGTACTTTGGAATAAGATATTCTCTATCTGTCCTGCAGAACAGTATTTGCTGAACAGTATTTTCCTTTTCATGTAATAATTAAATGTCACTTTGGATACAAGACAAAGAGACAGATGGTATCACCCTCTGTTAGAGCATTCACCTGGACTGACAGTACTACTCTTCCAGCCCTGCCCCAATAAACATTCATGTGTCACACGAAAGAGACCTGCACTAGCAGGAATGACATAGAGCAGCGCATCCCAGAAATCCTGGGTGACCAAGATGCATTCCTAAGAGATATGGGTAGAAGTCTCCTTGAAGGACGGGGGATCTGGAACTGGCTCTCCAGCCCCTGAGGTATTACTCAAACCACCAGAATGGTTCAGGAAAGAGGTAAAAAAATTGAAGTCACCTCCTGCTCATCGTATTTTTGTAGGAAAGTCCCATCACACTTCTCTAATTTCTGGACCATGGCAGAGCGTATGCCATGCACATCTCTTCGGTATTCTCTACTAGCCAGCTTGGGCTACTCAGCAGATGGCTTTTGGGGATTCCACTCTTCGGTCCCTAGTGCTTTATACACATTGGATGATCTGAGGCAGAAAGACACACCCATGGCCTGGTTGTTAATGCAGGGTGTTGCAAGGCCTAGAGTCCCTTTGTCCATTTAATCTCAAGCGCTTAGACAAATATTTATCAGGTTCTATTTGGTATCCTTTAATATGTCCCCAGTTTTCTAAATTTTGCATATGTCCCCAGTTTTCTAAATTTAACTGCTATGGTCACTTTTTTCCAGGGCTTCCAAGTGAGCTCGCACCGTGGTTGCTAGCCCATGCTGCCATGTCACGTATGATCCATACTACATAAGCCATCTCTGAAATGCCTCTTTCAATCACACTTTCATTGTACTGCACAGATATATCCCTAGTGGTGGTTTCCATCAAGGAATTAATAGAAGTCAGTTATGGAGATAATCTTAGAACTCCAAACTACTTGCTTGTCCAGAGTTTATTTCTCACTAGGTCTGATGTGGCTTTCCTGCTCATCTAAATTGGCTTTTCTGGTCATCACTGTAACTAGAGTTACAATTACAGTATATTTGATGGATGGTTAATGATAGTGCTTTTGATTTTGCCTCCTTGTTTCCTTCCCTACTAGCAGAGTACAACTCTCTCCCTTTACAAACATAACATAGGATACAAAATGACTGCAAGATTAAAAATGGCCAGAGTCTAATACTGGACTGTACCACGTTGTTCTTCACCCTTACAATGTGCATTTGTTAATAAAGCAGTTGTGAACAAACTGTTGTCAGCTTTATTCATTATTCAGCATGGGCTAAATACCATGTTTATTGACTTGGTATGTTACCAGATGCTCTGTACATCCCTGTTTGATGGATGTTTGTTCTTAAGTTCTGACGTCTTCCAGGTATCAACCATGGACCTGTGATAGCTGGAGTAATTGGAGCTCAAAAACCGCAATACGATATCTGGGGCAATACAGTAAACGTGGCCAGCAGGATGGACAGCACTGGTGTCTTAGACAAAATACAGGTTAGTTTTATTTTTGTGCTGGTATTTATCTTAATCTTTTGAGTCTGATGCTTAAAAAAAAAGCGTATTTGTACACTAAACAGGTATGTGTTTTGGAGCTAAGGATGCCTACAAAAACACATTACCTACCAGCTGTAACTTTACATTTCAGAAGAATTAGACCCTGGGCAGGAAACTAAAGAATTAAAACAAAATTATGGGCAATATAGGAGGAGAATAAAAACTTTGTCTTAACCCTACAGAGGAATACAGTGGAGGACATCATGGATTGGCTAGCAATGCATCCCTAGGTTAAGAGGATGATTTGAGGGAAATCACATTTTTATTCTGTGGATTTTTAAACTCATAAAATACTAGCTACCTTATCTCTGAAGGGCATTGCTGATGTTATTTCTAAACAAAGTAAATGACCATAACTGTTGTACATTAATTTAAATACATAAAGTGATCATGAAACTTTCCTTTCAGTGAACCATGCTGATTAATAATCTTTATATATTATTATCTGTATAGATTATAGATAGATCTTATAGAAAACACCTTCAATTTATTAACTTTCCAGTGATTCCATAGTCACGGATCACATTTTAAGTATCTGCCTAGTATCCTGCCCTGCACTTTGGGATCCCAGCATGCAATTGAGAGCACTCTGAATCTATGATTAAGACTATTCAGAACTAAATCATGGAAAAGTAAAGTTACGAACTGTGGTCAAAACTGAAAACAGAAGGGATGCCAAAGCAACGACATCTATAAACAGTTGCTTGTTTCACAAAGAAACACAGTCTGAAACAACTGATGATGTTGAACAACCCCCATTTTAGTGGCCTTTCAACTAAAATGGCAGAACTGCCTGCAGTTTGGTTCACTGTCAGCTATGTGCAAAACTGGCAACAGCATCTCTGACACCGACGCTAATGTCTTAATATCACTTCATTCACACAGACTCAGTATTTGCAAAATGATGGGGAAGGTTGGGTCTACTGGAAAGAAAAACACCTCCTGAAGTTGAAAAAAATGCTATATGAGGAAGACTGTTGTCCCTGTTGTGTATCTACTGTGTTTGCAATCCTAGCTCCAGAAATGATTACACCAAATTTGATACCTGATGTAAGCAATTAAAATAGGCAACAGACTATTTGAAAGCTCAGGTGCTCAAACCTCACATGAGACCCTTAAAGGCCTTATAAGCATTATAGCAACCCCCTTATAATTCCTCAGAACATATGTTCTCTTCACTCTGTGGAAGAAGATTCTGTTTTGCTCTGTTATCAACACTGGTTCTATTACTGTGTTGTTGCAGGTTACAGAGGAGACAAACAACGTCCTGCAGACACTGGGGTACATGAGCACTTGCAGAGGAATAATAAATGTAAAAGGAAAAGGAGAATTGAAGACATACTTTGTACATACTGAAATGACAAGATCCCTTTCACAAGGGAACATGGCATCTTGAAGATGCTTGTACGTGTCATCAGTACCATATTTTCAGGAAAGTATCACGCACTTTTTAACTGCATTTTGGCCCTTAACATGCGTGCTATTTTCTGGTATGTGGCACTTATTTTAATATGGCTGCAGAATAGTCCCATGAGCCATCATTTTGCACCTTGATATTCCTTATGTTCAAGGACAGTTGCGATGTACACTATAGGACTGGAAGATTGTACTGCTACTTGCACTGTTATTCAAAGACAAGAAAAGAAGGAATAGGAATTAAAAGGAGATAACTCATCCTGAAAGGACTTTAAAGAGATGTTAGTGACAAATGCGTGGAAAAAAAGGCAATAAAGCTAGGGGTGCATACTATTTTCTGATGCATGGTGTTTTCTGGAAAATACAGTCGCTCCCCAATAGCATCCACTAATCTGGTATTAAAATATACAGTATTTGTAAATAAATTTACTCTATCCACACATGATTTGGATGTGATCACCAGTTGCATCTCATAGCCAGGGACACGTTGGGTGGCTTGCTGGCATTCTTTCTGAAGAGAGAACTAACAATGCTGGAATAGTTTTGTACAAACGTGTCAAATGTTTTGAAGCTATTGTCTTTTGTAAGGTTAATTCATTAAAAGTTTATATGTACTTTGTCTTACTGTTGCTGTCTCTTAGTTTTGCTTCCTTCTGTGGCTTCTAACGCTCTAAATTTCTGCATCCTCTGCTGCTGCTGCTGCTGCTACTGCTTTTTATTCAGCAGTTAGACGTTGAGGCAGGCTATTAGCCTCAACCATTATTAAGACCAAGGTTCTTAATAACCTTGGTCAATAATATCTGCTAGATTTGCTATTGCCTTTCAGAAACTGAATCACCTCTATTGTTTTCAGTCTTAGGTGGCATCATCGGCACTTGCAGTCATTCACTCCCTAGGTGATACAGACTTACCTCAAATCCATAACCACAAGCAAAATGGAGGCTACTGGAGACAGCTGCAGTGTTGCTACTTTGCAACTAGCCTGCAATGCTTAATGGCTAGGAGAAGCTGTTTAAGAGAAGAAAAGTCTTGTTTGTTTTGCCCTTTGACAACCTCTTTTGCCCTTGCATGCCTGTCACTTAACCATTACAATGCTGGATTCCATAGAATATTTGAAAGATTCTATTTTATCAGGACATCAGCAAAAGACACAAAAATTGCTAATTTGTGGATATTTGAGATTAACTTAAATCCTATTTAATTTACAAGTCTCACACTTTATAGACAAGCTAGGCGAAAGACTGAAAAGGCAAGTAATTGTACTATCTATGCTCCTTTGAAGGAGTATAAACAGTAAAGATTAATTTTTGCTTTGCCCTAATCACTACTTGAAATTAACATATTCTTTCAGTCATAACATCCTAACAAGACCAAAATTAATAAAATCACGACAGCAATATAATACGTAATTACAAAACAGCATATAATTACAAGATTTTTTTTTATGACTGATACCATATGAATATAGAAGTCAATTTATGTGCTATTAGCTCTGGCATGTTCTTAAAATGTAAAAAGTATTCAGATTTCTCAATCACTGAACAGATATTTATATTAGTATTGCATTGGCGTCCTTTCAGAAGGAGTTCTCAAAACTGTGGGCCACAAATAAATGGCATGAGGCCACAGTCTCACAGAGTATGGCATGATTTACTCAGAGCAGCCATCTGCCCACTATGGGAATGATGGTAGATTTCAAAATGCCTACGTTTGCAGTAAAATAGACAATCTGAATTTTGATCCCTTTAAGAGAGTCTAAAAGCAGAATGCAAGCTATTTCAGTTATGTCCAACATAACACACTTGATGTTTCACCCAGATCTGGAGACGTGATCAGTAACTCTCAAGATAGGTGCTAAGTCTAATAAAATATCAGTAAAAATATTTTGCTGTCATTATGATTTCTTCCTTTTAATTAATAAGTTATGATATTTTCCAGTGGAATTAAAAGACTTTACAAATAGCTCATATGGCAGCAGAAACAATGTCCCAGTCATTGCCTAAAACAAGCTATAACTTAGCTATGCTTAAGACTTCTCCTAAATCCCTCCTCCTCAATAGCTTATAAAACCTATAAAGGAACAATTAAAAAATATATGTGTTAATCTCTTTCTTAGATTTTGAATGCACTCTGGGCCCTTAAAATCATTCTGGTATTATCACAGGTCAAAGCAATCATTTCTTACTGTGTATGAAAATCCTTTATATGAAAGTTGATTATATTGTTCTGTAGTATCTATGTGTATAAAACCTGTACAGTCAGGATTTTGCTTTTCATTTCTTTTCTTGCACATCAGTAGCAAACCTTGTACATAGCTCAATGGCCTTGTTTCTATGATTTTTATAAAAGTGAAACAATATTATATTTCTGTAAGCCATGAAAAGTTAAAACATTTGAATGACTGTAAGCTGACTGGCCTAGTGAAATATAAGATAGATAGATATGTGCCATCCAAGAGCATGTTTAAAATGCCCTTGTTCAGAGCACTTGTATCTCACTGGTGTTCTCCCATGTTTTAGTTGCGTTTGGACCATTGCAGCCAAATTCTGCTAAAGAACAAGAAAGCTGGCAAAAGATGATTATGTATGCAGTATGATGCTTAGACAAAGAGGTGCATACCATCCTCTTTCTCGCTTTTAGTTGCTGAGTATTATTATTATCTTTCTAGTGCCAAGAAGCTATTTGTATCCGATAAATACTTCTTGTCTTCCAATGCATTTTACATCTACTGTTTATACTGTTTTATTTTTCCCCGCCTAGATTGACCCAGAGTTGTTATTTCTTCTTTCATCCTCTCCTGCAGCAATTTCATCTGCCTCAATAACTGGATGTAACGCTGCTATGTACCAGTGTGTAACTTGAAAAGCTTTATCATAATCATGCAGATCAGTATTTGACATTCCATATATTCTGCATCACAGTAGGGCTCAACAGGTTTTGGTGCCATAGTTCCTAGGTTGGTAGCAAACTACAAAGGGTGTGACTTCCAAAAGTGCCAACGTCTTTCACACCATGAGGCAACAGCCAGGAGACAGATGTAAGAGTGACTCACTGTGCTATGGGAAAAGGAAATCAAACAGGAACACCTGGGGAGCCTGCTGGATTTCTTTTTCAAAGGCAATGCTTTGCTCCAATTTATGGAGGGCTACCAGAAGACAGGAAGAAAGATTAGACTTGCAGATATTTTTGTGAACTACAAAAATATTCGAGATTACCTGTAAATTAATGCTATTTAGCTGCTGCTTCTAAAGAGACATTACCATTTTATTTATGCTGTGTAAAGCATTTTTCATTCTCTTTATATTCCTTTATGTTTCCTCTATTTTGTAAAATACCTAAAGACCTTCTCTTTTTCTACTGAGATATAGGTAGTTCAGTCTGCTTGTTTCTAAAGTGACAGCTGAGCACATATGAAGGTAGAGCTGTTGAAAGCCTGTCCTGTTTTCAGAACCTCATATCAGGACAAATAATTAGTTATGTTGTCAGGAAGCTGCACATAGCAGGAGATTTCTGTTAAACGCAATGATTACTTTTTCCTTTGATGTGTAGTTTTCCTCTTGGTTATGCTTCTGTGTGAGGATATTTTAATTCTTTTCTTTTCAGTAGCAGATCCTCCTTCACCTGACATAAACAAAACTCTTCAACACTTTTTACTGGTGGACCCCAAACGATTTTAAGAGTAGGACTCTTTAGTTTAATTTTTTCTTTCTTGTCTAGAATAGTGGAGTGACTCTGGGAAGGAAACAAATGTAGAATGAGATATATGTGCCTTAAATAAAATGCAATTAAGAGATTATTTTTGTTCCTTGAAGTACTTCAAATTTGTGTGGATTTGTCAAAGGTGGTGTACAAAGCAACTGTAGCTGGTTTGCTACAGTAATTTTAAACGTTTCAAATTTAGGGACAGAAATTATTCAGGTCAATGTCATTTTTAATATGACAAAATGAAAGATAAGGACATTTTAATCCTGTTTGCAGCTATGAAGATATGAACCCCTTTATGTTGTAGGATGCCACTGTTCAAAACAAAGATTCTGCAAAGAATTGTTTGAAATTTTTGATGGAGTATCTTTCAAATACATCTGTAGCCATTGAGATGCTCTTCATGAAAATCTCAGTTTTGACAGGAAAAAAGGAACATGAAGTAATTTGAAAGATTAACATTGCTCAACTAAAGTTTTCACATTTGTACTCCAAAATGTTACAAATAACATCTGTTATGAAAATAATGTCACCTCATGTATAAAGTCACGCTACTTGCCAAGAGGGTTATTGAACAGCATATTCATCTGAATTGGAGTATCCATTCAGCAGACTTCAGTCAGCTGTACTGGGTTTGCATGGCAAGGTTTTGGTAGTAGGAGGGCTACAGGGGTGGTTTCTGTGAGAAGCTGTCAGAAGCTTCCCCCATGTCCAATGGAGCCAATGCCAGCCGGCTACAAGACAGACCCACTGCTGGCTGAGGCCGAGCCCAACAGTGATGGGGGCAGTGCCTCTGGGGTAACATAATTAAGAAGGGAGAAAAAGTTACTGCACAGGAGCAACTTCACCTGAAGAGAGGATTGAGAATGTGTGAGACAAGCAGCTCTGCAGACACCAAGGTCAGCGCAGAAGGAGGAGAGGAGGTGCTCCAGGCACTGGAGCAGATATCCACCTGCAGCCCACGGAGGTTCATACTGGAGCAGATCTCCAACTGCAGCCCATGAGGGATCACACACCAGAGCAGGGGGATGTCTGAAGGAGGCTGTGACCCCGTGGGAAGCCTGCACTGGAGCAGAGTCCTGACAGGACCTGTGGCCCCATAGAGAGAGGAGACCATGCTGGAGTAGGTTTGCTGCTGCAGGCAACTCTGGAGCAAATGATTCTGACCCATAGAAGGGACACACACTGAAGCAGTCTGTTCCTGAAGGGCTGCACCCATGGAAGGGACCCACGCTGGAGCAGTTTATGGAGGACTGTCTTCTGTGAGAGGGACCCCAGGCTGGAGCAGGGGAAGAGTGTGAGGAGTCCTCCCCTGAGGAGGAAGGAGCAGCAGAGACAACGTGTGATGAACTGACAACCCCCATTCTGTGTGCCCCTATGTTGCTGGAGTGGAGGAGGTAGAGGAAAGGTAGAAGAAAGCTGAGCCTGGGAAGATGGGAAAGTGGTGGGAAAGTGTTTTAAGATTTGGATTTATTTCTCATTCTCCTACTCTGAATTGTTTGATGATAAATTAAACTGATTTCCCAGATTGAGTCTGTTTTGCCAGTGATGGTAATTGGTGAGTGATTTCTCCATGTCCTTGTCTTGACTCCCAAGCCTTCCATTGTATTTTCTCTTCCTTGTCCTGCTGCAGAGTGGGAGTGATAGAGCAGCGTTGGTGGGCGCCTGGTGTCCAGCCATGGTCAACCCACCACATCAGCATACAAATAATAATTGCAAATTAGATCAGTCAACAAGTTATAATTTTATAATTGTTTTCAAATTATTAAAATAATTATGATTATTTGAAAAGTGTACTTCTCAGTCAAGCACCTCCTTCAGAAAACTTGTGAAGTCTTCCTATTTGAGATGGGCAATCTGTCACTAATTAGGATCTAGAAGAAACAAGCACTTGTGTAAAACAGCTGGCTTGGACCAAAGCTACGGTAGTGAAAAGGGGACAGAAGTTTTGAGCCATTTTTATTCCAGCCTCTTCTTTAAGGGCCATCAGTGGAACGTTTGCAGCTGAGATTGTCTCTTTCGTGGCTCAGCTGAAGGTAGGGAACACACAGCAATCTGATACACATTAATGTCAAACAGCAGGGACAGGAGATGAATTGCTAAGCTATAAGTTGACAGCAGGCTACCTATCTCAGATATAAGTGACATGAATTTAAAACAGATACACCAGACTGTAGTAAGAAAACAGCTACTGTGTTTTTTCTGCATATCAATAACCTGTCCAGTTATATATCATCTGTCCTCCTGTCCATCCTGTCTTCTTTCCCCTGTCTTTGTCATCTCTGTCATGTTCCTTCCTGCCCCCCTTACCATTTGCTTCACAAATTAAGAATTTTTTAATTTTTTTGCCTGTGAGACATTCATGGCTATAAAAGTATACATCAGGAACCTTAGAAGAACCTGAGAGGGATATTACTGCTCCCTAAAAAAGCAGGAAGTTGAACTTCTCCTCCTTCAGACATTGAATTCAAAGCAACTTTTAAGACTTTGGTCTCTGAGCTCAGCTGTATTTGAATGCATCATTTTGACCATATAGTTTAAAATTGCTCCATTGCCCTCTCACGATTATTTACATGTTCATATTTAAGTTACTAGGGAAACAGACTGACCTTCTGTGCAACTCTGTAACAGGAACATGCACTTAACAGTAGCATATTAGTAGCTCGTGATCTAAATCTGGTTGTAACTGGAACAAACACCCCTGTGCATTAATATCCTGCTTCTAGGAAGCGTGCAAAAGGTGGCAAGGAAGAAAAAGCCTTTACAAGGCCCAAACAATTCTATAATTCTAAAGGGATTCATACCTTCATTAGGAAAGAAAAATTAACTGAAAAGCATTGGGTTTAATTACGTCAAAGGGGGGACACACACACAATACAAATCTATAACAGGCATCCAGCAGTATTTTTAACAATCTGAATTACATTGTGTAATTCAGTTTAATGCCATCTTAAATGTTAATCATAGAGTTATATGTGAACAGTAGAAAGAAACCTGGAGAGAAATCTTTTAGATGTGACTTCAGAGCTCTTTTCTAGCTTAGTGTATATTTCTAGCGAATGGTTTCTTGCAGCTCTATTTATAGCTGCAGCTTCAGCTGAGCTGCTTTTTATAAACGGGTGTGCTGTCTCTTGCTGCTTGGACTAAACTATAAAAAATGCACTTGCACAGTGGCAAACGTGTCTCTGCACAGGAAGCTGATGTAAGGCAGCTGCTGGGTTTTCAATTCCACCGCTCACTTACACTGCACTAATTCAGCCCATGCTACAGAAAGAAGAGGATCCTAATTGATAAGGAGATGTTATTAGATAAGCAGGTGTGAATTGTCACAACTGATTAAAAAAAACACCCACCCAAGTCTGTAGAGTATAAATGCCTCCACACAGCACCTGCAAAGAAGCAAGAGGTTATGTTATTCAGTGTACTACTGATGGGAGAGTGGCAGCAGGGATGGGACTCATAAATCAGTAGGCATGAATTATTGCCTGGGTCCAAAATGCCCAAAACAATCAGTTGTGAAGACTTCTGGTACTCTAAATGTTGGTGTTTATAAAACAAATCTTGTGTGTTCAGTAGAATTCAAGATGCCTGGAAAACCGCTGCTGTGAAAGTGCTTGCCAAAAGATACTGGTAGTAATAACAGTAATGCTGCGCCTATGGCATACTAGTTCTGCAACTGTGGCTGCAGAAAAGAAAGATAAAACAAACCAAGGTAGTCAGTCACACATCCCCAAGCAGCGCCGTAAGAAGCAAGGCTTTGCTCTCGCTCTCTTCCCAGCTTGGAAGTACATAAAGGATGAGGGACCTGGCCTGAGGAAGGGCACTGCTGGAGCCCCAGGGAGGCCTGCGGGGCGGGCTACCCGCTGAGGTGGCACCGAGGCCGCTGCTTGAAACCGGACCCAAACCCTCACGCCTGGCTGTCCGGGCATCCGCACTCCCAGGTTTAACACCACTCAGTGGAAACGCCCGGAGTTCCGCCGGCACCGCGACCCCACAGCCCAGCCGCGCCTGGGGAGCCGGTTCCGACCAGCCTGCCCCAGACCTCTTCTGGGAAAGGCTTGATCTAGTGCTCCCCACCCCTGCAGCCCTTTCCGCGGTGCTAAGGGCCCTGCTGCCCGCCTCTGCCACGCAGCCCGGGGCCTCCCTCTGGGCGGCGGCAGAGCGTTGCCGAGTAACGGTGCCGCTCGGCATCATGGCCTCTCGCGGCCCGGAGGGGGCCGCGGCAGGCCATGGCCTGGAAGGGTCGGGAGGTGCTGAGGAGATGCTCGATTTTGCGGCAGGAAGAAAAAGACAGCCTCCCCTCTCTGCCCAATCCGCCTTTAGCTTCATCCCGACCAGCCGGGAAGGCCCTCCGGAGCTCAGCTACTTCAACCGGAAGGCCAAGGTGAGGGAGGGAAAGGGATGAGCCAGAGAATTTAGCGGGTCCCAACGAGGCAGAAGGGACAGGCTACACCCGTGGATTTCCCTGCACTAGCTAACAACATAGCTAACAAGGGCTCAGCCCTCATCATGGGGGACTTGGTCAAGCAGGTGCCTAAAAGAGTTCCATTCATATTTTAAATGCCAGCAGAAATGCTGTATGTTGGCCATGAGCAAGGCTATTTAATGCCTATATAGCAGGTTTCATTTTCAGAGGCCTTTGACAAGTGTAATGTCTGTCTGCTACTTGTGGATGGAAAATGAGGGTAATTGCCATTGGATGGCAAGAGAAGGCAGAGACATGGTTTGCTGGGGATTAAGGTACATGGTATCACTAAAACGTGAGACATCTTGAGGGAGAACACTAGCAAGGCATCTTCTATCAGTGGGGTTGGATGCAGCACGTCTTTTCTTTCTGGTAATGTGCACTCTCAGACACCCTTTAATAAGAAACTGCTCCATTTTCAGTAGAGGGAAACGGCTTTCAATGTGCCTTGCCGAAATTTTCCATATGCTCAGCTTTAATTAAGAAAATCAATAGAGATATTTGAAACAATAACATCAATATATACCTTGATGATAACTGAATGCTTCTGATGGTGTTACACTAACACTTAACATGTAACTCAAATAGACTAGCAGGGAGTCTCACTTGTCACTGTCTGCTGTGTTATGTTTTCCCTTTCCCTCATTCTGTCTTCACATTTAAAATTATAAATTAAAGCAATCTTACACCTTCAGCTCCAGTTGCACTATACTTCCTGGGTGGCAAATCTTTCTCTCCCTGAAGAGTTATATGAGACATTGAACTACAGCTTTTTCCTCAAAATAAAAGCCCCAAACCAACCCTCCCCCCCCCCCCCAAAAAAAAAAAACAAAAGAAACAAAACCGAGTAAAAAGTTCTGAAATGTCTATTAGATCTATGTAATATAGCAATATTCTGGCAACATATATTTATTTATAATAATAAATATACTCCATGAATGCCCTCCCCACCCAAATGACTGACTGCTGAATGCAGACTACTGGGCAGTGGTGCGTTTGCCCACTGTGTGGCCCTAGGATGTGGGTAAGGGTGCAGACCACAGCGCAGCACTGGGCATGAAAGGGACAGTAAATTTCCTGCATTGACTAGGTGGCCCTGCTAAAAGACAGGTAGATTTGTAGTGTCAGACTCTTTTGTGTTAAATTCTGTGTTTCCTTGGGAAGGTGTCTGAGCCAAAACAGCAGGCACAGTTGGTGCCATGCTTAACAGAACATCGTAAAGAGAGCACAAGAGGAAAGCTGGAGCAGGTCAGAGGGCTGGCATGGTGCTCTTGGGGCTGGTAGAGCTTGCAGTCTGCATAGAATTAGCAACCATATGGTAGACCTTTTGCTTACAGTATGAGGACTGTTTTCACACTAGCGATTACATGGTTTGTGGAAAATGCTGCTCCAGTGGCATGGATACAGAAAGTAGTAACAGCTGTTTAATAGGTTTCTTCACAGCACAGGCCTTGGCCACAGGGGAGGAAGCAGAATCGACCTATTCTTCTTCACAATTAAGAAAACAGATCATTCAGATTTTTTATTTAGGAAAAAGAACTGCATTCCTTTTTTGCAGGAATGGCACTAAAATCAACTGTGTGTCAGAGACAAACTGAGAGACTTAAGAGCACATAGCCAGAAGCCAGAACTTCCTGCCTTTTAACCTACTGGCTGACAGTTGCTCCTTTGATTGATTTAAAAAAGTTACTGTAGCCACTTTGTGTGGCTTTTCCTCTTCTTTGACATGGAAAAAGCTATTACTTACTTTTTGTGTGTCTGCAATATTAATGAATGCGAAGTGCTTAGCTTTAGTAGTGGTACACAGAGGATGCCCACCCTGAGTGCAAGTTTATTGTCTGCTCTGTATGATTAACTTGTTCTGATGGGTTTAGAAAACAGGTCACTACCACCACCTATGCCAAGTAAGTCAGCATTTAACACGGAGAAACAACAGCAAAAGTTTATGAGTATATTGAGCACAGAAGTGTTGCCTTTTCTGGCAGATCTTAAACAGATCACCTGGGACAGGGCTAATTTTTAAAATAACAGCCTGGCTACCTATCTGCAGAATCCAGAAAGAATGAATTATCTACTCTGACACAGGTAACAAATAATGGACAAATAATGCCACATGAATGAAAACAAAGGAGCAAATAACATTCCTGGTGGTGAGCACAAATTAGATGCCCTTTAAAATTCTGAATGCAACTGGTAGCGCGGAAGGAAAAGAGAAACAAGGAGGCACAGAAATAATAGCAATGATGGAAGCGAGAAATCAAATGCAGGATGTTCTTAAATGTGCCTGAAATTCTCTGATGCTTGCTAGTTTCTGAGAAATGAAGGTTTAAATCAAACCACCTCCCCTCTTGCCAGAACCAAGTAATGGAGATACTCTTCCAAATTAAGCCTGTGATTACAGCAGTGCCTCACTACACTCTTAACTATGGTTTCCTTTTAATCTCTTAATGGAACCATTACAGCCTTCTTGACCTGCCCTGAGTTGATTATTTTTGGAAGATAGAATTGTGAATTGTAAGACTCAAAGTACAAGAGGTTTTTAATGGCTAAATTGGGCACACTGTAAAATTAGAGGAAAAGAAAACCCAACAAAATGGACAATTTTTCAAATTTGTAGTCAGCCATGAACAAAAACAGTGACTGATTGACATGTTTACAAGAATATGGACCTTTTAGTGAACTGACAGCATATTTCAAAAGAGGATTTTGCTTTTCTTTCCTTGAAAACTTTTCTTGTTTTGAAATACCTTTGATACCATTTATGAAACTTCTTGACTGGATTTCACAAATGCGTTTGTTAGCAGATCAGCTCTTTAATGCTGCATATTTGGATGCAACTATGTCAACGGGTACCGTAAATACAATAATATTCTGGCTTGGGTTGTGCTGTATTTTCATACATGACAGATACATGCATACTAGTGGATCACAAGATTACCACTGTGGCATGCTTCTGAATTCTTCTCAGTTCTGCTTTAATCAGCAATTAAATGGTGATTCCACTGCAGGATACCTTTGTCTTTTTCATGCCAAAGGAATTCTGAAACTGCCTTAAACTTTCCTTTCACATTACAGTGTCAGATCATTTGACAATTATATGGAATTAGGAAGGAGAATAAAGTTCAGAAATTAAAAAGAAATAAAGCAGTTAAATTTCCAGAAGTTACAACAGATTACTAAATTGCCACAAGGGAAATTTCAGAGCTGAACAGACTTAAAGATATCACATGTTATTAGGTATTTGTATTGTAGACTATTCCAAATGAGTGACCCAAAGTTGCTAATGGTAGCTCAGTGATACTACAGTTGTGATTGTCTAATGATACATGTGAACCATTTAAGTACTGATTTGACTACATATATTCTGTAACCTGTAAAGTTAAGCAATAGTGTGAATTAGCCATCTTTTCCCCTTTTCTCAAGACAGGAGATGTTTCCACTTATGATGCCATTTTTAAAAGACAAGAGGGTTACAACAAACACCTTCACCGAAGTGACAGACAACATGCAAAGAGTCGTGGTCTTAACATTATTGAGGAGGTAACCCTTTGATAAATTCATAGTTATCTTTGTTAAATGTATTTCATACTTTTTGACATGACTGGAGACCCTAGGCATTGTTTTACCCTTTATAATGCAGTCTGTATGGTAGCAAAGGAATCAGAAGGAGGACATTGTTGTCCTCAGCCTGGAAGTTTAGGGGAAAGCATTAGCTAGAGAAGATACCTGACTTAGTTCCTGCTCTTTGGTATCCTGTAGATTTTCAGGTGACAAGGCATATGCGAGATATACACACAGCAAGGCACAGCTATTTCTGTTACCCTTGGAAACTCCTTTTCCCAAGAGGGCTGGATTCAGGGCCCCAAATCAACCACTGTCCTCTGACATACACCCTCCCTATGCCAGCATTAGTGAGAGAGCCCAAGTGCCTGATGCTGGTGAGTTTGTTATACAAACTTAAAACAGATTGCCCTGCAAGAAGGAAATTCACAGTGAGCTGGTGCAAATGAGGGGTCAGTCAGAAGACCATGGACATGCCAGGAAAAGGTTCGGCAAAGCATTCAAGGCCAGCAGAATCTGGGTTTGGTGTGCAGATTGATAGCTAAGGAAGTATGCAGCCATGTTTTTAAACAGCTGCCTTGAAAACAGAAATACTGTAATATATATGCATATATATATACATATTTTTCCATGCAGCAACCTGAATACACATGCATACAAAAGTGTTTATATATTTCTGTTTCTACACACACACAAAAGCTGTCAGAACCCAAATGAAGTGCAGCTTCTGTGTGTTAATGGCCTCAAAATCCTATTGGGTTCATGGGATGCAAAGAGATGGGTAGGCTAGGAATTGCTGCCCATGTTGGTGGTTACATATGACAGAGGTGGAAGAAAGCAGAGAGAGATAAAAATTAAAGTTAGTTTAATTGGTGTGCAAAAAAAGGTTGATATTTTGTGATAAAGGCCATTGCTTATGATTCATCTCACTAGCAGCTATATATGCCGGACATTTCAATGCAAGTGAGTAACCATAATGCCCCTCAACATTATCACATAGTGCAGGGAATATTAGGTGCTCCCAAAGGAATCCCAGGAGTACCCATTCCCATCAGCTGCTCGAGCCTAGTAACTCAACTGTAAATACGCACGCGACCAAAAGCCATGCAAATGACTACTCCAATTAAAAATTAACCTCTTTTTTTATTTAAACAAAACAATAAACCTCCTTCCCCAGTTTCAAGACCAAACTCCAGATAGGAAATGTGTATATAAACATTTTATCAGTGTAGAGTTAAGGTTTCTCACTGAGCTCTTAATATCAACCAGAAAAACATGTATGGGCCAGAATTCATGCCAGCTTTGCTGGGCAGTGCATGCAAGGGACTCTGCCTGAACAGGTGTCCATTGAATTAGCATGGAGACACATCAAACCCACAGCTATTAAAAGTTACAACATGATCCTCCTGCACTTCACAACCCCCAACACTGGACTTACTTACCCATAGCTAAGTTCAGGTCACATATTCAACTCCTGCCTTAATTACCTCAGTGGCCCTCACAGACTTTTTTATAACAATAACTATACTAGAAAACATTATAAATAAAAAGGCCACAATTTACATCTTTCTAGTACAATGCCAAAAGCAGACAGGCTGAACCCCCCATAGTACACTGCTTTCCTGGAAGTGGAAAAAAAAACATTGCAAGTAAACCCTTCATTTCCTGCAGAGCCTAGGTGCACCCTAGGAATCCAAGAGTACTGTCATAGATTCTTGATTTAGCTACATGTAGCACTGTGACTGCAGCAAAGTGTTTGCAGAAGGCTGCTTTCAAGTGTTCACAGTGCTAGAATTACACTTTGTGAAGGCGTGTAGCAGGACACTTCCCAGCCAACTGTTGGAAAATCTGCTGAATGCTGAAGCCACAAAGATGAAATGCCACTGTGCACAGTCAGCGCTGTGCAGCTACCAAGGATGCTGAAAACTCAATCTTATTTATTTAAAGGGAAAACAAATTATCGGAATTACATACTGCTGCCTGTCATTAGCACTGTAAACCCTGTATAACTAGCAAAGTCCTTCTTGATGGTATAAAGATTCTGTTGTTTCTCCTTTTTCAACATTTTTCCTCAACTGGGGTGAGGGAGGAAATGTTCCTGGTTTTTGACTGCCACTCTTCTTGACTTGATTTTTGTTCTGGTGGAGTTAAAAGCTGGTGTAGCGAGTAACTTTTAATTGAGTGGAGCAAGGAAGGAAGGAAGGGACGAACGGTAGTTTTGGACTGGGCTTTTCTGTTGGGTTTTTGGTTTAGTTTGGGAATTTATGTTTTTTTTTTTGGCTTTTGAAAAAAATGGTTTATAGCATCTTTCCAAGAATCACAGGTCAAGTTCTGGCCATAACTATAGAAGTTACTGACTGCCCAGCTAAGAGACCTCTTGGATCTGTGCTCCCACCTGTATCCTCACAGGATACACAGAGGCTCATGGGTTCTATCGTAAGTGCTGATATGGCTCAGGCTTGCATCTGTTGTAGCAAAGAAGCCATTTGTTTGCACTTGAACTGTGGTGTGGAATCAACATTTTGATTCTCCTTTTAGATATCATTTATATTGTAAGACTAGATAAGCATATTGGGGACCAAGACTTACTGTGTTAGCCACTGTGCAAACATACAAGCAGCCTGATAAATATGAGACCTTTGGCTAGGGAAAGAAAAACAAACAGTTCCTGTCTTTCCCTGCTGACTCCTGAGCTCCTTGTTGCTGTAGCACAGGAAAGAACTGCAGACTGCAGACAGTAATTGCACAGTCACTTAAAGTACAGTTTTCTAAGAACAGGCTTAAAATAATCTTTTCTTGGTCAGATTATTGTTCACCAAGTCCACCTCTCATCATTGCAGAGCAGTTATTTCTGTAATCTTACAACTACAATGATTTTTAGTAAATCCTTTCATTGTGCAAAAATACACCAATATATGCTTTATATCCTTCAGGGAAAGTTTTCATAGACTAATGGTTGCTCAGAGTTTTTCTTTAGGCTTTTTTTTTCATATGGGGCTTTCACTGAATTGTGCAAGCAGCATAGGTGTTCTGGGACACAAGTCTCTATTTTTCGAATGAATCACACAAGTCACTGTACAATATGAATGCAGGGAAAATCTATGCCACTTTCCAGTAACATAGCATTTAGTTTTCCAGTAATCACATAGTAATCATCTCTTTGTGTGTATGTGTGTGTGAGTGTATAAAAAGTTACCAGTCCACAGTAACTCATGGCACAGACCCATATCTTACCATCTTGTCATCTAGTGATACATTCATGGTTTATTAATAAACATAAAAAACTAGATCAGGGATGGAACAGTCAAGAGTGCAGATCACTGCTAAGTACGTATACATCTGTATAGCAGATGCTGTACAGTTCTGTCATTTTGCCCCAGACCATAGCACATTTAGCAGTAGGTAACTGCCAAGTATTCACTCTGTGACTTTCTCATAAGGAAACTTATATTTTCACAGGAAATGGCAAGACCTGTCGCTGTTTTGTCATCTTCAGAGCATGGGAAGCGCATAAATAAGCCCCTAGAGCAGCCAGTTAAAACTCATGCAAGGATTAATCACGTGAAGGCAGATTTCTACAGGAGAAATGGCATCATCTGCTTAACGGAAAGACCTTGTCCAAGCCTGCATCCATGCTAAATCTCTCGTATCTGTCATTGCCAGCAACATTTATGTGGGGAAAAAACCCACCTCCTGTCAAAAAGCAATATGGTGCTCTTTTGCTTTTTCCTCTACATTTTAGTTAATGAGAATGATTCAGATTAAAAATAGGATGAAACAGCAGCTGTACTTTTCCTATACTTATTCAAATGCATGTCTTCTTCATACAATCTCATGAAAATCTCATGAAGAACAGCCATCAGCAAGAGCTGAGCATTTTGGGCAGCAACACTAGAAGCAGGACCTAGAAGACAGCTGTCTCTCTGCAATTTTAGGCAGTGCTTCTACATAATTATATACAGACTTAATATTTAAGCAAGATTGGTCCTCAAGGAATCATTCGTCACTGACTTCTTAGTCCTTACAGTGTTGTTACAGAATTGCCAGGTGCCATTTTATCTGCCTAACAGCTGAATGTGGATTCAACCGAGATTTTCCGCAAAGGGTGGGCTGACCCGTAAAAAGACAAGTAAAGAAATTATCTGACTTCCAGAAATGCTTAGCAGTTTCAGTAGACTTCATGTGGATGACCAAGTAAAGGGAACTTCTGTGTATTTAGCATTTAAATAGACAAAATCTGGGTTTTGCCGATTTCCGGCATCCATTTTGCTGACTTTCACTATACAAATGGTGTCTGACGGATCTGACCTGTTCAAAAGTATCAGAAGAAAAATCATCTCTGGTTCTGTATCCAGTGCTAAAAAAAAATAAATAAACACCACCAAAGAGTAATACTGGCAGAGCAAGCCCTAAATAGTTTAGTAGAAAGAATGGAAAAAACATAAGGATTTGAGCAGTCGTCATTTAAAAAACATGTTTAAGAGTAAATGTCTAACCCTGCTTAAACATTTAGTGCCTTGTATTCTCACTGAATCCAGCACTAATGTTTTAAGGTAATTTCAGGAGAAAGAATATGTCCTACAGGGTATGCATCAGTTTGGTTCTCAAGAGCCATTGATCCTGTTGCTGTTTAAAGCTGAGGCAGTATTGTTCAACAAAGAACAACAGCCAGGCTGATTATACCAGAACAAGGACTGGAAGTCCACAGCTCTAACTGACACTGGAGTTCTGTCAGGTAGTTACACAGAGGGAACCTGGATCATTTGTGAACACAGTGAATCTCTTAGTGAAAAATAATAAAACCAAATAACTTCTTAATCTGAGGCATGGATAAGTAGGCAATCAATAGCACTTGTTTGGCATGATGTGAAAAGCAGAGCACACAGGGCAGCCCACTCTGAGAGATGTCTGTTACTCTCATAATGAGAGCGTGACCACAAAGTTCCTCTATATTCAACGAACTAAGGACAAGAAAGCAGTAACTGCTACATTCCTTTACAACAATAAATACTTCGTTAAACAAATCCAGTAGCATTAAATGAATCACAGTAAGAACAAAGTGAGAAGGAAATGTTTTCTAACAATACCAGAATGCTTTCTCAAAAATCAGTATCAGATGTATACCAGAGAAGAATGAGCTGGAATACAGCCCTATTCTAGGCAGGTTATTTTTAGTTTGGGACAATCAGTACAAATTACTTGTTTTAATTAGTCTTACTATATTTACAAACCATCTGTGGAAATCAAATTTGTTTGGGAACACCGCCACCTTCTGGCCTATGTGAGAAATAGGCATCACCGGCTCATTTCCACTGTGACGAAAGTTGTAATTCATCAAAACACCAGTATGAGTTTTCCTATCTCATTTCTTTGCTTATGTCACCCCCCTTCTCTTTCAGTCCCTTCTCATCCCTCCTCACTTTTGAACTTTTCACAAGTTGTTCCACCTACTACTTGTTTCTCGTTCAGCTTAGTGGTTGACTTTTCCCTTCAGTTCTGTGTCAAAAAAGTACCATGATTTCTTCCATATTAGGGAGGAGTTCTTTATAAATGTCTGTAAGGACATTTCAATCCTTCTTCAGTTTGTTTCACTAGCATGACAACTTCCAGATTACCGACGTGCTGTAAGCTTGCCGCTGTACTGTTGGAAAGTATCTCGTTACCTCTTTATGCTGCCTCACCTGTTGGTGCTGAGGTACTACTCACTATAAGGGTTTTATACATGCAACAAATTAACATGAACAGACTGCACAGCATGACACAATGTAAACATATTTTGGATCTGTTTTTTGCATAAAAAAAATCTCCAGGGATTGCTGGGACGCCCACAGCTCACAGAACAGTAGCCTTAAAAAGAAAAAATAGCCACATTCCGTATCTACTGGTGAAACACAGAACTTTAAGGATGTACAAGTTTCACCTTTTTTGTATCAAATCCTAACAAAATCAAACCAAGTGATGCTGGGAATTCTGCTTTGCTACTTACAAATAATTCCACACAGGACAGGATGGACAAGCCAACATGAAAATGTATTTACATGGCAGCTCATCAAGTATACTTTATGCAATCGGGAGTAAGGTTATGTTATTTTCCCTTCATCCATCTGTAAAGAAACATGCTGACCCAAGTTAGGGCACCCTTGTTCCAGCTGACATGGTTACTGATTCCAGTTCTCAGTTCTACCCTTCTGCCAGAATTAACACTCATACAAACAAAAGGACTGTGTGGGACATAGCTGTTTTGAGCTCCAGAGTGTGTTTCAGTTTAGGTTTGAATGGCAGACTGTAAACTAAAGGAACTCTGGAGCATATACAATACCCCACTTAGACAGTTTAGCTAAAACTGCCACCAAAGACAAAACTACAAATAGTATGTGTTAAGAACTTCAGATGGCCCTCACAGAGACAGCTGTGCAAGTCCACTATCCTGTGGCAGCTTTCTTTTACAAAGTAACATGAATCTTTAATAAAAACTCTCATTTTCTATAAGGCATTGCTATTTAGTGAACAGCTGTCTGAATCTCTTTAAACATGAGCAATAAGCCAATATTGTTTATGCAACTACTGCAAATTCTGGGTTTATGAAGGACTGGGGAAATCACACAAAACGGCTATAAGCAAATTGCACAGTTTCTTTTTATACTGTTAAGAAAAGCCCTGACTGGTAGGTAGCATGGCACACTAGGTACATTCAGACCAGCCAGTATCCCTGATTTGTCCATCTGCAGTTGTGAGAACCAGTGATGATACAAAGGAAACACAGCACTGACTGGCACTTATATCTGTTAGCTTATAATAAATATTTACACTAAACTTAAGAAAATACGTGGCTCTTTATTGCTCTTTACATATCAACTGTTCCACTTATTGGAAGGTCTCATATTCAGAAGCCTTAGGTGGAGTTATTTTAGAAAACAGAATTGTTCTTCATGCACAATATTTACAGTATCTACAGCAGAGAAGGCCAACCTGTGATTTAGTATTATTCTCCAGCATCAGCAGCTGAGCCCATATGTATGAAAAAAGATTTTTTTGTGTAGATATTCTGCCATTTTTCTGCAATTTTGTAGACTCTCTATCTCAAAAAATGGAATCTGGAAACAAAAGAAAAAAAAAAAGATTGCTGGAAATACATTTAATAAACAACTGGATAAGACCGATATTCGTTAAACAGATGTTAAAATCACCCATCAAAGATTTATCTGTTTTAAAATTAAACATTTAAGCCCAATAATATTACTGGTCTTTAAATCACGTGAATAAAGATTACTGAAAAATAAAGAGTGATACTCGCTAGAGTGTAAGTTAAATATAATGGATAACTGATTATAAATGGAAAAGAAAACCTCAAAAATCTAAAAGTAACTGTTTTGGTCCAAAGTATGTATAAAATAACTACTAATTCAACAGGCAAAATAAAGGATATACTATATTGTGAAAACATTATTTACAATACAAGCAGTTTGGGGTTTTTTTTAACGCTTTTTAAACTCTGAATTCAGACCTTTCTAAAAAACTATTTAATAATTCCAATTGTACTGAGCTCTTAGATAACATTTTCCATTAAGTCAAGATTTGGACCTTAATCAGTTAGAATACAGTAACTGATCCAAGGAAGAAAAAGGAATTTGTGTAACACCCTCCAAAAGGCAAATCTAGGCAGAGAGAAAACAATACAGAAAGGACAAGACTATATCTGCCTTGGTAAGTAATTGCAACTACAGTTTTAAGCATTATAATATAATCATTTTTCACTTGTTTTGTTAGCAAACCGCTGTCTTTGGACTTTACCTGCACAACTTCATAACCAAGCAACTGAAGATGTCTCTGTTTGATGGCTTCTTCTCCCAACAGATTGTGGCTATTAATGCAAAATCTATTTTGACCATCAACACAGAGGGCAATTCTACAATCAAGCACAAGAGTAGTATTAAAAAAAAAAAATCTAAACAAACCAAAACCCAAAACCAAACCAACCAACCCAAACAAAAAAAAAACAAACAAACTTGGTTATTTTAATAACCACAACTACTGTAGTTCCTAAGAACCAGGAAACAATGCCTCTACTCTTACTACCTAACATCACTAGAATTAGGTGCTGTAGAACGGGAGTTACCTAGTTCAGGATGATTAAAATCACCTGAACGGTGGGAGAGGTAAAGCCTGAAAGCTTAGTGAAACTGATCTGAAAAGCTTATTTATATGCTCTGAACAAAAATAAGTATTGGTAAACTGTTTTGAATTCTTCTAGAAGGAAAAACAAACAGACTACTTGTCTCAGCTTGAAAACATTTCAGCAGTTATATTTATTCAACTTATTAGTGTACCTGTTAAATCTGTTGGGAGTTCAAGTTAAGTTTAGGATAAATCTGTTCAAGTTAAACCTGTATGGATAGATGGCAGCATCATGGATTATATTTTTTCTTCTTGGTGATAAAAATCACATCAACTTAAATCAGAATTTGTATATCCACTGTAAAAAAGTTGCTTAAATTTTCAGTATAAGTATATTGTGACCTTATTTACACATGAAAGCTGTAATTTAAAAAGGAAAAAAATCAAAGCTCATTCTTAAACATTTAAACATGGGATTTTGGAAAGAACCTATGTTAGTCTGTCTGTCTTGGGAAGGTTAAGCTGAAGAAAACATAAGCTTTCCAAAGACTTTTTCTTAATCCACATAAGTGCTGTTGCAGATATGACACAGGCAGGTTGCTTAACTTTGTATCTGAGGTTTCTCAAAACTATAACTGGAAAATGCACAAGTGTTTAAAAAATGCTTTAAACAAGGATTGTTTTGAGAACAGCATCTGTGGCAATTATCTTCATTACACAGGATTCCTAACAGAAGTAAATTTGTGAACTCAAACTGGCTTAAAATGTGTTAAATCTAGGCACACATGATCAATTAGAATTAATTTGGTTTTACTTTGAAAATTAATTACAGAACATCAAAATACATTACTATTACTACACTTTGATCCTGACTATCACTGGGTAAAGAGATAGTCTGACACCCTACAGTCAGGAGACAAAACAGTGCCAAAAAAGTACAGATCATTAATTTTGCCAACTTTGTCCTTTTGTCAGTGGTTTCAGTGTGAAACCTGAACTTTGTTAGAGGTCAATAGCAAAACTCCAATTAGCTTAAATTTTGCCAGGGTTTTAACCTGGATGCTCTTTGTTAGTGTTAACTAACATTTTATCAGTGGTTTATTTGCTTCTCTTACCGTTTGTGTACTTCTTCACATTGGGCAGCAGGCAACACAAAACCTTCTTCATCTAATTTAATCTCAATATCTAGTATGAATGAAAAGAGAAGTGACATCAAAACTTCATATAACAAACTTTACTGTAATTCTCATCTGCTTACAGCTCATTGCAATAATTTTTCTGAATCACAAAAGCTTGCAAAAGATGTGTATAGGCTATTTAATACAGATGGTAACACTTCACTCAGCCTTTCATAACGCTAACAGCAAAACAGTATTCCAAGTTCACTAAAACCCATAATGTAGTTAAATGACACTAATTGCATACAAGGTAAGTAAAAGAGGAGCTGATAATAAAATAGAGTTAGCAGCTATTTTCAGTGCAGACTGGCTAAATTCCAAGTAACATTGCATTTCTTTTCTCTCCCTGTCCTCTTCCTGACTTTGAAAATGCATTTCCTTGAAGTTCCCATATTTCTTTATTGCAGACCTTCTACAGAGTTTTGTATTCCAGTTTTCTTTTTCTGTATTTGCACAATTTAGAATTCCCAGAAAAGGAATAAAAGAAATAATTTTTATTTCCGGAAAATAACTGAGCCTAAAGATTAGACAATGTAAGCACAAATTTTATTATAAATCTAAAGAAATTATACTTACCAAGTGTATAGAAATATGGTGTTGATACCTCTGATGAAAAATACATTCTTTTTTTCAGTAAATAAAGTAAACCAGCCTTCACCCTTTTGAGGAGGTGAACATCAATAGAACTGTCAGATGTGAGAAAGGCCTTTACTTGATACTTTGGAAGGAGTTTGGGACCCTACATAATGACAGAAAACCAAATCAAACAAAATAAATGAGGAGATAACAGTTTTTGTAGTTACCTCATATTAATGTAGCAAAATGTATTCTGTGCATTTCCAAGCCACGTCTAGTGAGACAGACTTACCATCCAAGGCATGATCTGCTGGAAACTTAAGCAACAGAACAACTCAGAACAACCACCAGCACATCCTCAACAGGCTTCCATGCTACCACACTGAACATATCACTTATGAGAAATGCACAACTCGTTCTCTGCAGTCAGGCTAACATCTAAGTGCCTAATCCCTTCTGTGTTCCACAACTTCCCAAGCCAAACATAAAAAAAAACAAACAAAAAAAAAACAGTTGGTGGAAAAATACCTGAAATACACAAAAAGGTACTTTAACTCTTTAACTGAACTAGTCAGTTCTGTCAAACACACAAATATTGATACAAATATATCAAGTCAATCAAACAGGTAGAAATGCTTCATATTTTCATCAAAGAAAAAAAAACCCAACTGTTTCATCCAATTCCTATGTTTTTTATGCAGAAGACTCTCTTCAGCTCATTATCGAATTAGTTTGTTAAACATCTGCTCTGGTTTCGTATGTATCATTACCTCATAAAATGGGCACTCCAGGGTAACAGTCAGAAAAAGCTGGGTTAGCTGGGTGGTAACAGTTCTGTCCAAACCAGGTGGCTGAGCTGAAAGAACAATATTGAGGCTTTCAGGTGTACCTTCTACAAAGTATTTTTACACAAAATCGTATGGGGGCTGCTCTAGCAGCTTACTAGACTGGGGAAAAAACACAATTAGGTGAAGGCAGCCCTTGCAGACAAGACAGTCTTAGAAGCACCAGGTGAGCAGACTCTGAGATCTCCTAAGCAAGATGGGATAAATCATGGGAGAGATTTTTAAATGTCATGATGTTTTCCTCAGTATCTTAAGACACAGGGCCATGGACAGGGCTGTAGTTCTCGTTCAGAGATAGAAAGGAAAGGAGCTCAGGGCATGGAACAAAGATGGGCACACAAAGCCTCCATAAGGGGAGTGCAGTTGCAGACAGGATGCCAGTGGAAAAAAGCATCACATCACCATATCAGATTCTAGATTAAAAGTAATTTAAAAATCAGGAAGAAGCACCAATTTTATGCCTGTTAAAACATATGTGAGCCTTAGAATTCAATTTACAATTTTACCCAGATAATAAAAAAAAATACCAGCCAATCCTTAACTGCTCACATTTATGATGCTGTTACGTTTTACTGGTTCAGATCTCACTTCGGATTTAATTAAGCCAACAATTATGCTCTGCAAATCAATTTTTTCAGCTTTATCCATTTACCCCTTTCATATATCACAAGTTGACTGTGATAACAATACAAAAGAGAAATACACCAAGTTGGAAGAATTAACACAATAATTCTTATTCTGAAAGAAGTGGAGATGACAGCAGAAGTCCATACTTGGTTCTACCTTACCCCACAAAATGTACCCCACTATGTTCTCTGGACTCCTGATCGCTACTCTCCATTCACTTCAACCAGGTCATTGTTGATTTGACAGATGGCAGTGGTAAGAAATGTGTGTTTGACAAGAAACACACCATGCAGCAGTAAGAAATGCAGAAGAACATCACAAGAGAAACACTACTTCTTACCTTGAAGCTGTTGCAGAAAATAGGGACTAAATATTTTTGGCAGAAAATTTAGTGGATAACGTTGAATAAGGACACACGAGTGCAGCAAGTTCAGCAAGGTGTGAGGCTGAAAGTGACGAAGGCGGGCATGCAGTACGGTTTCAAGCTTCCTGAACAAGGAAGAAGCACTTGGAGGCAGATAGTTTAATGTCCCAAATGGCATAATACACTCAGCAATCTGGTCAGTGGTAAATCTGTCAGCATCAGAAATGAAATCTTCTGCCACTGCATCAAAAATGGGCTTAGAAAGGATCCTCTTTTGGGAGCAGTACTTCATGACTTTGCTGACTGTTTGAGGCTGCATGTTAATGATGGACTCGGGAACATGTGCTTCCAGTGCCACTGTAAAAGTTTGTTCACGATGTCCAAAGTATAGGAAGGCTTCCAGTACATTTACCAGTTCATCACCTGTGAAATATGGAATATGCTTCACAGAATGCCTACACAGTGCTGTGACTAAGGGAACTGCCCGAGTCTGCTGAAGGACCACCAGTGAATTCAGTATAATGCTTGTGAACTTTGGGCTTAGCTGGGAAACTACGGTTAAAGTGACACTGTTCAGCCTGTTCAGCAAGTCTTGGTATTGTTTCCCTTCCCCAACAGTCCCCTCCAGCATCTTATAAACCATCACTATTTCCAGAGGAGTCCACATCTCCATGTCTTTTTCTTGCATGTGGTTCACAATTTGTTCCAGTGTCACACAACTTGGGCCTTCCAACTCAAGCAAACTCTCCCCAAGAGCACAGAGATTTTTAACAGTGAACAGCCCTTTGCCAAGCCGTTCCTCAGCCTCTGAAAGCAAGCTTACCATCAGCATACTCCATGGATCTATACGCAGTTTTATCAAAGCCTGCAATGCATTCAGCAGCCCAGTGTTTGACAGCTTTGAGGATTCAAATTCAAACTGGAAGCATAATGCCCTGAAAACTTCATTCTCTAACACTACTTCAGGGTTTTTCAGACCATTGTCATCCATCTCAACTTCAGAAATCCTCTGCAGGGCTCCTGATGCCATAGTATCAGACATGATTTCCACAGAGCTGAGAAAGTCAAAAATCTCTTTTGATGTAGAAAGGCTGTTCAAATTTAGGAAAAAGTGCTGTTCATCCATCCACACATTATTAGGTTTAGTACTGCTCCCAGTATCTCCACAAAGATTCACCTTTTCATTAACAGAAAGAGACTGTATCCGCAGTTGTACATGATTTTTTCTACAAAACATATACTGAGATTTATCTTTGAAACATAGCATCCTCATGGCTACGGAGCTACAGCTTTGGGGCTTTCGCTGCCCACTGATAAAGCTCAACCTTTTGCTTAGGGTCATCAAAATGGACCCCCTTGCTGGTGCGCTGGATGAATAAAACTGGAAACTTTTTCGGCTAATCAAAGCCATAGCGTATCAAGTGGGGTCTCAAAAGATACCTAGAAGAAGAAAAATACAGTTTTGAAAACAGCACCAATGTCATTAAAATATAGCAAAAAAAAAGAAAAACAAACACAAAACACCCAACGTTTAGTGGCTGGACACATCTGGCAAGATCCCTCTCCCATGACCACGTGCATAAGGCAATGCAAAGAGAAGACGAAACTACCGGGAGCGAGACCTGAGTGACAGGTTGCAGGGCATCTCTGCCCCGTGTCTCCTAGGTTAGGACACCACATGTGGCCCGTGTGCGACAGAGTCGGCTATCCAGGAACCGCACAGCGCCAGAACCGATCTTTTTACTCTCGGAGCCCGGGCAGCAGAGGGGCACACCGCCGGTACCCACCGCGGGAGCGGGCCCAGCAGGGCTCGCAGCTGGAGGGCGATATCTGAACGGGACAGGCACAGCCGCTCCGTCCCAACCCTCCCCCGCCGACAGGGTCGAGGTGCCTCCCTCCCACCCCAGTGCCTACTGCTGCCGGGCGGGGGCCGGGGTCGGGGTCAGTCTCGGGTCGTCGCTCTCTATCCACCCTCCTACCCCCTCCGCGGCAGCGGGCATCCGGCAGTGCCGGTGGCCGAGCCACGGGAGAGCGGTGCGCCTCACCTCCGCCGCCATGACGGGCAGCGCCGGGGTTGCCGGGAGCTTCCGGCGCTCTCCCGGCGGCTACGTCCTGGCGCCGGCAGCCGCCGCTTTCTCCCCGGGATCTCTCCCCGCCCCTCATTACCCCTGTCCGCCACGTTTGCTTCCTGCTGCCGCTGGAGGTCTGGCGTGGCTGCGGAGTCGGATTTGTGCCTGTGTACGTGTGGATCGCAAGCGCGCCCTTCAGTGCAAGTTCTCCCGTTCCCCGCGGGCTGGCGGGCGGGCAGTGTGGGGGGCCGCCGGGTGGGCAGTGTGGGGGGCCGCCGGGAGGCAGGCGGGGTGCACCGCCACACTTGGCCCGTCCCAAGAGGGATGGAGGCACCTGCTCTCTGGGGAGGCTGTTGCTGCTGCTGCCGCCGGCGGTGTGCAGCTGGCTTTTAACTCACGAAAATCGCTGTCCTTCAGAGACAGCTTTCCGCCTGCGTAGAGGGTTGGTACACCCAAATTTTTCTGGGTGGAAGGTCAGCCCTGGGCCGCGGAGGGTTTCACATGCGGGTTATGTGGAAGGTCTTGTGGGGTTTTTATGTTTGTCTTGGTTGTAGAGTGAAAGTGATACTGAGCAAGTCACTAACTTAATAAAACGATAAGGGAATAGCTTCATGGCTTTCAAAGTGTGGTCCCACAACCCGGTTTGAAGCCATACAGAAGTATGTGAAGCTAGTGGAGAAGTTTTTTGTGTTTTTACTCTGTGGCCATGCAATTTGACATTTTTTGGCAGATCAGGTACATGGAGTAGGTAGTTGAGTTTTACAGTACAGCTGTGTAATTGCTAGGGCCAGCACATCTGGTTCAGTGAAACTGTGTGGCTTGTTTGCTCGTACATTGTATTGACTTATGGAGCTGATGGAATCCCTGCTAATCTTTTGCAGACTTTCAGTTTTCTGACTTCTGAGTACTGGATCAGACAAGCTATCATCTGGAATTTCATCTTTAGTTTCGTGTTAAGCCTTGGTTTGAGCCAGCAAATCCTGGGTTGTTTCCATAGCCTAAACATTGGTTTGGGTTTCTTTGACATGCAAGTGCCAACACATCACCGTGTTAAAGGCCACTGATGTGGTAATACTTTTGAAGCTAGAGAGATTCTCTAGAAAGCTTGATAGTTGGGAATTACCATTTTCACCCCTCTTTATTTCAGTTGAACTTCTGTCACATAAATGGAAGTGGCATATCATCTTTGAAGAGTGGAGCAAAGCAAGAGCAATGTGGGCAGTACATTCGTCTGAGTGCAAGTGTGCTCCTCCTTTTCAGTTGTAATCATCTGCAGGTAGGCATGACTAATTTTCCTTTCTTCTAGCAGGCATCACTTGATCAGTTTGTGCATGAAGCTTTTCTGGTTGATGACAGAAGATGCTCTAACAGAAACTCCCCAACTTGTGTAGTTTAGATCATATCAGGATCAAAGCGGTTTATTGATCTATTGGTGATGTAATTAACTGCCAGGAAGTGAATTTAACTGCTGTTTAATCAGTTGATTGAACTATATATTCAAGATCAATAACAACAGTGGAACAGATATGATACTAGGCACTTAATGTTAAGAAATGCCTACAAATATTTAAACACCCTTCTTTATCTAATTCTAAGGATTTTTCTAATTGCGGCCTGCCCCCTCACTGTTACATACACGCAGTCTCCTCTCTCAGGAGGAGCACATCTCAAGCATGACCCCCTCTTCTGGCCGTGTGGGTTCTCTTGTTTACACACACCTTCTGTGGGAGGTGTGGTTGCTCTAATTTTTGTGTCTCTATGCAACCAGCTAGGCTCCACACCAATGAGAAAGCTCCCCACAAGTTCACATCATGCACCCAAGATGTGGGTAGTTGGTTTTTACACCATTTATTGTTACTGTACTAGCTGGAGTGGAAGCAGCTCACAGTGTCTTATGTGAGGGAATGCTCTGCCTGGCCTACGCAGAAGTCATAGCACTATCAGGGCAACATCTAGCCGTGTCAGACCACATCATGACTGTTGTTCTTTTTGTTGCTCTCTCACCTCTCCCCCTACCATTGCAAATTCTCATGCTTCTGTTACATGTTTTCCCAAGCTGACTCTTGTTTGAAGTCTGTTGGTAATCCCCTTGCAGTAATGTTGGCAGCTTGCCCCTCAGCTTTTTGTGTATAGAAGGCTTTTGCGCTGTGGTTTGGTCCCTGTAGAAAATTGATTGTCTTCCTCCCTTTCTGAGGTGTAAGAAATAATGTAGTAATGACAGGCCACTTCATCTTTTGCTTTTCTCCATCTATAGTTAGGCAATGCCACCTACTGACAAGAGAACAATTGAAGTGAAAACACAGCATATGACTAGGATAAATCTGTATTACTACAGGGATGTGAGGGTATTTAAATTATTTTATATGAATCACCATAATTTGTGTGTCATCAAATTTCTTTGTATTTCTTTTGGAAAAGGAGAGTGAAAAAGGTTGTGGATTGTTTTAGCATATGCATTGTCTGTGCATATATATATATATGCAAGAAGCTGGTTATTTAAATGAATTTACTTAAAACAACTGTTAAGGTTGTTAATATTTTTAGGTAATCAATTTAGAGTGAAAACTATAATGGAAAATGTACTAGAACAAAATACAATGAAAGCCTTACCTTTTTGTGTTAATCACATCTTTCACGGAATTCATGTATGGTGCAGGCACTGTACTCTTAAGAACGTATCACTTAGTTTCACCACACCTGTTTTCCCTTGAAAGAAACAAGAAAAATATATACCTCAAATCACTTTGCCACAGGTTTCCATAAATCACTGGGTGTGATTTGGACACTGAAAGCTTTTTGTAGTTGAATCTTTGTGGGAGCAGTAGGTGGAGTACAGCAAACTGGGCCTGGATGCATGAAAAAAAATCTCAAGTTTGGAACTGAAAATTACTTAGTCGGAATTCTAGGGGTTTGAGTTCTACTGCAGCTCTCTAGCAGCAACAAAATAGAAGATTAGTTTGTAATATATGCATGAGAGACGTTCTGCGTGTCTCTTCATTCACTGCTTCTTGAAGTTCTCCTTGATCTGTTATGTTCTGTCTGTGTCAAAATCATGAAATAAAGCTGTGAAGGAGTGGCATTGTACCCTACAGCGGATTTCTCTAAGATGTTTTCTTATTTTTAGGAGAGAAAAGCCCAAGCAGTCAATGCTGTAGTTCCACTTATAGAAGAAGCTCCTTTTTGAAATATGAAACGAAAACCCATGTTTGTATTGTAAGGTGTCGACATTGTGGGCAGTGAAATATAAACACATTCAGGCAAAAAACACTGATTTAAGAAAGGAAGAACCTGAGAATTTTAATTTTTTTTCTCAGGCAGTGTAGTTTGATTTCAGCAGGTCTGTATGTTGTTTTGTTTTCAAATACGTATCAGAAAGGTAACTAAAGCAATCACGGATTTTGAAGTGGAAATGTAACTTACATAATAAAAGTAGTATATATTTTCATGAAACTAGTTTCTCTGTTATATTGTTTACAAGCTAGATTCTTGGTAGAGGGATGTTGTAATATGACTGCAACATTGAGGCAGTACAGAGTCCTTTGCAACCTGGCCTGCAAAGCTTGGTTATGAGAAATGGTGCCTCTTCAGAGCAGATGCCTCATTTCCAAGTTAAACACAGATACTGCTATCCTTCAAAGTATGTCTTTTTAATTTAATAAGCAAAGCAAAATCTTGCTGTTCTGCATGTAATAAATTAACTTTTTCCCCTTCTTTTTTTTCTCCTGCAGTGTCTTTAAAAGAAAAACAAAACCAAACCAACTCTGTTTTGGGAAATGTGCTGTGGTTTAAAAAGGAGGTTTTTGCTCCTCTATGCAACACAAAAGGGGCAGGCAAAAGCCATAGCTGAGGAAATATGGCAGCAGGCAGGTGCCCATGGATTTGAAGCTGATATGCACTGTATGAGTGAAATGGACAAGGTGAGATACTCCATGCTGTTTTGAAAGAAAGGTATTTAAGAGCTGCATTTTTCTTCATGTGCTCGAGTGGTGGGTTTTGATAATCATGAAGGCTGATCACATACACCCACCTCAAATACCATCCAGTTTTTAAATTTTTAGTTTCTTATGAATCACTAATTTGGACCAATACTCACAGACATTTAATATCGTTCTGCCAAAGGTACATCTTTATTGTGATTTCTGTTATTAGAACAGTAAATGGATATATCTTTGATCTCTCATTCAGTAACAGCACAGTGAGTTCTTGAAAACTATTTATGTATGCAAACAAATTCTGTATTTTACTGGTCAGCTCTCCTGTTCATAGAAATGCCCCTTTTTTCACCCTCTTGTTTTTGTGTTGCATTGAGGTCGTCGTGTGTTCTGTTAACTGACCTCCAGCAGGACCCTGAACTTTTTTAGGGTCTTCTTGAGTTAATTAGCATATGCACTCACTCCACCTCACACTGGATACATTCAAGTTATATTCTAGAAAAAAATTAAAAGCTTGGCTGAAGCAAGGATGTGACTTTTTATTATTTGCTATTTTCCAAGGATAAGGATCTGAAAACTGTTAGCATCTCTCTTGTAGCTAAAGCAATATGGACTGTAATTTCCTTCACAAAGTACTTTCAAGTATATGTCCTCAAACAAAAACATTTAAAAGAAAAACCCCAAAACAACCAAACAAAACTTGATAGTCTGGTATTTTGTAGGAGCAGAAAATAACACCTGTTTTTTTCATGCACTTGAAAGTGTGAGAAGCTTATAAAACTAAGTTTCCTTTTAGCAAGTTGCTTTCTTGGGTGTGCACTGCATGGTAGGTAGCTGGACATCTGCTTTTGAATTAATGTTTACTAAGTATGGAGCGAAGTGTTAGGAAGAGACTTATGCACCCAGTAGGGAAGGTGAAGTTTCTCCTTATGTTCTTCCATTTCGTTTCTTCTGCATTTGACTTCTGCTTGAAATGAAACATAGTATCTCTTGTAGTCTGTATTTGTATTTTCTCATAACAGGACTTTTAAACTTGGAATACTGGGAGAAAGTTTAAACTGAAACCTACAGGGAGCAGTAAAAAGAGCCTAGGTTACTTATTATGGCAAAAAAGGAGGATAAGGAGTGACCTAATAGCAGCCTGCTTGAGCCAAATTCTTCTTGGCAGCAGAAGACTGTATAACAGGATACAAAATCCAGTGAGCGCAGCCTGATAAACTCATATTTCACAGGAGTGGAGAATTTCTGGTTGGAAAAGGCTGCCAGTAAAGTAAAATCTCTGCCTTTAGAGGTTTTTGGAATTCAGTCAGTCACAGCTGACATAATGCAGTTTTGGCAGTTAGTCCCACTGGAGCATGGGGTGGGACTAGGTGACATCCAGAGGTCACTCCCAAACAAGGTGTCTGTAATTCTGTGGAGCTGTGTTTCACATAGGTCACTAGCTGTTGATTTAAAACCCATAGCCTGCAGAGGTGCTGTGAAAGAGCATGCTGTATGGGTGACCTGACAGCCAGCATGCTAGCACAGTGCTCAGTGCTGCAGCCTGTTATCCGTTGAAAGATGGAATAATCAAAGAAACAGAATGATTTTTACTTGAGAAATAATAAAGGATTCCATAAGGCCTGAATTTACGGAACTGTCACACAATCCCAAGTATAGGCAGTTCTTGACCTGATATAGTGGGAGAAGCTCCCGTAAAACTTTGGGAAATGTGGAAGTTTGGTATTAGCAAAGGGGAGAGAAAAGAATTTGGGTCAGAGGAGTAGGGCCAAAATGAATTAGACTGTAGAACACAGTCTAAACAAAGTAGCTCTGTTCAGAGCTACTTTAGTTCACCCAAAGCGTAGTTCGTGGGTTTTCTTTTGGTTTTGTTTTGGTTTGGTTTTCTTATGGCCAGGACAGATGTAATATGGAAGTTATCAGAGAGAACCAAATGATCCCTGATGGAATTTGGAAATTATCCCCTCAGTTTGTATGGCCACACCCCCACTATTTGTGTGAATTTATTGCGATTATGGCTCACTATGTGATTGTGACTGTATGTAGAAAAATATTTTTTCCACTTGACAAAGCAAATACTCTAGGAATTATGTATTTAAGCTGCCTGAGTGCAGTTGTGAAATATTCTTTGCATGTGTACTAGCCTGCTCAAAATGCTGCCCTTTGGAGTTTGTGTGTGGGATCATAGGTTAATTCAGGTTGGAAGGGACTTCATGAGGTCATCTCACAGCAGGGTCAGCTGAGGTCAGAGTAAATTCCTCAGGGTTTTACCCAATCTTGTCTTGAAAACACCACTGAAATTATAAAGTGTATCCCCAAAATTACATGAAAGACTTTCTGTGGTTTAATACAGTTGAGATTAAACATTTTTCTGCGTACCTTTGGGCAAAGAAAGTGTGACAGGTAATATCTAAGGCTGCAAATAGGTATCAAATGTCACCTTGTAACTTACTTGTTCTATTACTTGTAGTATAACCTGGAAACAGAAAAGGATCCAGTAGTTATTGTTATTTCCACTACTGGTACTGGAGACCCACCAGACACCGCCCGCAAGCTTGTAAAGAAAATTCAAGACACGACATTGCCACCTGATCATTTCTCACATCTCCAGTATGGATTGCTAGGTGATCTGGTACTTTGTGTGTTATTGCAGCACTTGTCTGTCAGTGAATAATTTTTGTATTTCTTTACTTGTGAATAGATTGTTTGGGTTTTTTTAAATGCTGATAAAACATTTATTTTTATAATATGAACAGGGTTGTTTTTTTTGTGTGTGTAATGTTCTCTATGAGCAATAAAGAAAAAGCATCACAGAAATTATCTGAATGTAAGCTATCAGTTTCATTTTTTATAGTTTCATTTTCTTTGTATAAACAACATGACTCAAGCTATCTAGAATTGTTTGATTTCATGTCAAGTGTCTATGGACTAGATGGGTTTACTTGATTTTGCTAATAATAGGGCATTTTTCTATACACAGGGAAAGGAATTATAAAATGTCCTTAAAAATAACATTTTACAATCATCCCATCCCTTTAAATTTGCAATATATTTAAAAAATGTTGTCATACTTGTCAATAGGAGGAATGTACTATTACCTAGGAAGGTTAGACTAATGTGCAAAATACAGATTTGACAAAATACATCTGATATATCATGAGTTGATGGTAACTTCAGTTTGTTGCTTTCAGGTTGTATTTTAAGAAACTTCCATTTGAACCTAGGTTATTTTTGCTTGACAAGATAGGTTGAAGTGAGAAAACTTCTCGGTTTCTAGCAAGGGAATTACCCAGTAGAAGGAAATTTCTAGTGGATATATAATGTGGAAGTCTGAAATATACGCATTCTAGTCATGTAACATTTTGAGAGGTTGTTATGTTACATGTTACAGTTTTTGAAATTATAAGATTTTTCATTGCTGACTGAATGCATATATACCCATGCATATACGAAGATGAGCATTGTATTAATACTAATTTTTGTTGTAACATATATTATAGGGTCTAACTTGCAACATGTTTTGTGATTTTAGTCTAAAAAGTTAACCAGTCTTAAAATACATTCATGGTGTCCATTTCATCTTATCCCATGACATGTTTGCTGTAAGTACTGTACTTGAGAGGGAACAGAAGTATTTTTTAATGAAAAAAAAAAAGGCTGTTATAAAGAAGAAAAGAATCATCCATTGTTGGGTGGGAATAATAAGGATCTAGTGGTTTGAAACTGCATACAAGAAAGGTTCAGGCTGTGAAAAATTGTGATAGGATAGTGAAAGAGTGCTGTTCTGAATTACTTACAGACTTTGTGAGGACTACCAGTGGTCTTTGGGATTGTTAGATAAGCATCTGTTAAGGATGAGGTATGTGTGGTTGATCACTTTTAGGGTGAGTCAGTGGTCCTCCATGAACATACCTCCTGATACACAGACTGTTTAATTCATAACAAAGAACATCTTCTTCTAACAGAACGTCTTCATGATTGTTAAAGGGCAGAAAAGCTAGTGCAGTGAAAATGAGATCTAAAAAGAAATCTCTGATTTCTGGGGAGGAGGATGTTGGACCAGAGTCCCTTTTTCTACATTTCTTATTTCATACTGTTTTAAATCAGTTATATATTTGATATTTTTTTCAGGTTCCGATATTTTTTTCAGGTTCCAATATTTTGCAAATATTTTTCCAATATTTTTCCAGTATTTCTTCAGTTCTTTTGCCTATGTAGCCTGGGTGGCTGGCTGATTGACATGATTTCTCTTTCCTTGAATTTGCTAGGTCTGGGAGATTCAGAGTATACATTCTTCTGTAATGGTGGAAAGACAGTAGACCGACGACTTCAAGAACTTGGAGCCCAGCACTTCTACGACACAGGATTAGCAGATGATTGTGTAGGGTAAGAACTGAATGAGTTTGGATTTTATTTCATCAAGATGCAATAAGTACATGTGAATTTGGCTAAATGTTCTGAACTCTTTGAAATCAGCTGAACCTGAAAATTCAGCACCTCATAGGAACAAGTCCTGTCTGAACACAATATGTATTTTCAATCTCAATTGCCATTAAATAAAACTCAGTTTTTAAAGTGTGGGTGAACAGGTGTACTCCCTGGAAAAACAGAGGGTATTTAGCAGTTCTAGAAATTAGGTAATTCAGAATAAGTAGAGGGATTTAAAAATGTAGTCTGTTTACTGAAGCAAATAAATGCAGTTCCCAGAATGTGTGGTACTGGTAGCGGGATGTCTTTCTATATACACATCAGACTGTAATCCAAGCTCGCATCTTGAAGTAGAGCTACTTTAGGCAAACCCTACAGCATTTATTTAATTTCTCTGTCTCTTCCATAAAACATTCCCCCCCCCCCCCCTTTTTTTCTTTCTTTTTTGGTGGGATGGGGCTTGTTTGTTTGATTTTTGATCACTGTAGAGGAATTATGAAAAAAGGGGGTAGGGAGTTTATTGGTGTAGAGGAGTTATATGAGAAAAGACCTCCCTTCCAGTTCTGTTGCTCTTTCTGGCCAGTAGGCTGCAGTCTTGGCTTATTTATTTTGAACTGGAGATTATATCAGATCTGCGCATGATGTTGCAAGACAGTTGAACACAAACATTGCCACAACCATAAAACTTACATGTTGCGTTCTGAACTACTATAAATAGACCATTAGTGTAAGCTTTTGATGTTGCTGTCGCACAATGAAAAGTTGCATATTTCGCTACCATCCCTTTAACTTCCTGTCATAAAGTTCAGCATAAGAAAATAAAAATGAAAAACTAGAACATCAAGGCTGTTACACACTTTAGACTCCATAAATTCAGACAGTTGTAACAACTAAATAAAAACAGGCTTTTAATAAAAATGTCATCTTGATAACTGCTGCAGAGATATATTAAAAATTGAAAATTGTGGTTTTAGGTTTTGTGTTATTTTCATTACTTGTAAATTAACATTCCAGTAAATCACAATAATTCATCCATTCCTTTCTCCTTTTTTTTTTTTTTCTTCCTTCCTTCCCAGTTTGGAATTAGTGGTTGATCCTTGGATTGATGGACTTTGGCATGCTCTCAAGGAAGTATTCCTATTGCAAAAAGAAAGAGAAGGCATGAACAGTGCTGTTGATGCTGTTTCGAACTCTCTCTCTGCAGCCCCACATGTTGTGCATGAACTAAACTTAAGCTCCGAAGTACAGAACTTAAAGCTAGAAGATGAAGGAGTGAAGAGTTCTGATGTTTTTTCACAGAAACTGGTTGACATAAGGCTTGTGGATTCAAATAGAGACACTGAAGCTTCACTTGTTCATTCTGTCCCTCCTATCTCTGAGTCTGCTCTTAATATTCCTGCCTTGCCACCAGAATATATAGAAGTGCAGTTTCAGGACACCCATGGTGAGGTAAGGACTTGGTTTTGAATGAGGGAAGCCTCCAGCTCTGGTAAGAGCATGAGTGTGTATACTACTACATATGGCTCAAAAGAACAAGTGGATTCCTATATAAAGGAGATACATCCCTGAACACAGGAGGTTTTTGAATTGCAAGTGATCAGGTTCTAATATTAGTGCCTTAACTTCTTCATAAATAGAGAAAAAAAAATAAATATTGCTTTCAAGCAGCATATTGAAAAAGCTGAATCCACTAACCTGTAATTCAGTGTACAGGTTAAAGATTATAGTCCAAATTTCCAGTATGAAACTGGATGGTTGTCTTCAGTGTTGGAAAGAATCAAATGGAGGTTTGTTTTCCTTTCGCACCGTTTTTGACATAGCTGGCTAGACCTTGTTAAACAAGTAGGTGCCATGTAGGGTCAAGTACGATTTTACAAGTATGACACAGTTGTCGTGGGTTCAGCAGTAGCAGTCATTTTCCTCTTTCTGAGTAGCTGGTGCAGTGCTGTGGTTTTGACTTTCAGCATGGGAACAGCACTGATGACACCAATGTTTTTAGTTCTAGCTAAGTCATGTTTAGTCTGACCAAGGACTTTCTGAGTCTCATGCTCTGCCTGGGAGGAAGCAGAGACAGGACACCTGACCTAAACTAGCCAAAGGAGTATTCCATACCACAGCACGTCATGCCCAGTATATACACTGGGGGCAGTTCCCCCAGAGGGCTAGATCACTGCTGGGCTCGGGTTGGGTATCAGTTGGGGGTGGTGAGTGGTTGTATTCTCTTCCCTTGTTTTTTCCCTTATCATTATTATTATTGATGGTAGCAGCAGTGGTTTGTGTTATACCTTCCTTACTGGACTGTTCTTATCTTAACCCGTGGGAGTTACATTCTTTAGATTTTCCTCCCCATCCCTCTGGGAGTGCAGGGAGGAAGGGGGGGGGAGTGAGCGAGGGTCTGCATAGTTCTGGTTTGCCAGCTGAGTTTGAACCATGACAACAGTTCATGTCCTTTTCCAGTATGCCACATTGCAAAAACTGGGGGTATTTTTTGCCAAGTACATCTGAAATTGGCTTGAAAAACCCCCAAAACAGAGATACCCGGCTATTTAAAGAAGACTGTTTACACGGTCTCTTTAGTAGCTTATATGGTCTATGTCCTGGGCAGTTGAGTCTCAGGATTGAATTAACAACCTACTGCTTGTTAATAGCCAAGCAGTAGGGGTCTGCATCTTAAGCCTTTATGGCAAGTGTAAGCTAATACAATTTAGCTTAAATCTTTCTCTCATTGTGCCTTGAACTTGACTTGGAGGGAACATGAATGTGGACAGTTAATCACAGTCCAGCTGATGCACAATAACTTGATATGGCCCAAGCTGCTATTCACCATGTCAAATTTTTAAAGAATAAAACTTCCAGCTGTTGGTCTCAAGTTATTTTCCTGCCTTCTTTTTTTGTTAATAAGAAACCTTCAAATTAACAAATACTCTCATATTGGTAGAATAATTCCTTTCCATATGAGGGTATTGTTGTGGACATTTGGTATCTCTTCTACCTCTTCATTTTTGTCTGTAACTCAGATGAAGTTTGCTGACAATAGTGATGGAGAAATGAGGACTGTAGTCTAATCTTCAGATGACAGCCTTTGACAGAGGTGGTCTGGGGTTATTCTTGATGCCCATCTGTAATCATTTGGGCACATTTTCACCTGTGTAGAAATGCGGCATAACATGACGCTGTTTCATAGTGTGGTTTGCTGATTACCTCTAAACTTAACTGCAGTTTTAGAAAATCCTTTTATAAATTGTCTATAATAATAGCCCCATGTACTCCCTGAAGTCTTAAACTGTACATCTGCAATGATATTTTTAAATAAATTCTGTTCTTACTCCTTTGGTCTGTTCTGTACACCTACTAATCCTTTAAGTAGGTGGGAGTTCTCTGCATTTTAACATAAATGTCATTCTCTAATTTGGCTGTTTTCAAAGCAACTCTTGAAAAAGGAACAGCAAGCTGCATTTTATAGTAGTTTAGGCCCATTACACTTTTCAAGCCTACTGACATTTTATAATTGAATATACACCTGTTACTTCTTGGATATGAATTTTAGAGAGGTAGAGCAAAACACAGTATGTATGTGGAATATTCATGTTTTTCCTTATTGTTCTGAATTGTTTTTTAAGATTGTGACAAAAAAAAAAGTGGCAACAGTAATTCCTGTATGTCATAATAAGATGTAATTCAGCTATTTCATTTTTAGTGTAAGTTTTCATGTCCTTTTTTTCAGAATCCACATTTGTCCTCACTGATTTCAGAGGGAACAGTCTTTGATGTGCCAGTTACAGAAGCAGTCCAGCTCACTAGAGAAGATGCAGTAAAAACAGCATTACTCTTAGAACTTGATATTGCAGTAAGTTTGTGATGGCTTTTTCTTTAGTGGGTAAAAATAAAGGGTGAAAAGCATGTGTGTTATGTATAATAGCTGGGGGAAATATATTTACTAGACTGCTGAAAAGTTAAAACCCCTAATTCCTTATACAACAGGATGTCATCTTAAGCTGATCCATTTTGCAAATGCAAAGCTTGATTTATTCACTGAAAGGTATGACTATGCGGAAGTCAAAACAGAAATAAAATGTCAAGTTAATTTCTTTGTTGGTCTATGGATATTGTGTTGACTGAAGTACCTTTTTGAAGAGAATTTACAGGGAAGAATGTCAGGCAGGGAATATTGAAAATTAATAATCTTTCATAAATATAGAATTCAGGGAATATTCAGGAACTGTGTAGGAAATTGTGACTGTTCCTTGTGGTAGGTAATAATTTGATTAATATGATCAAGTGATAAGAGCTCTTGAGCACTGCTTCTGCCTCTGGCATTCATTTGCTCTGACTTGTTAACATACTAGTCAAACTGTCAATCTCTGTTACCTTAAGTGTAAAATCTGGTTTAGGTTATTCAGGTAAGATAGTATTTTGTATACTGGTTTGAAGATGAAAGGCAGAGAATGCTCAATATTACTTTACAAGAAATCTTTTAAAAGGAGAATATGTTGCCTTTGAGCGATTTTTTCCAAATTTGGAGAATAATGCCTTTGGGATTTTGTGATTTTGGCAGTAACTTTTATTGGACTCGGCCTCATCTGTGTCAGTATCCATAGGTCATCTTTAAATCCCAGTAATAAGTAGAGTCTATTGAGTTTTGAACAGCTGAGTCTCTGAGATTACATGGGGTTTTGCATTTATTTGTGTGTATACATGTATCCTGTCATCAGCACCCACTGAAAATTTGAATATTTTGGGTCTTTTTTTCCCTAGCATTCTCAACAGTCTGTGCATGCAGGAAACTTTTTCTGGTGCATAAGAGAAATATAATGACTCAATTGCAATTCTGTATGCTCCTGTAATGGCAGAAGTTTGACTAGGCTTTCAGCAGTTGCACACAAGAACCTGCAAACTAGGCTGATTATATAACACATCCTCTTAATACATATTTATTTTCCTTCTGTTTAGCCTGCCCAGCAGTTCTTATTGAAGAGTGTCTAAATATTTAAACCAAATAAGGAAAGATTTTTCTATTTAGTAAGTTTAAACCTGAAAAGAAAACATGCGTATTTGTGCTCCAGCATGTGCTGCAAGGGCTTGTACAAAGGACGTGTGACTTTATGTGACTGCAATAGTGAGAAGATTGTTGTTAGGAATGGGAATGCTATTGGTATTGGTTTGTGATACAGCTTAATAGAAGTTATCTTATATTTTAAAACAGGATACAGTCTTTGACTACCAACCAGGAGATGCCTTCTGTGTGATGTGTCCCAATAATGTCAGTGAGGTAGAAGAACTTCTTCGCATCTTGGAACTTTCTGAAAAAGGAGAGTACTTCGTTTGTGTAAAGGTTAAGCAGGGCACTAAAAAGAAAGGTATGGTGTGATGCACTGGTCATGAACAGATACTCCTGTGTTAGTCATAGTTATTATACATAGTTTTGAATGGTTTTATCTTTAGTATTGGGACACAGCGGTCACTTCAGGCAGGCATGTTGGAAGTCACAGAGATGTGTTAAAAAAGAGAGGATGCACTGACTTCCATGTGCTGCAGTTATGAAGTTAAATGGTTTAGGATCAAACAGAAATTAATTCCCCTGGAGCTTTGCTGGTGAGCGGAGACTCATTAAGTTACTGTAACTTAATTACTTTTGCCATTCTGTACCAGAGAATTCATCTCTATAATGTAGTTTCACAACTCCTAGCAATGTTCCAGTGTTGCTTTCCTTTTGAGATTTGTCTCTTAACTGCATTAGGATTCTGAAGAATTTGTAATAGTTACTACAAACTATTATGGCTGTGGGTTTACTGAATGTGAAGAACTGAAAAACCTGGGAGAAGAGCCTGAACTGCAGGCTGTGACAGCTATATCTTCAAGATTTACCAGGAATTCCACTGAGTTTTGTTCACAACATCTCTTTGTTCAGTCTGTCAGTTCTTTGATGAAGTAGATGAGATTAGCTGAGAGGACAAAACAGAAATTATTTGCAGTCTGGTACAAAGTCTGTTGTTCAAATATTGGATTTGAATTTGAAGAGCATCATAGGAAGAGGATTAAGTACTTCTTGTAACATGCTATTTGCATGTTCAAGGAAAAGAAGTTTATATAAATGTGAAAGTGGATGCTTCTTTTCTGCATTATATTTATGCCAGTCTTCTTCTGAAAGTAAAATTTGTTCTTTGTAGCAAGGGTACAGTCAAGTAATGCTGATTCAAAGAGATAATTTAGCAAGTTATACACGTATATTCCTGGAGTGAAAATTCTGTAGTATTAAAGGGCTCTTGAGCATGGAAAAAACACAGTAAGAATCAGTAGCTGGATGTCAAATCTGAGAAACATTGTAAAGAGAAATGCCAGCAATTTCAAACCTGCAGAGCTTATTAATTAAAGGTGTTTTGTCACATAAATGGTCTTAGATTGGTTTTGGGATTAATTTAGAATAGCCACTTTAGCATGACATGGCATGAGGCTGATAAACCAAGCTGCACCCTAGCTGATTCCATGCAGGGATAGATGGGATGTCAGTGTACCTCCTTCTCAGAAATAGAACCTGTTCAGGGTACAGGACAGATTATTTGCTTGTACAGAAATCCCTTGGGTCTGCTGGGGTTCTTGGAACCCTCAGAAGCTCCATCATGGAACTGGCTGCATACACCTTTGGTTAGGTCATTCAAAAACCTCAGCATGTTCCAATTTTCAGGAGTGCTTATTGATGGAGGGGAAAAAATGTGGATGTTCCTTTCTAGTAAGCCTTCCTCTGAATTTCCTCAAGGTGGAAAGTAGTAAGAAAGCCTTGAGTGGTTTAGCAGTGAAATTTATCTAACAGTGATGTATTGTACTCCTCCTTTTGTTTTCCCCTTTCCCAGTAAGTTTTGACTTTTCATTGGAAAATTATTATTGATACTTCATTGGTAAACTGTCTTGCTGTTTAGTTTATAATTTTCACTAACTGGCTGGGGCATAAACCTACAGAATTGAATGCAGTTTAGCTCTCTTGTGTTTCTTGAAGGAACAAGAACTCTGTGATGCCATTTTTGGATGTTAATAGATGCACATTTTGTTTTTCTCCCACTGAACTAGGAGCAGCTCGTCCACAGCACATCCCTGAAAGAAGCACTCTGAAATTCATTCTAACCTGGTGTTTGGAAATAAGGGCAACTCCCAAAAAGGTGTTTGTGTATTTGTTTTCTTAAAGATAAATCCTTAGTAATTCTATGCTGTGTGAGCTTTTACAGCTCTGTACTTGCTTCATGTGCAGTTACCAGGTTTCTTGGTGAATAAGGATTGTCAGTTTGTATGCTACTGTTTGTACTTCATTCTGAGAAATTTCACTTCTGGTACTTTATCTGGCAAACTAGGAGATACTGAAATCTCTATTCCTGTTCTTCAGTATCTTGATTCATAACATAAACAGAAGAGTATTAGATGCTTGGTGTCAGATAACTGAAGGGCTGACTGAGGCTGGCCCCATAAGCGTTTTAGAGAAATCATTCTTTCTAATCAGAGGGAGCTGTATCTGTCAAGTTTTGTTGCTGAAAATGCACGTTGCTCTATGCAAACAAACCATAATGCCTTTTAAATTATTATAAAGCTTTTCTTTAGCATTTCAGTAGCCTGGCAGAATTTGAAGAAATATTTTTGCTTGTATAATATTTGTTCTCACGATGTGTGACTGTTATTTTTTTTTTCATTCTGTGCCTACAAAAAAATAGAAGCTTGTAAGTGGAAATGCGTGTGTATTTCTGATACTGTCAAAACACATTGTAAAGATAACTTTGGATGAAGGATAAAGCTAAACAGTTGTGTTGGTTTGGTCTCTGGGGAAAATCAGTTTTTGGAAGAACCTTTTCACTCAATTTAGTGGATTTTGCAGCAGAAGAGAAGAGAATCTTCCAATTGTTTCAACCTTTTTAAAACTGCATTTAACAATTTTTGAAAATTTGTCTTGATAATAAGAATAGGTAAAGAGTGCTGGCTGGGGAATATAACCCAGGCTAGTTTTTATAACAATCTGTTTTATTACTTGTTCAATCTGCTTTATGTAACTTTGTACTCAAAACTGTTGTCTGAAAGCTCAATGTTTGAGTATACTCAAATTACTTTCCAAGCATTCTTTTGTGTAGAATACGTTATCTGATTGCACTTGGTGTTTTGGATCACTCTTCTTTTATGCACTGTGTTTATTTCCACCTTGCTTTTGGAAAAAAAACCTGTAACACTTTATATCTGATTTTTACTTTGTCTTGCAATGCTCAATTTAATTTTCACTTAAGAAAAGCTTGCAATACCATTATGTGGGCATAAAATATGGAATAAAACACCACAGCAATATTTACATGACTCATTAAATACCATGCTTTATTTACAGTAATACCTTTCCTAAGACTTTTTTTTTATTCCTGTCCTGGCTTCTGTAACTTAGCAAGTGGTGTTTTGCCTTGAGTTTATTTGTATTATGGAGCTGTTTACGTAACTAAAGTGCAAATACATAAATAAGAGGGCCTTTCATAAATTTGGGGTTTTTTTTTCAGGGAATGGGTTGTGACTGTTTATTTGTCTCTTCCCTGCTCGGGTTAAGTAAGATTTTTCTGACCTGCTAGCCTGTAAATTTTTCATAGTAGGTGAAAGTGTGCATTGGGAAATAAATTGTGTTATCCACTAAGCTGTCAGGTGACTGTTTCCTGTTCCCAGACATCCCAACTTTCTCCCAGTTTGTTACCATTTTCCCAAATGCACAAGTATTTTTACCCTTTACTCTCATTTTCTTCCCCCCAGGCGTTTTTGCGAGCTCTTGTAGAATGTACGAGTGATGTGGGAGAAAAACGGAGGCTTCAAGAGCTTTGCAGCAGACAAGGAGCCTCTGATTACACACGCTTTATTAGAGATCCCAGTGTTTGTTTGCTGGATTTACTACATGCTTTTCCAAGCTGCAAGCCTTCGCTTAACGTGTTAATTGGTAAGTGAACAATTTAGATTTAATTAGATTCAGTTTCTGAAAATATATCTGACTAAATGTTCAATTTTCCAAGAAAGTGGAATAACTGTTCAGTTAACTGCTTTAGAAATATTATAGTATTCATAGTGATTAAACTAAAACTGCTGTTGGGGAGCAAAGCTCTTGTTTTTCTCTTTTTAGTCTTTGGCCTTCATTCTGGAAACAGTTGGGTGCATACCTATGCTTCAATTGACTCTGGATTGCTCCTGTACAGAAAAAATAAGCATAAGGTGTTTGCAGGACTAGGGTCTTTAAGAAACAGTTCATCAACTGCTTACAATTAAAAAGAAATGTTTCTACAACTCCCGATGTCCCTGCCTACATATTCTTTTCTTGCACTTTTACCTGTTAAAACAGAAACCTTTTCCTAGTGTGTTGGTATTTATGTAATGTTCAACACACTCATTGCATTCCTCATATAAAATATTGAAGGAATGAGATTCAAACTGTAACCATCTCAAATACATCTAAATATAATGACAGTTATTTTCCAGATGAAAAAAAAAAACAGAATTTCTTGACATGTTGCATTAAATGAAACAAAAAAAAAAAAGGCTTTTTATTTCTTACGGTCACCTTCTCCACACCTACCCTAAATCTCTCCTTAGTACACTGTGGGGATTAAAAAATACATACATACAAGCTCTGCTCCACTTTATACGAACACATGAATCTTCACAGTGAAAGCAAAACAACTTTGCTTTCCAGAGGTGGTATGGAATGTGCTGTAGCAACTGAACTGAACAAAAGGAAATATTCCAAGTTCTTGAAATGTGTTCCCCCAGGGAAGTAATGTGCTGAATGGTCTTAAAGTCCTCTTTAAGTAATTTCACTGAACTAGCTTTTCTTCACTCTGATTTGCAACTATGTTATGTAGCAGAGCATCTTTAAAATATGTCAGGGTGTCCATGTACTGGTTAGAACATCTCTAAAGGGTTGGTACATGTACAAAACCAACTAAAAAGCAGTTAAACTGTAGGTTCCCCTGTTACTCCACTGTGTTTTCTGGCGTTTGCTATGCCAGTTTTTTTCTGGTATTGCTCACTTACTGTCCCCACCACACTGTTCACTTAGTGATATATGTCTCCTTTCAATATACCCTTATCCTCAGCCATTTGCAGTCTGCATGCAAGTCATTCCTTTGAAGGCATCTGTGAGTTTGACCTTTGCTGTGTGTGTACGTGGATAAAAATGTGGTGTGTGATATATAGAGTGGACATCTCATTGAAAAAGTGTCAAATAAAATCCTGTCTCTGTTGGGTTTTCAGCTGTGATTTCAAAAATTTGCTTATGTACTCACAGTGGTTTAAAATTGAACTGGCACGTCTGTTTCTAGAACATTCTATATAGGAAACTTTCAATGAAGCAGTTCCTATTCTGATAGCTTTTGAGCTCATAGATGAAAAGTGGGCAGAATTAAATTTCAAGCTTCACTGTATCCACCAGTTCCTGGCATCTCTTCTGTGCACCTTACAGTTGTTTTTAATTGACCAAGAACCGCATTAATTAACTATTGCGGCCTCATTTTTATAGGCTTTCTAACATGTTCCATGAAGTTTAAAAACCATTCAAAATAGAGTTCAGGTCTTAATAGCTTATTTCTGAACCACAAACACTGAATGTTAATAGAGTAAAATTACAGTTAAATTATAGTGTGCTTATATTGTGTTGCACTGTAAACACTTATTATATGATATTTGCATTTGGGAGAATCAAGTAATAAGTGATGCTGCTTTTTTTAAATTTTTCAGAACATCTTCCTAAATTACAAGCCAGATCCTATTCAGCCTCAAGGTAATTAAATATTCAAGTTGTATCTCCTTGATAATTTAGGTATGCTTTTTTTACTCGGATATGTGTGTGCATGTTATAAAGAAGAAAGAGAGAAATGAAGGCTAAAACCTGATGATAAAGTGATTGTATACCTGTTGCAAAAAATCCCACGGTGTTTGACTATTTCAGACAACATTGTTTTTGAATGTCTGGCAAGACTTTGTTGGTGTTTTTAAGAACAAGCTCACACACATGTGAATCTGGTAGGAATTTGATTCTCTTCTGTAGGTACTGGCATCTGAGTCCAATATTAAGACTTTTTCTAACTATAGATAAATATCACACTGAATACTGAGAATCTTGATTCAGTTAATGTGGTTTGGACTGCTGTGGTTTGACCTGCTGTAAGGTTGTACAGCTATCTCTCAGGGTTGTTTGTTGTTGTGGAGTTTGGCTTGAGGGGTTATTTTGTTTGTGGTTTGGGGTTTTTCTGTGTTTGGGTGGTTTTTTTGGTGTTTTTTTAAATTTTTTTTATTAATACTTTTGTCTTTCCAGTTCAAACTTGTATCAGCCAGGGAAACTGAGTTTTGTATTTAGTATTGTGGAGTTCGCTGCCTGTCCCACTCGACCAGTCTCACGGAGAGGAGTATGTACAGGGTGGCTTGCGGAGTTAGTTGCCGCTCAGCTGCATGCCAACAGAAGCACTGTGGATACAAATGGAGGAAGCTGTTCAACTAAAAAGGTATGGATATTAGATCTAAACTCCTTAACCATTAAATTTATGCATTTTTGAAACAACTGCAGTTATTTTGTTCACTGCTCTGGTGTAATGCAGATGTTTTGGCAGTATATATCTTCATTTTGCAGTTCTATCCTACTTGTAAGTTCACCCTTCCCTCTGTAATATGTCTAGGTCTTAATTGCTAAGTTGCTAAACTTATATTTTACTTTATCTATGGATACCTGAATTGTGAAATTTCCCACTGCTGAAAGACTAGGGTTGTTTTCCACCCCATTGTAGTCCTAAGTGAGTCATGGAGAATATTCTCGTGGACTAAACTACTACTGTGCAAGTAAATGGTTATGACTATTAGTGTTGTAGAAGAGAGGTACTTGGTCACTTCCAGGAAAGGGTGGCAGATAATAGGAAAGAAACTGTAAAACTCATTTTTTGTCAGGTCTCACACAGTTTGCAAAGGCCAAGTTATTGAATATGACACAGGATAGAGTTGTATGTAGTATTTCTGATATGCATCAAAGATTGTTTGACATAATGGGTATTATTAGGAGAAGGTACTTCCCCCCTCCCCCCCCATTCTTTTTGCGGCAGAGAATCTGTCTAAATAATCAGGCTCAAAGTTATTAGGTGTAAGCTAATTATTAAAAATTTGGAATTCTACTCCATAATTAATAGCACAAAAAAAACTGCCAGTCTAATTTATATTTGATTAAGAATAATGAAAACTAGCATAGTGTTTGGTTACAAGAAAACTGTGCCAATAACTCAAGGTGCAGGTCTCACAAAATTTAAGGAAAACCCATGCAAGTTATCTTCCTTTTTTTAAAGCTAAGTTATAAGATAGACTCATTAATGTGTGTATCATATATCTTATTCCAGCATTCACATCTGCTCTTTATTTAAAATATTAGTTAATTTACAGTATATTAATGATCAAACACAACAAAGAGGTGGAGTTAAAAAGGATTATTACAAAATGAGCAAATAAATTTCAGAATTATCTGCAGTATAAATGTGTTTACCCTTTGCAGTATTTTTTAAAGGAATGATCAGTTTGGAATCATTAATAGGGAAAATAGCCTCCGAACTTAAGTGTGTTTTGGAGGAGTAAATATAACATAAATACAAATATTGCCCCCACAGGCAATAATTATACCATTATTTTTAATCATCATGAAACCAGAGACTTGGATCATCTTTTAAAAAATTAAAACTAGTCATCTCTCATTTTCTGTACATTGTTAACCATGCCTCAGAGAGTAGTTATGGAGCTCCTATGAAAATTATGTTTAGATTTCCTTTCAGACATAGCTGAAGATTGGAATTAAGTGCTTTTCAATGGAGTGATAAAAACCATTTTCCAAGATCTTTGAGCAGTTATCTGCCTCCTCTCACCCATATGCATTTTTGGAGATCATGTAAAACTTACGGAAATTAAGAAGACAAGCTCAGTATCAGTAGGCTTCAATTTGCTGTAAGCAAATTCTCACCTCCACTGGAATATTTTTAGATGTCCACAGTGTAAAAAAAGATTGAGTTGCTTATAATAGCAATAAACTAGCTTTATTTCCCTTTCAGTACCAACACCAAACTTTCCATGAATTCTGTAACATTATTCCCCAAAATTTTCATAACCAGAAACTTATGTTTGTGTGGTTTTCCCTAGTTTTCCTCCAGATGGATTAATAGGTTTGTAAATATGATGTGGATTTTTTCCATGAACTCATCTGAAATTTTATTCTAAATGTCTGCGTGGCATTAAAGGTAAACTTTGAAGCTTGGGTTTTGGAATGTTGTGTCAACACATACACTATGTAAATGTCCTCAAGGTTCTAAAAATTTCATGGTATTTTCACTTCTTAAGAATGTTCTTCAGTTGTATTTTATCTAATTTCATTTTAGATATCTATTTTTGCTCGTCCAAACAATGCTTTCCACTTACCGGCAGACCCATCTGTCCCACTCATGATGGTTGGTCCAGGAACAGGAATTTCACCATTTATTGGTTTCCTACAGCATAGGTATGTACACAGTTGTTATCTGGAAAGCAGCCTTCTTATGTTGAAGACAGTAAAGCCTTTTCTTTTTCTTCCTTCTTCCTTCCTTTCCTCCCTCCCTCCCGCCTACCCTCCCTCTCTCCTTCTTTCCTTTTTCTTTCTTTTTTTCTTTCTTTCTGTTTATAAATTGTCTTTCTAATTTTAAACAAGCAGTGTTTGTGTATTTTTGTTTTTCAAATGAGTAGAGCTTACATTTTCATCTGACAGTATGTGATATCCATAGTAGATATATGAGGAATTGGGTGGATTGCAGAAATGGTTATAAGAAATTAAATCTGTTATCTGTGTGTTACTAGTGGAAGTCCTGTAAGATGTTGGTACTTATAGAAACAGTGTTGATTAAAACTGTGGATTAAGTTTGGTATTCAAAATCCATTTCATTCAGAAGTGACATCTGTATTAAAAGCCTTGGCATGATGAATGTTAAGGTTTCTCCCATATTCCCTTATTTCTGTGTTTATATATATTGATGTTTTAAGATGAGGAGCTTGGCACATGAACCCTCAAATGGGCAGTGGTCTTGGGTTTTGTGGATTTTGTATTCAAGGGAAGGTAGATCCCTTTTTTTCCTTCCTCCAATTTCAGTAGTGAAATTTTGCAAGGCAAGGAGATGCTTATTTAAAAATTGATAGATACCACATCAACAAGAATATGTAAAAATATGTTCATTTGGAGGAAATGAAGAACAGGGAGAGGAATATTTGAGTGGGAATGGTTGCAAGTTTTGTAGGTAACCAACACGTACGATTCCTATGTGACTCATTAGTTCTAGCAAGATAATGAAGTTTCTTGAATCCTGCAGCAATTAATTTTAAATCATTTTAGCTGAGAGAAAATTCGGACACAGTGTTTCTGACTCCATGCTTCCACTTTGACCAAATCATTATGTACAATCATTATGTCCTTACTCCTTAACTTTAGCTGCCAAATATACCTTTTCCTCTCAGAAGTATTTTGCATTTTATTTTAAAGGATTCATAGCATTTCATAAGCATTTGATCAATGAGAAATGAAATGTCTCTCTCAAAATGTAACTAGAAAGTTGCAGCTAAAACCCCTCTAAAGTAATACCTTCAGCATTATTTCAAGAAAATGCAATAACTCTTCTGATGATGTGGTAGTAAATAGATTGTTATTCTAAGTCTAGCAGGTTTCTACAGCTAAATGGAAAGCATGCTAAAACTGCTTTGTGCTGAGTTTTCCCTTTCCAGTGAAAGATAAAGGGTAGTGATCTCCTTATTCAGCAGTCAGGATTGTTTTGTGAGGCGCTTGGAAGTGTCAGTCTTGAGTATTCCATTATGAAACTGGCAAAAAAAGACCCCCTTTGAAGCTGATTGATTTTGAGCTGTGCCAAAAGTGAGTAGTCAAGAAAATCAAGTAAGTAAGAAGGGTTTGACTGTGATTTACTTTAAGTCATTTCACATTTCTGCCAATTCAGAAGTTTATTAAAGCACTACTTTACATGAGAATTAGGTTGTAGATGTTTTGGATTCTGCACTTGATAAAACAGGATTGGATTTTATTTTTTTTTTCTTTTGGTCTGTTTAGGCAAAAGCTCAGAGAGGAACATATGGACTGGGAATTTGGAGAGACATGGCTGTTTTTCGGTTGTCGGCATCAGAACCGAGACTATTTGTTCAAGCAAGTTCACTATTTAGCATTCATTTTGTATTCATGAGGAATGCTTATCTCTGAGCTGTTACTAATAGTTGCTATTGCCTTTCAGAGATGAGCTCAGATGTTTTCTGGAAAATGGCACGTTAAATCATCTTAAGGTTTGTTTCTCAAGAGATTCTTCTTCAACTGCAGAAGTAGCCCCACCTAAATATGTGCAAGATGTCATTAGGCTTCATGCTAAGGAAGTTGCCAGAGTCCTGCTGAAAGAGAGAGGTTACTTCTATGTATGTGGGTAAGTATAGAGTGGAGATGGACTGTCTCAGAAATAGAACAGAGTTGGCAGAACTTTGAGGCTTTACAAAGACTTAGTGGTGTCTGAAAAAAAGGACCAACATGTGTTGTGGTTTAAACCCAGTTGGCAACCCTGAACCATGCAGCCACTCGCTCACTCCCCCCCCTTCCTCCCCTCGCTCCCGTAGGGATGGGGAGGAGAATCAAAAGAATGTAACTCCCACAGGTTGAGATAAGAACAGTCCAGTAACTAAGGTATAACACAAACCACTACTGCTACCACCAATAATAATAATAAGGGAAATAACAAGGGAAGGGAATACAACCGCTCACCACCCGCTGACCGAGACCTAACCTGACCGAGCAGTGATCACCCCTTCTGGGTAACTGCCCCCAGCTTATATAGTGGGCATGACGTGCTGTTGTATGGGATACCTCTTTGGTTAGTTTGAGTCAGGTGTCCTGTCTCTGCTTCCTCCCGGCTTCCCCTCCTCCCTGGCAAGAGCATGAGACTCACAAAGTCCTTGGTCAGACTAAACATGACTTAGCTAGAACTAAAAACATTGGTGTTATCAGCGCTGTTCCCAGGCTGAAAGTCAAAACCACAGCACTGCACCAGCTACTAAGAAGGAGAAAAATGACTGCTACTGCTGAACCCGGGACATGATACTGAAAGTGCCTCCCTGGAATGCTAGAATTTTATAACTATGCCCACTTTTTTCAATACTGTCTTGAAAGTGTAGCTTGTAATCACACCAATCTATGGTTTGCTTTAGTCACTTATTATTTCTTTTTGATTTCTTAATAATAGGAGGTTTCAAGCTAATAGATTTCTCTTGAGAAAATGAGATATGAAAATTTGAGTACATGTGACTGAACTGCACAGCTGTGAGATAGCAGCAGTCTTCCAGGCTTGGGTGGGCCAGAATGCTAAATCTCAGTAATAGAATTAATTTGGAAGTTTTATTTGTGGCTGCTAGCTTACCTGAAGGTTTGAAATTTTTAGGAAGTTTGTTGATAAATTATCAAAATGTTTGATTATGAAACCCAGTGTTAGATTCTTCTGCAGGAATAAATTTGAGCAATGTGTATTAAAAATACCATTATTAATAAGGAGTTTGGGGTTTTTTGTTTTGTTATATTAGAACTGTATGGTGATATAATAATAAAAAATACTTCAGCAGGTCAAGTTCTCCCTAAAAGAAAAGTTATTCTGTGACAATTCAAGTAGGGTTCCAAGGGATTTTTTCTTACAAATTACAATATGCTGAAAACTTTGTAATGTTTGATTGAGAGAAACCCTTGTTGCTGTCAGTGCTCAGCTGTGTGAGAACTCAGTGAGAGTTTTGCTGTGCTATATGCAAGCTATATTTTTGGTTTGGATTTTTTAATGCCTCTTTCCCAGTATTATCTTGCCTCACCTCTGAAGCTACTGATAAAACCAAAAATACACTATTATGCATTTTCCTAGTATATATCCTTTTTTTCTTTCAGAGATAAGAAGCACATGGCTGATGGTGTAAGTGATGCTGTAGTGGACATTTTAAGCATGGAAATGGAGGCTGACAAATTGGAAGCAATGAAATTCCTGGCCACTCTTCGAGAAGCAAAACGATATTTGCAGGATGTATGGAGCTAAATATTTAGCATTTCCTATGCTTTTGTAAAACTGAAGATTTTGTTTCACCCATGCTTTTGATTAAAAGCTATTGTCAAAAGTGCTGTCTGTAGTGGCCCAAATCTTCATTTTCTCCATTGACCTTTCAAGCAGGAAGATAAACGTGTTTTAAATGACAGGAAACCAGGCTGCCTTTGGAATTGTATGGTGGTTTTTAACAATGTTGCATCATGGATTGTCTCAGTGCCTTGATTCTCTCATTTTAATGTCAGTTTAATGCAGAAAGTAAACACTTCTGCACTTGTACAAATATAATTGTATGTTTACATTTTATCATTGCTTTTTTTTCCTATAATGTATGCATAAATAAGCTACAGAGTAAATACATTACACACTGATCTCTGCATCATCAAATTCATTACAGACTTGCCAGGACTGCCTCTGTAAACCGTTTTCTGCTCAACTTTGCGAATAGAATAGGAAAAGACTTTAAAACAAACAAAACACACACAAAAAAACACCAAAAAACACCCTTGGCTGATAAACTTTGCTTTTTACCTCAAGGGAACAGGGCAGAGTCAAGTTGTGTGCTGTGCTTATTGAACCAGTTTCACACATCAACTCATCCTATTTTCGATTGCTCCTGGGGAACATGTAGTGTGTTGCTGATGGCATGGGTTTTTTTGGTAATTAAGCCCAAGGCCACTGGTTTTGGCCTAACTGCATTCCAGTTTTACTTTGGAACTAGAAATGGAGTCTGGAGGTCAGCTGAGGCCTGTTTGCACATGTGTGTGTGCATGAGGCAACTGGGGAGAGCAGGGATTCAGGGACAGCTACTGGGTGGACTGTGTGTCTAAGCCCAGCTACTGGTGGGATGGGCAGTGTATGTGCTCGTTGTTGGAATCCACTTTACTATGAGGGTAGTGAGGCTCTGGAAAAGTTGCCCAAGGAAGCTGTGGCTGTCCCATCCCTGGAAGTGTTCAAGGCCAGGTTCAAGAGGCCTTGAAGCAACCTGGTCTAGTGGAAGGTGTCCCTGACTGTGGCAGGGGGGTTGGAAATAGATGATCTTGAAGGTCACTTCCACCCAAATAGTCTATGATTCCATGAATGTATGTATATATTTCCCACCAGATCTTTAGCCTGGTCAGCTGGAGTGAGGGACAACTGGTTGGATCTGGGATCACTCCCAATTCAGGTGTAAATGTGTATACTGGGGAATGTCCTTGCCCTCAAAGAATGCAGTTTTAAATAAAATCCCAAGCCCACATTTGCCAAAAACTTGGTGTGTATCTGTTTGTTTGTTTGTTGTTTTTTTGTTTGGTTTCGTGCTTTGTTTGGGTTGTTTCTCGCTTCATTACCTGGTATTTAGTGCATCCACCGTAACTGAAGATGAGGCCATGTATATTTTTCTACAGGTGAAGTCACACACAGATTTTGAAGTAGAGGTGTTGTGCCTGCTCCCTCTGCCCTGACTGCCCATGTGCATAGGGATAAACAGAAATTCAGTGGAAGTCATAAACAATTTCTCACTCGTGTGACATCCTTTTTACTCTCCAGCTACTTTCAGTGTAGCTGTATGGCTGGTGATTAACACATCAGCTGCTGCAACCACGTCTTAAGCCACCATGTCTTAACCCACTATGGTGGGTTATAATGCCTTTTTTCCCAAACCGCTCCCTCTATCTGTGCCAGTCATGCTGGGTGTCTCAGCAGACAGCATCAGACGTGGCAGTACCTCCTGTGCCCTTAAGCAGATTCCAGCCCAGAGGTCTCTGAAGCCCAGGTTCTGTTTGGCTTATACACAGCAACATGCTGAAATCAGGTTGTGGGGCTTTGTTTGCTTGGTTTTTTTGACAAGGTGTATTTTTTGTTGTTCCTATCGGCTACATCCGCTGTTAGTTGTTAGCTTCAGATATGTGGGACAAAAGGATTTTTCTCTTCCTTGCCCAACAAAAATATCCATGGAGCAGCCTATTCCTTCTGGAGGAAGTGTCTTCTTGTTACTATTCCAATATATTCAATGAAAAAAAAAAGATTGAATTTATGCTTGTTCTTTGCAGTCATTCATATTGCTGCATAGGGCAGAACATGCATGGAATGCCAGTTAGTGTCATCTATGCATGTTTTATGTGGACTCTCCCACCAACAGTGGCTGACTGTGCCGTTAGCTGTTGTAAATACTCTGAAAATCCAAATTTTTTTTGAAACCATCCTTGTAAATGCTTCCCCAAAGGTTGTATTTTATGTTGCCTAATAGCAATTACTGTTACTAGTCAAAGATGGGTTGTTACATAAACCATACAGAAAACACACTGCATGTTTTAATTAAATGTTGCCATTTGCCTTACTAATAGTACTTCCCAGATGATAGTGTTTCTGTCGAGGGTAGAAATTGTTAAGTTCCATGCTTGGCTAAAGTAGTGTCCATGCTGGATATGATCTCAGAAGCCTACACCTGAAGACTTTGTGCTTTTTAAAACCTTTGTCAATACCATGCCATAGACAATTTTAAATATACCTTACCCATAAATCCTCTGCTTGAATGGACAAATTCAGCTGTAGCTGTATATAATGCTGAATTCCCCTTAAATAACCATTTATAGTCAGTCCATTATTCTGTAGGTGATTCTTTTTAAAAGAAGAATAAAAGAACACCTATAGCGGGCAGTTATGAAATGACCTGTCTGAAGCTCAACTTTGAGCTTTAGGGATCACATGAAGTCATATGCTTGCAACTTTTATTTTCTATAAAGTAAATATGGGTATTCTCATTGTGTGTTTATGCGTTTAGCAATTTGGTATGTTGGTGGCCTTGCAAAACCAATATATTAATGTCTCAGTTTCACTGGATGTCCCTTTTATAAAAGGGCCTGGGGTTGTTTTGCTCAGCTGTCATCCTGGGTCTCAAGCTGATGCAGCTTCAGATTTTTTCCTGCTCTTTGAATGGAAACTTTATGCCTCCATCTGTCGATCTGTCTCACTCCAGTTATGCTTCATCTGAGTTGGGAAGACCAAAACTGAATCCAGTAATCCAGTTTCAGACATGACAGTGATTTTATAATAAATAACAGCAGAATATTTTCAGTGTTACTTTCTATTCTGTTTTGGGTTTGGGGATGTTGTGGAGAAATAAAAATGGAAGAACCACTTGTGCTGGCTGATGATTATAGGAAGATCATTACATTGCTGAAAGTTACGGTCTACAAACTCTGGTCAGTTATGCTGAATTGAGAGATGAATCTACATTGACAGAATGGTACGAGCAATTGATTTGGATCTGAAAATTGAGCTAGTAGATACAATGGTTTAATATAAGAGCTATGATTTTAATGAATCTTGAGTTGAAAAAAAAAGTGTAAATATGAAAAGCTGCTCAGTATTGTTAGAGTTGCCCATCATAAGGAAATCAAAATACTTTTAAACCGACAGCAAAAGCAGTGTATCAATTCATTTAGTCTCAGAACCGTATTCAAATATGTTTTATATTGAAAAAAAATCAGTTTCATACAAATGCAAATTACAGTCTTGAAAAGTTGATTCTGCACCACTACAAATTGCATTCACTTTCATTAGCATTTGAATAAATGCTGCATTTCTGGTGGAAAAGGTTTGTCGCATCGACAAAGCACTCAAAGCCAATTGTGCTGATTAAAAAAGAAAAGGTTCTATAGCAGGTTTGAAAAAAGCAGTTTTGTAAGGCTTCATCAGTCAGGGATATTCATTTCTAATCTGCTTTTAACTTTATTGCTTAGATGATTGATTGGTTTCCCTTAACTTTTTTTTAAATTCATTTTATTGTAACTTGCTAGGAGATCAGCGGGGCTGTTTGCAGTACTCCTCAATGGTGGGACAATGGCATTGTTTAGTTGTTTTTCAAGTGTTGGGAGAAAACCGTGTCAATCGCCCTTGACTTATGAACACAAACTAAAGCAGAATTAGGTGGCTATGACTGCTCAGCATTTTTGGGTGGGGCCAGATGTTGAAATAAGCACTTGTGCCTGGCTTGCAGAAACCGTTTTCTGTGTTTTTGTGTAAACTGCTCTGTCTCACAGTTAAATGCCAGATCCCTGCTTGTGGTTATTACAGACCACTACTTCTTAAGGCTACAATGTAGAATCATAGAATCAATTAGGTTGGAAAAGACCTTTAAGATCATCAAGTCCAACCATTATCCCAGGGCTGCTAAGTCCATCACTAAACCATGTCACAAAGAGCCTCATCTACATGGTTTGTGAGCCCTTCCATGAACGGTGATTCCATCACTTCCCTGGGCAGCCTGTTCCAATTCCTGATCACCCTCTCTGTGAAGAAATTTTTTCTAATATCCAATGTAAACCTTCCCTGGTGCAGCTTGAGGCCGTTACCTCTTGCCCTATAGCTTGTTATTTGGGAGACCAACCCCCACCTCACTACAACCTCCTTTCAGGTAGCTGTAGAGAGTGATAAAGTTCCCCCTGAGCCTTCTCCAGATTAAACAACCCCAGTTCCCTTAGCCATTCCTCATGAGACTTGTGCTTCAGACCCTTCACCAGCTTTTTTGCCCTTCTCTGGGCCTGCTCCAGCACCTCAATATCTCTCTTATAGTGAGCAGCCCAGAACTGAACACAAGAGTCAAGGTGTGGCCTCACAAGTGCTGAGTACAGGGAGATGATCATTGCCCTGCCTCTGCTGGTAACTTCTGATACAGGCCAGGACACTGTTGGCCTTCCTGGCTGTACCCTTTGGTGTGGACAGATTCCTGTAGCACAGGCCACTCTATGTCACCAGCACTTTGTTCTCTGTGAAGAGGAGAAAGGAGCAGTATAGGATCAGTCAGATAAACAGCCTGCGGTCTTGGAAGACACTGTTCTCAAGGCAGAATCTCTTTCCCCTTTTTGTTTATTTCCCCTCCCACATGATGGGAGGGGGTGGCATTTGGGGCCAGTGGAAGTAAATTTTTAGGTTTTCCTTGCATAAGAACAGCTGGAGCAAACACAGATAGGAGAAGGAGATAGGGATCCTGTAACATTTTTTAATATAGATGGTTTGATGTCCAAGAATTTCATGCAGGTTGGGTTTTGAAACATCTGTTCCTCTGAGAAGTAGAACACACCGGTTTATTTTATTTTTGTAAAATTCTTAAACAAAAAGCTGATTGCTAAATAGAAAAGGCAGTGTTTCTTTGCTAATGCACAAGTTAAGGCTCTTAGAGTTTTACACAAGGAGAGTATTGCATTTTAAGGTAAATGGAAACATTTTTCATGTTTGTAAAACTTCCTGCAACCATCAGTTCACAACTCTTAGGAACTGGGGGTAATAATTCTTTCAGCAGTTTAATTGTTTTGCTTTTTCTTTTTTTAATGGGCTGTGTAAAACATCTTTTTTTTCTTCATACATATGCATGTATGTTTATCTAAATATAAAGATATGTATCTATTCATTGCCAAGGTCTTAATTTATTTTTTGTCCTTGCTTTATAGGTTATATTTTGAAACACCTGTCTGGATAACCATGTCCTTCAGTTTACACAGCTGTATTTTGCTATTAAAATATATGTAGATCTTTATTCAGAAAATGCCAAACGGTAGTTCCCTCCATTCAGCACTACCAGAAGAATAGAAGACTTCCCTTGCTTTTTCACTTTGAAGAGGGGAAGAACCTTATGAGTTCACAAATGGTAAATAAAAAAAAGGCATAAACCTGTAAACTGCTGTACTGAGTGTGCTGGAGGAAAGCAAACATCATTCCTGTCTTCAAGACGGACCAGAAGGAAGATCTGGATAACTTCAAGCTGGTCAGGTTCGTCTTCATCCTTGTGAAGGTGATGGAGCAAATTCTCCTGGAAACCGTTTCCAAGGGCAGTGATGTGAATTAGTCATCATGGATAATGGGTGCCTGCCCAACGTGGTAGCCTTCTAAAATAAGAAGGCTGAGTGCTGGATCAGGTAAAAGCAGTGGATGTCATTTGATTTCAGCTGTAGTGAGGCTTTCAACACTGTCTTACTGATGAAATACAGACTAAAGAAGTGGACAGCGAGGTGGATTGAAAACTGACGGAACTGCTGGTCTTCAGTGGCTGTGATTAGCTCAGCTGAATTCCAGTCACCAGTGGTGTGCCTCAGGGGACTATACTGAGGCCAGTCCTGTTTAACATCTTCATTAATGACCTGGATGACAGGGGCAGAGTGCACCCTCAGCGAGTTGGCAGATGGCACAGAGTAGGGGATACAGTTGTGTTTGACAGTCAAGATGAATGTGTTGCCTTTTAGAAGGACCCTGACAGGCTAGAGCACAGAGCCAACAGAAAACTCACTTTCAAGTGCTTGTCTTCAAGTAGACTGCTGGCACCTCTCTTACATGAAGCATCATTTCCTGCAGATAGAAGGCATCTGACTTGAGCTTCAGACAATGAAAAGATACTTCCCAAGGAAGCCTGCACATGAAGAGGAAGTCCTGTAGAGATTACTCAAAGCTTGCATGTTAGGGAGTTTGAGGTGTTCGTTGATGGCTCTGATATTTACATCGTTATGGAATGGTCTATGGTCTGCTTTTTTTTTCCCTGACACTTAATGCTTTCTGAAATATTCAGTGTTACACATACTAAGAAGGGGCAGAGATTTCCTGCACCACTGCTGCAGATTACCCAGTAGAGCTGTTTCCCTTTCCTTGATGTTTACATTTAAAATTATCATATTTGTTTCCTCATAAAAATTTATGTCAAAGTTCAACAATATTTTTCTTTTTTTAAGATTTTCAGCAGCAACTTAGGTGCTGCTTTGTGACTACATTTTATTTGTGTTTGTGCTTCTTTTTAGGCCAAATGCAGATTAACCTCCTGAAAGAAAAAGCTGAAGTCATGGTATGAACTTCTGCAATTCAGTACATCTGGGCAAGTTCATCCTCAGCAGAGATAAATTAAAAACAAACTGGTTGATTCACTGCGAGTCAGACTGCAAAAAGGGCGCATATGGGCTTCAGAAAGACAAAGTATACATTCCAGGTGGCCTAATAAACTAAATTTTGGGTTATATTTTTAATGTTAGGCCTGTGCAAATAATGATGGCACTGGTTTTTTTTAGTCATTTATTGAGGTTCTGCAGCACTGGAGAATAGTCAGCTTTGATCTGGGCAGAGATACAGGTAATTGTGAGCTTCAGATGATCACTTACATTTTTAATGCATCTGAAGTGAGTGGTTAATACTCACTGTCGTGCTTTAAACCCAGTCAGGTAATTCGTTCGCTCACTTCCCCCACTTTCTTTCCCTCCCCCTGCTCCCGGAGGGACAGAGAGGAGAATCGAAAAGAATGCAACTCCCACGGGTTAAGAACAGTTTAGTAACTAAGGTATAACACAAATCACTACTGCTACCACCAGTAATAATAATGATAAAGGAAATAACAAGGGAAGAGAATACAGCACCTCAGCACCAGCTGACCAATAACTCGCCCCCCAGGCCCGACCAAGCTCCGACCGATACCTCCTCCAACCCTGCAGTCTCCCAGCCCTTCCGGCTAACTCCCAGTTACATCCTGGGCATGACGTGCTGTGGTATGGAATACCTCTTTGGTCAGTTTGGGTCAGGTGTCCTGTCTCTGCTTCCTCCTGGCTTCCCCTCCTCCCTGGCAGAGCATGAGGCTCACAAAGTCCTTGGCCAAACCTAAACATCTCTATCAGCTCTGTTCCCAGGCCGAAAGTCAAAACACAGCACTGCATCAGCTACCAAGAAGGGGAAAAATGACTGCTACTGCTGAACCCAGGACACTCACTTGTAATGTTGATATGCAGAGTGGAGAAATCTGAGAGTCTTAAGTAGAAAGTACACATTAATGTATGGCTAAGCCTACCAGGGCTAACTCACAATGCCCTGCGTTGAAGTAAAGGACTCCTATTTTGAATGCGTGTGCTCCTGTCAATGACAGACTCTGTAAATTCTTGTACTTATGACCTAGTAATGGCTGAATAATGAACTGTTTCACAAGTTGCATGTCATCACCTTGTATGTACAGCATGCCAATCCATGTTTTATCACATACAATAACATAGTCATTACATTGTTAGGACTTCTGGTACATTTTGCCAAAGATCTCTGTGAAATTCTTACTGCTCTCACTGATGAGTTACGGTTACTTGGGGCAACACAGTTGCTGTAAATTATTTTCTCATTAAACTTCATAAAATCCGTAAGAATATATAATTCTTGTTAAATAACTAGTTTTCAGATTCTGTATAGCGCTGAGTATAAATGTGAAGCACTGTCGAGGTGTTTCAAGTCTTATAGTATTATACACATTTTGATTTAACTATCTCATGTCTTACAATCCTCCATCGTCACCTTGCACAAACCACCTCCTTGACTCTTAATTCTCATATCATAGTTTTGTGTCAATTCCTGCTGATTTTATGGAAAAGATGGACTAAAGAGGTCTTTTCAATGATGTAACTGAGTGGGACCTTTGAAAAGATTAGCTAATTTCTCTATTTTCTTCTTTTCTTTCTTGCTTCTTTGTTCTTGCACCTTCAGGTATACACTTCTGTCATCTGCTTATCCTCTTTTGCAGATACATGTATTCCTTTGATAACTTTTCCTCTCTCCTCTGCATACACTTGTGGTTGTGTTTCTCATGCCTAAAGGTATCCTGTTGGCAGGTTTTGAACGTATCTACTTCCAAAGCTGATTCTGCTGTCCTGAAGGTATCTCATGTTTTCCATGCCTTTTTCTGCTTCATGACAATGATTCCAATGGCAGCATCTAGGTTGAAATTCTGTCTTTTCTCTTGCAGAGGTCTGGGACCTCTCTTGCAATAAAGTGTAAAGAAGCATATAGAAATGGCTGAAAGCCGTGAGTCAGCAATGGAAGACTTTTTCCTACCTCTTGCAGTGTATTTCAGAAATGATTGGTATAAACCCTCATTTTTTTTATAGGACAAATATTTTATTTGTCCCTTAAGGAATTGATTCTGTGTCTCTAAAGTCATAGCAGGGAATTTCTGCAAATTCTGGGTTTTCTTCTGCAGAGGGTATGCCCTTCTTTTTCTCTGATAGACTATTCAGAATAGAGAGAGAGAGAAATACTGTTTTCTCTAACACTGACACTGGTGAACTCCTAGTGAATATGATGCAAATAGCCATGTCATCCTTTGGGTTTATTGACTTTCAGGTTCAAAAAATTTCCTGACAAAGGAAACAAAAAATATACATGAGTACTATACATGCCCCCAGCACTGGTTGTGTGCAAGATGACAGAAAAAAAGTGGACATCCTCTTTTCCCTGTCTTATCATCATCCAGGCAGGGTGTTTGTGTATGGAAATCAGCTGCTGGCAAGCCAGCAAATAAGTAATCAGTGATCAATACAGTATATGCAGATTTTATTTTTGCTGTAAATCTGCCCATGGTATATGCATCAGCCTTGTTTTTTAAGAAAGCAGAAGGATCACTAGAGTGGAAATAATGTATCTGAAGAGTGAGAATGTTCATTTTCAGTATACTTCATTTTCATTGTCAGATTTTTGCCTCCTTGCTGCATGCTGGGATTGAGAAGTTTTCTTGACAGGGCACCTGTGATCCATTGCTTACGTCGTGCAGAGTAAACACAGCATCTTTCTTGAGACAGACTGCCCAGTTTATCTCTGCTAGCAAACTGTAGTAGAGAAATACGATAAAGGCAGTTCTACCACAGGTGGACTTGATTTCTGAGGATGCAGAGAATGCTTGCACTGCTGGGGACTCTGCTGTTTTGCGATCAGCTTTAATTTGCAACTGAAGTTAGATAAAAATTCCACCAAAGTCAGCAGTATGGGAAATGTGCTGAACTAACATAGTCAATTATCTGCTTTGAAGGGTGAGTGCTTTCTGGCCAACTTACATTCCTGGTGAGCTAATGTTTTAGAGAGTGGCATGCACAGCTACCTTCAGTGAATTTGTTGACCTCTCTGAGGGAGTGAGTTTGTCCCCAGGTTGCATGCTACTGAGTATATCGACAGTAGCCTCCTGTGCTCCTCAAACACTCTTGCCCTGTTACAGGAAAACGCCAGGACTGATCTCTCATTGCAGGTCATTGGGCAGCTGCAGTGCTAGAGAATACGATTTGATGGTGTTTATAATACTTACCTTGTTTAAGGTGGGGAAGGATGAAAAGAGAAAATGCTTTTGGAAATGGCAGCCTGGGTGACGTTAAAAGGAGTTGTCTGACATTATCTTGTAGAAAGAAGCTAAGGATAGCACAGATTTACTAGGGGAAAAAACATCTAATTGCTTTATAGGAAATTGTTACTCAAAATAAGGCAAAATATGGTGCTATATTGAAATAAACAGGGATGGAACTTCTGCCCAAATAATGTTGTTAATCAGCAGAAATCTGTGGTTGGGCATCGGTATGGAGTTCTTAAATTAGAGACTGTGGGTGGATGGCACAGTCTTTCTGTAACCCACAGCTTTTATGTGTGAAATCATCAGTCAAAACATCATCATGTTAAGGGTGAAGCATAAAAGAAATCTCTTGTGTCTTTATTTCAGATGATCAAACACATTATTTGCAGTGTCCCATCCTCATTGTGTCACAGGGAATCATTACTGATATGATCCACTGTCATCTGTTGTGTTCTAGTCTAGCTAATGCCTGACATCTGTTTCTGCATTTTTCTTACAATCAATCTGTTTCACTTCCCAGAGAAAGAATACAAGAGCTATAGATAGGGTTGGGTTCTTTTTTTGGTTTTGTGGCTGTATTCTTTGTACTATTCTTGCTCATGTGGACATGCCTCAATAACATTGGTACCATACAAACAGAGAATGCATATAAAGAGGTACCTGCTGTGATGACCTTTGTAAAGAGAAAGTATCGTGTCAATGTTGAGAAGTAAATAAAAGATTACTGTAAAATAAGAAAGTAGGAGAAAAAACAAAATGAGTCTGACCATTGATTTAAGTTCAGAACAATTTTAGAGGAGCTGAAAATGATTGCAAAGCTTAGAGACTGTTTAACAAATTAACACCAAGCACTTCTATTTATCATTTTTGGCTCATAGAATTAGCTTCATTTCAGAAGCAATGACAGATAGATTTCTTGATTTATGATACTTTTCGGCTGAGGCTTGAAGCACTCTTAAAACCCTTGTAGCAAAAATCTTTTCTATTGACCTATGGGAGTTCTATTGATCTCCAACAAAAGGCAAGGCAAGTTCCTATGGGAACTCCTATGGGAGTTCTATTGATCTCCTCAAAAAGCAAGCCACAAAATCACATCTTACAAAAGACAGTCATCAATCTTCATACTCTGTTTCATTTTCTTTTTAAGACATAATATTTCACAGTGAAACTGCTGTTAATAAGGTGTTCAAAAAGCACCAAACCCACCAATGAGTTTAAAAATGTTTTTAAAGCAGCAACTTGATTTTCAAAACTGGTGGTTTTGTTGCAAGCTTGGATCTATGCTTCTTTGTGTCGCTTAACTGTAGTGTTTTAAGTTTTAGGCAACTGCAGTAGCTAGGCTGGTCAGTGAGAGATTTTGGGAGCTGGACTCCTGGGCCTGGCTGAGCTTTAGTTTAGGGAAACCTTTATGAATATTGGTGCTTCTGCTCTCTTGAATACAGAAACATGTCCAAACTTGGCAGGATTTTTCAAGTATGCTTAATTATTTATACTCCAAATTGTCTTGGATGCATTTAGAAAGTTGGCCCTGTCCTTACCATTTTAACATTTGAATTTGTTTGATTATCTTTTATTCTCTTTCTTTTCCCACCCACTATTTTTCTTTGCTTTGCTCTAGTATTTATATATATGTTATATTTATTTTTCAGCAATAAACAACAAAGGAAAACATAGGCCATTCTTGTCAGAATGGTATCAAGAAAGCCAAAGGTCATGAGGAGTTAACGCTTAAATATTGTCCCTCAGCACAGATAGTCAGCTCATGTTTGCGGTGAGATGACTGAGATATACTGCTTAGATGTCTACATTCTTGGGTGCTCTGCTGGACTGTATAGATATGCTTCTGCTGGAGCCATCAGTATTGTCAGATTTGAATTCTTGATGGTTTCCAGTTGGACATGTTCCTTGAGCACAGGCTCACATCTGTACATCTGCACTTTCAGTGAGAGAGGTCATGATTCCCATGTATATATTCCCAAATTTTCATTTCTCCATCTCAGAGGATGCTGATTCTTCTGCAATTCTGGGACATTACATTCCATCAGAATTGGGAAATGATGTTATGTGAGAGGTTTGCAATCTAGTGGATCTCTTTCAACCTGATGCTGTGGGCAAGGAAAACTACCACTGTAAGTGGAGCATGTCAAGTGCTGCATTGGATCAGGTGTGCAGAGCAGTGCTGGAATCTCTGTTGTTGGGGATTTGTGAAATGTGCCTGGATTGGACCTTAAGCAACCCAATCTAGTCCTGGAAGCTAGCCACATCTGGAGCAGAGTAAGGGCTTACATGGCAGAGATTGCTTTCAGCCTAAATTCTTCAATGATCCTATGAGATGATCAAGTCTAATCACAAGAGGCTAAATGCAAAGCACAGTTATCTGTATGCATTCGTGTACCCAAACAAGAAAGAAAGTAAACAAACCATCTTCCTGCAGCTGTGAGAGTTAAAAAAAATCCATTGGCAAATAGCAATACTTCATGATAAAGACAGTTACGGCTAAGAGATAATGTAGGTGTTGAGAAAATATGCATGACTGAGCATATTTCCTATCAACTGTCATCACTGCTGGGTGGGGGGCACTGGTCAAGGCTGACTAAGATGACTCTGTCAGAAGTTTCAGGAGTGTAACACCCAAAGTGATGAGTAGAAGCACCATACATGACACTGCTGTTTCAGACAACTGCAGCATCTGTTTTTCTTATCAAGTCTTTTTCATTCTTCTATACTTTGAGTCCATTTCCATTATCAGTTACATGGAAATGTAGAAATACTGTTCAAAGTCTTTTTTGCGGTGTGGTACTGCACCACACTGGGACTTTTTGTAAGTTCATTCTTTGGTCTTGAAAAGTTTGTATATGTAATTGCGCACTTTGATTTTGGTCTGTATTTCCCCAGTGCACAGGGGTTTAGTGAATTCAAATGATTAACAAATATTGGCAGACAGGTCTTTTTTTTTTTTTTTTATCAGCATGCCTGCCAAGTGTTAGCAGAATTCAATTTAAAAAGATTGAGATAATGATCTCTCTCCTTATAGCATGTTACTTTGTCTGGCCTGTACAGCCCATTTTTCTCTCAGACAGTCAAGTTACACAACGTGGAAGCTTTTAAAGCGTATAGATAAATAGCAAAATCCTAACACTGACTGATTTCTTTGTACCTGTGTCAAATCTAACTTTGAAAAAATATTCTTACATTTAAATGGGTAAGTGCAAATTTTTCATTACATTTCTGTTAAAAGTGTGTGCTAATGGGAAAATGATAGGCTGCATTGCCTTCAAATTTGAATTGTAGTAAAAATGAACCGTGAAAACAGTTTGATTTTATATTATAAAAATAATATAAATTAGCTTGATTTTATGATATATTTTCATGTAATTCCTTTATATTTGTAGCTACAGTACAGTAAAATAGTTCATCAATTTTACGGAGGCTTTTGCTTTAGTGTCCAGAAGATCTCTTTCTCTGTAGGTTTCGTGTTCATCCTCCTGCTCAGAGCACTACTGCCACCAGTGCTACTCAGATAAACTGTGGCACTGTTCAGCTGTCGTGAAAATTGCTATGCGTAGAAAAGGATATATATGTATACATACATCAGTATAACTTTTTGAAGTTTAGTTTTCTGTTTCAAGTTCTAAAACTATTACAATTATACAGAAAGAATTATGAGAGTGGAAGGTGGTCTCTAATAAATTCTGGTTTAGTTGTCTTAAGTTTCTCAACTTTGCTGGTGGTCTTCTACTGAATTGTTTAGGATCTATTCTAAATCCTTTTGAAATCAGCAAGCATCAGGGGAATAGAGCAGGCCTGAGTGCTGTCACAGACACTGGCTTTAGGATCAGTGGAAATTTTCCACACAGATACATTTCTATCACAGTGTGCTGATGCACTGAAGGTGAAACACTCTGTGGAAATGTGTCAACACTGATGAAGCTTTCAAAGAATGTTAAATACGTAGATCTACTTTACAACAGCTGTAAAATCAACATAAAGGGTGAGAGGAGATGCTTTCCTGCTGTTTGTGGTGTTCTGCCTCTTCTCAGGTGTGCAGGTATGGAATAAACAATGTAAAAGTTGTGTAAGGTGGGATGTGGAAAGAACCTTGAGTATATTAAACTGGGCAGGATATAGGTGTGATTTTGGGCAGAGCATAATTACAAGCTTTTGAAAAAGGAAGCATTTTTGAACATAAAGGCAAAGTGGGCTTTATGGTATGCTATTTATTTAATAAAAAATGATGAGGTAAATTAATTTATAAGAGTCTGTATATTTGAATGTGTCTATACTACTTACTAGATGGGATTTCTTGCTTGTCTTACCAATAATAGGAAGAGAGATTCATGATTGAAGATCTCAATATATGATTTAACTTCTATAATTTAAATAGTTAACCATCTCTGAGGAACTTGATTTATGTGCACAGCTGGTCTTGAAAGTATTGCTTATTCTGAGGGAACAATCTTTTCTTCATGTCTATTGTATTTGTCTCCTGACTTTCATCTCTTGTCGGCCAGTATTAGCTTACATTTTGTGGTATCCTGTTGTTACTATGTACCGGTGTTTTTCCTGCATGATAATACATTTTCTCTACTTACAAGAATTGTTGGAGCACAGTAATTGTTGGATAATAAACAACTGTTGTCATCTGCTAGAAAGAACAGAAAAGTAGAATAAGGATGGTGTTACGGTAACTGCCCCTTTTACTCCACCACAAAGCAGAAAATAGTAAGTCAGTCAAGTGAAGCTTTTGAAATGGAAAGGATGAAACTTTATTTTTTTAATAACATGGAAGGAAGCTGACAATGAATTGTGTAACAGCCTGTTATCAGCATGTCAGCACTTGCAAACTTGTTTCTGCTATCAGAACAATGTGATTTTCTTGGTTGATCTCTTCACTTAGGTAGTGAAACAAATTTTCTAGGCTAACTAAAGGCAGGCCTCTTTTAAGTCATTGGGATGCTTTCTTGTAAAATTTCAGTTTACCCCTGATTCTCTCTTTCTCAGTAGATTTCTTTGCAGGTTGTCATGCCATATTATCTGAAATGGTTTACAGGGTAACCACACCAGAAAGCAGCAAAGAATCTGTGGCTGCAGTTACAGGCAGAGATATGGGTTCTTACCCACATCAAAAGGACTAAAATGACACTCGTAACCTTTTGGGGAGTAGCCAGCATAGATTTATGAAGGGGAGATGATATCTGAACAACCTGACAGATTTCCACAATGAGATGACTGGCTTGGCAGATGAAGGGAGGGCAGTTAATGTTGTTTATCTTGAGTTTAGAAAGGCTTTCAACACTGCCTCCTATAACATCTCTCTTAGACAACCTGAAGAAACGTAGTCTGGAGTAATAGACAGTGATTGAAAACCAGCTGAACTTCTGGGCTCAGACAGTTGCCATCAGCAGCATGAAACCTAGCTGGAGTCAAGCCACTAATGGTGTTCCCCAGGGGCCAGTACTGGGTCCAGTCCTGCTGTCCTGGGTTCAGCAGTAGCAGTCATTTTTCTCCTTCTTGGTAGCTGGTGCAGTGCAGTGTTTTGACTTTCGGCTCGGGAACAGAGCTGATAACAATGATGTCTTGGTTTGGCCAAGGACTTTGTGAGCCTCATGCTCTGCCAGGGAAGAGTGAAAGCCGGGAGGAAGCAGAGGCAGGACACCTGACCCAAGCTAGCCAAAGAGATATTCCATACCACAGCACGTCATGCCCAGGATGTAACTGGGAGTTAGCCGGAAGGGCTGGGGGTCTGCAGGGTTGGAGGAGGTATCAGTGCTTGGTCGGGTTGAGGGGGGGGGGGCGAGTTATCGGTCGGCTGGTGATGAGGTGTTGTATTCTCTTCCCTTGTTATTTCCTTTATCATTATTATCATTGGTGGTAGCAGCAGTGATTTGTGTTATACCTTAGTTACTAAACTGTTCTTAACCTGTGGGTTCTTATCTCTTCCTCCGGGAGTAGAGCAAGGGAAAGAAGGGGGGGGGGGGGGGGGGAAGTGAGTGAACGAGTTGCCTGACTGGGTTTAAACCAAGACACCTGCTTAATGTCATAAATGACTTGGAGCATCGGGCAGTGCACTAGCAGCAATTTGGCAGCTAATGCAGCTCCAGACCTGGGAGGTTAGCGGTTAATTAGCAAGATGAATGTGCTGCCTTTCACAGGGACACTGACAGTCTGGAGCGTGGAGCCAGCAGGAATCTCATGAAGTTTAGTGAAGGGGAGCGCCTAGTACTGCACATGGGAGGAATAACCTTATGAAGTTAGCAGCAGAAATGCAAAGTCCTCAGAAATGGGAGAAACAACCCATGCAGCAGCATATGCTTACCAGGAGCTCTGAAGAAGAGGACTCAAGAGTCCTGGTAGACAAGAAGTTGAAAATGAGCCAGCAGTGTCCCCTTGCCATAGAGGGCCAACATTGTCCTAGACTGAGTCAGTAAAGGTGTTTCAAGAAGATCAGGGAAAAAGCACCCCTCAGCTCAGCACTGGTGAGACCCATCTGGTCTGCTGTGCTCAGTTCTGGGCTCCCCAGTGCAAGAATGGTATAGACTTACTGTAGCATGTTCAGCAAAGGGCCACAGAGATGGTTAAGGAATTGGAGCCTGTGTCATAATAATGATTTAAAAAAAATAACTTATTTACATAATATTTTTGTTATTTTATTATAATAACTTTTACTATTTTTATTAGTTGCTTTGAGTTTTATTTACTTTCTAATTTCACTTACAAAATATATTTTCTTATGTAAAAGAATAACATTTCAAGCTGAAGAAAGAGAGTAAGTAGAAATAAGTGATTTTTTTTTTTCTAACCTGTTTTCTTTTGAGCACTGATTTGGCTGAGAAGTGTGTTATTGCCTCTTTCTTAATTCTAAAATTAGTGAAAGCTTTCAATGTTTTGGAAAGTGAAGGGGCTGGTGTGACCTACCAACTCCCATCACACAATTTCTAAAACCTGAGATTTTTAGATTAAAACATACATTTCAATTTTAGATTAGAAAAATGCAGCCTGAAGCTGTATGGCATTTATTACACCAAGAATAAACATATAATAAAATAATTATGAAAGGGAATGTTTAATTTTTGTGATATGTAGTTTAAACCTAGTTTTAAATCATATAAATATAATTAATTCCTTCGGTTGCCTGTGTTGGAAAAGCATTTCAGGAAAAGATGGGGGAGAGGCAGGAAACTGAGAGGTGTAGCCCTCTTAAATGTACTTTCCACACTAAGCCAATAAACTAAGTTTGTTGTGCCCTAAAGCCAAAAGTTCCTTGTCTTTTTAACTTTGCCTCAGACAGCAGCTAAAAAGGAGCAGCACAATTTTAAGACAAAGGATCCCACAGGCAAATCTCAGACATATCAAAAGTAACTCTTTGGCCTCCCCCGTCCCACCAAGCTAAACAAAGTGAATCCTAAGCTTAGTGACCCATTTCTGGCAATGCTCACTGTCTGAAGGTCACAATCTACTGGCAATGTTTGAATTTAAAGTTCCTAACATAAATGATTGTCCTGGGTTCAGCAGTAGCAGTCATGTTTCTCCTTCTTCGTAGCTGGTGCAGTGCAGTGTTTTGACTTTCGGCCTGGGAACAGAACTGATAGCGATGTTTTGGTTTGGCCAAGGACTTTGTGAGCCTCATGCTCTGCCAGGGAGGAAGGGAAGCCGGGAAGAAGCAGAGACAGGACACCTGACCCAAACTGACCAAAGAGCTATTCCATACCACAGCATGTCATCATGCCCAGGATGTAACTGGGAGTTAGCCGGAAGGGCTGGGAGACTGCAGGTTTGGAGGAGGTATTTTGGTCGGTGCTTGGTCGGGCTGAGGGGGGCGAGTTATCGGTCGGCTGGTGCTGAGGTGTTGTATTCTCTTCCCTTGTTATTTCCTTTATCATTATTATCATTGGTGGTAGCAGTAGTGATTTGTGTTATACCTTAGTTACTAAACTGTTCTTATCTTAACCTGTGGGAGTTGCATTCTTTTCAATTCTCCTCTCTGTCCCTCCGGGAGCAGGGGGAGGGCAAGAAAGGGGGGGAAAGTGAGCGAACGAATTGCCTGACTGGGTTTAAACCACGACAATGATTTATAAACTGTATGAACAACCTCTTCCTAAAGAAACAATCTCTTTTGTCCATTTGTGATGAATTGCTGCAAACTGGCCACTTACAATTGCATGTTTATCTAAAGAATGATGCAAAATTAAAGTGCCATCGGAGATCTCTTAAGTGCTAGAAACACTTGATACGGTACGAAAGGAGCTGGAAGGAAAGAAGGGATCCCCTCCAGGACCCCCAGCCAGTCACTATAGGGTGAGTATTTAGGAACTGCAGCTGAGCTGTGAAATGCCAGCATTTTCAGCTCAATTCCCCTCCCAATACACTACTTGAGTCTGTTCGTCTTTCTAACTTTCACACAAGTAATTATTAATTTTTTTTTGAGTGAATTGATCCCAGATAGTCAGACCTCAGGACAGCAAGAAAAAACACACAGGTCTGCATTTGATTATACATCATCTTAGTGTTTAAATGTTGGCTGAATTGTTTCAGAAGTGTTAGAAAGGCACAAATGGTGCACAAGGAGAAGATACGAAGCAAAAATAGAAACATCACAAGAGGATGAGTGTATGGAAAAGAGACAGCAGAACTCTTTGTCTCAGGCTGTTACTGACTTATTTGTGCAAACCTATACCTCATATGTTCTTAATTTCCAGGAAAGGTGGTATTTATCTTAGCAGTGTCTCCAGTAATCAGCTGATCAGAAGATTACGGTTACTGCCAAAGCCTACCTCTAAGAATGGGAGACCCCATGTGTGAAATCCCATCACACTGACTTCTTACAAAGGCAGCAGTCAGTCTTAGCCAAACACATAACAAAAAGGAGGTCATCAACACCGTGATACCCAAACTGACTTAGCATTAGTTACCCAGCGTTCTGTAATCCTGTAAATGGCTTTTCTCTCTCTTAACGATATATATGAAATTGAGTGTCCTGCTGCAGAAAACATCACAGATTCTTCATTCCTGTATATTTTCCTCCTCATTTTAGCCTCTCTTTAGTTGTATTTGTCTAGAGATCAATCTAAATAAAAATCTGAGCAGATTAAATACAGTACTTGCTTTAGCATCTCTTGTCCTCATATGAAAAGATAAAATCAGAAAATAAGATCTGACCTGTTTAACACTTGACATTATTGAAATCTAAGAAACTAGAGTGTGAAAGTGAAGAACCTGAAATACCTTCTTTCTTTCAAGTATCACTAAAAAGGAAAGCCTCCACTAATTGTTTCTACATGAACCCAAAGCTCTTCTCAGACCTGCCTGGAGAGAAATACTGCATTTTGCTCTTTTCCTCTAGTTCTCATTACTGCTGCACTCACTGCCTCATCCATGAGAGCTCCAAAGTCACAGATGCCAGCCTGGGTGCTGTTGCCTGTGACAAAACAGGTAAAGCCCAGGTTGCATCTGCCTTGGTTGGTTCCTGGTCTCTTTGTCAGTCTGGAAGGTCCCACCAGGCACACGGTTGCTATGGTGACATTGGAAGGCCCTTCTGACAGAACACTCCAGAGACGAGGTCACTAGCCTGACCGGATACCATCACTGGTGGCCCCTCTCCTTGGTTACAGCCTGATGGATAATATTGCTGCACAATGGTCCCCACATTCAACTGCTCTCAGATATACATTTTTATACTTCTCCCTAATGCCACACCTTTTCCAGTTTTTCTTAGCCTGCTCTCTCATATTTTCCTGGAGAAAATTACTGCAGCTGGTTATGCTTTACTTCATGAGCACAGTTTCTTCTGTGCTACTTTTTCACATCCGGCCCACAGGTAATGAAGTTAAAGAAGCACAAAAGGAAAGGAAGATGGAGATCTCAGTATCAAAGTAGAAACTGTTGCAGAAAAGGCTGGAGTATTGTATATAAATGAAATCCATAAAACTAGCTTCACCCATATACCACTTTTTTCATAGATGATCTCTTTGTTGTTGGAGACAGTCTAGTTTACTTGGTACTTTCATGAGAGAATTTCCCAGTCTGAGAATTTACTATTTAAAAATGGAAAATTCCTCCCATTTAATTTTGCATACAGATGTTTTCCTCCTTTTATCTAAATTAATAATTCATTTGAATGATTTTTTTTTTTTTTGAATAATCTTATCCTCACATGCAGAGACTTTATCAAAGTACAATGTGTATTTGTATTAATGGGATGATTTACTGGGAGCATATTCTGTTCAGTGCCAGTGTTCTCTATCTCCAGTGATTATTTCTGTCATCACATGTTTTATTTATTTATTTTTTGGCTGAACTTTCGTAGGTATTGTCTTTCACTAATAAGAATCAGTCAGGAAAATTGTGACTTGCAAATTGTATGTTCCGTCAGTACCTCCAAGCCATCAACTGTTATGATGAGTACAGAGAAAACGTGAAAGAATGGCCTTGTAAGTAAGGTTTTTGTACAGGATTCAGAAAATCTGTGATAATTTGTGGTTCTGCCACACAGTTCTTATGTAGCCTCTGGAGAATTCTGTAGGTTCAGAATCCAAGCTGTATAAAAACGGTAATGATAATTCCTCCACTTTGAATTTACCTTGCTCTTGCATTACACCTTTTTCAGAAAATGCTATAATTTTTACTGCATTTACATGAAGGCTCGAAGAGTGGTCTGTGGGCTCCTTTGGGTCCACAATAACACAAATAATGTGTTAGGAGCAACAAATCATCCCTCTTTTGGCATATGTTCCGCGGAGAATAATAGGTGGGCTTGCTGTGACTTACCCTGAAGGCATGGCATTAATGTGTTGTAGTCACACATGCTAGTTCTAATTTCCTATCATTTATCATGAGGATGGCTCTAAAAATCAATAAAGAAAACATTTCTCCATCAGACTCAATTGCCCATAAATATAGGTGAAATAGATTAATGTCTGACTTAGCAATGCTTTCTTAACCCTTTGTCAGGGGCAATGTGCTGTCCCTAGAACCAGGGCAATGCAGTAAGTGCATGGACTGAGTGCAAGGCTGAAACACGTCCCTGGTGCACCAGTCAAAAGAGAGTGCCTACCAGGTTTACCCACGTTTCATTAAAATAATGTCAGAAATCCATGTTGTTAAAATTATGAGGTTCATTAAGAATCATACGGAATTCCTCCAGAAAGGAAGGGATCTTATATCTACTTGCACCAACTTCATCTGATGCTTCAGAATGAAATTGAGTCAGATTCCACGTTTTTTTCCTCAGTGAACCTCAATAAAGTTGTATTTGTGTCACTAAGAATGTATGGTTTTGCAGGCAAAACATAATTTCTGACTTCCCAGGGAAAGCTTTCCAAATTCAAACAGGAAATAAGAAAACAAATCATTTCACTTTCAAGGTACTTTGAAATACTTAATTTGGCTGGTCACATCCTCTGTATCCAGCATCTGTCAAAAGAGCTAACTTCCAGAAAAGTAACAAAAAGGCTGGAGGATAATGCTCTCCCACTCTTGGGTACAATAACCTTTCCTACCCCTGAAGGTGAACAGTTAGCAGCTGACATGAAGTAAGACTCTCGGGTCTATTGCTTGCATATTCACAAATACTGGTAATGATCACTGGGGTTCCGCACAGTTTCTCCAGAAAGAGGATTCATGCTGCTCTCCCTGAATCTAAAGCACTTCACTGGAGAAATGCATTAAGTATACAGGCTGAGAATTGGGAGTCTTCACAAACAAATCAATTCTGACAAGAGCAGACCAGAAACAAACGGTCGGGTTAGTTTAATATCCACCCTGGCAGCCTGCGTGGAAAGCTGACAGCCCCTCGCCTGGCTTGGGCTATTGGAAAGCATCAAAGGATTTTCAGAATTTGGCAGAACTTAGTGCAACTGCAGTCACTGACATGACAGGACTTGAGCCCTGGTGACTCCTGAAGGAGATTCTGCATGGTAGAATGAAGACTGAAGCACTTACAAATCTGATTTTAAACTTGAAATTGTTAACAGTATAATATCCAAGATTTCAGGCTCTCATAGGTAAAGATTGTTAGGAAAGCTACCACAAGCTCCTTTTTCCTCGTCCTTTTGAGAGAGTTCATGGTCTAAAAAAAAACATTTGACTCACATGAGATTCTACTTTCAGGTTTTTGCATTTTTGAGATATATTTTGCCACTGGAGGAGACAGTAGAAGGAAAGCAAAAGAATTGTTGATGCATATGAAGTGTAGCTCTTTGTCAAATCACGCATGGATAGCACTGGAGCTCCTCCAATTCCGTGTAACGAGTCCTCCAGAGAAGAAATCTTGACCAAGTTTCTGGCATCTCTAGCAGGAGGCAGGCAAGAGACTGGAGACTGAGCAAGGACTGATAAAACACACGGATTTAAGGTGACAGCCTGAACTTTGAAATCAGATACTTGCTTTGGCAGGAGCTGAAACAGCCTCAAAAAGAACACCTATTGAACCAACATGAGGAGTCATGTTGCACAGTTTCTCCTTTCACCAGCCATGTGGTCTTTGGGACTGAGAGATAAGTTTGCAAGGAAGCTGTGGATGTAGTTTAAACCAAAATGAAATAAATGTTATCAGGTTTTATGTTTTGACATGAACTTTTTATGCCCATTTAAAATGTCCATTTTCCTACCTTTCACTGTTCTCAGAAAAGTTCATGATAGTTTTATTCTGCATTTATCTCCATGTTTCTTCTTTCTTTTTCTTTTCTTTTTTTTTTTTATTGTTTCCTGTGTTGCTACAGCCCTCCTGCTTCTCCCTGAGAAGCTGTTTTCATATGAGTCCTCTTTCTCCAGCCTCACACATCCTTCTTGTCTGTCTTGAGCTCTGTCAACCCTGTCTGCTGTTCCACATACCCCAGGTAATTGTCTGTGATGGATCCTGTACTCAGAACCACTCCCCCAATCCCTTCCACTACCCCTCAACACATCTTGAATGTCTTCCCATCACTCATGGGTCTTGTTGTACATGACGTTTGACTGAGGCCTGCAGGAGCAGAGTGTACAGGCAGCAGTGCAAACCTAAGCAGCTTGGAGAACAGAGCTCCCTTTGAAGGTGCAGCCCTCAGTGATACTTTCCTAAACCTAGAGAGGTTGCCATCAAGCTGGAGGGTGATGGCTCTGCTGGGAGATGCGGTGTGCTGTGCCAGTGAGACTGAGTGCTTGCAATTCCTTGGAATAATGTGGATATACTGGAATCAGAGAGGCTTTCACTGGAATTGGTGCACTTCAATGCTAATACTAAGAGCCTGTCAAAACTAATTTTAATGAAATGAGCCTTTGTTAAAGTTGAGATCACTTTAATAAAAATTATGGGGAGGGGAAAGGCATCTGAGACAGTTTCACATCTGCATGAGTAGACTTTTCCTCCCCACTCCCTTGCCAGCTTCTTCTCCAATTCCAAACAATTCAAGTTTGAAAGATAATGTTGTGCAAAGTTTCTGCAGTTGTTCTAGTGTTTACTGAAAACAAATTTCAAGGCAGTAATGTGCAAAATGACTGATTCGCTTCAGTTCGCTCTATCTTTAGGTCTTGCTAAAGTTTCTATCTTTCAGGTCTCTCAAAGACCATGCAGAAGGAAGCAATACCATCCAGACGGACTAGCAGTGTGTTTACAGCATATTTCATTCAAGAATGGATTACGTAAATCTACAAAATTGGGTTGATTTTTGTTTTAAGCTTTGCTACATGTGTTTTCTTTGCTTTCAGGGGGGTGCTGTCTTTTCAAAAGATAGCATTCCAAGTCAGAACTATGAAAAAATTATCAGATTCATATGATGAAAATAAGGCAATACAATTCAGCCAGTTTATTATATAGGTCATTGTCAGCGTAGAGTAGGGGAAAAAATTCATTTCTGACAAATCATCCATCTCAATAAACAGTTATTACATTCTGAGTTCTAAGACTTTTTTCTCTATTGTTTTTCTCTAAAGCAGAAGACATAGCAGTTTGTTTTCTTTTCAAAGAGCTCTTGTGTGCATGAACAATAGTGAACTACAGGGATTGTTTATATTGGACCACAATGCAAGTTTTATCCCAGGGATTGCAGGGTGCAATGGAGAACATCCATTTGTTTGGTTTGTTTTCAATTTACGTGCTGTGTTCCTTCAAAAAGCAATAAGTAGATCAGACCTTCCAGGGCAGATTGTTCTTTCTCTTGGGAGTGTCTGAGGCTGTTCCCAGGGTGGGTCTTGCAGCCCACAGACCTGGGGGCAGAGGCAAAGAACTGAAGCCTGCAGTTCGCAGAGGGACACTACTGGGAGGAACAGGGAGCAGCTAAACCCCACACCTGGGGAGTGACAGTGAAAACACAAAAGATTTGTGTAGAGTTTCCTGCAACCCAGAAAGTTCTTGACTAAACTGAAAGCAAGCAGGGAGAAAAGTGGTTTATGAGCTTTAAAAACCTGTGGTTTGCTCATTTTTCATGATTTTATCATTTAGGGGTTTTTATCACCTTTTACTTACCCTGTTTAAAAAGTTAATTCTTCTACATTCTGAAATAGAAGATAAAAACTGCTTTCCTTTTTCTTTTTTTTTTTAATCTTTGTCTCACTTAAAAAAGCCACTGTTCCAGAAGTTCACTGTAAGCTCCTTACTGAGATCCCCTCAAATCTATAAATGATTTGAGGTACTTTTACAGATGGCAAATGCATTAGCATACAACTATTTAACTTCAAATGTTCTTCAAATATCCCAAGTATAAATAGACAGTATTCACATAATATATAATAAGACATATATGAAAAGCAAAAAATATAAATAAATGACCAATGCAGTAAAAAATCAACCAATTTAAAATTCTTGCTGATTTTGTGCATTTCAGTCTACCATTACAAAGCACATTTTAACTTTCCAGTTCTGGCTGCCTGGTCGATTATGAGGTGTGTATTCTGCAGCCTCTCAGACACATTATAGTTCCCTGGTATTTTAACTCACTCCATTCCACTACCCAGTCATTGATATACTAATGTAATGTTACTGTAAATATTCTATTGCTCTTCCTCGGGTATTGTTAGGATGATGTCAAATTGCAAATGGTTTAGCTTCATGTGCTGGGTTTCTGAATTCATTCATGTCCTTACAATTTCCAGTTGCTAGCCTCAGCAAGCAATGTTTGCTGGCACTGGCAAAATAGAACGCCTTCCATTTGTAGTAAACTGCAGAGACGTACACAGCTAAAAATCAAATGAGAGCAGCTTAATAAAGCAGATGGGAATTTGTAATCAAGTCTGAACAGGCAATGATTGTATTGGCTGGGATTCTGTACCAGGGACTCTCAGAAGATTTGGACATTTAGCATCAGACAGAGACTTGGAGATTTCAGCCAGCAGTTCGTGTTGTTATTCAAGCTTTCTGTACTCTCATGCACGTTTCATTCACTCAGCTATGCATTATCCTGCAGTTCTGTCTTCCTAAGGGGACCTTCCGCTTTGCTTCAGCTTGTCCTCTCTCATTGTCTTAAGAACTGCTTGATTTCTCTAGTGAAAGGAGAAGGTTTATGTCTTCATTCTTGTGTTTGTATGGACTTATGCTGACCTGGACGTTGAGTGAAAAATCTGTTGAACAGTTGCCACAGCTTAGTGCAATTTGCTGGAGCTCGGACAAGCCCATCACTGCCCTACCCCAAAGGAACAGGAAAATGATGTGACTTTTTTTTTCTTATAAAAATTGATGTTTTAAGACATTTGTCTGTGGATAGATAATTATTAGGCAACATCTTAAAAAAAATAATTCCCAGTAATACAGCCAGGTGGAAACAGATTTTTCTAATGATACATGAAATACATTAAAATGACCTATTGATAAAGTTTGTTCTCAGGCATTTTCTCTAACAGTGTCCTCTTGTAGCTTCTGGTGATATTATTAAAAGTTCTGGAGCATAGCATTAAAAAGTATTCTTACAGGACCTGTGGTCTGAAATGGTTACAGGTGAGCTGCAGCAAAACCTTGGTTTAGGTGTAGAAGATACCTGATAAAAATGCCATCAGTTAAAATAATCCCTCAATACACATTTATATATTTGCTACATACCTGTGTCACAGGAAAATTCATGCAAATAAAAAAATCAGTATATATGTAAGTACATAACTTGGACAAGTTCCAACAAGCCAAGGACCTTCTATAAAGCGTGTAGCCTTCAGCTTAAACGCAACATTTTCTGACCTAAGGTTTCCAGAATGCCATCCATCCAGATAGGAATATATGGTGTACTCCACTGGTTGATTTGGTGTTACATATCTGTGTTTTAGCTTGCACAGCCGTGATAGCGACTGTGGTGAGAGAGGGGAAGTGTTAGTTAACATTACAGAAGATACAGCAATGCCTGAAAATGAGGAGTTAATAATTTACTTTTAGATTATATACAGAGCCCTTCTACTGTATCTTAGCTACACGCCATTTTTAAATAATTTTGAACAGCGTTCAGTGTATCTTTTTGCTTAGCAGTAATCTTCCAGTATGGCTTCACCTTCCTCTTTTAAGCAATATCTCTTGTCACTATCTTCATGAAGACTGGTGTTTTCAGAGGGAAATGGCACTCGTTTGTCATGTAACATGCACCAAGTCCCACTTTCGTAATGTCACAGATTCCTTCTAGGCCAAATGTTGTAGTGACTGTCACAACTGGTCTTCCAGTTATCACAAACCTGGCTGGCCCTGGTGAACTTCTGCCCATCTTTTAATGATACCCCTATGAGTTATCCAAGAGAGCCCTCTACAGCCTTCTCCTATGACTAATGAATGCACATAGATAACTACTCCACGTATGTTGGCTTTTAGTTCAGGAAATTCTAATTAGTTATAAGACCAGGTTCCTTTAATAAGTGTGGACAATTGTTCCACACACTGATTTTTCTGCCAGAACTATTATACCTTTAGAGAAAGAAGTGACCACTGTGGCAGCAGAGTCTGTCAAATATTATAGTCTGTCTTAAGATGAACACGGGAAGATTTTACTTAATTTTTTCACATGAATTTCTATTTCTGGAATCCATGTTTTCTAGAGGATCCCTAGGTAATGAGGGCTTGTTTAACCAGCTCTTTTAGGATCACTGTTTTGTTTTTGACCAAAAGTACTGCCTATTGCTGCTGCTGGTAATAAACTGTAGCGGTGCTGCTTTGTTTGCCCTTTCCTCCCTGTCTGTATTAGTCACAGAAAAGTTGTGCCGTCGTTTGCTGGAAGAGTGTAAGTTAATATTTTCTTTGTCTTAGAGTGATGGTAAAACCCCTCAAGACAGTACTTCTGGTAGGTCTCTAGCTCACAGCAGCTCTGCATTTTGAAAATCTCTTTATCTCAAAATTCCCATTAGAAATAAATGGATCAAGAGTATACAAAACAGAATTTAGATACAGGACTTTTTCTAAGCCTTTTTCCTTACCTTCTGCAAGAACTCAAAGTATCTTGAAACCTAATCTTGCTTGATTTCTCTAGTGGAAGGAGAAGTTTTATATCTTCATTTCCATGTTTGTTCACTCATTCTTACTTGTATTTCCCATCATCTGCGGGAAATAATTTTCTTTAGCCAGTTTAGTCTACCCTTGAAGTGATATACTGCCTGCATTTCACTCTAGTCACCCTAGGTCCTCAGAACCTTATGTATTGAAGGTATGGATCCCCCTCCCCATTCCAGATCTCCCTTTTTCCTTTTGGGTGAGGGTTTTGTATATGCAGGATGCTTCTTCCTCTCTAGCAGAAGCCATCCCTTGGGAAAGTGGGAACTGCTGGTCTCCCAGCACAGTGTCTTTTGCACAAGTCAGAGGAGCCCCTGTTCTGGCTTGTTTGATTCCATTTCAGACAGCCCTTTCTCAATCCTCAGAGGGTCCAGGTGGTGATGAATGAGCTAGGGTCCTCATGCTAGAGACAGCCCCTCTTACATTACTCAGGTCAGCCTGTCTACCCTCACTCCCTTATGTGGCCAACAGAATTTGACTATCCGGTACAACCAGACATTAAAGCAGAGCAGATTTAGAGGGCTGCTGAACAGGTCTGGTGATCTCAGATGTCACATGCAGAAATTCCTGCTTTAGCTTTTTGTGGGGAAGGGACTGCTTTCATGTGCTCCTGATTACTCTAACCGTTGGTTTAAAGTCATACTTCAACAAATAAAGATTAGAAGATACAGGTCAAATCACTGTACCAAATCCACACAGACCTTAAAAACTTGCTATAGAATTTACTTAATACTGAAGAATTTGTGTTTTCCTCACTGAACTGGAGAAGCTAAATTTCTGTGAAAGGCAGTGTGTCTGAAAGATACATGAGCCTTATTTCCAAAAACTCCTTGAAAGCCCAAGAAATCTCAGGATCATGAGAAACAGTAAAATCCCTGCTTGTCAGTGTAAACCCCACCAGTTGCAGCTTGGTTTTTTTGTGTCATCTTGGATGTACAGGTGATCAGAAGGCTCACAAGCCCTTTTCCGTAAGAGTATCACCTGCAGCCTTCTCTAGTCTTATGCCATATAGAATTTGAATGACAGAAAGTAATTATAGCAAGATTTATCAGCAAAATTCAAACCCTTTGGGCTTTTGAAGATCAAAAGACTGTCAGAGATATGATCAGTTCCATTTATCATGTTATCACATTCTCCATTTTCACCTTGCACTTCTGAGCGATGACAAATTCTAGCCTCGATAACTCCAGCTGCAGCATTTCTGAATTTTATTTCATACCTTTCAGTCTTGAGACCTTCAAATTTAACTAAGTGCATCAGTTTTATCTGCTCACTAACAACTGTCTGGCTGACATGTTGTTACAATAGAGTGAAGCTTGAAACCATCCCTGTGGGCTTTAAAGGTTAATCATTTATATGGTGGTGTTGATGAATATAAGTTGTGTCTACAAAATTTAAAAGTGAAATCTTTTCATATTTTTCATCCCCAGTATTGAACTCATAAACTTGTCAGCCCATCATGAATATTGAAATAATAAACAAATACAAATGAGACTATATGATGAAGCACCCCATTCTCCCCTCCCCACATGCAGCATGTTAATACCGCTATATAAAAACCTGGCATTTCAATCACAACAGAGGCACACTGCTGGTATGAAAGATGACCTAAATGGAAGAAATGTAAATGAACACTTTCTCATCAGGACATTAAATGTGCTCTGTGTGCAACTGGTTCTTGGCCACATGTGAGACAAATATAAATACCATTAATCAAATTTTGAGTGGATTTTTCCTTTGCCTCTTAGTTCTTTCCTTCTTTTTAATAGCTGAAAGAGCAGGGATTTCAAAGCAGGGGAAAAGGGGCAAAAGCAGTCCAGTTTTGTGATGCACTGTAATACTGGGAAGTCATCAGGGGAACAGCCCTTATGTCTGAGCACTCAAAAGATAACAACGGCTACTTTTGACAGCAGCATAAAATACCACGTTTTTCTCAGTAAATTAACCACAGTAACTGAAATGATGGCTGAACGCTGCATCTTCAGGAGACAAAAATAGCATTTTCTTCATACCTAGACAGCACTGTTTAGACAAGCATGCAAGTTGCCTGCTGTGCTACTGCTTCATAGCCTGTGTGGCTGGTGTGTTGCTCCTCTAGATGAATTATCTCTGTGCTGGTGTAGAAATGGTCACTGACTTGCAAATGCATTCATTTACTTCAGAAATACACATGCCAGATACACTGAACAAGGAAACTGTGGGTGCTAATAGTGCTTGCCTGTACACAGCTGAGCTCCCAGATGTATAAGGAAATGTTGTTCAAGTTCTTTGGACCAGGGCAGACTGGTGAAGATGTAAGCAGCCACAGTACTGCATTTCTGGGAGCCTGCTTATAGGCTTACCATATGCAGGGAAGTCTACAGTCATACAGATTGTATTTCTTCATAAACACTGTGGTGGGACTTTAGGTCATGTTGAATGCCTGAGATGGCCCAGGCCGTCCTTTTCCCTAAAGTGAACATCTCCTTTAAGAGAGACCTTTAAATTCAAATTTAAAGACCTTTAAGACTTTTAAATTCAAATAGCTTTTTCTGTCAGGTTTTCTCTCAGGACAGTTCAGAGACTATACTGAATGGTGCGAATGCCCATCCCACCTCTCTTTGGCCACCTTCGGGTCTGATACATGTGATCTCCTCTCCTATACAGCCTGGAGACCCTTAGTTATGTAGTAGGCTTCCAACTGGCTAGATCTTTGCTACTCTGTCTTCTCCTTTATCTAGCTGGACTGGAAACATCATCTCCAAGCACAGCTGCTCTCAGGAATTTTTGGTCCAGTGAGCACCACAGAGCCTTCTGTATAGCATCCTGAAGAAAGAAATTACTTGTGTGCTTGCAGGAGAAACACAATCCAGAGAAACTGTGATTAAAGTCATTAATTCAATAATTCAATAATAGTGGCCTATGGCAGGGGAGTTGTGACTAGATGATATTAAGGTTCTTTCCAACCTTAACTCTTCTAAGATGAACTGAAATTAGGAACCTGGGACCTGGTTATTCAGGTACCAGGAAGCTGGAGATCAAAATGGTCAACTTGTTATCCTGTTCTATATCTTTCTTTGCTCTTTCAGAAGTGCCTCATACCAATAAGAGTTTCCTTCTCCAATATTCTCAGATGATCAAGAAATATATATTTTCCTTATCAGATTAATGATCTAAAGATATTGTGTTTGTTATTTAACTAATTATTGTAAAATTAGTAGTGGTACAGCTACTAGTATCATTTAGACTCACAGAGGAAAATGTCTCATGACACCCTTGTGTCCTTACATGTGAATATGCCTCTTAAATTTCAGCTAGTTCAGTTGAAAATAAAATCAAGAAAAGATTAAATAGAGTCTCTAGTGACGTCAAATTTGTGCCCACAAAATATTGCTTCGTTAAGTGCAGTCTGAAATGAACTCTAAGCATTTGTAAGGGAAGCAGATAATTAATTGCTCCAGTGGAGGATAATAAATGGAAGCAATCAGAGATTTAAGTAAAGCCAGTGCGTCCTTTAGCATAACAAGCAAAGGAAATGTTTTAAGAATGCATCAGTACTTTGAGGTCCATGAGCAAAAGATATTTTAGTTTTAAGAAGGGAAATATCGGTCAATCAAGTCAACAATTTCCAGTAAAAATTACTTTTCAAAAAGCCTCTCAGATGCTGTCTCAAAACTCCTCATTCTGAGTCAACTTCTCACCTATTTTTTCTTCCCTTCAGTGGCATTCTGTTTCTTGCAAAGAGAATGAAAGCAAGAGCATCCCAGAAATCATGCAGTGGTTTTTACCCTAACCTCTGCTAATGAAGTCCTGTCTGACTGACTGTTTACAAGTGCTGAATTAACTCATCTGCTTGGAGGTTTATATTGACTTAAAATACCTCACAGATCAAATATAAAACTTCTCTTTGATTTGTCTATTAAACCCAACAGTATGAAGTCTAATAGCATAGAAAGGTTTCAACAGGAGCTCTGCTGCAGTCAATTAACAAAATGACTTGCACGATTACAGTATTTAGTACTGATCACAGCACTGTCAAATTTTAACATCTTGTGTGAGGAAACTGAAGCTATAAACAACTGCATTGTGTAGGCATTTCTATCTGTTTCATACTGCAGTCTCCTCTCCTTAAGACATACTCCCAAAAAGCTGGACCACATAAGCAATTAGAAAACTTTGTGTAGAGCATTCTAAAGTCTTTCTTGTATCAAATGGCACAGTAAAAAAAATAGAGGTCTTCAATAGTTAAAGCAACCAATGGTGATGTATGCATCTGAAATGAAAAGGTCTTATGTTGTGCAAGTTTCCAGGCAGGGCATTGATAAAGAACTGGCTGGATGGCCTCACACAAAGAGTTGTGATCAATGGCCAATGTCCAGCTGGAGACCAGCTCTCAAGTTTGCTGATGACACCAAGCTGTATGGTTCAGTTGATAAAGCTGAAGGAAAGGAATGCCATCCTGAGGGACCTTGACACACTTGTGAGGTGGGCTGATGCCAACCTCATGATGTTTAACCATGACAAGTGCAAGGTCCTACACCTGGGTTGGAACAAGCACAGGCACAGCTACAGGCCGGGCAGAGAAGAGATTCAGAGCAGCCCCGAGGAAAAGGACTTGGGAGTGCTGGTCTATGAGAAACTGAACATGAGCCAGCAGTGTGGGCTCACAGCCCAGAAAGCCAACTGTATCCTGGGCTGCATCAAAAGGAGCGTGACCAGCAGGTCGAAGGAGGTGATCCTGCCCCTCTACTCTGCTCTCGTGAGACCTCACCTGGAGTATTGTGTGCAGTTCTGGTGTCCTCAACATAAAAAGGACATGGAACTGTTGGAACAAGTCCAGAGGAGGCCCACAAGGATGATCAGGGGACTGGAGCACCTCCCATATGAAGACAGGCTGAGAAAGTTGGGGCGGTTCAGCCTGGAGAAGAGAAGGCTGCATGGTGACCTCATAGCAGCCTTCCAGTATCTGAAGGGGGCCTATAGAGATGCTGGGGATGAACTCTTCATTAGGGACTGTAGTGATGTAACAAGGGGTAACAGGTTCAAACTTAAACAGGGGAAGTTTAGATTGGATATATGGAAGAAGTTCCTTACTGTGGGTGGTGAGGCACCAGAATGGGATTCCCCAGGGAGGTTGTGAATGCTCCATCCCTGGCGATGTTCAAGACCAGGTTGGACAGAGCCTTGGGTGAGATGGTTTAGTGTGAGGTGTCCCTGCCCACAGCAGGGGATGATCTTAAGGTCCTTTCCAACCCTAACTATTCTATGATTCTATGATTCCTGAATAGGAAGTAGTAGATAGGTTGAAAGGCAGCAGTAGGCTCACACAGAATTTGATTAGTCAAATCAATCAAATGAAATTGGTTTGCTGTTGAAAGAAAATTTCATTTGAAGTTCCATCCCAGGTTATTCCCCAGGTTGTTTGCAGTGACATGTCCATAATCCAACACCAGCTGGTAACTTGAGGGAATTATTTTTCCTTTTCAGGAAGATGTTGAGCACAGAAGGTTTAAATCAGATGAATACTTTATCATCCTCTCAAATGCTTGTTTTCAGTGATGTATGTGTGTGGTTTTAATACACATTTCATCTAAATAGATTTACAGTAAGGAAAAATAATTCCCATCTTGGATCTACAGCTGTCAGTCACGAGTATTTGGGATGGAAAATGCAGGAAGATAATATTTTTACTATGAGATGAAATTCTGTGTAAAAAAAATCAGGTTTTACTGGGTTAAAAAGTAATATAAATGTCACCCATTGTGAAGAGCTTTCCAAGTTTTGCAGTGCTAATACTTCAGTGTCTAAAGTTTTCTTGTTTAATTTTATTAACAAAAAGAGTAGGAAAATACACAAAGTATGGGCCACTAGGCTAACCAAGAGCCACCAAATTTCCTGCTGTTGCAGACAGCCACATTACCTGATCTCTTTCATACACTGATAGAAACTTCATTTTTAACACCAATTATGTGTTTTCCCCCTTGTGTCACTTAAAAAGCTGTTCCAGAACTCACTCCTCAAGTAGATTAAACCTCTAGATTCGAGCATACATTTATTCACTAACAGAGAACTGTTTGCTCATGTGCCAAAAAATGTCGTTCAGCTTAAGTAGGTTTCTTAAGTTTGTGCCTCTGATGATGTATTTATAGACATTAATCATATTCCTTCTCACCCTTAAAGATACTTCAAATTTTGTGAAATACAATAAAGAAAAAGGTAAGCTATTTAGAAGGATATATTGAATTCAAAATTAATGCCAAGAAAATGTCTTGAGACATATTCCTGTAAAAGAGAAAGTACCCAAATTGTAGAAAACACAGAAGTATACTTGCTTTTATATCATCACTTTTAGATTTAAGATATAGTAAAATTATGTGCAAAACAAGGAGTCAATATGGACACTGTTCTGATGGTGAGGTATGTAGGAAAATATGATGGGCTTTTCACATAAGCTTGCAATATTGGAAATTTGTTTTATTGAAAGAAGAAATGTTTGCAGAGATTATCAGCTGAGCTTCTACTACCCATGTCTTAACAAATTCACTGGACATAGAGGTCAAGGGTAAAATGGGAAAAAAGAAGCTCAGCTCTCCAGACCTGATCATGTCTTTAATTTTTTTCTGTTTCTCTTTTGTGAAGTCATATATAGATCACATTTCAAAGGTGCTTATGAAAAGTCACTGTAGAACTATTTGCATGTGTAATTATCACCAGTATACCTGGTGGGTATATGTAACAATACTTGTGACTAGCTGGATTATGTAGTTTAATTTACAGATATAAAATTTGACAGAAAATAAAGGGTCAGTTTTATACCAATTAGGCACATAAGTAAAAATATTTTCAGATACTTCTGTTGACTTCAGTAAGCTTTAGATCCCACTTTAAATTGTTCTTTTCTGCATTGTAATTTTTCTGTGCAACAAGCTACGTTTCTATAAATAGGCAAATTAACAGTTCTCGATCTTTTAGGATAATGCAAAGTAATATCGATAATTTTATTGAAAAACATTGCTGATTTAAATTTCACCTTTAAAGGTCATGACTGACAGGCAGAGGAGACCATAAACCAGAGCATTTGCATTTCATTGGACAGATCAGATACTGAAAGTTCTAACAAGCATACCTTTTTGTAAAGGTTGTTCTAAAAGTGGCAATGCTGTCAGCAGTTATGCTTTGCTGGTTTCTTGGAGTATTAAGTATTCCTGAATGGCTGCAGTCCCTGCTTTACAACAGCAACTAAGTTAAATTTAGGTAAATAAGTACTAGTGTCCATCAGAACATAAGGGTTGAACATATTTTTAAACATCTTTGTTGGTTTTTTTTTTTTGTATGAAAAACACCCTGGCGTATATATTGCATGTCATCAAGTTTTCCAAAAGGATTTGTTTTGTTGCTGGGCTGAATTTGATTCATACCTGTTGCAAAACTCAATGTTTTGTACAGAAGACCCTACTGAAAATACAATTCAAGATATGTGTCAAGACAGTATGCTATAATTCAAACAGTATTTGTCGTGGTTTGTATCTTGCAATAGTAAGATGGAACACAAAAAATTAAAGAACAGTTTGCTATTCAGGATCACCAAAACACATTTTTAGCTGTCCTTTAACCAAAGCATGAACATCTGTGCAATGAGCTATAGGTGGCTCTGTTAAACAAGAGAAAATGACTTTGTTTCTACTAGATTTGGTAATTAAGTTAAATTAAGTGCTAACTAATTTCAGGCTTTTTCCTTTCTGATTTAATAGGACAAGAAGTCTGAGCCATAGTGAGACAATTAAAAAATAGAGCTATTTGAAGCACTGGCTGTCCCATTCTCACCACTCCTTCCAGTCATCATCATTGATCATTTTTCTTTTCCTGGATAGCGCCAATGTCAGCAGTAGCTTAGAGTGCTCAGATTTATTTTATCAAATCACAGACCTTGTATGGTTAGAAGGGACCAGTGGTGGTGCTCTCTCAGCTTCTTATTTGCAGCAAGGTTGGCTTTGTCCAGACGAGTCTTGAAAACGTCCAAGGAGATTTTGTGTACCAAAGGCCTAAGGCAATGCCATATTGCCTCATATGTTCTTTTGAATTTTTTATATTTGATTCTTCAGACTAAATGCAGTGTAAGCTTTGATTTCTCAGACTCAAGATTTAATCTAGAAAAGAAATTACATTTGCTTCACTGATGCACTCTGCACATTGAAATAGTTCTTTCAAAATAAATGCAAAGTTTAAATGAGTTGCATATTTGCTTTTAAAGTTGATTTTTTGCTTTCTGATCATTTATGAAAGGAGATGCACCCATAGTGCTAAAAGAAGTATAATGATAGCAAAGCAGCTCCAAAATGAGCTATAAAGGGAGTTAACTGGTTATATATTTACAAGCAATGACTCAAAAGGCTGCTATGAACTTAAGTATGTGCTTAAGTAAAACGATGGCCTTCTGGATCATGGACATAATGGCTTATAACACCGCTGCTCTCTTCTGATACCTTTGCTTTTTTTATATAACCTGTTCTTAATTTGTATTTCTTTCTCACATGATTTCACTTTATGAACCCAAAGAGAACTAGACTAGGGTACTACAGAACATAACAGAATCACAACTTTGAGATTATATATAATTTCTAGGCACTTAAATGTAGAAGCCTGTGGGGTTTAGCCCCCTATTTGGAGCAGAACATTTTGTTTTCCTTTATGTTCAGCTTTCCACTGAAACCCACAACTTCAGCCTAGAGTAAGCAGTACTTTTGTTTTTTGTGCTTCAGTAACTGCCTGGAAGAAAGAAGAAACCTGCAGCAGAACTGTCAGCAAATTGCAATTAAATTTTAAATATAAATAAACTCTTATTTTACTACCAACTTTTATTTTATTATCAAATAAACTTTGACCTGAGTGGAGACCAGGTTACAGAAGCCTTAAAACTAAGCAACTGCCTAATTATCAAAGCTGGTCTTCAAAATGGTCTAATGCCTTCAGAATGTGACTATCCTGCATCACTTTAATGCATATAATGCTTTACATTCTCTGGGAATTGCTGTAGTGTAATGTGCTAATAAAAATATACATAACAGATGAATTTTCCAAAGTGATTAAAAATTTAGCCACCTCAGGCAGGCCTAAGGTATTCAGCTCTGTTTTATGAACATCAGGTTGATTCTCATGCTGAATATGTTTATCAGTGCTAGAGAAAAAACAACCTTAATTTTGTACATTAAACAACTGCACTGCATTTCGTAAAAATGTTTGCATTTGTATATATTTGTATATATTATTAGTAAAAATCCTTAATGCACATCTTGTTTAACCTGAACTTTTCTTTTTTGACTTTAGTTTATCTTAATCTTGTTTAATTTCTGAGAACGGAGAATATGCTGTATACTATTTTAGCCAGAAAGGTACTTTATGCAGCAAAAATTTTGTCAGAATGGCTAGGAAATTACTGTCCATTACATATACAAAAAGTCATGCATGTTGCAGGTTTGGGTGGACCTCTGGCCACATCCTATGATACTATGAATATATTATATATACATATAGCATATTGAGCAGTGTGCATGAAACGGCTACCAGTCTTTATTATTTACCAAACGCCTTAGCTATTGAAGTGGCTTTACCTTGTCTGGAATACAGGTGCCCAAAAAAGCAGACCTATCACTTCCTCTCCAGAACAGGACAAGGGACAGACAGTATAAAAAAGGCTTGTGGGTCAAGATAAGGACAATAATCAGAGGTAATGGGCAAAACATGGACTGAATACAGCTAGAGGGGGCAGAGCTGAATGATTATGGGGAATTTTGGTTGTTGCATTTGTGACGAAGGGACGAGGGGTGGATTGTAAAATTATTCACTTTTCTTGATGTTGTGATGATGTTATTGTGACTTTGGTGCAGGAAATCATTTTTGTTAATGTAGGTGAAGTTTGTGAAGATTGCATGATAAATGTGTATTTTAATGATGATTCTTAAATATTTTAAAGACAAGAGATGGAATGTACTGGGTTTGTATGATAAGGCTTTGGTAGCAGGGGGGCTACAGGTGTGGCTTCTGTAAGAACATGCCAGAAGCTTCCCCCATATCCAATGGAGCCGATGCCAGCTGGCTCTGAAATGGACCAGCCATTGTTCAAGGTTGACCCCATCAGTGACAATGGTAGCACCTCTGGGGTAACATATTTAAGAAGGGAAAACAGAAGCCGGAGGACAAGAGTAGGAATATGTAAGAGAAACAGCTCTGCAGACACCAGCGTCAATGCGGAAGGAGGAGGAGGAGTGATCCAGGCACCAGAGAAGATATTCCCCTGTAGCCCATGGACATTTTTGCTTTCAGCTACTTATACCTTCCTATTTCTCTGCCATGAAAGCCTGAACTAGGAGTAGGTTGTGAAGAGATGTAATTTTAGTTGTTGACTATATCTTCAAGTTGACTTTCAAATGCCTAATAGACTGTGGGTTTGTAATGGTTAACGTGGTAAAAATGTGTTGTTTTTCAACAGCATTTTAGAGTATATAAATGACTCATTATAATTTATATGAATTATATAAATTATTGAAAAATGACATGATGGAAGCTAGAATGTCACTCTATTTCCTTCAATATATTCCACTCCTTTTCAACTTCAATTTTAAATTGAAATTCAGTATTTGCTAAAATAAAGATTACTGACTCTCCTCCCATGTACCACATCTACTTTCTTCAAACTAGCATTTAATTGTACAGATGACAGTCCTATTGTTGGGGAAAAAAGTGGAAATATCTTGGACATTGTCCTGAGTTCAGCAGTAGCAGTAATTTTTCTCCTTCTTAGTAGCTGGTGCAGTGCTGTGGCTTTGACTTTCAGCCTGGGAACAGCGCTGATAACACCAATGTTTTTAGTTGTTGCTAAGTCATGTTTACTCTGACCAAGGACTTTGTGAGTCTCATGCTCTGCCAGGGAAGAGGGGAAGCTTGTAGGAAGAAGAGTCAGGACACCTGACCCAAACTAACCAAAGAGGTATTCCATACCACAGCACGTCATGCCCAGTATATACATTGGGGGCAGTTCCCCCAAAGGGAGAGATCACTGCTCAGATCAGGCTGGGTATCAGTCGGCAGGTGGTGAGCAGTTGTATTATTTTTGTTATTTCCCTTATCGTTATTATTATTGGTGGTAGCAGTAGTGGTTTGTGTTATACCTTAGTTACTGGACTGCTCTCATTTTAGCCTGTGGGAGTTACATTCTTTTGCTTCTCCTCCCCATCCCTCCACGAGGGGGGGGAGAAAGGTGTGTGGGGGGATTGAGCAAGCAGCTGCATGGTTCTGGGTTGCTGACTGGGCTTAAACCATGACAGACATCCATTCAAAAAGCCTAACTAAAATGCTGTTGTGTTTTTCAATCAATAATTGTGCCATTCTGTAGAATCCTTTCCCTGTTTCCAGGTCCATTATGGATTTCAATTATTGTGTTTCTCTCTTGCCTGTTATCTAAACTCATCTCCGGTTGCACTCTCTGCTTTTCCACAATGCTGATCTCCTTACAACTTTTAAGACAAAGGTCAGGAGAGCTAGACTATTTTCTACCATCTCAAAAGCACCAACCTCTCGAAACTTTCCAATTTTCTGTGCTTCGTCCATATTTTTCACTCCATTGATTATAATGTCACTTTCAGAAGTTTCAGAATAAAAAAAAAGTGTTTCTTCTGATGTTTTCTGAAGTATGCATGATTCAGTCCGTGTGGTAAGTGCAACAATGTTGTCTGCATAATGTGGCATGTAGGATCATTATATGAACACAACATATGTGATATGAAAGAGCAAAAGCCAGCCTTTATGATAAAAAATAGAGAATTATAATGTTTGAACATAGAAGACTTTTCCTTAATTATCAAAATTAATGCAGCTTTATTTTTACAAATAAAGTATATTAGATTAATAAAAAAATCTGGGGCATTTCTTAAAACATTACTGCTGTCTTATTGATGTTTCAGTATCAGTTATTCTGTATGATATGTCAGTACTGTCTTGTGTTTTATTTGCAAGCTCATAGTAAGTCAGTGCCTGTTGAAAATATATATTTTCTTATCTTTTTTTTTGTCATCAGCTTTATTATGCCATCTTAATTATCAGATCTTGTGGCATGTATATAAACAGTATATAAACAGTAGATAAACTGGCTGGAGGTGTGGCTGTTAGCTGCTTGGGGACTGGCTGGACATTGATCAAGGGCTGATGAGCACTTGCATCATGTGTCATGTTTTTGTGTCTCTGTTCCAATTACTTTGTCAATGCTCCCTTCCATAGAAAGGGATTCCAGTTACATTTTTTCATTACCTTCTAATTTTAGGCTACTGCCCCCATTATCCCAATCTTGAAGCATCCAGGTGACAATGTGCTTGCCTAGATGATGGCTGAAATCTTACCAGAAATCTTGCAGCTCAGGGTACCAAGAAATTTAAGAGACATAAATTTTTGTTTTATGAGTGGATAAGAATGGGAAGTGTTAAGGGTTTCATATTTTCTTCATCCAGTTTATAGGATGCTTTCCATTATAAAGAAAAGGTGCTTGAATAATATGTCTATGATTATAAGCTCAAGGCCATTTCCCAGCCTAATTATTTATGCTTAAACATAGTTAATCTGGATTTTAGCAGGTTCTGGCTCTGTGTAATAAAACCTCTGAGACTTCACTGATAAAATCATAATTAAAAAAATATTTCCTTTAATCCTTTGAGATTTTTATTTTCAGATTGTCTGTGTTCTCCAAAGCTCATTTTCAAACAGAAATGTAATGAGGAAAAAAACACTGTTATTTAGTGGTCTGGTCCCTGCATGAAATGAAGTGTAGGCAGTGAAGCTCAGACACTCACCTGCTGCAAGTAATTCTAAGAAGGTTTGAAATGTGATAGAAAACCGGGGACCAATAGCAGAGGTATGAAAACAAAAGAAAATGAAATTATTTGCACTGTTGCTCAGTAGTGTATTCCACAGTTTTCCCACAGTTCCTAGTGGAACCTGTAGGAAAAATAAAGCAAACAATACAAACTAATAAATCAAAACCCCACCACCCCCAAAAAAAGCTCCAATCACCAGATGAAGTAATGAATGAAAGGAGGATTTTGTTTCACCTTTGAAAGAATTCTTATTTGTCTCTAAGAAGTTAATAGACTCATCAAAAAGGGATTGAAACATTCACTGTCTATAATACCAACAGGAGTATTTGTAGCTTTATTAACACATTTGTACCCTGAAATGAAACAGATTGTGTTTGTCTGTGGTTAGAAAAAGGTGAGATGCATAGTATATTCTGCAGCCTTGTCTAGAAGCCCTGTGGCACAGCTGGAGCAGAAATCCTGAAGATGAAAAGAGAAATATACACCCGAGACACATCTGAAAACAGGAAGGAAGGGTAAGAGGAGCAGTTGTTTTGTTCCCTCTATAAACCACCGCATGCTCTTTTTTAAAGCTAAACCTGTCACCAATAAAACTGCTCCTGCCACTAACTGAAGATTACTGACCTCTACTGCAGGAATAAACTTATTAAATGTTCCCCACATGATGACCTTTTGCTACTCTGTCTCCATCCCGCCTATGGAGAGATCGCTGTGCACAGACCTCCTTCCCTGTTGCTTATACAGGTTCTGTACGGCCAAAAAGTTCCTGGAGGAGAAGAAAAATTGGAAATTAACAGCCTGAGGAGGAACCTAATCTTAGTGCCACTGATAAGGAGCAATCCCACAGGCATCAGATGAATCTGAACAGTTGTGTAAGGTCAAGATTGACTCCTTTGTGTGTTTTAAATTTTCCAATATGCAGTAACCCCAGTTCATTATTGCCTGCTTCCTGGGTGAGCTCGTTTTGAAGCTTATATCTTTCTCATTTTGAAGCTTATGTTCTCTTGGATGTGGATTCTATAGTAATGTCCCTTGCCTCTTTTTTATCTGCCAGCATTTTTCCCAGGATTTAAATGTTTTGTATGCCATACAAAAGCAGCTTTTCTGTATTTTGTTCACTAATGTATGCATATGTATACACAGTTAAATTTATATTTATGCATTTATGCTCAGAGAGATAGGAGAAAGAGAAAAGCAAATCTTTCTCCCCTTCCTTCAGTGGTGTTCCCACAGATGATCTCAGAAGATTCTTTTCACAGGTTCTGATGAGACAATTAGAGTCCTAAGAGAAGCCATATTTGATAGCCAAAAGAACACATATTAATGAAGGCTTTAGTATGTAGCTTTTATGTTTTAGCCTACAGGTTTTATCTCTGTGAAGCAATGAAAATTATTTAGCAAAACCCACCCGAAATTTATCTAGAGTCTCTCCTACAAGCAAAAGAGAAATGGGATGCCAAAGTCGAATTTCAAACACTCTTAATAATGCTGGAATCATATGCCAAGAAATTTGAGAAGTTGAAGGCTCAGTTATTCTAATTATATTATAAAATGGAACTCAAATTATGGAAGGAACAAACATTCCAATCAGTGTAAATTATACCAAAAATTGGGCTAATATTAATTTATCTGTATATTTGTTCAGAGTTAGGGCATGCTTAAACAGATGGCCTCAGTGATGACCGGCATTTAGGATTTGGAGTCTGACGTCTCCAATATAGAAACGCAAGCAAAGAACTGAGTTTTAGATTAAAGACCACTGACCAAATTGGTAACTGATTGCACCACAGACCCTGGTGGGACATGGGATCTAAGAGTTTGTGCTGGACAAATGAGTGTGCTATGGCAGACTGCAGTAACTTAACAAGAGCTATAAAAGCTGCAGTGTTTGTTTTATTGATGGAGTAAATGCTACTGCCTCCTTTGTTATCTTCTTACAAACCAGGTGGTCTAAACACATAGTGAATTGCATTGTTTTTTTCAATGAGCGTCTCTAAATTCATGGTCTAGAAGAAGCTGATGAAATATCCAGGCTGTAAAGGGGAGAGTTCTGGTTTGGAAGGAGCCGAAGGGTACAAAATTGTTTCAAAGGCCTCAGTGAAATTCTGAAGTAGTTTTTTGACAACATTTTACCCTTCTGTGAGAGTGGGACTGAGACAGATGTTAGTTCCTGGCAAGTGATTCAGTGGCTATTTCACATTCATTGGCAGAGCCATTGCAGCTGCTCAAAGGGAATGAATAGTTGACCCGCACACCTGGTAGTTTGCAGGAGTGCATACTCCTTGAATCTCCTGTTGTGTTAATCATTATTGAAGATGTTAGTCTTGATTTCTGCTTATATCATCTTCCTTATAACTGAAGTACCAGCAGAAAGAGAAGGCCTAAAATTCCAGCTGTACACAGACCCCCATTCAGCCTAACTTTACCTAGAAGACATGGAGAAATTATTCCATGAGTAACCTTTTTTCTCTTTACAGCAGAAAATATTCTCCTTCTCCAAGGAAACACTGCAAAACTAGAAGTTGCAAGAAAAATCCCTGGCTCCCACTGTTTCTATCAATAGCCACAGAAACTCCATTAGAAAAAACTGAGTTGTTGGTGTAGAAAGGCATGATCTTTCACAACAGTGGGAGAAAACAGAGCAAAGACAAAAGGCAGATTTAACCTGGAAACAATATAGAACCTTTCTTGAGGAATGAGAGTGAAAGTGGGAATAATGGGATTGTTTCTGGAAGGATGGAAGAAGAGGAAAGGGATAATTTTACAAAAGGGATCTCTTGAATACTGCTGACTAGGACCAGTTCGTCCTCTGATCTTTCAGTCTAAGAGTCTGCCATGGAAAAAAAAGGTGACAAAAATAAGCCTTTCATGTATATTGGGATAACAGTGGTTTTTGTTTGCTTGTTGTTTGTTTTTTTTTAATAATGAGATTTTTTTATCTTGTCTTGGTCTTCTTGTCTGTTTAAGTGTATATGTCATTACAGTATCATTCCCACTATCTCAGAAAGGTCATGATTGCTTTGATCATGTTTTGATATGTTTTGATATTAGAGTTGTGTTTCTTTACAGTAAAGGTCAGTCTTAGTAAAGGAGGCATATTAGAGAATGACTGAATTTATAATGATGAGTGACTTAATACTCTTCTCAAGGTTGTAGCTAGAAGCAGGCTAGTAGTGACCAAATTGTTGTTGTGTAGACCATTTAGAAAAGAAAAATGTAATCAACCATTCTATTTTACAATCTTTAAAAAAAAGGTTAATAGCATCACCAAATTAAACATAACATTAATATTTTTTCTCCTGCCTTAATTAGCTCTGCCAAATCATCAAACATAACCCCATTTTCTTCCAACACTAACTGCACTACACTGTCAGTTTGATAAAGCCTTTTATATTAATCAATCTGTATTGATATCTTCATACGATACAACTGAGTTTCAAGTAAATGGTTCAGAAATCTGTGCTTTTAAAAAACACAGGAACTGTGATTTTGTAAAAATTAGCTTTCTAAAAGCATTCCCCTCTGTCATGTCTGGAACTTTTCCAAAGAAATAACTTTTTCAAGAAATAAATCTGATGAGAAAGCAGCTGGTCAGCTCAGTTTAAGCAGCTATACATCCAGTTAGAGATAAAGTAACAATCTGTAAAACTAAAGCTTAAATTTTGAGCCATTTTATGTGGGTGCTTTTAATATTTTGATCTTTGATAATGTAAAAGTTAATTTCAATAAATATTCCCTCTGAAAGCTAATCAATTATGCCATTTTTAAGTAACCAGGGGACATGCTAAAGCACTTTTTCTTTTGGTGAGGAAAGTGGAATGAAATTTAATTTTTCAGTCTCCACTGACTCATTCTCTGATGTTAAATAAATTTATATGATTTGTAAGCGAGAAGTGTATTGATATTGAGAGCTGCACCCTTTTAGTAGAGAATATATATTGAACTACTCATATGAATGCTGGAAAAAACATGTCTTGATAATGGGTAGTGTAAAATATGATTTACCTAATCCTTTTTAAGGTTTACTAACTCCTGATGGGATTTTAAGCAAATGTTGGGAATTAGAGCTGTAAAAGAAACGTTTTTTAATCACTTTATATAACTTTACTGAAGTTTCAAGGATCTTCCCACTGTAGAGTAAGGTAGCCCAAAACTCAGGTTGGACTGCAAGAAAGAGAGTAACAGAAGACCCAATGTATTTCAGGAGAAGTCTCATTTGTAATGTGATCTGCTGGTTCGGATATCCATTTCCCCAAATTTGGCCTACAGTCTGAACTCTAGGTATTCGTCTTCTCACAAAAATAACTCAGTCCTGCATGTATTGGCTAGCCAGGGAAGTCTGCTTTCTAATATCTTTTCTGTCTTTCTAGGTTTTTTGTTCGGTTGTTTTTTGTTTAGTTTAGGTTGGCTTTTTTTAATATTAAATAAAACATTAACCACAGCAGAGAGTCTGATTTAGTCTCATTTCAATTCAGGTGAATGATCTGAATCCTAATTTGTGCAATCACTAACTCTTGCTCTATTTCTGATGGATGAGTATTTCCCAGTTTGTGAGAAAAATCTATTTTCTTTTTCAATTCCCATCCAGTTGTAAGTAGAACTGATTTTTTTGTTAGTTAGAGATCATGATGACTTAATAAATTTTGTAGAGAACATAATGACATTATGCTTTGTTAGATTTTTAGCATCTAATGCTTCTGGATATTCCCCCTTGGACTGCAGTCTCAGGTTAAATATGACCAAGATCAAATTAATCCTCTAAGGAATATTGGTGTTATTAGAAATTATTCTCATTCTTCCTTACTCCTGCTAAAATAATTGCCTCACTGCTATTAATGAAAAGTTCACTGTAGTTAAGAGTACTAGAAACTAAGCTTTTTTGTAATTAGTCTTTGCAGAGATCCTCTCTTGCATACTATCTATAACGCTAATGGAATAAAATATCATTTTCCACTGCAAAAAATGGCGGCATCTCGTTGATGAAAGGATCTGTGTAAAAAATCTCATAAAGCAGTTTGGGATACTTAAAGATGAAAGCTACCCTTTATACGTAGTTGCATCTAAAGACTTCTATCCAACACTGTCATTGTGGATCCCTGAGGAGTCTGCCAAGGAACATGTGCTTCACCAGCTAAAGTTTAGAAACCACCTGGAGGAATGGGTGCATTTTCTTTCCCCACCAAATTTTTATTTTCATGCCTTTTCAAGTTTTGGTTTTCTTTTTTATTTCTTTGTATTATTTTTTTTTTTTTTTTTTTAGTCTTGAATATAGACTCTATCCTTGAAAGGATTGAGGTTTAATTGTCAAATAGCAGTCTTGGTTGGAACTAAGATTATAGTTGTGGTCAAAAGTGTCTCACAAAAAAGTGAACATTTTAGGAGACAGAACATTGTTATACAGATAAATTATTCTCCCACTGAATGTTATTATCCCTTCTGTTTTGAATCATCATGGATGGATGGAAGTTCTTCCTTGCAGCGGAATCCTGGTTTTGGGTGAGAGAGAGTTTATTTTATTCCTAGTAGCAGGTATAGTGCATTATTTTGGATTTAGAATAAAAATACTGTTGACAACTCACTGGTGCTTCAGCTGTTGCTGAACAGTGCTTACACTAAGTTAAGGACTTTTCAGCTTGCCAAACTACCCCACCAATGAGGAGACTGGAGGGCACAAGAGGAGGTGACACAGGCAGGACAGCTGACTCCAGCTGACCAAAGGAATATTCCATACATTATAATGTCATGCTCAGTATATAAACTGGGAGGAAGAATGTCAGGGAGTGCTGTTTGGGAGCTGGCTGGGCATCGGTCTGCAGGTAGTGAGCAATTGCATTGTGCATCACATGTTTTGTATATTCCAATTCTATTTTATTATTATGATTAATATTATTATTATTAAACCACAACCATTCTTTTTGGCACACAATGTGGAGCACAAATGGTTGATATAATGACAGATCTGACCAGAGTGTGTTACAACAAATTTATTATAAGCATTCATTATATTAGTTTAATGGTCACTGGTCACAATGTTGATTTATTTGCTCTCAGAGTTGTTGAGCTTGTTCTCAGAGTTGTTTTATGTAACACCTTACTTTCTGTGTATGCTCCCTGTTGTGGTGTTTATCACCTCTAGGGGCTGGGTTAAGGTTATCACTTTGCTGTGCTTTATGCTTTTGTTTATGATACGACAAAATTACCAGTTCTGAGACTAACCTGGTACGTGTACTCAGCTTTGTCGTCACCTTTGTACTTCGGGAGCCATCTATCGGAAACTATTAATAATTACACCTTTTGTCTTTAACCGGAGAGCCAATATACAGGGGAGGCATTGGCCCCTATATTCCCTTTCTCTTCCAGGCCAGTTATGAAAACTCTTGAGAACTTTTAGTAATCTCAGGATGTTCAAACTAGCATGTTCCTATTGCTATCTCTTCTGAATGTATTTCAGGTCTTGTTTAAGGTTAAACAAGCACTTTTCTCTGCTTAAAGGTCTGGATAGTTATGAGTGACAGGGTGCGTGGCATGGTATGGGCAAGTGCCTTGAACAGTGGTCACCTTCAAAGTTTTGGAATTTCACCCCTGACCAAGTGCAGAATACTAAAAAAAAAAAAAAAAAAAAAAAGAGAAGTTAAAATATTTGAAAAAATTATGCTGCCACCCTGGCAATACCGGAGAGACACAAATCACTGCAACGCGCCGGGTCAGCAATTGTATTGTACATCACTTTCTTTGTATATTCAAATTCTAATATTATTTTTTTTATCATTTCCCTTTCTTTTTCTCCTTTTCTGTCTTATTAATCTATCTTTATCTCAACTGGCTAATTTTACTTTTTTTTCTAATTCTCTCCCCCATCCCACTGTGGGGGGTTGAGCAAGTGAGTGGTTGTGTGGTGTTCAGCTGTCTGTCAGGTTAAACCATGACAAATGGCCACCTCCACCTCTAAGTATTTTCCAGTAGTTTAGGAATGAACAACTGAAAACCTAAGCTACACTCATTTCTACCATGAGATGCTTAACCCAGCCAAAGTACTATGTAAGCAGCTTGAGCGCCAAACACAGTGAATTATTGAAAGCCATAAGATTCAGTTCTTTCTCTACAAACACCTGTTTTTTGTCCTTTGCACAAGTTAAAAAAGAGAGAAGTTCTCTTAACTGCTGCTCCTGAGGAAGGTCTTTTTACTAATAAATAATTTTTTGGAGAGAGAAAACAATCTCTTGGAAAGAAGGGGACAAGCAAATACATTTCACCGAAACTGGTGGAAAACTGGCTTTATCTTTTTTTCAGTGTATGTGCTACAAGTAGGTGGGTATTAGACTCATAATTATGTTTCTGTTACAAATACTTAGCATTGTATTTTATGCATTCAGATTGTCAGGGTTTGTTAATCATAGTTGCCTGAGTTTATAGTCTTGTTGTTATTGCTTGGTGCGGCTGGAGCCCAAGAGGCTACAGGTAAGTGTTCTGACTCAATAGACAGCTGATATTAGAGTCTGCTGTTATGCCAGCTGTACTGTCACTGATATTGAATAAATGAATTAATGAAATACATAAGATTTATCATATAAATACTACTTCGAATATAATTTAATTATTAACAAAAAATTCAATATTCCACAGGAACTCTTTTCTCACAATCACTTTGCTATACATTTTGGATGAGCACGTATTTCTTCAACAGTCTTGTAGAAATTTGGTTTGCTATAATTTTAAGTAAAAACATGTCAAAGATTTTTTACCAAATTTAAAAAGACCCACAAAAATGTGATGCCCCTACTATATATCTTCTACTGAGATCCCCAGCAATTAAAGACATGAATACCTCAATAGCATTTTAAAAACATATAATTTCCAATCATTTTGTTTACACAAATATTTTCTTATGCTTACAGTTTGGGAAGCCAAGTTCCAAACAACAGTTAAACCCAGTACATCTCCTCAGGCAACATTCAATGCAGATGTGTGTTCTCAGCATATAATTATATTAACATAAAAAAGTTAATATTATAAACATAAAATGAATTGAATTTAATATCAGGCTTTAATTTGAATAAGTTTGCTTTGATTTAGTTAGTGAGCTATAGATTTAATCAGTTAAAACAAATTCCAGATTTGAAATATGCCTAAAGCTGCATCACTTTTTTTCTGATAGTGACAGAATACCAGACAAAGCAAAGGTGTTTGCCAGAAATCAGAGGCACAGCATGCTGTAGATAAACCTGGAAATTGATCCTGAGCAAAAAACAAATGGCTTTTGAGGATAAAAGACAAATAATCAAAGAAGTTTGTAACTCCTTGGCCTTTGAAAATCCATTCACATTGTTTCAGGATTATTTTGAAGGTTCAACTTCGTGTGTCTAACTTGGGGGACATTTACTTCGTTCTTGAAAAATATTTTACAGGGAAGTATAAAGCACATTTTCCTTTCTTCCTTCAATTATTTTAAAACAGGTTTGTGAAAAAAAAAAATTTAGACATAGCTAAAATATGGTTAGTGGCTGTTTCTTCACCAGCCATGCAAAGCACAGTGACCAAGCTCACAGGCAGCACTCACAAGGGATTCCTCTTCTGGAAAGAAAAAGTCAAGACTCATGTTATGAAGATGAATTTCTACAAGCACCTGCACCGTGCAGTGCTGCCAGTAGAGGAAATAGTAACTTTTAGTTCAACTTTTCCATTAGGAAGTTATGATCCCCCTGGGATTTCCTTATGGATCCATCCTTTTATTTCTCACTGCCACACAGGAGGTTTCAACGCACAAAGATCTGGCTCTCTCAAGATTTCTGGCTTTCTAACGAGAAGAAGGGACATACTAAAGAAGGTGCTAAATCAACAAATTTATGTTTGAATGTATTTGTTTACCTAGACTCCTTGGCCTAAGCCACATTTTTAATTCTGTATTATCTGCTGTGATTAGGTTAATACAGATAAAAATACAAATTTCATTTTCTCTTTTTGAAGGGCATGTAGAAATCTCTCTTGTAATGAGATTATCTGTAAAGTGATCTTTGCTATCTGTCTGCTCCTGTTAGCTTCTTATTGCCAGGTGCCAAATATATGTATGCATTATCTTTTGAATTTGTGTCAGTGTGAACTCATGAACAATATTTGCCTAATAATTTTGTTGTTAAAGTGGTTACCTCTTCCAACACTTAGCCGTCAGTTTTTGCTTAATGTAATACTCACTATTACCCTGTTTTTTTTTTTAATGAGAAAAGATAAAAACTGAGAACTGGGCTGAAGTGCCTATCTTTGATAACAATTCTTATATTTATAACTTCAAAGAAATAACCGACACTTAAAAATAGCCAGACACTGGCATTTGTCCTGCCAATATTGATTGTGAGCTTCATAACTCAAAGTGGGGCAGTCCTGGAAAGGGCTTGGACGTAATAATCTTCCTTTTTGATGTTCCTCAAAAGGAAGAAATTAATAAGCTTTAGTAGAAATGGAGACACAATGCATGGTTATCTGTACCTATTCCGCCTGCAGACACCTATGGTTCATGTGCACAACCTCTGCACCTGTGGAGGTGTTTCCTGAAAGGAATTCAGGTTATATCCTGAAAGGACTGCTTAGAGGCAGACTGCAGATATGATGATTCAGTATGTAGCTGTGATCTTTCTTAGGGATTGTTGAGGATAACTCTATACTGCGGTCAGCTTGCACATGTTGCGAATCCATGTTTGCAGCTGCTGAGACATGGAGAAGTGGTGAGTCGTTAGAAGGTGTAACAAGGAGGAACACCATTGGGAAGAGACTAGAGGCAGATTGCTGTCCTTGCTGTGGCATTGTCACAGCGGAAAGCAACCGTATCCTGGGCTGCATCAAAAGGAGTGTGACCAGCAGGTTGAAGGAGGTTATCCTGCACCTCTGCTCTTCGGAGACCTCACCTGGAGTATTGTGTGCAGTTCTGGTGTCCTCAACATAAAAAGGACATGGAGCTGTTAGAACAAGTCCAGAGGAGGCCATGAGGATGATCAGGGGACTGGAGCACCTCCTGTGTGAAGACAGGCTGGGGAAGTTGGGGCTGTTCAGCCTGGAGAAGAGAAGGCTGCATGGAGACCTCATAGCAGCCTTCCAGTATCTGAAAGGGAACTTATAGGGATGCTGTGGAGGGACTCTTCATTAGGGACTGTAGTGACAGGACAAGGGGTAATGGGTTAAAACTTAAACAGGGGAAGTTTAGATTGGATGTGAGGAGGAAGTTCTTTACTGTAAGGGTGGTGAAGCAACTGGAATGGATTGCCCAAGGAAGTTGTGAATGCTCCATCCCTCGCAGTGTTTGAGTCCAGGTTGGACAGAGCCTTGGGTGGCATGGTTTAGTGGTAGGTGTCCCTGGCCATGTCAGGGGGGTTGGAACTAGATGATCTTAAGGTCCTTTCCAACCCTAACTATTCTATTATGCTATGATTCCATGATTGTCTGGGCAGGTGGAGATCTGCCTGTCATGGTGCAGAGCACTACCAAGTGCTTTCCTGTCCCTCTCCTATGCGCAGGCACCAGGCATGCTTCCTACCTGAGAAGGGTTACTCCTCTCTGTAGGAGCTGTGTTCTTTTCAGGTCCCAAAATGACACAAGAAAGGGCTGGAAGACTCTCTTCATTCTGATTCTGGCCATCTTAGGAGCTATGGTATGACATAAAGGTGAGATTTTAACTTCAAGGCTAAATCAGGTTACTCGGAATCCTGCACAATCAAGTACTGCAGATGGCTTGTACCCATACAAAGGTGTCTCGCAGCTGGCGTCACAGTAATTAACACCAAGTGTGGGAAGTCTCCACTTCAAATCTGCAACTGATAACTGAGTTCCAAAAGGATTTCTCTCTCTGTCCTCCTTCTCTGTTTTCCTCCTTGCCCGTCCTTGTCCCCATCCTGTGTCTCCCGTCCCACCCTCTTCCATCCCCAATTGCTTTGGGACTTTTCTGTTACCAGAAAATTAGTGGCAGGGCTGTCACTTAGCAGATAACCTAAGACACACCGGCTACCTCTGATCTCTCTAGCATTTTCAAAGGGTACCCTAACTCATCATAGATTTCAACTTTCGTACTAGAATGTATTAAGTTTGTTATAGTGGTGTGGGAAGTTTTTCTCATTTCTCACATGTGGATGAGGTATTCTCTGGGCTTTCTGACTGTATCATTCCCTACAGACTTTGGGGGAAGGAGGAGGTGGAGAACTAGAGACCTAGATGGCCTTTGATAATTATATGATTCTGTACACAATGAAAGACACTTTTTTTGAGGCAAGATCTTGAGAAAAATAATGTGTGCTGACAGTTACTATATTTTCAAGAGTGGTTTTGTGACAGCACTTCAAGCTGAGTCTCTCTAAATTCTTCCTTGAAGGTGCACACATCAAAAGACTGAAAAGGTTTTAAAACTCAGGGGTTACTTAGCAGCAGACCATAGAGTTTTTTAAAACAGGGAAAGCACAAAGTCACTTGAAGAAGACAAAAAAAAAGGGCATCACGGAGAAATCTTCTCTGTGTTGCCTTCTTTGCAGGGCATATCCTATCTCCTGGGTTTGTTTTTAAACTCTTAAATAAGTGTCTTTCTAGGCTACAGACAGTCTCTTAGCAGGAATTCTGTCCTTCCACCCCTTTGGCAGCAAACCTGCTCCTTGTTCTTTTGAAGTGATCTGTATCTGTTGCTCTGTAAACTACACTCCTGGGGAGCTCTCATTTCTACCTCAGAAACAGAAAATCTAAAAGCTTCTGTTTGCTGATAGACACTTGTATGTCCTCAGGGAAAATATATCTTCCCCTTAATTTCTGAAGGGTCCACTTGTCCCAAAGTATAGTAGTAAGTAATGTAAGAGTTGCAGCTTTCCCTGTGCTACCGAGATAGATACAGTCTTTCAATGAAACGTTTCATATGAAACTGTTATGCAGGGCTGTCTTTCTGAAAAATGTAAATTCTTTTATGAATGTGGTGCAAGATGTATACACGAGTAGATGATGATTCTTTGAGTGATTATGAACCATATTTTGTTGCTTTTATTTACCAGTTAAACTTTCATTTATTCAACCTTTTCTCATGACATTATAGAAATTTTGTATTGTGAATTGGTTTGAGAGCAAAGCAAGATTTGAATTAAAAGTATAAGATATTGCTTCAGAGCTTCTCACAAGCATCCCTTAGAGCCATTGAATTGCCAACATGAACATTATGCTGAATTGCACAACCAACATGCTTTTTTTTCTGAAAGGAGATATTTTCTTTATGCATTTGTTATAAAGTTTCTGCTTTTGACTCAGCAATACTTGTGCCATAGAGTATAAGCTGTATTTAATGCCCTTTCATTGCTGAAGCGATACTTTGCCATTAGCGACTTCTTCTAGATGGCTCTTTAGCTACTAGTTAAGAAGAAAATGAAGAAATTACATATTTTTATATTAAAATTATTATTTAATATGTTTTTCTACTGTCTTTTGACATGAAGGCTTGGTGCATGAAAGTAGTTTAAGTCTAATTGTGAAGTAAGAAACTCTGCCTAACATGACCCTAGCTTCTGTGGCAATGATTTTTCGTATATGTAGAGCTCCAAGTTCTTGTGCCTTCATATGAAGATAGGCTGCTGATTCCCTACAATCAACCTCCTTAGAAGTCTTTACGAAGTAGTATTCCTTAAGGAATTCTCCTTTTTGGTACAGTACTCAGGTATCTTGAATAAAAGTTCTTAAGAACAACAAAGCTTTTCAATGGTGCAAATAATTTCCATTGACAATGGTACCATTATTGCTATCAGACCTTAATGTATAGGCTAACTGCAATATTATATAACTTTTTATTTTCAAATGGGACTACAGCTTGGCTTTACAGGCAATGTGAGGCTGCTTTTGAATTCATAATGTTTAATTGGTGTAAAAAACCGTTGTGACAGAAAGTACAGTACTCTTCACAGCAGAAATCCACTACAGCGTTGCTTTAATGCATTGCAGCTACGTGCAGTTTATATGCGAGTTAGCATTTTCATCTTTAACCCTGGTTTTGGTTTCTCATAGCTTCCTCAAACCATTATATTCCTAGTTTAAATATCTTGTCTGGTATCACGGGGGAAGGAATATATTTAATTTTAAAAAGTTTACATAAAAAGGCAAGGAGAAAAATGAAAATAGTTTTCACATAAGCCCTTCTGGAAGGCACAAATGTATACAATAAGGTTCAGCAACTTCGTTTACTTGAAGAAGTTTCAATTTGAATTTTAAAACTAGGAAATTGCTTTTGAAAAGCAATTTACAGATTATATGAAATATAATACTTTCTTTGAAGAGTACGCAGCATAGATCTTGGATCTTTATCTGGAACTGGTATCAGAATTCACAGATATGTCAACTGAGAAATCATGAACAAGTTTGGAATAAAAAAGAAGGAAAAATGAAATGAAAATTTCTAATACTGTATCACAGGACAAGAATGTCTATATTTCAGTTGCATTAGTACTTGTCTTCAGGATAAACATATAAAATAGCACTGAGGCAAGGAAGTTTTTGAATAATGAAAGATACCATAGAAAGAAATCTGTGGTAAGCAGCCTCATGAAGGTACTGTAAACAGTTCTTAATGGGAAAAACAGGACTGCAACAATAAACATATGTTGCCTGTCCCAGATGATTGATTTTGTAGAGTTAAGAAGCTTTATTATCTTGCATCTGCCAGGAAGCACCACAAAACAGACGAAGGCTTAGTGATTGTATGTAAGACATTCTGAAAGAACTATCTCGATATTCATGTACCTTCCTACATCATTATATGTAGAATATTTCCAATGGAATATGACTCTTGGTTGGGTCAGTGATTTCTAGATGTAGAACTGGGATGAAGTTTTGGAACAGTGGATTGTCAGCAGCTATCAGAAGAGATCTGAAAGATGTCAGAGTTACTGATTTAGTAAAGAAGATCTAAAGTGGAAGTCTGAGAATTATAAAGAGTGTATAATAGATCACTATAACTGTGGGCATGTTTTCATTTTTATTTTCAACTGAAAAGATAGGGAACTATGTACATTATAATAATAAGCAATGCATCTATGGAACGAATATTCCTATTTAAATCTCTACTTTTTCTATTCTTTTTTCTAGTTGTCCTGGGTTCAGCAGTAGCAGTCATTTTTCTCCTCCTTGGTAGCTGGTGTAGTGCAGTGTTTTGACTTTCAGCTCGGGAACAGAGCTGATAACAAGGATGTTTTGGTTTGGCCAAGGACTTTGTGAGCCTCATGCTCTGCCAGGGAGGAGGGGAAGCCAGGAGGAAGCAGAGACAGGACACCTGACCCAAACTGACCAAAGAGGTATTCCATACCACAGCACGTCATGCCCAGGAGGTAACTGGGAGTTAGCCGGAAGGGCTGGGAGACTGCAGGGTTGGAGGAGGTATCGGTCGGTGCTTGGTCGGGCTGAGGGGGGCAAGTTATCAGTCAGCTGGTGCTGAGGTGTTGTATTCTCTTCCCTTGTTATTTCCTTTATCATTATTATCATTGGTGGTAGCAGTAGTGATCTGTGTTATACCTTAGTTACTAAACTGTTCTTATCTCAACCCGTGGGAGTTGCATTCTTTTCAGTTCTCCTCTCCATCCCTCCAAGAGCAGGGGGAGGGCAAGAAAGGGGGGGGAAGTGAGCGAACGAATTACCTGACTGGGTTTAAACCACGATACTAGTTTGGTTCTTTTGGATTACTAATTCAGAACTATATGGATGTCAACATTGAGAAGACAAGTTATGGTTGAGCCAGTATCATGAACTCTACTTAGAGTCAAAATTTCCTTCTTATCCAAGTGTGCTTGTTTTGAGTTGTGCCTCATCCCTGAACTTGGACATCTCTTAACACTTAAATGATGCATATTTTGCTCAGATAATATGAGGTGCAGGAGCCATTTTCTGGCATTTTTCCCCTGTGAGTGAAAAGAAGCAATCTGATATACAGAATACTCAGCCAAGGCTTTTAACAGGAAGGCTGAGCAAAAAGCCTATGTCACAGCATAAAGACCACCTAAGATTTAGTAGACTAATAGTTTGGATAAGGGATAGCACTTGGCTCTTACTGAGTTGAATTATGACTCCAATTTATAAATAGAGAGAGTGTGAGAGATGCAGTGTTTTTTTATTCCTCTTAGGTGTGCTGGCACTATTCAGATAACATGAAATAGAGATTTCATGTCAAATATAGGTTTGGATTTGACCTGTTCTTAGGGCGATGATATGATCACTCTAGTATGTTTCTTCTATCATAGAAAGGCAAAGTGATTATGCAAAATTCTTTTAGCAAAGTGCTTATGAAAAATTCTTTTCTGTATACATATATATAGAACTAATGAACCGTAGCATTTCAAAGCACTTGGAAAAGCAAATACTTGCACTCGGGTAATCCTCAAAACAGTAAATCTACATTTAATAGCAAATGGGGTTATTATATCGGGGCAGCCTATTCACTTTTTTTTTTCCCCCAGAATTATCCTGAATGTGAAGAAATCTAGTTGAGTGTTTTATCCCCAGCTCTGTGTACACATTTGTAAACTATAACAGTGTACCAACATAGCATTTTTGATGACTTGCAGAAGACATTTTGTTTCTTACTGGTTTTGCTTACCTGAGTTTCACATCTGATTTACATTAGTGTGTAAAAGACTACTAACAGTCCTCTGGGAATTATCAAAATAATTTTCTGTATTCTGTGAGATGTAAGTTAAATAGAAATGTAATATTGGATTAAATAAAGCACCAAGCTTCTGGAGTGTGTTTATTTTTCCAGAGCTCTGTTTAGATTTTCAGATCTATGGTTTTGCCATGACAAATCTTAAAATCTGAAAATGATCTGCAAAAACAGAACCCCTACTCCACACTGTGATTTAAAATGATTACGAGCACACTGCATGATTCTAATCCACTGCAATTATATAATTTCATGCACCAAGATGGATCTTTTGATCTATTACATTTTGACACAGGAGGCTGTCCTGTAAGCCACAAAACATTCATTACTGATGTATCAGATAGATTTCATGTTAGACCAAAACATAATCAAAATTTCCTAAGACAAATAAAATCACATACAGAAATTTCTTTCTGTATTAATACCCACTCACAGTATATCATAAAAAATTATCCCACTGTATACAACTCAAAATATTGCATCTGGACATGGGCTAGCTCTTGGCCAGTACCAGATAGAAAGAATATGCATATTCTGCTCATGTTTATTTACTTTCCAATTATGCAACAGCCTTAGTAGGAAATAATTCTCATATTTCTAAAACATTATGATACAAAATCATATATCTTTGTAATGATCTCTTAAAAATGAAGATTGCAGAAGTTTTGCATTGAATTCTGTTCTTTCTCAAACTGAGACATTGCTGAGACAAATAGGTTTGTGTCCCACAGATTTTTATAGGCATTGTGACATAACAGATAATTATGGTTAGAGTGATTTATAAACTGACTGTAATGGTAGAACTTGGTTTTGGACCTAGTGATTTATTTGAAATTTACTCTTTGTTATATATATATATAAGTAGGATTACTGCAGTCCTTTAAATGTAATTCTGAATGGAGTGGAAACTTGTAGCACATGATGACTTTGCCATCTTGTACCAGCAGAATTTCTAGGACCTCAACATGTATAATGCAAATAGTGTATTGTAAATTAGGTGAGCTCATAAGTATGGGGATTTTTCAGAAGAATAACATTTTTGGAGCCCATGAATAGTATTAATAATGTAAAGAATTAATGCAAATTGAGAATTCTGATTTGAAGCCTTTATGGAGTGTTTAATCAATTAAAATACACATGGGACATTTAGTCTTCTTAAGATACAGCAAACATTATGAAAAGCAAACCGACGTCACCTCTGTGTAGCTCACGCACAATTTTTAAAGACGTTAGGCATACCTGGGTTGTGACAGTTTGTGGAAACTCTTTACACATGTTTCATACACACTGGTTCAAAGTTGGTATTGTGTATGTATATTGCTAGAAGGCAAACACCACTCTGCTATCTCTTTTGCAAAAACATTTTTGGACTAAAACTCCCCAGAAACTTGGAGCACTGGAGATTTAGAGCCAGTATAAAACTACTATAAAAAAAAAACCAGTATAAAAGGGTTATCAGTTTAAGGGCTTCACCAGTGAAATGTGATCATTCTGGCTAACATCCTAGCTCCCATCAAAAGATACTGGATCCTTAAAAAATGGTCACCTTAGCAAACAGCTTGCCCAGAAGATAGCTGTTCTGAGTTCACTCTGATTAAGTCACCTAATCTGTATCAATTATGGAATAGCAGAGATTCTTAAGAACATTTTTTGGCAATTCAGCCCCAACAAAAGCTGTTGAGTGTCTGCGTGGATTCATATAAAAGGTTCATTTAGACCGATATCCTGTTTCTGACAGCAGGCAGTGATACTTCCCCAAATTGTTCTCCTGACCTTCAGCCTGTTCTACCCCTGCGACTTACCAGGCTGGAGTTCATTTTTGTTTTCCATATCCCTCAACAGATTTTTCTACTGCCAGCCAATAATTCTGAGAGATAATGTCAATTTTTGTCACCTACAATATCCTCAAGGAAAGTGTTTCACAGCTCATCATGCAAAAGGAAGCTCTTCACTATGGTTTTTGATGTGAGTCATATTTGTTGCTCCTGCTTCTTATACTGGAAAACTGAGTGAAATTTTTACTGTTCACTTTTTCTATGTCACACATTATTTTCTAGCCAGATCATTCTCCTTTGTGGTATCTCTTTCTCCTGAAGAGGATTTTTGTACAGAATCCCTTCAAAATTCTTAATTATTCATATCATGTTTTTCCTTTCAAATTCTACTTACCCTGTTTTATTGAAAGACCTAAATCCCACACAGTATCTTAGAAGGTGGCACACCATGGATTTACAGCATAACATAATGATGCTTTCTATTTTCTTCTAACTTTCTTAGTAAATCCTAACATTTAACTTCCTGTTTTGATAACTACTGAATGATCTTTTTCAATCCAACTGTCTACTGTAGCCCCGCAATCTCACCATATTAGAGCACAGCACTCCATAAAGAAAATTCGAGTTGTTTTTACCAATGTGCCTCAGTTTTCATTTATCTACATGGAATTTCACCTACTGTTTTATTGCCCAGTTACTCAATATCAAGTTCTTCTCCACAATCAGTCCCCATCTTTATCTTCAATAACGTACTACCATCAGCAAAAATTTCTTACTTGACTATTCATCTCTGCTACTCCATCATGAAAATGTTACACACAAGTATCTAGGAAATTTATTTAGGAAATCTAACTATTTAGGAAGACTAATCATGAGAATAGTTTACTTTTTTTGCATGATTTTCTAAGAATTCATAGTCAGGACATGTTTTTGTAGGCAGAAGTACTGTGCTTTAGAAGACCTGTTCATACTGTTGAGGAAAAAAAAAAATAGACATGGGCATGCACCCAAGTTTTCTGCCAGGTCTCAAAATAGAAGTAGCAGCTTTCAAATCAAAATACATATTAAAAGCAATTAGTTAAAACTTACTTAATTATATACCAGTTAAACTGTCTCTGGAAAAAAGTAGGTCTTGTTACCCAGTGAGCAGGGGGAATGTTGGGAGGGTGAAAGGAGCTGAAGGGAGAGGAAAACAGAGTGTGAAAACAAGAACAAGAGAAGCTGAGAGACTAAAGGGATCACTAAAGGGAAAGACACACGTAGTGTATAGTCTGTGGAATATGGAGAGGTCAGTGCTGTGGTGAGCATAATAATATGTTATAAAAGAGGGTTCTGAGGTTTGTCTTGTTATGTTTCCTTTGTGGAGGTGAAAACATCTCCACAAAGATGGAGGTGGAGTGACTGTTTTCTGGAAAATACCTTTCTTTGACAGCTGAATACATAGCCTGGATATATTGCTTCATGCGGGTGCATAATAGTTGTTACATATATGCCTCACTTTTGCTGCTTATGTGCAGTCTATATTCAGTGTATTTAGGATTATGAAGAATATATTTCCGTTGATTGATTTCATGAGGCTAAGAAGCTGCTTAAAGGCTCAGGAATATAGCTGTGGAAAGATTTCTTTCCAGGATTTTCTTTCAATAGAGGCTCTGTTTAATGACTTTCTACGCAAGTTTCAGGATGGAATGATATGGGCTAAGTGGGATTTTTTTTTCTTTCTGCATAGCTATATAATCCTTCATGTGTTGTTCTGGGGACTTCTAGAAATATGATCTCTTATTCTAGGTATCTTTTTTGGATAAAAGTCCTCTTATTTACTAAGATGACTATCGCGAGCCATTTGCAACAGTATATGAGAATTCATCTCGATCTTTCTGCTTTTGTTGTATGTTTCAGATAGCAGCTGGTTTATATAGATAGGTGTTCTGGCATACAGGCTTTCTGTGTATCATAGTTTGAAGGCTGACACAGTTATGCTGACTACTGCTACATTTCTGAATACAACAGTAGTAATCCATAGGAAAATAGTCCCTATTCTATCCCAAACAGAATGACAGAAAATGGATGCTGGAGTTACCAGCTCAGCAACTATTTTCTGAGAGGACTTTTTGTGCTGATGCATTGATGGAAAAAAAAGTCCTCATATAAAGCAAATTCATAGCCTGAAAACTCAGTTATTATCTGTGTAACTAATATATTTTTATCTGCTTCACAATTTAACTGGGCCATTAACCAGTCATTAAAAGGCAACTGCATCATAAGTCTGTAATTGTAAATACAAGCAGATGTTTTTATACTCTGAATTTCATGGTGTTGCAGTTTGACTTTTCAAGTTCATTTGGCATGATTCTAGTTTGTTTCTAACTTATTCTTCCCCCTTGCCCTTCTTTCCTTCATTTGTCTGCACTTTTTTGCTATCTCAGTAAAGAACAGAGCAGTTATAATCGTATTATACAAGAATGTGAGTAAGCTTTTTTCATCAGACATCACTCTGTTGATTAACTTCTTACAGCAGTTCTAATTTAAACCAATAGTATATGTTGGATCGATGACAAATTATGAGGTGTCCAACAAGTAAGGTAAAGAAAACAAACATGTACTGCAAAGCAGTTTTAAAATGCATGTGATGGATTAAATGTATTGTGACATTCAGGCAAAGTATGATAGTTTCTCTGATGTTTTGAAAGACTGCTGTAAGTTAAATGATGGAAGACATTCAGATGAATATTGAAAACAGTCAAAACTAAGAAAAGTATTCAACTAATAAAATTAGAAATTCACAAAGTCGAAGAAGAAAACTTGAAGAATGAGAGTATGTAGATAACCTGCTCATCCCCACGCTACCATTCACAAAAAAAAAACCAAACCCAACCCAACCAACAAAACAAAACAGACAAGCAAGCAACCAGGGAACCATGAGTCATCCCCCCATCTCTCAGGAGAAGGAGCAATTAGAAAGTCTGCAACCTGAATGAGAAGAAAAGACAGTGGAAATTTGTTGTAAGATTGTTAGTAATCCCCAACTCTGGAAGACAATATGAAACTAAAGACATATTTTCCCAGTGCAACCAAGGAATCAGTGACCTGCTGCAGTACAAGCCTTTGATGAAAGTAAACCTGGTAGCTATACTGTACAAATCATTGCTGGATTCTGTGTATTATTCAAGTACACAATTGCCAGGCGGAGAGGGCAAGGCTCTTGCTTGATGCATAGCTGTGGTCTAGTCTATTCCTGCTCCCTCTAGTACTCTGAATATCTAAAAGAAGATGTGGATAGGAAGAATTTCAAACATACTTCTAAGCACTGACCTCTAAAGCTAGCTGACTGCATGGAAAAGGTCCTCATAAAGGGAAAGTGACAGATATACAGACTCTAAATTCCTGGTCTGATTGGCCCTCTGAGGCAGAAAGCCCAGACTGGTGTTTGAAGACAAGACTCATATCTTGTACAAAACCATGCTGTCATATAAGCCCAGGCAAAAAGTGATTTCACCTCTTTTACCCAACCTAAACGGCAACTCACTGTACAACTTTCTGTCCCTTATAGTATTATTCACTGCCACCATTGTCAAGCAAGTCTTATTGAAATTACATGGAAAGAAATGACAGCCTACCATAAAAAATATTATAAAAAGATAGAGATAAAAATATAAAGGGCCTTTGAAGATAAAAGAGCCTACTAAGATTTCAGAAAAAGACTGACCATGTAGTCACTCTGAAGGAAAATGATATCTAGGGAAGGCATAAATATTACAAGAAGCAGTAAAAAATCTATAGCCAGTATTTTATAGACATCATAGACATCAGCTAAGCTTAAAATGTAAGGATCAATCAGCATTTCCACCCTTTAGCTACAAACATTTCACTACTTGCTACTGATGTTTGATCTAAACTTTTCTGTAGATCCGCAATGTCTATGGCAGTCAATTAAATGTGAACACTCTGGCCAACAACTGTACTAATGAAATCCAGTCTGTGAAACAAGCTGACCACTTTTAAACCCTGCTAGGAATAGCCAGTTACCCATTTTAATTCTTGAATCATATATGGAAATTATTCAGGAATGTGCTATTTGGCCCAGACCAAATCTATACCAGACACCATTCTAGAAAGGTAACTCTAAAGAAATTTGATTCCAACACCTAAGAAAATTTATTGGGACAGTATAATATAATAATATAGGCATGGCATACAAACTAAGGAGAGAGACCAGCAGAAGGGAAGTAGTACTTCCAGGCTGCAATAGGCTGCCTGCATATGTAGGAGATAGTAAAAAGAGGGAAAAGAATAACTAAAGAAACCTGAGAGGGAAAGTAGATAACAAGCCTAACATCTTTATAATCTGTATTATTCATATGTCCTTTCTAAGCCAAAGAAAGAAATGCAGTTCTTGCAAGAACAGGCTACCTTACATTTAGTGTCTCCACTGAGAGCCAGAAGGTACATGCAAATTGCCATTTTATGAATAGACTGTCCTAAACCCCAACCAAAACGGTGAAGAAAGATCTACGGATAGTGTAAATCTGAAAGAACTAAACAGTACATACAACACAATGTTTTTACTTTATAGGTTCTTCTGTCAGGCTACATTACAGATGTCCTCACTTTGGTGAGAAGTGGTGCATTAATGCTTTAAGTTAAGCATACGATTGGTATGTATATGATAGCTTCATATGATAGGTTCAGGCAGACAGATCCTTTTTGAAAAGAAAGATAGTGAAGGGGTAACAAAACTATGGATGAATGAGTAGGAGAAAGCAGGACAATCAATGACAAGATAATTTAGTGAGGGCATATCTCTGAATGATAGACAATGGGAAACTAATTCCTTATACAGCACAAGGCTGTGTTGAAATCAAGAAGAAAAGTCACAAGGTGACTCTTCCTATTTTTCTTCCCCTAGACTCTTGCAGCACTTATCTATTGGGATAACATAACAGACTTAATTCCCCTAAAAGAAAAATCATAATGGTCATTATTTGTGATCACTGTTGAAGTATCATTTGTTTCTATCTGCATAGAGCTGGATTTGCTTTGGTCTACTGCATAAGATCCTAATTCTAAAATGTTGTAAAAAATATGGGTACTTTTAAACAAGTCAATGACTGTCTTGCAGAGCAGATTCTCTGCTAATGACTTCCAAGATACAGTATGCAACACGGTTTACCCTTTCTGCTAATAACAGAAAAGTGACATTTGCTGCCAGAAATTAGGTTGTTCTAATAAGCTTTGAGAAATCATATTCATTTATTAACTTTAATAGATGATCACATACAGAAATGTTTGAAGGTTTTTAGTTAGGTGCTTTAGTTCAGATCCATTACTCAAGTGGCAGAGTTAGAAAGACTACCAATCTCATGAAAGAGAGACTGGTGCAAAGGCATAAATAAGGAGAGAAAGGATTACCCATGTTGGTGGGAAATAAGTTACAGAGAAGACTGGGACTAGCCAGAATAAAAGACTGAAATAGAGAATGAGAGTCTGGTAAAGAGGCTGGGAAGGAGGTTAAGCAGGTCGTGACAAACAGCAGTGAGTGCAGGTGGGACCTGAACTGGGCAAACTAAGAAACAAATGCAATATTCCTGCCTGTGTTCTCTTAGTTCAGCTGGCTGATCAATGGAAAATAAATCTTCCAGAATAGAGTATTCTAAAGGCAGATAGCACTTTTCATCTTCATCAAATTATTTGTACTTAACTTGAGAACTGAGTACTTTAAATCTTTTAAGAACACAAAAGGAAACACTTTAACTGGTGGCTCAGAATGCTTAAAAACTACATATATATTATAAAAGGGGAAAAAAACCCAAACAAACCCACAAGCTTGTGCCTTGATTTTCCTGTGACAGGTTAATCCAAACATTAATTCATTGTCCATACAGTATGAATATAATCATTTAACATTAGCACCAGCCCCTGAATCTCTTAGCATAATCATAATGTGTCCTTAGGGGTTATTAAACTTGCTGAAAGTTTATCAGTGTTTAGCCCTTTTTTCTTTTAATGCAAATGTATTAAATGATGAGCACAGGAAAAATTAATCAGGACATGAACTTAGCAGCAATTAATTTAGCTAAGCAAATTAAAAAGAAAAAATCAGAGACATTTTATAGCCGTTAGTAGTAGGCAACTTTATTAACACCACATTTGAAAAACTAAGGTAATTCAAGCTGTCCTGTGTTTCAGGATCATCAGAGAAACCACCCAATGAAATCTGCCAGAAAATCTGTTGAAATGTGTTTGGGGAATACACCCAGGGAACCAAGCTTCATAAAGGCTGGGGTAGAAGGGAGAGGAAACAAGATTCTGATATACAAATTCAATATGGATTTTTCTTGATGTCTGTAGTATTCTTCAGCATATAGAAATTCCTAGTGAAGGGTTAAGATCATGTTCTGCTTTATAAGATTTTGCAGCTATTTCAGTCTAAAGGCCTAAAGCCGCTCTTCTGTATTATACTTTGAAGAAGGGAGAAGTGTAGAAAGTACCGTAAAACAGCTGCTGGTTATATCTTAAACTCTTCCTCCCTTACCTAAAGGAAGGTTCATAAAGACTGCTAACAGTTCCTGGGGCTTAAGGCCATTCTCAGCTGCAACCAGTCAATAGGGGTTGAGTCATTCACAGAATCATAAAATCATAGGATGAGCTAGGCTGGAAAAAACTTTAAGATCACCAAGTTCAACCATTATATATATATAGGTGTGTGTGTGCATGTGTGTATTTATATACATATTCACTTTGTCTGATCCATTTCACGCTAAAGCTGGTGGAAATTGCCCCTTAGCTATAACAGGGAATAAGACTGGGACAAAAATCTTACATTGCTAATAATTTCCTAATTACTATTTCCTGTATGCAGCTACTACCAACACAGAGATATTTTTTTTAAAGACATAAAAGCATTAGACATGTTTTCCAGAATGGCCAGAAATAATTTTATGGCAAAAAATGCATTCAATAATATTCTCTATAATTTGGGAAGTTAATAAGCACTTGTTCTAAAATTGCTGGTAATTTATTTTGGAAGGCAGCATGAATCTGATTTCATTTATGTTAATCTTCTACAGAGAAATGATAAAAATCTGCATCCTGGCATAAATGCTTGTTGAATAGCTAGACTAACATTTATTCACATAGCAACTTCATTTACAAGCAATTAACTTGAAAAAAAAAAAAAGAGAAATGTAAACCACTGGATGACTGGGTATCCGTAAGTATTACGGTAATTCAGAACACTAACACAAACATAATATTTAATAGGACACTTACTTTCAATGTATATAGTTAATTAATATATTTATTATTAATACCTGTTCTGGAGAAAATCGTGTACCCAGGCGCGTTCTGCTTCAGGTTGAAATCCTGTACATAGAAGTTTAAAATCAATGTGTCATACACAATATATATCCATGTATTTCAATATTGGCTTTTAGTCTGTGTTCACTTCCCCTGCCTCATTAAACATAATAGGAATGGATAGTCAAATGTAATTGGAACATTTTATTCAAAATGATGCAATATTGCGTGCCACATAATGTTGAATTTCAAATTTATAAGAGTGCACTTGTTGCCTCTGGATTATGACCTTATTGAGTTAAAATGCATGGGCTCAATGTTATGAATTTAAGAATAATGTGTCCCTGATTCTCCATTTGTTTACTCCACATATAAACCTGATTTGAAAGGATTTAATGTGTTCACACATCCTAAAGTGTCAATCTAACTAAGAATTTTACTATGTATCTGAAACACTTTTGACCACAGAACCAAATGGGCAAAAATTGACATTAATGGTCTCAGATGGCCTATAAATACATACACATAAATTTTATCCAGTGCATAGCTGGTTGTATAGAGCTTCCCTATGACTACTAATTGGATCTTTTGGTTTACTGAAAGACTATATTGATGAGCATGAGCATTTGCTGACTATCTGACATTCTACAATCTTGCATTTTTTTCTTTGATGGTTAGCCATTAGCTGTATTCTTACACTAGAATGGAAGTTTTTTGGGGGACTGACATTAGTTAGCACATCAATTTGCAATTATTTATGTGGTAATTGCTGAAAGAAATGTTCCGCATTTACTGATGCCAAGAAGCTGGTGAAAACATGTTTGTGCCTGCCAGTCTGGTTCTCATGAAAAACTTTTCCTGGATTCATCTGTCTCAAGAGGGTCTTTGAATGCCTAGGTGAGTCAAGCACTGATAGGTGATGGGGTTACTAGGTTCAAGCAAGTCCTGGCAAACTACACTGTCAGTCCATTTCTGTATGAAATGCTCAAGATGAGGACTTTCTGGTGATCTTGAGCTACATCATCTCTTTATTTTTTTTTTGCCTGGGCCAGCAACCATGTGGGAGTATCGCTTATGACCTTATTGACAATACTTAGGAAAGATTTCTCGTGGTGTTTTTAGTGTTCTCATTCCTCCTATCATTATCTACATGATAGAAACATATATCAGCAAAAGTGTATTTAGAAGAAAAAATCTCAATACATATTTTAAATCTCATTACTTATTTGAGCTTTAGACTCAAAATCTTAATGCTTGGATGATGTAGCTCACTTGGGAGTTCATCTAAAGTTGTCATTATTGTCTAGATATCCAAAGACATTTCACAAGAGTAACAGCTTGCTTTGTTCTTGTTTTCTAATTACAGGAGAAAGTTACTTTTTATAAATGCTTTGCAGTAGATCAGGTGAGAGTTGCTCTCAACATCAGTTAAGTTGTCACCCCTCTTTTCTTTCAGGGGTGACATTTTCCTTTGCACACAAGCCACAGAAGTCTTTTGAGAGCTGAGAGGGCAATACCACGAGTACCAAGGTTTATTTGCTTGTTAAGTGACTGCGTTAGCTTTACTGAAAGAACTGACTCAAAACCAAGTAACACAGGAATGCTGTGTCTTGGCTAACTTTTCAGCTGGGCTAGATATGAAAGAATAATGTCTATGCTGTCATCTCAAACCACAGATAAAAAGTCTATCAAAAATGAAAGCAGGGCTGCAAGCCTGAAACTAGCAGCTTTGTGATACAGTGTTTACAATTCACAGTATGTCTCTTGCATAGCAATTTCTATGGTGTGCGTCTGAGCTCAGCATTCTGTGCAAAATCCCTGCGGGACAGATTTATGTTGATCTTCCCTCAGCTTTGTATTTTAGACTGAACACTCAAACCTAGTTTTGCTCACTGATTTTGATAAAATAACAACTGCTTGTATTCTCTAAGAATTAATTATTTTGAAATGTGAAAGTTAATTTTAGTGTAATGAAAATAAGCAATAGGAGATTGCATAGTTTAAGAAATGTTTTTTGTTCAAGAATTTCACATCAAACACAAATGTGCAGGTAGATTCAACTTGAGTATTTATTTCCAGAGCTATATGAAACAGCTTATTCTTTAAACATTTTTCAAATTTGTTATTAAAGACAGGTACTTTTACAATAACAGCTTGCTTACACAATGCACTGATTACTATGTTGTACTGCTGAATTCAGCAAAGCATACATACGTTAACCAAAGTTTATTGAAAGCTTAACTGAGAACAATTAACTGCCAGTTTGTTGTTGATCAAGCTGAAATTAAGAGCAGAGCTCATTTAAATAGAAAGGATTCAATACTCAGAGCCCTGTAAAAGCTGCTACGTAGTCTACTTATTTTTAAGTTTAGGAAAAGATTGATATCTTTTTGTTATCATTATTTTCTGTTATCATGGGGAAGACACTAAATACTCTACTTCTAGACACAATAGTCTTGGAATACTTTTTCAGATAAAAAGGAATAGATTTTAATGTAATACATGTGGAACTAATTTATATGGAGAGAGGCACTTAAAGCATAAATAGGTAAGAAATTACAAATAATACAGTAGGACAGCTGACAGGTGGAACTGCTTCTGGTGCACAGGCTGTTCTGGGTTTTTCCAGCACAAAATTAGCTCTAATCACACTATTACAGAAAGCTGTATTTGTGTCACAGATGGCCTTTAGCATTCATTTTCTGTAATACCAGAAGTTCCTCTAAAAATATTTTTTTTATTTTTTTTTATTTTTTCCCAGCACCATCACTCCTTTGTGAAGGCCTTAGAGCTACTCAGAATTTAGTCAGAATGGTTGTCAAATATTTCTGAAGTGAACAGGACTTCTGGTGGTGATGCTCTGCACCAAGCAGAGTGAAATGCAAGAGTGTAACTGTGTGGCCTAGTCTAGTTAATATTCCCTGTGCAAAAAACCTTTCAAGTTTAGAAAATGAATTTTTTGCTATCTACTACCTTGTTCAAAACTTGGAATTTTTTTAAGAATGATGGAAATCAGGTAAAATCTCTCAAGGGCCAGAGTGAGTAAAGCCTCAAGTTTATGTTCATAGACGGACCTAGCCTGGAAAACAAGCCAGAAACCTAGTATGATATCCTAGGGAATGACATATTTTTATAGAAACAAATTTCCACAATACTGAACTATAGTGCTAACCAACTCAATTGAGTTTTGCTATTATTTTTCTTTAAAAAGAAGTAGAAAAATTTTAGGTAAAGTACAGCCTCTTCATTTGACGTTCCATTTTGTTCCTCAGGCACACTGTGTAAATGCTGTCTTCCCTCCTTTAAATGCGCATTGTACATATCTATTGCTGGTAATGTCTGCCAAAAAAATTGGAGCCTCAAATACTCAAATACTGTCATCTTTTTTGATTTTAGCTGAGATGGATATCACTGATTTTCTGCTGCCCTCCTGTTTCTGGGATTCTGAGTACTGCCCTAAGCTGAAACAGAATCCAGTAATATGTTAGCTGCTACTGAATTTGGGGGAATTGGCTTTATTTCTTCTTTTTGAGAGTTGTTAGCAATGCTGCTGGTGCTTGAGGGCCATTTTCCTTCAGGATAATAGTCCAATCACTTTGTTTTCTTTTAACTGTTCTTTTCTCAGCTATTTTGGTGGCATTGCTTTTCTCCTGTTGCCTCTGAGGTACTTCAAAATGCTGTCCTTCACTCTGTTTCTCCCATGAAGTATATTATTTCTGGCAGTTCTTCCATACACATCTGCTCTGTGCTGATTTATGGATTTTCTAATCTCATGCTGGTGGTAGTATCTCCGATATCTTACCCAGAATGATTCATCGTCTCTTTTAACTCAGTATGGTCAAAAGTTAACACCTTGAATTTCTTTTGAAGCTTCTCTTCCCCTCCATCCCCATTCCAGTGACAATTTTGAACAACAAAACTTGGAGGCTTTGTTTTGCTCATTTACATCAGATAACCATGATATGTTCCTGCATTGCTGTTTTTTCATCTTTAACATTCCCCCAGTTCACCTCATTTTCATTACCTTATTCCAGACCTCCCATTTAGACTCTCGCAATACCCTTCAATGACTATTGTCGCCTTTCCACTTCCTGTTTTTCCAAATGCACACATCACCCAGCACTTTATAAAATTTGGTCTCTGAGGTCATGTAGAACTGATTAATTTCCTTCATTTGCTCTTCATATCTGTATTTGCATCTTCTTGATCCCAAAGTCCTGTGTGACTACTCCGCACTGCAGAGGTGTTTGATGCTTTCTTCTGCACTCTTATGCTCAATGCAGCATCTTTTAGTTTATTTGAAAAAGTAAGACCCCACTGAAGTAAACGTGGAGTACACTACACGCCAGGCTTGAGCAGGCTTGTCTACAAGATGTGTTGCTGAGCGATGGCTCTTTGGTGACTTAACTGAAATGCAGGTGGTGGCTAGTTCTCAGTTGACAGATGTCTATATTATACAGTCAATGTTCTAACTGGCATTGATGTCTATTTGACAGTTTCAGCAGAGGTCAGGCATTGAAACAGTTAGGAGACTAAATGACTCTGTCACTCCAAGACTTGGTCATTTCATATCAGGCCTGAGGTTGCTGATGCCAGACTGCTTGCTTTGTTTTCTTTGTGTGAGTGCATGCTGAGAGCCTACCTCTCTGTGCCTGTCAATCTAACATGGTTCAGAAACGCTGTGTTAACTTTAGAAGAGATCATATGCCTAGAAAAAGTTACTGCACTGTCCTGGGTTCAGCAGTAGCAGTCATGTTTTTTCCTTTGTGTTAACTGGTGCAGTGCTGTGTTTTGACTTCTAGTTTTGAGAACAGCGTTGGTGAAGCCGATGTTGTCGGTTGTTGCTAAGTGATGTTTACCCTGACCAAGGACTCTGTGAGGCTCATGCTCTGCCAGGGAAGAGGGGAAGCTGTGAGGAAGCAGAGACGGGGCGCCTGACCCGGGCTAGCCGGGGAGGTATTCCATACCACAGCACGTCATGCCCGGGGTGGGGGGTAACTGGGAGTTACCCGGAAGGACAGGAGCTTCCGGGTGGAACTCGTTTTCTTGGCCGGTGGTATCGTATTCTCTTCCCTTGTTATTTACCCTTATCATTGTTTTAGCTGATAGTAGCGGTGGTGATTTGTTGCTGGACTGTTCTTGTCTCAACCTGTAGGAGTTGCACTCTCTCGATCCTCCTCCCCGTTCCTCCGGGAGCGGGGAAGGGGAGAGCCCCGGTGCAGGGAGGGGGGGGGGGACGAACACGGACCTTGATTGTTGTCAGCTCGGCACCACTCACTGGGAGTGAGTGAACAAGTTACCTGACTGGGTTTAAACCACGACATGCACAAATACTGAAGGCCATAATTTTCTGTCAAAAAATTTCTGCTTAAGCCACCAGTCCTTGTCAGTAACATATCTTAACTTTATTTGTTTTAACCTTTATTGTTTGTTCATGCTGCCTACATCCACCCTTTAAAACATGCCGGGTCTATATATCGTGAAGAATGCTTTTGGAGGCTGTACTTCAGAGACAGAAATAAAATACATTTTTGCTGCTTTTTAAACAGTTACAACTCATTTTGGTGACTCAGAATTAAATCTTACAAGCAGCTGTGAAAATTTACCGATCCAAGGTTCTCCATATGTGCAGTGAGCTCACTGCAGGATAAGGATCCTTAAAACACTGCAAAATTATTTGACTGTTTAAGGCATAAAGGTTTTAATGACTATTTCTTGTTTTGCCTCAGCATTTCGACTCGTGTCATCATTCCTGAATAGTAGATTAGAGAAATATGTATGTTTGTATTTCAATGATCTTACACACCCTACTGACAGACACTTCCCAAGGACTTTCCTCAGATTGGAATAACAATGCACTAAACACTTTCACCAAGAGGACAAACAGTTGACAGGTGTCAAGGATAGAGGGAGGCTGATGAGGCATCTACAAATTGAATCATGTACAAGCAAGAAAACATGACTAGTTATATTACAGAAGAAAAATGTGAAGTTTGATGAGGTGTAACTCGTCTGTGCCTCATACTCCTGGGAAGCAGCAGCAACAAAAATAGATGCAGTTTCATCTCAGTGAGCAGAAAAATGGCAATACATTTACAACATTAAACAAGGCAAAATTAATAAAGAAATTAAAAGAAGGCCTGTTAGAGCTGAAGTTGGGAACAAACACCACAATGAAGATTTATAGTCCAGAAAAGTGATATGAACTGTACATAATTAATATTTCTGTTAGCATTTCATACCTCTTGTCTTAATTTGCAAAGTGATTTCTAGCAAATAACTGAATGGCTGCAATTAAACATGATTTCCGAGAAAGACAAGTGGAATTTGAACACTTCTGAATCTGTTCTTACTGTGCATGTGTGCATTCTGTCCTTGTCAACTTTTAGCTTTTCAATTTATCAGTTCTAGAGCAGCAATCTCTGTCTTTTGGACTTTACAGCACACAACACGATAAGACCAGGTTCTGGCTGAGCCTGCTATTGCTAGGGCAACTGGAACAGTAGCACAGCACCAGTAACCAAGTGCAGATAAGACCCCGTGTACTCCTCTTTTCAGTTGGTTAGAGGCAGATATGCAGAATTTGATATTAGATTCTGACTTCTAACACAATTCTGAAATGAAAGTTGGAAAAATTAGTGTAAATTAATGTAACTTCTAGTGTCATTAGCTTTCACCCTTCATCTTCTGACTTAAAACCTAGGAGAAAATTGTGAACAGTAACAGGACAGTTCCTGAAGTCTCTGCTGTCAGACGTGAAGAGTTGCAGGACTCACGGTGAATGTCTTAAAGTCTATTTTCCTCACTGACACTTAATTTCTTGAAGATAAAGGCTGTGCACCCTCATTCTTTAACAAAGCTGCTCCATCCTTCTCCTGTGCATGTGTAAAAGGCAGTCTCTCAAAGGGATAATAAACACAGATCTATCTTCCTTGAAGAGCTAAGTCTGTGTGATGTCTCTTGGGTTTTCCATCCTTGCCCTCATTTTTCCTCGCTTGGACAGTTAGGTACAAATTCATTTGCTGATGCATTGCAAGCTTTTTGATATTTTCATTAACAGTAAAGATCTGAATCATTATAAAATGGCAAAGAAGAAATATATACATGGTTACAAAAAATATACCCTATTGAGGTCTTGAAGAATGAGCATGAGTTGAGTTCTAGAAGTAACTTTTTCTTGTTGGGAACCAATAGCATCTTGACTTCAGTGTTCATCTGACAGCATCTATTACTTTATGTGAGGTGTGAGCCAAACAGTTTACACATTTTTTATCACATGCATACTGAATTATGTCAGACCAGAACACCCTTTAGAGACATGGATTTATTTACTTAAGGTCTATAGACTTTTTTTGTTAGTATCCACTGATGATCATCCCAGCACCGTCTAGCAATTACTTAACATTTGAGATGTCCTGGGGTAAAGGTTGGACTTGATGGTCTTAAAGACCTTTTCTAACTTAGCTGATTCTATGATTCTATGCATTCAACTATTGTCACCATTATTTCTGGTCTCCTTCACTTTTACATCTTTTTGTCACACTATCAGAGTACACAGGGCACTGAGAGCATGTTGAACAATATCAACAACACACCTCACAAGCATATGGTTGTATTTCTCTGCTACAGAATCTCCTTGAGCTGTGGGACATTATCTTTAGACATACAAAATGTCACTGCCAAGCTGATAGAATATTTTGCCCCATTTGAGATAGTGTCACTTAGCTCTTGCCAAGCTCAGAATAATTATCCTATTTTTTCCCTCCCCAATACTCTAATACAATTACAGTTGCATCTTCTGTCAATGTGCATTCCAAGAGGTGCAAAGGCAAATAGTTAACAAATATGAATAATAGAAGCTGTATAATTATGTAATGAAAGAAGAATCAAGGTGGTAAATTTGGAGATGCTCTTTGCTTCTTCTCAGCCTCTATTTTTATTTTTCAGTTTGTCTGTTGTTTTCCCCTGCCAAGTTACAGTCCATCTGGATGCACATCCTTATAAAACTGTGGAACTCAGCGTACACTGTTTTAATTGTTTAAGTACTTCAGACAGTTCTGGGCTGTGAACTCTAGCTAGACACCTCCTGTTTCCTGTCATCATAAATAAGGAAAACCCTCCAATAATTATCTGAAGATTATGTATGTTTTTAAATTCTACTTTCAGTCTTAGTGAATAAAGACCCTGTTTATTTTCAGCATGAGGCTGGAAAGAGGACTCATATCACTACAAAGTTAAAATGAAGACTGAAATTTTCTCTTTTGTCAGTCTTCAAAATAACAAACATGGGTGATATCACTGTGAACTGAGGGCACACTAAGAAAGAAGAGGGATGGAAGTAAGGCCGCTCACAAGCACTCTTCTAAAGCAGAACTGTTTTTACAGCCATTTTCACAAACACTCATGCAGAGACTGCAACTGCTCTGCATCAGGGTAAGGAAGTAAGAGAGACAGTGCAGGTTCTTCCTTGACCTTAATAAAGTAGTTGTTTTAATAAGATTTTAATAATATGATAACATAGAAAAGGGAACATAGATTGCAACTAGATATTACATCACTCTAGATGCTGGGAACCCCATTATTTATGCAGTACTGGATGCGTCCTGGATGGATTTTGCCACGGCATACTGCACGTCCTGTCTCGTCGAGAAGTTCGTCTGATGCTGAACCAATGTTGTGAGTTGGGAAACTGGGATAGAATTACCCCAGCACCTTACCCTTGAGGATATTTAGAGATGTTTAGAGAAATGGATGGTAGGACTGGGCAGAGGGCAACAAGATCTAATCAGTGTCTAGATTGAACCTACAATGTGAGTGGAAAAACACAAGGGAAATGCAAGCACGACTGGTAAGTTTGGAGACCTGTTTGCACTCAGATAAACTAGAAGCTCAATGTAAACTGAGGAAATAGATGACTTTTATTTCTTCCACAGAAGAAACAAAAAAAATGTTATTAGCATTTTGATTTATTTAAGGCAGGCATATGTTTGACATTTCTATCACTGTAATTGCGGCCTAATTTACAATACTACACAGATGTTTATCTGTGTATAAACATCCGTTTAAAGGGCAGAGACTGAAATTCTAGTTCCATGTGAAGGTACCTAAGAACAAGACGATAATAAAAATTAAAAAAGTCACTTTAAAGGAATTCCATTTTTACAGTATTTTTTCATTTGTGGGCTCAAATTTCATAAATATTTTCTTCTCAACCTGTTAGCAAACTGCTTCATAAATCACATACAGGCTTCTGGCCATAAGGTAGTAAGATAATCCATCTTGATACAGCATAACCATAGCAATGCAGACCGCATGCACTAGTTGCATATGCTCGATTTGTGTCCCTCTTTTTCTGTTACATTAATTTAACTGCTTAAAGAGACAGTGTGGTATAAAAACTTGGTTACTCTAGGAAAGTACAATCTACAACCCAGTTGGATCTTGGAGACACAGTATACTTTCTCCTGACTTTAGAGCAATTTCTAATTGATGATTATTTAGAAGTTTAAAGACCGCATTGGAAGACTTAACATCTAATAACTACTGGCCTCATGGTAAATTGGCCATTCCTACAGCACCTAGGAGGAATGGTTCTGCTGAGATACAAGCACTCATCCAGGTAGCTTGGCTCAGCCAGCACCTCTAAACTTTGGGTGGTCTAATTATTACATAAAATGGGCAACACAATGGCTTTCAGGTTCACTTCTCTTTTCCACCTTCTGCCTCTTTACTACTCATATTGCAGCTTACACTAAAATCGAATGTGCAAGTGTCATTTCTATCAGAATCCACTAAAACCCTTCAGGTGAGTTTTGCTCATTTGGTGCAGCACTGTGAAATTTGTACACAATTCTTGTTAAGGTGGAAAGTTAATAAACATTTATAGTTGTATTTATGGAAGCAACTAGAAAATCAAGCAATAGATCATGCCCCAACAAGATGCACTGAATTTTCTCAAACTATGTAACTGAAGCTACAAATATAAGGAAAATGCATGCATTTTCAGAAAGACAAACACATAAAAGTACAATAAAACTAGTAGTGGGTTTGGAGTTTCAGCCAAGACAAATAGCCTATCATATTGGATCTTTATGTCAGCAAACGTTTCATTGCTATTCTATGTTTTGTCCAATGGTGCTCTTCATCGTAATTTCAATATTGCAGTGTCTCTAGTGAAGTGGACACTAATGTTTTTGAGGGCAATAAACCCTTACTATAATGTGCTATTAGGGGACACTACTAGGCAAAGTTGAAAGGTTTACTGTTTTCATATTTGACATCCATCTTGAAAGTATGTTTAAATATTTCCTAATTCCAGTGGTGATCACACTGCTATGAAGCAAGGGCTTATTAAGCTTTACCAAATAAATAAAAATTAGTTTTAACCATTCTATGCATATTAAAGAATTTCTTACATGGCTGCAGCTTGCTAGAAAAATGACGAATTTTCAGAATGTGCTTCTGTTCATTTGTCTTGATTCCAGTAAGCATGTGAAAGTTGTAACTCAGCATACATTGTGCTAAATCAGCCAAACGTCTTACTTCCTGAGCTGACAAACCCAAGCTCCTTCAAATTATTAATCTTTTTCATTAGTGGATGGATGTCAGGTATAATGTAGAAAGAGGTGAGGCAAAGGTCAGTAAAAGAAGACAGGAAACTTGAATTAGTCATCTGAGACAACATAAGTTGTAGTTTCACAAACAAGAAGTTATTTTAATCTAAAAAAGTAATAATCCTCATGAAAGAAATGTAAATTTTCACTTGAAGAGAAATGACACATTAATGGTCCTCATATGTTTTATCTAATTGAGAGGACTAACCAAAGTAATTGGAATGTTGTAACTTAATGCCAAGTCATTATAAAAATTGTTGAGCTCAAGGACCTGAGCACTGGGTAAATGATAAAGTTTGATCTAACCTTTCTCTGTTATCTACTTATGATGAAGAGAGATTTTTCTCAGGTATTGCTCATGTGGCAGTGTTTTAGTTTCTGGAGCATTTTTTGTAAGGTTTTATTTTGCTGAAATGGTAATTGTTCCCTAGATATTTTGAATGCGGTTTATTTGAAAAACACTTACATGCTGTGGAAAACTGATATGCAGAACAAACATAAGAATCCTTGCAATGTGAGGAGCTTAGAGCACTGAAGGAGACCTGATCCAATGGCAGATCTGATAGCATTCATGGACAAGAGTACTGCTTGTGCAAACGACACACAGCCTACCACTGTGCATCAAGGCAATGATGCAAATGCATCTATCCAGTCACCCAAAGTGACATAAATTAGCACAACATGCAGGCTCTGAGAAGTTCATAAAGCTAGGTACAGTGTATTAAAGTGACTCATATCTAATATCACTCAGAGATATGAAACTGTCAAGGCAGAATTACAAATGGTAAGCTGAAAATTTATGACAATTAGGTGGGGGAAAAGTGTGTTTATTATATGATGGAAGGGAATACGAGGGAGAAAGACTTGATGCAAACAATTTCGGACCATGCAAGCCATGACTTGCACAGAAACCTGAAGACAACCAAGAATATATTGTATCACAGTCTTCAAATAAGGCCAGACTTGAGGGTATCTTATCAATGTGTATGAATATCTTAAGAGAAAATGTGAAGAGCATAAGGCCAAACCTTCTTCAATGGTATCCGGCAACAGGATAAGGGGCAATGGGCACAAACTAAAACACCAGAAGTTCCATCTGGATAGGAGGGAAAACCTCCTTTAGTATAAGAATGACAGAGCACTGGAGAAGGCTCCCGAGAGAGGTTGTGGAGTCTCCTCTTGAGATACTCAGAACCTCCCTGGACACAATTCCGTGCAACCTGCTCTATGTGAACCTGTTTTACCACAGAGATTGGACAAAATGATCTCCCAAGGTTCCTTCCACCCCAACCATTCCGTGATCCTGTGAAAGATACCTATGGCTTTGATCCCCGGCCCAATTTCCAGCAGAAGCTCTTTCTATGTAACACATTGGTCCTTCTACCATCTGATCTTTCCTAGGGGGTCCCTGTCACAAGTGTAGCTCCATTGGGATGTTTTGAAGAGTACCTGTATATTCAAATTCTTGAACAGATATTAAAGGAAGATTATAATGATTCTTCTATTGCTTTCTTTACCTGCTACCAATGCAGCAGTTAGCAGCATAACTTAGCTTCCAACAAGAAAGTTTCTAACAGATATGAACTGTTGATATAAATGCTTAATAACATCCCAATAAGCATGCTGCTGGAGAGGAAGAGAAAAGAAGCACATTTAGGTGCCAAATTACCTCAAAATTATCTGTGAGCAAAAGGTTTTTCAGTCTCACTACTGCTAATAGTCTATCCACTCCTGCTGCCTCATCTATAGTACAGGTGCTTGTTGGTCCATGCCTAGGATGGAGATAAGAGTATCTACAAAAGGCTCTTGAAATATCTTAGGACTATACCAAATTTATTTCATTGGGCAGCTATTGCTACCACAAATGTTATTGTAGTGGTTGGCTTTGCTCTTTCTATACAGAATTACAAACTCAAAACACAGAAAGTCTTCTATGAAAAAGACAGGGAGAGGCAAGAACCAGTGAAGATACTTGAATATCTCTAATTCATATCATGTTGCCTAACGAAGAATCATCAAGGCTGACATTCTGGTAAACAACAGCAAAAAATCTTGCTATACTAACATATAGCTTCTACATTGTGAACAAACGCAAATGTAATCAACAGAAGAAAATTATTCATACACAGAAAGCAGCAAATTGGGTATTACTTATTTGACAGATCTATATAAATTACCATCCTTCATGATCCCAGTAATTAAACTTCTTAGAAAGAAATATTTTGGCAGTATTAAAAATATATATATACATTCAGTGCTGTTTATCTTCAATAGTCAGAATTTGTCAAGGCAAAGCACTAAGACTCTAATACAAACGAGAAAACTGAGATCTGGTATTAGGAAATATGTTGTCTAATGCTGAACCAAAAAGTATTCTAATGCCTTTACCTTACATAATTTCTTTATTTGGAATTCTGGTTATATGCAGAGCCATATCTCCATGCTGGTATTCATGTTACGCCACAGTAACGAATCCCTTATGTCTTCTAGTAAATAGAAGCAGTGTTATCTGATTAAGCAATGTCACAGACTGAGCCATAGCTATGCAACCACTTGACATGGTACTGTCTCCACTGTTGCCAAAAGATGTTTCTCACCCTTTGTGATGGTCTTTCATTGAGCTGGTTTGTTCAGGCTCCTTAGCCCAATGCAAAGAGTTTCTGCAAGCAGGACAAAAATATGAAGCCTAGTATGCTAATTGTTACAAACACTGTAGTACCTTCTATTCAGAAACTCCTGTTGTCTGGAATTGGAGCTCAGTCCTCCAGAAGAACTGAGATTAGTCCACATACCGAATACTGCTCAACACTGCTTTGCTTTCAAGATTCCACTGCATTCTGTAATAACAAATTTCTACCAGCTTGCTAAATACACAAAACAAATCACTAGATTGTATTTCTTCTGTGGAGTCTGTTACACAACAGACCAACAATATCCTTTTGAGTCTGATGTAATAAGTTCAGCCCAGTTCCCATTCAACAGGTTTGATGTTGTGTAAGTGAGCCACATTTGTAAAATGTTAAAGCTCCTGTGGCATATAATGATCTAGAAATGGACTATGTCATCATTTGGTTCTTTTGTTTTTAAGTTATATGTAAGCATATTTGCTTATTTATTTATATAGTTTAGTTTACTATATTTAAGAAGTTGTCTATCTGTCCCAATTCAAGTAAAGAAAAAACACATATTTACTAAAGCAGAAATAGAATCAACATTAAGGAGTTGACTTTTTTTCTTTTTTTTTTTTTTTTTTTTTAATTGAACATCTGGTATATGGATTACATCCATTTCCACAGTTACATATTCAGAAAAAAATGTATTTCAGCTATCCTTGATCTGAGTTTCTCGTACTATTTTAACATGTGATGTTCTTCCAGACAAGTTTTTATCCATTATGCAGAATTTACTCCTTATTTGACTTCACTATTTTATTTGAACAACAAATAAAATAAGCAGCTCCTCTAAAAATACAGCAAGATGAAGAATAAACCAAACTTTTAATTAAAATCATATATTTTGGTAATAACTCTGTAAAACATTCAGGTAAATTGGAATGTGAAATTCTGCAAAAAATATTCTTAATATATTATGAGTCTGATGATATACTTCATGAAATTAGAGACACCTGGTTTTGTCATTACATTCCAGTTTATATATAACACAGTCACATGTGACATAAATGTATTGAACAGAACCATGGGAACAAAAATATGAGAAACAGAAGAGGTGTGCCAGTACCTCCTGTTCTCATTCTGTTGGCGAAGACTTTTTATTATTCTTCCAGCCTCTTTGTCAGCAGTTCCATAATTTAAAAAGATACTTTCGGGAGGTGTATATCCTTTTCCTGTTATCTTTCTTTTTTCAGCTTCTCATTCCTTTATTTATAACTTTCAAACTGGGGCCACCTCTACCAGTAATCTATCCTTTTCCCTCTTGCCTTTTGGTACTAATGTCAGCGATTACGACGTTCTTTGCTAGCCCCTAGCAAGTTATACATAAAGGCTCAGATGTTACCAGCCAAAACCAAGACTTCTTGTGCTCCACTGGATTGTGGTAGGGCAGTTTGGCACAAGTTGGTACAGCTTTCAAGGGCAACCTCATGGCCTATGAAAGTAGAGCCAGGCTAAGTTGTGCGACACAGAGGACTCCTTGGTAGTCCCTGTCATCCAGAGCAGGTATAACTGTTTGTCCCTCAGTTAATCAAAAAAGTTGAAGCAGTCACAAAACTTGTGATAGAATACCCAACATAAAGTGTGACCAACAGAGAGTATAAAAGTCAAACAACAACAAACAAAAAGCAATTTCTGTACTCTGTCTGTGTTGTGATTTAAGTATGTTGCTGTATCCCCCTGTAAAATCAAAATCCCATGTAGCACTAAAAGAGATTCAAATAAGCAAATCTGGTATTAAACTTTAAATCCTTCATGTGTGGAATAGCTAAAGCAAGTTGGTCAGAATACTGGGCTCATGCTGATAAAGGTTTATCAGGTCTGCATTCCAGACTTTGTTTCATTGCCAGTATCTGTGTCCTGTATTTGAGCTCTCTTTGCACATAGATTTCCATGTCTCTTGAATGTAGAAATTTCCATAGGTGAATGTACTTAACTTGTAGTAATGATTCACAGTAATTCCCCTTATCTTTGCAGTGGTTTCTCCAAAATCGTTACTCAACGAGCCAGGAAAATATACATATAGCAAAAATACTTTGATCTAACAGTCTTTTGACATACTTTGCATGTTAATAATGTGCAACTTGTTAATATATGTCTTTGAAAGACCTACGATTCTGAAATATAAACTCCAGCACAGAATGCTGGTCTTGAAATTGTGCAAATTAATCTGGTATCTATATTCTGAGAAGACTGATGAAAAAAATGGCAAGAGTTAGAAGAGATACACAAGCAGTATTTGTGGGCTAGAGGAAATGACTTACAATTGGCTTAGATCAGTCTCTTTAATCTTTTCAAGAAGATGTGAGTAGATTACTTAATGGTCTTTGCAAGCTTTACGCTCTATGAATCTCTTTGTTCCTGTTACGTTGTACAGAGATGCATACACACATCCCAGGAAAAAAAAAATAGACACGAGTCTGAAATATTTTCCCATAATTTTTTTTTCTGGTATTTAAAACATGGTACCTAAAGTTGCAATAGACCACTGGGTTCACTGATTCTTGTGTCACAGTACTTCATGATAATTTTGCAAACAGCCCCAACTGTGGCTCCTCAAAGGCTGTTTCAGAGTCTCATTGCTCTGCTGACTAAACTTCCATTCATGGTTTCCTTACACTTATCATTCTTATGACAGCATTGTCCTTCAGATTATGCTCCTGATGTATCTGAACATATTTGTGTAAAACAGTCATGGCTGGACTGAATTGTCTTTTTTTTTTTTTTTTCTGTCTTTTCTGATAATACATGGATCTGTTCTTCTATTTACCCCAGCAGTCCTTCTTTACATTCGTTTCAGTCTGAGCTCATGAGTGTTGAAGGATTGAAGGTATTGTTTGCTGTATTTTATTCCCTTTTTAATTCTGTATCACTGGTCTCCTCTTCCTTTTTCATCCTTCACTAGTCTCTGTTCCATGAACCAGACTATTTTTCATTCTTCTATTGCTTTCATTCATTCATTGCTTCTATTTCTTTCCTTTTTATCCATCTACTCTGCCCTGGTTTGTCATCCATTCTTTCAACCTGAAATTTGAGAAGTGCCACTCCAGATTAAATCAAAAGCTATAATTAGGGTAACATCCTGTCTTCAACAGTGGCCAGTGGCCATAAATATGTAGGTGAAAACATTTTTTTTTTATACTGCAGAAATTCTCCTAGTCTCTGGTAAATTGTGATTCCTGAGTTAGAGAAGTCTTTGTATTTCATAAAACAATCAACCTTTTTTTGATAAATAAACCAGCCATTTACTGAAGTAGTTTCATCTTTACCACAACATTCAACAGCCAGAGGTTTCCAGAGTTTAACTACATATTAAATTTCTTTATATTACTTTCGAATCTGGTTGCATTTGGTATTACCTGATTCTTATCTTGGGAGAGACACTGAACAACTGTTCATAACCTGTCTATCAAACTGAAGATCACTAGTCTATTTAATTTGATTTTGTACTGAAGCTATTTCAGTTGTTTGGCTGCCCTTTTCATTCTTTTCTGTTTTCGAATTCTACTCTATCCTTTTTCAGGAGGTGGCACTGGAGCTATATAGAGTACTCCAATAATGAGTACACATTTCTTGTGTACACTGTTGTTATAATGTTTTCTGGTTTATTTGATTTTATCTCCAGAGTTGTCTGATAGTCTGTTGTTTTTTTTTCTGAAGAGCTTTGAAGACCTTTTCCTAAGTGGTAATACCCGAATACCATTCAGTGCATGTGCAAAGTCAATCACTCTGTGTATACTGTTAGAATTGTTTGTTTCTATGACATTTTATATCCATTTTACACTGAATGTAATTTTGCTCCTTCATTCTTCTGTACCAGTCAGTCTTATAAGACCTTTCTGCACATTCAGTCACAGTCTTTAGTATCTTTAAATACTTTGAGGTGTCAAACTCTGTCACTTCAATAACCATCAAGACTTTCCACATCTTTTATGAATATGGTGAGGACATTGTACTCCACTAGCAACTTCCATATATGCAGAAATCTTAATATCATTAATTCCAGCCTTTCAATTGTTATTTGGTCATGTGAAGGACTTGCTTCTTATCCCATCATAGAATAATTCCTTGAAGAGCATTTGATGACCAACACTGTTGAATGTCTTTTGAAAGTCTAAATAAGCTTTATGAACAGGATGCCCATATTCTCTAACACTTTATATACTATTTAGAGATGTATGATACATAATGTAACTCTACAAAAGTTTTCTTGACTTCCCCAGTGCCCGACATCTATGACTTCCCTAATTATCTTTTTTATTGTGATTGTCACTGATTTATCTCTGTAAGCATCAGATGTATTGGTCTTTAGTTGCTGGATCCCATTGTCATTAAAAATTAGTGTTCTGTGTTCTGTATTCTGGCTTTCTGGCAGTTTTAATGTCACAGACTTGGGTTACTAGTTCAGCTCTTTACCCTACAGTTTCTCAGGAATACATGAGTGAAAATTTTCTGTGCCAGATATTTTTACCAATTTTTTTTTTTAAATTCTCCTTACACTTGAATTTAAAATTTATTCTTCGTGAAAAATTACTCTGTAATGCCAATCTTAAATCAACCCCTAACACAAGGTCCAAACCCTAATACAAACTCCAATTATTATCTAAATTAAAAAATCCTATCCTAAGCAAAACATAACTCATGATTAAAACCATAAATCCCTAATCCCAAACAAAAATGAAGCCCCTAGCCTTTAACCCCTAAGTCTAAATTTGGGGATAGCATTAATATTAAGGTTCAATGTAAAAGTTTAGGTTTGGTTTTGTGTTTGAGTTTGATGCTGAGGATTTGATTTTGTGTTGGGGTGAGGATAAGAGTGTATGGCTAAGGAATATTGTCAGGTTTAGTACTAGGATTTACAATAATGTTTATTGGTTTGGCCATAGTGGAACTAGAGTTCAGATTAGGGTTAGGTTCAGAAGTTATGGCTATGCTTGTAGCCAGCAATTTGTGTTATGCCTTGCCTTTATGTTTAGAGTTCAGGGTTTGAGTTAGGGGCATTTATGGCTGGAGCAATAGTTTACTGTTAGGGTTCAGATTAGATGTTCGGGTAGGGTTCAATAATTTGGTTCAGGTTAAGATTTGGCTTTAGCATTATTCTTGGGCGAGGGTTAGGGACAGATTTTAAGGTTAGAATTTAGGATTGGGGTAAAGCTGTTATGTTTTAGGCTTAGATTTTGTCTTTTAGTCTTTTGTGAATATTATTAAGGTTAGGTTTAAACCTGGGTTAGATTTAGGGTTTGGGTTAGAGTTACATTTAGGGTTTTGTTTAATTTTAACATTAGGGTTAGTGTTAAGGATTAGGGTTACTGTTTGACTTTGTGTAGGCATTAGGGTTTATTATTAGTCTTATGTTTTTAGAGGCTGCTATACTTAAAGAGATTACATTTTTAGCATTTGTTTGGATACGGCCAGTTTTTTTCAAGGCTGTTCTGAGTTGGAATTATTCTATTTCTGGATCAACATATATTTAGAGCCAGATTGGCAGTTACTTAAAAATATTCTTATGGATAACAAAGTCAGATATATGCGATTTGGTTTAGACAAGAAATTATCTCAAGTATGCACAAAGGTGATGTAAGAATTTTTTTTGTTGAAAAAGGTTTCAACAAGAAAAACAACAAAACTTTTGGAGATACTGTATATTAAATACGTGATGATGTGATAAAAGCAACATCAACTCAGGCAGAACAGAACTAGAAATGTAAGTGATGGCAAAGACCCAAAGAGACTATGTAAAGTTCAATCCAGATATTATCCACCCTGAAGAAATGTGAGTTAATCACATGAAACCCCTTCTGTCTGCAATAAGAATACAGCCAGATGAGGGCAAAATTGAAATTATGGCCAACATAAACCATCCACTACTACATAAGCAACAAGAACATAGCATTTCTATAGATACTTGGACTGATTAAAGTTTTGATGTAGTACATATTTTTAGAAGATGCCTGGACTGCTTTACAGAATTGTTTGCTTTGTAGCAATACAGCTTAGATAGCAGTCACAAAAACTGCAGCAAAAAACACAAGCAAGACTCCTAATTATTCAGGATATATGTTTCCAGAAGTCTAGTCATTGTTAGACAAAGAGATGCTGGAATGGATTAGGGATTTATTTGCTGTGAGATCAAAGTCCTGTTTCATGTATAACCTGAGCTTTCATGTCACCCAAATTATTATCAAGGAATACTGGCTACTGAATTTGCAATAGGATTTTTTTTTTTTCCTGTGGGAATGTAAGGGAGCAGATCACAGAACTGTCACTTAGTAGACATTGACATGACCTCTCAACCTCTTAACAGCTTTACTGAGCTAGAAATGCAAGAAATGCTATGACTTAACAAGCATCCATAACCGGACACCATTTCACCTTCAGGTCTGCAAGGCATGGAAATAACACACCATAATACACAGAAAAGATGTTAATAATAAGTCAAGAGTCAAAGTAGAGAATATGCCACAATTTGCGGTATTGTTACATGTTACATGTTTTGCACAAATATGCATACAAAATAACACCTAAAAATTACCTGGCAAATGTATTAAAATAAGAACAGAGACGCATAGAATCATAGAATCATAGAATAGTTAGGGTTGGAAAGGACCTTAAGATCACAGAATCACAGAATCCTAAGGGTTGGAAGGGACATCAAAAGATCATCTAGTCCAACCCTCCTGCAAGAGCAGGGTAACCAAGAGTACATCACACAGGAACTTGTCCAGGCGGGCCTTGAATATCTCCAATGTAGGAGACTCCACAACCCCCCTGGGCAACCTGTTCCAGTGATCTGTCACTCTCACAGTAAAGAATTTTTTCCTGATGTTCACATGGAACCTCCTATGCTCCAGTTCACACCCATTGCCCCTTGTCCTATCACTGGACATCACTGAAAAAAACCTAGCTCCATCGTCCTGACACTCACCCTTTACATATTTGTAAACATTGATGAGGTCACCCCTCAGTCTCCTCCAATCTAAAGAGTCCCAGCTCCCTCAGCCTCTCCTCATAAGAGAGATGTTCCATTCCCTTAATCATCTTTGTAGCTCTGCGCTGGACTCTTTCAAGCAATTCCCTGTCCTTCTTGAACTGAGGGGCCCAGAACTGGACACAATATTCCAGATGCGGCCTCACCAAGGCAGAGTAGAGGGGGAGGAGAACCTCTCTTGACCTACTAACCACACCCTTTCTAATGCACCCTAGGATGCCATTGGCCTTCTTGGCCACAAGGGCGCACTGCTGGCTCATGGTCATCCTCCTATCCACCAGGACCCCCAGGTCCCTTTCCCCTTCACTTCTGTCCAGCAGGTCAGCCCCCAACCTGTACTGGTACATGGGGTTGTTCTTCCCCAGATGCAAGACTCTGCACTCGCCCTTGTTGAATTTCATCAAGTTCCTCTCCGCCCAACTCTCCAGCCTGTCCGGGTCTCACTGAATGGCAGCACAGCCCTCTGGTGTGTCAGCCACTCCTCCCAGTTTAGTATCATCAGCAAACTTGCTGAGGGTACATTCAGTTCCCTCATCCAGGTCGTTGATGAAAATATTAAACAACACTGGTCCCAGCACCGACCCCTGAGGGACTCCACTAGTCACAGACCTGCAGCTAGATTCTGCCCCATTGACCACAACTCTCTGCCTTCTTCCTTCCAACCAGTTCTTGATCCACCTCACTACCTGATCATCAAGCCCACACTTCCTTAGCTTATCTATGAGAATGCTGTGGGAGACAGTATCAAATGCCTTACTGAAATCAAGAAAAAACACATCTACCGCTCTACCATCATCCATCCACCTAGTTACTTGCTCATACAAGACTATAAAGTTGGTCAAACATGACTCCCCTTAGTAAAGCCATGTTGGCTGCTCTTAATGACCCCCTCATCCTTGATATGCCTAGAGATGGTGTCAAGAATAAGTTGTTCCATCACCTTTCCAGGGATGGAGGGAAGGCTGACCGGTCTATAATTACCCGGGTCCTCCTTCTTGCCCTTCTTATAGACCGGCGTGACATTTGCCATCCTCCAATCCTCAGGCACCTCACCTGTTTCTCACAACTTACCAAAGATGATGGAGAGTGGCTCAGCAATGACCTCCGCCAGCTCCCTCAGCACCCGTGGGTGTATTCCATCCAGACCCATCAATTTATAGATGTCCAGATTACGTAACTGATCCCTAATCCAATCCTCATCTACCAAAGCAAACTCTCCTTTATCCTGACTCCTTCCTGGGCTATAGGAATCTGGGTCCCCCGGGGAGAGTCTGCAGGAGTAAAGACAGAGGCAAAGAAGGCATTCAACACCTCTGCCTTCTTTATATCCTCTGTCTCCAGGGCACCCACCTCATTCAGCAGTGGGCCTATACTGCTTCTTGTGTTGGTTTTATTTGCTATATATTTGAAGAAGCCCTTTCTATTGTCCTTAACCCGACTTGCCAGATTAAGTTCCAAGGAGGCCTTAGCTGTCCTAATTGCTTCCCTACATCCTCTAACAGCTGTCCTATATTCCTCCCAAGTGGCAGCCCATCCTTCCATAATCCATAGATTCTCTTTTTCCGTATGAGTTTGCCCAGCAGTTCCTTGTTTAACCATGCCGGTCTCCTGGCTCCCCTACTTGACTTTCCTACTCATTGGGACACTCTGATCCTGAGCTTTGAAGAAGTGGTCCTTGAACACTGACCAGCTATCTTGAGGCCCTTTACCACCTAGTACCCTTTGCCATGATACTTCCCTTAGCAATTGATTGAAGAGGCCAAAGTTTGCCCTTCAGAAATCCAGAAATGTGGCCTTGCTAGGTATTCTATTCCTCGGACACAAGATCCTAAACTCCACCTTCTCATGGTCACTGCAGCCCAGGCTGCCATTGACCGTCACTACTTCAACCAGACCCTCCTTGTTGGTGAGTACCAGATCCAGCAGCGCTCCTCTCCTACTTGGTTCGTGCACCATTTGCATTAAGAAGTTATCACCAATGCACTGGAGGAACCTCCTAGACTGTGAATGATTGGCTGTGTAAGTCTTCCAGCAAATGTCGGGGTAGTTAAAATCCCCCATAAGGACCAAGGCATGTAGTCGTGAGGCTGCTTTCAATTGAAAGCCTCATCTAGTTCCAACCCCCCTGCCGTGGGCAGGGACACCTCCCACTAAACCATATCACCCAAGGCCTCGTCCAACCTGGTCTTGAACACTGCCAGGGATGGAGCATTCACAACCTCCCTGGGCAACATAAGAGACAACAGTAGCCTCTGTAGTGTTACATGAATATTTGGAATTGATGTTAATACCTTCTGAGAATGTAGATCATACAACTACCTTTGGATGCTGATACCATGACACACTTAGCCTACCTTGGGTTTGCATGGCAAGGTTTTGGTGGTGGGAAGGCTACAGGGACGGCTTCTGTGAGAAGCTGCCAGAAGCTTCCCCCATGTCAGACACAGCCAGTGCCAGTCAGCTCCAAGACAGATCCACCACTGGCCAAGGCTGAGCCCATCAGTGATGGTGACAACACCTCCAGGGTAACATAATTAAGAAGGGGAAAAAGTTACTGCACAGGAGCAACTGCAGCTGTAGAGATGAGTGAGAATGTGTGAGAGAAGCAGCTCTTCAGGCACCAAGGTCAGTGCAGAAGGAGGAGAGGAGGTGCTCCAGGCACCGGAGCAGAGATACCTCTGCAGCCTGTGGTGAAGACGATGGTGAGGCAGCTGTGTCCCTACAGCCTGTGGAGGTCCACAGTGGAGCAGATACTAACCTGCAGCCCAGGGAAGTCCATGGTGGAGCAGATCTCCACCTGCAGCCCATGGAGGACCCCACACCAGAGCAGGGGGATGCCCAAAGGAGGCTGTGACCCCATGGGAAGCCTGCACTGGAGCAGGATCCTGGCAGGACCTGTGACTCATGGAGAGAGGAGCCCATGCTAGAGCAAATTTGATGCAAGACTTGAGACCCTGTGGGTGACCCACACTGGAGCAGTCTGTTCCTGGAGGACTGAGCCCATGGAAGGGACCCACGCTGGAACAGTACATGAAGAACTGCAGCGCATGGGAAGGACTCACATTGGAGAAGTTGGTGGAAGACTGCCTGCTGTGGGAGGAACCCCAGGCTGGAGCAGGCAAAGAGCATGAGGAGTCCTCCCCCAAGAAAGAAGGAGCAGCAGAAACAATGTAGGACAAACCAGCTGCAACCCCCATTCTCCATTCCCTTGCATGACTGGTCAGGAGGAGGTAGAGAAAACCAGGAGTAGAGTTAAGGCCAGGAGTAAGGGAAGAGTGGGCAGAAGGAATTTTTAAGATCTTTTTTGTTTCTCATTATTTATTCTGATTTGATTGATGATAAATTCCCCAAGTCAAGTTTGTTTTGCCCATGATAGAATCTTATAGATAGATCTCGTGGAGATAGATCTCTGAATGTCCTTATCTCGACCCATGAGGCTTTTGTTACATTTTCTCTCCCCTATCCAGTTGAGGAGGGCAGTGATAGGGCAGCTTTGGTAGGCCCTTGGTGTCCAGCCAGGGTCAACTCGCCACAGTAGGTCATTTTATGTGTTAATGTTTATGATTTGATTTTTTCCCTTCTCCCCCCCCCCCCCCCCCCCCAAAAAAAAAAAATCCACTTCATCTTGATTTACAGCTGGATTTATGTATCAGTAGACAAAATGTCCACAGTGACTTTCCAAGGACAATGTCCCTTCCAATTTTTTAGAGATTCACCATCCCAGGCAGTTTTTATGCCATTACATAAGGTATATATCCTCTCCTATTTTAGATTTAATCTTGCACAAACTCTATCACCAAAAATATGAGCCCTAATGACACTTCTCCAATTCACTGGTCTAGTAGGTTTTTACTTGTAACTTTAGGACAAAGTCCTCATGGGATGACAGCCAATTATGCTGCAGTTGCCCAAGTTCAGTTACTATACCCATGGTCAATTTTGTAAGCATATGTTTTCCTGGATTAGAATCTGTAAGTTTTAATGCCCGGGTGAAATCTAATTTTCTGTTTCACTTCTATACTAAAGAAAATGTCTCTTTCCAGTTTAGCTGTGTGACTATCAAGTATGTTCTAAACTAATTATTTTCAGGTACACTTAATTCATCTTCTATTTCTACTGGTTTAGATCAATGCTTTAATCAAAGCTTCAGTAGTTTTCTTCTTTTAGCTGGATGACATGAAGGAGAGTTGACAGCTTATAGCTCCTCTGCACTGGCAGTTCGGAAGTTAGTACTTAATCTCTCTAGTCCCACTTCTGCCATGTGTGAATTTACTACTGGTAAAAGGGATTTTTTTTCTATGGTATTAACCTGAAATGGGATATAAAGGTAACTGCTGGATGGATTCAACACTCATTAACATGCTCTGTACCTGTTGGTCTGCAAAACTGTTTGAGCAGCTTGGCCTGGGGAGGGAAAAGAAAAATGGCACTTGTGCTCTATTATTTATGTTTTTTCTGTCATATCTGGAGTCCAGATTTGCTCCTCATGAGACCATCAGTAATAATTAGCACGATGCCAGTAGAAGGATCACCTGGCCACTTCTTTCTAAAGTGTCTATATTTCTCCAAGGTAAAAAGTTTCATATACAATAGTCATATCACATTTAACGTGTCCTGGTTTAATTTCCTTTCTGAACTACTTGTGAATGGAAGTTAATGTGAGCATTGGTTAAGATATTGTCACTACATTTACACCAACATTACAAAGTCAGCTCACAGTGAGAAAGCTGTTTCCAGATTTTCTGTTCCTTGCTCAGGATCCATGTTCTTTCATACAATATCTTTCTTATCGTGTTGAGTTTATTTTGCAGTAATTAAAGGCACTCAAATCAGTCATGGAAAAGAAACTATTCAAAGATGTTAACCTTTGCTTGCACCTTTGAATGCAGGTAAACTTTACAAGTGCACAATACATGAAATTATCTTTTCATGGAGTGCTTGTGAGTTGTTCTCTTAAACTATTGATTTCCTTTGGTGTGTAGATAGTGACGATGGTTCCACTGGAGCTCTACTCTCTGCTTGCACAAGCCTTCCAAAACAGGACCAACTAACATGTAATGAAACATTGCTGTTACAGCTATGTCTTTCAGACAAAGCTGTATGTTAAAGATTTTGAAAACCCAGGAGCTTTTTTCAATAAGTTGGTGAACCGTCATCTGAATGAACAATAACTGATTAAAACCATAGTCTCATGCCTTTTTTCCATTCACTCATGGTAAAATTTAGCAACCTTTCCATATGTCACAGCCACAGCTATAAAGATGCATACATTTTAATAAGTAGGATGTAATGCTTTTTAAAGAGTGTCACACATTTCCTTCAGTTTACAAACATTTAAAAAATACCATGGAAGCTAGTCACACCACCCAAACTGTATGGTACCTCCAGACCCCTCTCACTTTAACTAAGGGACACCCCCGTATGCTGCCTAGTCTAGATACCTCATCTAGGATAAGATAAATTGTCTTGCCTCCACTGACTGCGAGGACTTCTCAGATGATAAACTGAATGGTGAATCCATTTTGACAGATAGAATTGGGCAAGATGGATACCAGCTATGTCATGCCCTAAAAATTTCACAACAGACATTTGTTTTATAGGGCTCTTGTGGTTTCATAGCCTCTCCAGCACTTCCACCTGGTGCTTACTTTAAGAACGGATTATTTTTTTCTTACCATACAGCTTGCTTCTCCCTTTATTGTGCCTTAGCCCAGTGAATCCTAAACAGACACTTGCCCACTCTCCCCCTGTGGAGTGGGGGAGCGAATCGGAAAAAAGGTAAAACTTGTGGGGTAAGATAAAAACAGTTTAATAGGGCAGAACAGGAAGGCAAAATAATATAATAAACAACACAATATACAAACCAAGTGATGCGCATTGCAGTTGCTCTTGATCTCCACCCTTTGATCAACATCCAGTCACCCCCTGAGCAACAGGCCACCATGCTCTTCGCGGAGCTGAGCAAAGTGCAGAGCTACCTGCCTAAGCACACTGAACAATAATCACTGTTTGAACAGGAAAAAATCTATTCATTTTCTAGTTTCTCTAGCAGAAAAGGCAGTGACTCTGCCTGATGAATCAGACAAGTCAGTTTCAAGCTCTCTCACATCTTCACAATCAAGATTGACACCTATTCTTTCCATGCAATCTTTTGTTACATCTTGGGATTCAAGGCTTCTCTGAAAATTTTAATCTTTTTGCAGTAGGAAACAAACTGATTTCTGAAACACTCTATAAATGTTAGCAAGCCTGAAAGGCCAATAAATAAGAAAAGGCAAATGTTTGCAGATGACAGGATGTTACTTAAACTCAGGCAGATGGAGGCATTTCAGAGTCCCAAGGAAAACGGGCTGGGTAAACAGGAAACATGGCATCACGTGGAATTTGCTGTTGACAAATACAAGTTCCAAAGGAACACTGACCACCAAATGTATTCCTGGATTCTAAATTAACTGTAACAGGTAGAAAGACCTGTGGGTTCCTACAGGTAACAAACAAAAAGTCTTAGCTCAGTGTGAAAACAGATAGAATGTAAGGAATAATGAAGAGAGGAGTAAATCCAAAAGGTTAAACCAACATAAAACTACTAGGTACAGGGACTTAATAATTTCAGATTCTTCTCTGTGACAACATGATTTCCACAAAGGGATCTAAGATGAATAATGAATCCAAGCAGAAACAGAAAGACTGAAAAGTGTACAGTGTTCACTCTTTTTCATAATTCAGGAAGAGGAGTCTAGTTCACATGATATGATCACAACATGTATAAAACTGAGGAACAAACCACTTTAAAACTGTCAATCTTATTATATTATACCATAATTTAGTCCAAAAGTTTACTAGGAACATTCACTGACCTTTTTGATGAAAATATATGTGGTGGAAAAGGTCTGAAATATATCTAAAATATTGTTTATAAAACTACTGTCTCAGGGCAGAAACACCAATAAGAGGGACTCTCCCATGACACAGTTTGCCCAGTGTGACAAAGCATCCTTTTAAAAATGCATTGAAAGTGAACCCAGAAGAGTGAGCAAGACTCAGGAAAGCTTTACAGGCCAAAAAGAGTTTTTTCCCAACATTAATCAGTGGAAGATATTGTAGTCTGAACCAGTAAGTCATTGCACAAAATTGCTAAACTGTTTATACTGCTATAAATCAAATTTCTTAAGGCTCTGTAGCAATGTATTTCATATATAAAACCACTACAATCAGTCAGTATTTCTATAGAAAGCTCAGAGGGGTATTTGGAGAAACACTGCCAGCTTTCATCCACGGCTGAACTGAATACAGTGAAGGTGAGGTAGCAGTGTTGATAGTACAAAGGTGTCTACTAGTTCAGAGGCAAGCCATAGCAGCTTCCACTGTTCTCTAGAAACTGACTCGCATCCAAACCCAACCACAGGTTGGGACTAGATCAGGACGCTACAAGTGTTTCCATCGCTGGCATGAGGGAGAAAAGGGTATATAGAAGTCCCTGCAAAGGAGAAAAGAACAAACACTGAAGTACTGCTCACACTGATAATGCAAAATTCTTTAGCGCATATGCTCTTGTCAGTACATCTGTTGCTCCCCTAAGCATCTAGATTTTTATGCTGACAAGGTTTGATATAGACATAAATCTCCACTTTGAATAATCATTGATTAACACTCATGAGAGTCAGCACTGATCTGTATGGAACAAAGAAGAGACATTCTCACTTCATATCAAGCTACATCAGGCTCCTAAAGCTGTTAGATTAAGTGCTGAAACTTGTACAAGTTTGTGCAGTTCATTAGAGGACTTTGAGTCACACTACTTCTGTTGCTAACCCCAACCCCTAATCTCTTTATCTGGAAAAGCAGGAAAAACTGTGGGACAGGAGTGAGATCAACTCAATCAGAGATCAACCAGAAGCTTCACATATCATCAATGCTTATTATAGATGACAAAAGAGGGGGGAGAAAGATGTTGCCAAAGATGATGATACCTTTGACAGGTAGTAATTTACCTATTGGCAGAAGAATATATTGAAAGTGTTGTAAGTGTAAAACTGAAGGAGTTTACATGCAGACAAAAACTATATTCAATCCTAGGATTAGATTACAATTTACAATGTTAAACATTTTGTAAGGTAAGTGTCCAGCATGCTGTTTTTATTGTAAGAGTAGATGACATAATGATGTGTCCTTGCAACTGAAAAAAAAAAGCATGTATTGTTTGGGCTAAACCAAAATGAAAACATTTTAATTTTTTACCAATTCAGGCATTTGTAATAATGACAAAAACAAATATAAAGATAGGAAAGCACAGAACCTTAGTAATAAAAATAAAAGGAGCAATAGCTGATGCTGTTCATGTATATTTAGTCTACCTCCACCTAGTAACCACTGATTAAGATCTGAAGATCTCCTGGTCATAACTGTCAAATTGATCTTTATCTATCAACCAAAAGAATTAAATCAGGTCCTGCCTTCCACATTCATTGGGATTGCCATTACTACTAGGCTATGCATTACTCTTGATAAGAGTGGGGAAGTAACAAATTGTTTTGTTGAGACTATTGCACTCTTTATAACTAAAGTTCTGAATGTATATTGAAGCATGAAAGTGTTTAGCTGGAAGCCTAAGGGGAAAGGCTAACTCCATCCACCCTCCCCTGTGAGGCAGCAGGGCCACGGTTCCTTGCAAGCCATCCAGCACTATCAGCAATAGAGCTGCTGCTGGATGTGAGGCCTTGAAATGGAGTCCCACCACATCACTGGGCCATTCATTCATCTGTTCCTTCTCTCTGTCCTATTCAGGGAATAAATATTTGGTTTGATTCAAGAAAAGGTTTTTGAGTCTCTTCCAGAAAACTAAGAGCATGGCAAACTGGAAGTTCTTAGAAGACTGGAAAATTTGGTTTAAATGCATTTGTGCAAGAAAGGCAATGGAAACTGGACTGCCTATTCTTCTGGCTGAAAAACAGTTGCACTAGTGACAGCCGCTCAATACCCTGCAGTTCCATATACAGTTGACAGTGATTGATCACTTCCTAATGACTAGAAGAGGCAAATCCACACCCAGCATCCAATATTGTTGAATAAAATTTAGTGGCTAAAGTGAAAGGAGACAAGAAAACAAATTCGTTTGTGTTTGAAGTACAACGGTACTTCCAATCTGATCTATTCCTTGTTAGCACAGCATATATATTTACAAGCTGCATTTTTCAGCTTGAAGCTGACAGTAAAAAAATATAAACCCTCTTCTGATATTTCAGATTTGATCTAATCAATTACATTAAATAAATATGCATATTGTCAGAAAATGAAAAATAACCCTTGATCTTTCACTGCTTTGCCACTCTGTGCTACCTAGATAAAGATTACAACCCTGGTGACTGACAAAGGAGCATTGACTGCTTGTTTCCTGTTAATGTGATCTAGAAATGACCAATCCTTCTTGTATCAAAACCTTGATTGTCACAACACAAACAACTGAAAAGTGTCTTCATAAACAAGTGAAAATGGCTGTTAAAATTCACTCTGCAAGCATTACTTGCACTGGGGGAGAGGAGACAACTATTCTTTCTACTTTAATATTTTGTTGATATTTTAGAACCTTGAAAGGTATTTTACTCTGTGTGAGCACTGGAAGTTTTTCTGAGGTGTCTTTTTAATTAAAAAAACCCAGCATATGGCTTTAGCAAAAGCCAACCAAAATAATGTGCAAATGTGTTTACGTGTTGATGGCTGTATTCCAAAGTTCAACAGTACTAAATTGGCAGCATTTTCTGAAAAGATGAGATTTACTGCTTGGAAACAAGATGAAAGTTTAAGCTTTTGCATTCCGATTTCTAGCTAAAAGGAGATCAATTTGGTCTCCATTTGCTATTTTAGTAGTGGTTTATTTATAATTCCTCTGCTGCAACAATGTAGGCATAGCACAATACTGTCTTCCAGGCTTAAGAGCTAAAGCTTGTTCAAAAATGAAAGCACTAGGGGAAGAAGACTTTAAATGTATGGGCTAAGAAACTGATGTTGCTCCTATCGACACAGACTCTAGAATAGGTGTGCAGCTTAGGCTTGCTGAGGTTTGTCAGTGATTCTAGGCTGGAGTTGGTACCCAGTATGTACAGCCTTTGGAAAAAAAAACATAGCCTCCATTTCCCAAAACTCATGCTGTTATATGGGGTTTTGTTACACTTGATAATGACTAATGCAAACAGCTGTGCTATACAAATAATGAGGACGTATTATGCTAACAATTAGATTGTCTGCAAAATGGCCCAACTCTATTTGCATGATAATGAAATGGTCCACAAAAAACAAACACCCCAGAAAATGAGACTTTATGCAAACTGTCTAATACTGTGTGCTGGTTACAGTCCTTAGATCAAGTCTGTTTTTTTGAAAATGACTAACTACTTTACCAAGGATCATGGATAATCATTACAATGGAAAACAGAAAAAGAAATTAAACCTAATTAGAATCAAACAGAAAACAATAAAAACTTTTTTTTTATAATAACAAGAAGCTAAATCTATAAAATATATTCTATAGGAGGAAAACAGGCACTGTTGTTTTATGTGTACATTGAAGACAGACTACAGCTCTCTTCTGAGCAGACAGAAGTGTGCCTCCACAGGTGCTGCACCACCCAGTGATATTAGGGACACCTAAATGTCAGAAAAGCTTAATCCCACAGCTGTATTTCTTCCCCGTGAAGTTTTTATCCTTATGTGCTATTAAATCAATATCACCTCTCTAAGAGCATAAGTAAACCTTCATTTTTGCATTAAAGAACAAAGGGTCCTCGTAAAGTGTTTTTCCATTATGTCAGTGATTTCTTGGAGGATAGATACCACTCCTATCTCTTGGGCAAAGAATCTTTTAACACAGTAAGGTGCAAAGGCTTGGAGCACCAAATGTAGCACTGAATACAAAACATGAGTATTTCCTGCTTAAATCCTAATTTTAAGGGTGATGTAACACTTGTTACTGAACTCACCAATGAAGAATGGACACTGTAAAAGCTTTGTGTGAAATGCAACTCCATCTCAAAGATATTTCCCTTATATGCATATGAACTTGGGTATGAACTTGCAAAAATAGCTATTCTAAAAGCATACCTGCGAAATCTAATACCACAAAGCTAGAAAGTGTCTGAAGGAGGATTCCTTATGCAGGTTTCACAGCAAGAGTGGTTGGGCACTGGAATAGGGTGCCCGATAGCTTTAAAAAGATAATGTCGATTTTAAAATATCAAGAGAATCAGATCCTGAGCAACCTGTTACAGCATTGAAGTTGGCCTTGCTTTGAGCAGGAGCTTAGGCTGCAGACCTCCAGAGGTCCCTTCCAACTCAAATTATTCTGTGATTCCAGGATCCTTCCTGCCTGGGTGAGTATGTGTTGTAAGTCTTAAGACATGGTTTTCTGCTAATTTTAGAAGAGATGCCTTCCTTGCCAAGAGCTAGTCCATAGCTGACTGCTGTTAGCTGGAACCTTTTTGTGGCAATCACTGACTTTGGATCAGGTCCTTGAAACACAGAATAGATGGTGCTCAAGTGACAAACCAGCTGTCCTATAAGTCTTTTTATACTCATTCAGCATGTGGCTGCATGCATTGTTTACTGAATCACATCCAAATCCCTCTCTGACAGTAATAATAATGCCTTCATGGGTTTTGGGGATTTTTTTTTTGTGCACTTATCGCTAAGATATTCAAATGCATAATGAATCCATCTTTATAAACCTTAAGGGACATCTTTATGCTGTCACAGGGAATATCAGCATTGTTTCTCATTTTTACAGAATGGAAGCGCTGAAAACAACAGGACAACTTGCACACATAAAGTATCTGTTTAAAGCCCTAATTGATTGTGGACTTGAGTCTTGAGTTCATCAAGGTAAGATAAGTGGCCTTGGGAATGAAGGCTATATCTAATCTCAGGATGTGCACTGTAAGGCACATCTGTCTCTTTTCCAGTAGGGTACAGAAATGTTCTGAAACGGTTTCACTTAAAAGGGCTGTGTCATTTCAGTAGTTACCTTATCTTTGAAATTGTTTTAGCCTTTTGTTAACTAACAAAGGAAAATCCGTATACATTTCAAGTAGCTAAAGTGGAATTATATTTGGATTTTCCGTTAAATTAACATTATTCATATTAGTGGGTCAGAGGTTAAAAGAATACAACCCTGCAAAAGGAAGAACATAATTTTGCACTCAATTTGTGAATATAAAAGTCTGAAACTGTGCCGCGAATCAAAGTGCTCTCTCCAAACAGTGCATTTTAAACAGTCCTCTCCAGGTGTAGTGTTAAAAAAGATGTTATTTTCACGATTCCTCTTTCGTTGTTTTTTTTAGCTAATATCACTGAGAAACAAAGACATGGGAGAACTAGGCATTGTCATGATAGTATGAAAAGTGATATTTTGATTTTACATTTAGCTGAAGGGTTTATGAAAGGTGAAGATAGGTTCAAACTCGTATGTTCTGTTTCAAACTAAAGTTACATCTCCATTTTTAGTACTAGAAAATTTAGGGATATTTGGAGATGTTCGTGGCTAAAAGCAAGTTCTTTTAAAGACCACAGGCAAACAGAAATGTCTGTGTCTCTCTTTTCATACACACATATACCTGTATGAGTACACAGACATTTGTCTTGCTTGTACCTAACCCTAACCCTAATACCTAACCCTTGCTTATAGGCCACTTGTATGGCCATTTGTGCCACTTTACATCATACCTCTTGTTCTCATTATCAAGTTGTTTTAGAGGGAAAAAGAACAATGCTTTCTTATCTCTCACCAGTAACCAGAGGAACCCTCACATAAGATAACACTAGTATAAAGACAATGCAAAAATTCACAACTCCCTTCCCTTTTTGATCTCACTGGAGATGTTAAGACATGAAACACTCAGATATTCAAACCACATGTTCAATTTTTTGTCCACAATAATTCTCATTTATCAAATAATGTCTATTTCCTCAGTTTTCAGAGGTGTATACACAGTCCTTGTTCCTTTAAAATCATATATAAGGAGCCACTGGGTATCCTTCAGTCTGCTATTGATGGGTTTTGACATTTATTTCTGAATACACAGCTTCTGGTAGAAGAGTTTTAGACAACATACGCTAAAATTTCCAGGAGATCTTTAACAATATCAAGTGAGCTTTTGGATTCTTTCTGTGTTCATCTAAATCCAATTTATAAACTATCTGGGTTCTTTTGTTTTGTTTTTTTTTTTTTTTTTCCCAGCTGAGGCAAACATCACTTCCTCAAATAATATCTCAATAGTGTCAATTATTTTTGGTTTCTTATAATATTATCTAACACTGTCATGTGTCTTACTAATGGGAAATACTGTAGCCCTTATTAGTCAAGATTATCTTTTATTTTAACAGTTTTAGAGACTGAGAAATAGATTGAAGTTTTCTGGGGAAAAAGCTGAGTTACAAATTTCTTTAGTTTGATTTCTATTTTCCAGTGTAAAGATCTTTTTTTGGATTTTCCATTGATTTGCAGCATCATTATAAGCCTTGCTTTTACATGCTCACTTGAAAGCAGACGATAATCAAAATATAATTATGTGCATCTTGAATGTTAGCTCTGTTTTGTCACACAGGTGTAAGCACTTGATACAACTATGTGGGAAGTATCTGGATATAAACCCCAGTGACATATCTGAAAATGCCAGATGAGTACATCAGTGTTTCACAGGCATCTCCTGCTGAGAAGTTTCTTCATGTTTCATTTAAACAGACATCACAGAGGCATACAAAATCAGATATATAGATATCTGTATATATATCCATATATGGTATAGATAGATGCATGTATATATATATTTACTGCAAACAATACTATACATTTAAGCCTGATAAGTGAGGTTTATAGAAGCTATTCCATGAGAATACAATACAGGTGTGATGATATGGTAGCTTAAATTCCCACCAAACATAAAGAACTGGAAAGATACAACTAGCTATGGAGTCCCCACGCTTCTCACTGATTGTAGATATAAACATTAGGAAAATTGTTTCCTGCAAAACAGTCCTATGTTTACACACAGCCAAGCAAGATTTTTAACAGGCTTTTCCATCCTCCCTTACAGATTACAGAAAAAACATATTTACATAGTTTACCTCTAGAGTTATTCTAAGAGTAGAATATGTAACTCTAGAATGGCAGGCCTTTGTCAATTCAGCTATTGTTAAATCTCAGTTTCAACAACTTTGACATAGGCATAACCGAGAGCAGGCAGCAATCAAATTGCATACCTCTGATACCCTTTGAAAACAGCCAGTTGTGCTTTTAAACAGAACTCTGTTGAGCAACAGAGATTTGCTGGTAAACACTGCTGTAAATATATAATTGAATTGCTTTCAGTGGTTGCTGCAAAAGCAATCTATACCTCCAGCTCATGGAATAAAATGTTATTGCAAAATAGTTTAATAAAATATGTTGCTTCACTTTTGTATGCTCTACTGGGATTATTTTTAAAGAATGAAACTTCTTTACATTTATTAGCTTTTGAGAAAAACAGCAACAGTAATTACAACATCCTTCTTAAGATCACGTTATTCTGATTATACATGGTGAACCTGTTGAGAATATCTTTGCTTCCTTGGGCTTTCTTTCTGCTTTTGCATCCTAATAAAGATCTGTGGATCCATACCCACAGCTGCGCATAGTTAAATATTTCATATTGAGTTATGAAAAGCTTCCCAAAGTGTGCATTTCAGAGAATTGTTTATGCAATGCTTTTGTTCTGCACACAAACATTAATATTAGACTTGTATGTCTGCTTTGTAAGTAATGTTAAGCCTTTACATTCTTTATGATTTTTCTCTAGACAGATGAGAAGACCTAAAATAATTCCTGGAGGGCAAAATATAAAGAGATTACTATATTAGGTCATTCTGAAGGAAGCTAAGTATTTGGTCTTTTTATATATTTAATCTTATGTTTTATTGACTAAACTGCAAGTAATCTTATAGTATCCAATATGAAAACATTTTTAAGTATCTTATGTTTCTGCTAGAAACTTAAACCATTCACCTTGTAAAATGTTTAGTAGCATTTATTCTTTTTTGCTCAAGGGCTCAGTAACAGCATCTGATATCTGGCTAAGATAACCCAGTTTCTAAGTAGTTTCAAATAATTATTGCAATAAATCTTGGTATATGGGAAATTTGAAACACCATGAGGATATTCAAGGGCAGTATTTTATTGTGCTTCAGAAAGTACTCACTGGTTACAGAAGCTTCTGGATTTATTTAATCTTTTATCAGAGATCTTATGCACTGCTTTGGGAATTGTATTAATTTGAAATAGTGATTTAATTGATATGCTGCATTTACACTGTGCTTTCACTGCCATAAAGTTTGTCCACGGAGCTACTGCTCTTGTATAAATTAGTTTACTAGAACCGGTATTAAGTGCCTGACTAATTTTACTGACTTAATGTCATCCAGTTGCCATCAGTGCTAAAAATGATCTTCAGATCTAAATTCTTGCTACCATTAATCAACAACCCAAATGCCATGTCATATGAAGTTGGTGAGGCAAAGTCTGGAAGCCAATACACAGAAGGGTTGGAATGGGCACATAATAAAATTAATAATTTTGAGGGATAGATTTATTGAATCCATACAAAATTCAGCAGCACAATGACCAATTAATTTATGTGGCACAGCACAATGAAGGGTAGGTAAACCTTTTTGTACTGAATAAATAGACTCCCCAGATATTAAAGGTATTGAACAATGGATATAAAGTAACTGGGAGCAAATGTAGCTTGGAAATTAAAAGGTTATTTAGAGATAATCTTATTTCTTTTATGAAGAGACATTTTGAAAGCAGTCGCCTGCAACAAAAGAAGCGACCCAGGAGGCCTTTTCCTGCTATATTTATTTATGAAATACACAAGCATTATGTACTTTAGAGACAAGAGTCACAGTTCTGCTTCTGTAAATACTGCTATCAAGCATTTTATAATACGATGTTTAAAAACTTTCAAATATTTCTTCTGTGTGTACCAAGCAAAACTCCTATCCATCATCCTACCTTCTTCCTAATCTCTGAAATCCAATATCTCTATGTAAAATATCTTTGATCTTAAGAGAATTATCATGAGCACACTTACCACTGGTGGAGAAAAAGGTGAAAATGTTCTTTTGAGGCGTCTTTTCCAGCAATATACAGTCACATATCCCACATGTCACTGGATCACAAATCAAAGTTTTACAACAAATAGAGCATGATCAATACTATACAAGTGCAGGGAAAAAGACAAATGTTTTGATCAGAAATACTTGGTCTTTCTCAGAGAAAATGTAATTTTGCCTTGAATCAGTTCATGTCTTCTACAGAATTGCAAATGCATGGAGTAAATGACTACTAAAAAGAAAATGTTTTTTTCTATCCCTTTATAGCTTTTATGTGAAACAGTAGGAGAAAAAGAGACTGTATGCTTAGGCAGGGCTTCTGTCATACTGTTCAAAGGGAATTACAATTATCTTGATTTAGCAGGGCTGGATCAAGAACATTATTCCTGATATCACTGAATGAAAATCATCACATATTAATGAATACTAAGACAAGTATGACAAAGATGGTAATTAATAGTTTAATACATTATTATTAGCCTTCTTGTGACACATTAGAAGGAAAACCAGGAAAAGGTGATTGAAATTATTTCAGAAAGCTACTTAATTCCTGAGATTTCTGTTGTAATGTTAGTCATGAAAGTCTTTGAATACTGATTTAATCATTCTGCTGCAGAAAGACTTTGACTTAGAATACTTGACTTGAGGTCATTAAATGATGTCTAATATCTAATGCTTCTGGGCTTGATAACTACAGAAACCTTCAAGTCAAGTTTAACTTCTCACAAACCAAAATCCAAAGGACTCCTAAGTCTGGATGAAACATGGCAGACAAGACTTACCTCACCTCCCTTGACTTGCTAGTCACCCTTCTTTTGATGCAGCCCAGAATACAGTTGGTTTCTGGGCTGTGAGTGCACACTGCTGGCTCACATCCAGTTTTTCATCCACCAGTACCCCCAAGTCCTTCACTGTAGGGTTACCCTCAATCTCTTCATCCCCAGCCTCTATTGATACCAGGGGTTGCCCCAACCCAGGTGTAGGACTTGGCCTTGTTAAACCTCTTGAGGTTCACCATGAGCCCACTTCTTAAACTTTTCCACATCTTCTGGATGGCTGGCATCCCATCCCTCAGGCATGTCAACTGCACCACTCAGCTCGGTGTCATCTGCAAACTTGTTGAGGATGCACTTAATCATGCTGTCATTGATTAAGACATTAAACAGTACTGGTCCTAAGAAAGACTCCTGATGGACATTGCTCGTAACTGGTCTCCATCTGGACATTGAGCTGTTGACCAATACTCTCTGAATGTAACTATCCAGCTAATTCCTCATCCACTGAACATTCCATCTATCAAATCCATACCTCTTCAATTTAGAGAGAAGGCTGTTGTGGGGGACTGTGTCAAAGGCTTTACAGAAGTCCAAATGGATGACATCCATATCTCTTCTTTTGTCCACTGGTGTAGTCACTCCATCATAGAAAGTCACGAGACTGGTCAGGCAGGCCTTGCCCTTGGTGAAGTATGCTGGCTGTCTTGAATCAGTTCCCTGTGCCTTACCATATAGGAGGATCTGTTCTATGATCTTCCCAGGCACAGAAGGTAGGCTGACTGGCAGGTAGTTCCCATGGTTCTCTTCTTGGGATGTGATGGAAATTACAATCAATTAAATTAATTGTTAAAAATGAGGTCATATTTATAAAATAAAAGATTTTCTTTTTTTCTCTTCAAAGGCAAAAATGAAGTCATTGAACATAGCTTTTCTAATGTCATTGTAGGATGTAAAGTTGTGGTAGTATCTAACACAACAGCTAACTTGAACAAAGACTGTTGCAATAATAGGTAAATTCAGCATTATCTGAGATTGCAAAGGGCAGTTAATAGGTTCAGGTCTAGTCTAGTGTAAACTACTTTTGAAATGAACATGTAGTAAGCATGGAAAAAAAGATAACCACATGGCATCTAATCAAAACTCATGCAGGTATAAATTTGGTGCATCATTTTCAAACTGTAAATTGGTAACTCTCTTAACATCCCATATTCTTGTTCTATTACTGATTTTCATTGCTATGCTCAATTCTATTTAGAACATTTTCTATGGCTCTTAGAATTACGAAGTTTTGATATGTTTAGTAATATAACTGAAAGTTCATTTGCATTTTCCAGATTACAGTGCTCTGGGTCAGTTCTTCAGAAAGAGAAATATGTACAGATGTTAATTACCGCACACAGAGACTGAGATATTTTTGTGGTAATACTTCACTCAGTGCTCAGTAGAAAGTTTGTGGTCTCATAAACATTAGACAATGAGCAGTAAGACTGCTTACTAGAGGTTAGGGAAAAGACGAGTTTGAAGACTTGTATTGGCCCAGATAATTGCTTGGTAATGGAGAAGTATGTGCTCTGTATCTGTGTACTGTTATGTCATGTTAGGCTGGGGACTGAGTGCACTCTGGACTCCAAATGCCCTAATTCTGCACACTGCATGTGGGCTGGCAATTATCAGGAATTACAAGGCATCATAATATAAGGGAGATGGAGCCCTTGTGCACTCTCATAATGCCAGTGAAGTTACTGATACTACAACAGTTTGCATCAACATAGGAATGTGGAAGTCATGGCACATGAACCACCATGGACGAAGTACCGCTAATAGGAACATGTTGTAGAAATTATTCTAAGATACTTGTTTACCTAAAAAAAAAAATGGAGTTCAACATTCATTTTTCTCTACTGGTGTTTTAATTGAAAGTGTTTACAAAATCAATTAAATCCTCCTTATGAGGAGCTATATTTCAAAAAGCAATTAACGGTCTCTGAAGAAATGGTGCAGCCATTCTCAGGGCTATTTATATCTTTTAGGATAACATCTTCATGTACTAGTTTTACAGAAATAACAAATTTATTGCACTGATGTGATTACATTTTATGCAACTTAGATATGCTATATCTGTTGACCTTTTTAGTGCCACCAAAGCAGATAAGCCTGATGCATCACCCCAAGAAGAATAGTTTGAGCTAGACATATTTAAAGTATACAAGTCATATTAATAGCTCATTAAGCTTCACTCTTCCATGTGCACTCCTTAAATAAAAAAGCATGTTACTAAGATTACTCAAGGTTAAACAATAACTACAAGAGCATAAGTATGAATGCATAAATGAATCTGAAGCGAGTTAAACGAGTTCTTCATGGTTCTCATTGAGAAACATTGTTATTCCTACTAGGAGTTTATTTGTTAACTTCTACTGGTGGTTTTCCATCCTTCGGCAGCCTGCTGTAACAGTAATAACACATATTGCAAGCTTAATAATATACCGACCTCTGAGGTAAATAAATGCTATTACAACCTTTTTAATCTCTTATAGGAAATGATAATTTATATAAGCATGTCCTGTAGATGAATGAAACTTAAATATACTGTATACCAAGGGGGTTATATTCCACATGCCATCTTTATGGTACATTCACTGCAGTTGCCAACTGAAAACAAATGTATGTTCAGTGTCCATGTTAAGACGTACAAGTATTCAGCAGCTGCTCCATTCTAGAACCTAGAATGGGTTAAGATAAGATAGAATTTAGATACTTGAATGTTTCACAAACAATACCCTTGCACAAGTACATGAGAAAATGCCATAATTTCCAATCTGTGTAGTAGGGCAAGAAAGAATATGACTTCTAATATTATATAGAATATGACTTCTAATATTATATAAGATTTACTGTCACCATAGGCTAAATAGGTCCCTAGTTTTAAGTATATTTTAGCTTAGCATGCAAAAAAGCATAATGTCAGCATGATGTAAGAATATTACAGCACTTTTCTAGACAATATTAATTGGCTTTAACCATCTTTTATGCTCCTGCAGTTTCTCTCTCATTTGTTATCAAACCTTTAGCTTCCTTGATAAAAGAGGCAAAGATTCTACTGATAGACAGTTCCTTACTTTTTAATAAAGAGACAAAGAACTGATGTTACAATGCTACTTTGTGTACTGAATAAGACAGGGTCCTATGGAAAAAATAATATGTGATCATGTTATCAGGGATCGTACTTTAAACCATATGCGGAAGATAAGACAAAGTTAAATAAAAAGTTCTCTGTCATTTCTTAGCTTTGGGTTAACATTTTCTAAATTTTATTGGTAATAACTTATATTTAAAGAAAAAAAATTGAAACAGTTGCATCATTGGAGATGCCTTGAGACTTCAGCTGTAGGTAGTGCTGTCAGATCACTTTACATGGGCAATAACAATGGAATATTGATGTTGAATAAATCAGGTCATGTGTATTTTTTTACTTATATTTCTGAATGTTCACAGCCAACTGCACTAAGTAGCAAACTCCCCAAAGCAAAATCTCTGCCTTGCCTAGGAGAAATGTGGCTGAACAGTGGGAAGGTGTTTTATGAATATCTGTCAAGTTATAACACACAAGTTATAACGCACAAGCTATGAATTGTGTGTTACATTCACAAAAAAGTAAAAGAAGACCTACCAAAAAAAAAAAAGAAAGAAATAAAAAAAAAAACTACATGAGAGTGCTGGAAATAATTAGAAATTTTAAGTGGGTTGCTGTAGCATATTCATGGGTATTTATTCTGTGTGAATATTTTCTGCAAGTGTATATTGAAAAGTTCGGCTCTACAAATAGTCTGTGTTAATAAAATTGGGAAAGTTACATTTTCTGTGTCTCTCCAGTAAACATCTGGGAAAACATCATAACTTAATGTGCTCCAGGTCAATAAAATGGAAACATAGCAGTGATTGTTCATCTTCACATTTGTTTTTCATGTCTCCTTGCCATTTTTCTCACTTGACTTTTCCTTAGCTACTTGTGAAGTCCAGCCATCCTTTATAGTGTTTCCTCTAACTTTTGCCAGCTTTTTACACTGATCTGACACATCCAACAGCTTATAATATCATATACAGTAGTCCTTCATGTTTGTTGTTAAAATTCTCCACCTTAAGTTTCCCACAGCAGAGTCTCAGACATCCAGCTCTTAGGAAAATAATTTAATAATTGAGTGGTATAGGAATAGGAACAAGTTTAGCTGGGTGCCTCCAGGGAGGGACCCAGAACAAAGAAATTACTGGGTTTTTATAACTTTACAATCTGTGCACACAGCCATCACAGGCTCTTCTCTCACCTGGTATGCATCTCTTGATCCGATAGAGGATTTTGGTATGGGATCTCCTCATCCATCTTTGCATTTTTTTTCATTGTCTCAAATTGGGACATAAATTTCTTCTTATCATTCAGGTTGCTGCTCCTTGCTAATGGATGCAACTCCTTTATCTTTTAATTTGCACTGGTCTCAAAGCCTTTGTTTACATAACTATGCACAGGTTGTAAATTAAGTTCAGCTTTATCTAAGTGGGAGTTAGCTGCTTGCAACTTCAGTCTCCAGCAATTTCAGTTTCCCATGCTAAAGGACTACTCATGCTAAGCAAATCCTCCTAGTCAAAAAAAAAAAAAGAAACAGTTAAAGGAATTCATCTATCTAAACTTAATGCACAACGTTGGTTAACTTCAAACCAGGGCTTAGTCAGCAACCTGATCATTTGCCTAGAGCATTCACTATTAATGTAGGATTTAAGAAGTATAATACACAGGTGAGCAAACCATAGCTATTTCATTGGAATTGTCAGACAGAATGAGGAAGCAGTTAATTGTTCATATGCTTATTATCAGGCAAGAAAGTAAAAAGCCACTAGTCAGGGTAGACATACCTGTAAGGAATAGTGCCTGCACTACTCTTAATAATAAACAGTGTAAGGACCTGGCTTGGTGTGATAGATACAGCAGCAGAAACACTGAAAAACTGAAATACATAGCAGACATCTGGAAAGTACTTGAAAGGTGACCCTGACAGAAACTGAGAGAATATCTCAGCAGAGGCTCTGAAATCTGAGTGCCTACTTCTTGTCTCATAAATGCAAGGAAAGTGAATTTTGAATATCAGCTTTTGTAAATAAAAAGGATGTAATGCCTCTGATAACAACACACTCAGATGGTGGTTTTGTCAGGATAGAAGTAGATGGAGGTTGGTGTACATGGCTGTTGTTGCCCCTGTGCCACATGGGAGGAAGATGCTAAAGGTAACAAAAACAATAAAATCAAGTCATGAACCTGGACTTTGAGTAGGGCTCAGTGTTTTACCAACAGAAATGCAGAAACCAGCTTCCTATCAGCATGTGCTCAGCACAGACAGCATGGAAGAGCCATGAAAGGTTATTATAATCAGCAGAGAGGGGTGGACAACAGACACAGTGTTTTCCCCTTTGGGGGGTAGTCAGATAGTGTATAATTCTGGACACCATTGTAAAGTGGATGGTTGTTTTCTTTTTTTTTTTTGTTTGTATAGTTGTGTCAGTAAGAAAGTCACTGATGTCAGTACTATTGAAAAACAGTCAGACTGCTGTGGGAATTCATCATTCTTCTGTGGAGCTGGGTGGCTTAGGTAGAGCAGCTAGAACTTAGGAGATGGTTGCTACTCAAGGATGAATTGAGGAAAGGGGAAGAAGGACATGGACTTGCAGCTGATGGTGAAGACCATGCAAAAAACACAACAGTAGGCCACATTGAATGGTAAGGCTTCTATCAGCATGCAGCAGCGTGAGAAGAATCAGCTCCGTTCATTTCACTTCCTGAATCTTAGATCACAGTTGAAGTGATAAGTGGTGTCTTTTAGATACTTCTAGGTCGCACGTAGGGGAAAGGATGTTTAAGACAATAAAGAAGTTGTTGGACAGAATAGGAAAGAAGCGCTAAGTTCAGTTCATGTCTTTCCTCTAACCACTTTGCAGGAGCTGAGAGACTTCCCTAAGACAAGCTGCTGAATACTTAGAATCATAGAATAGTTAGGGTTGGAAAGGACCTCAAGATCATCTAGTTCCAACCCCCCTGCCACGGGCAGGGACACCTCACACTAAACCATCTCACCCAAGGCTTCATTCAACCTGGCCTTGAACACCGCCAGGGATGGAGCATTCACAGCCTCCCTGGGCAACCCATTCCAGTGCCTCACCACTCTAAAAGGAAAGAATTTCTTCCTTATATCCAATCTAAACTTCCCCTGTTTAAGTTTTAACCTGTTACCCCTTGTCCTGTCACTGCAGTCCCTAATGAAGAGTCCCTCCCCAGCATCCCTATAAGCCCCTTTTAGATACTGGAAGGCTCCTATGAGGTCTCCACGCAGCCTTCTCTTCTCCACGCTGAACAGCCCCAACTTTCTCAGCCTGTCTTCATACAGGAGGTGCTCCAGTCCCCTGATCATCCTCGTGACCCTTCTCTGGACTTGTTCCAACAGTTCCATGTCCTTTCTATGTTGAGGACACCAGAACTGCACACAATACTCCAGGTGAGGTCTCACAAGAGCAGAGTAGAGGGGCAGGATCACCTCCTTCAACCTGCTGGTCACGCTCCTTTTGATGCAGCCCAGGATACGGTTGGCTTTCTGGGCTGCGAGCGCACACTGAAGCCAGCTCATGTTCATTTTCTCATCAGCCAACACCTTAAGTCTTTCTCCACAGGGCTGCTCTGAATCTCTTCTCTGCCCAATCTGTAGCTGTGCCTGGGATTGCTCCAACCCAGGTGTAGGACCTTGCACTTGGCATGGTTAAACTTTATGAGGCTGGCATCAGCCCACCTCACAAGCGTGTCAAGGTCCCTCTGGATGGCATTCCTTCCCTCCAGTGTATCAACCAAACCACGGACCTTGGTGTCATCGGCAAACTTGCTGAGGGCACACTCAATCCCACTGTCCATGTCAGCGACAAAGATGTTGAACTTTCTAGAAGTGTTTTCACATTCCTTCCAATGGTGTGAAGGAGACTTGTTAGTTTTTGAAATTTAAAATCAATAACAGTTCTGGAAGAAAAGAACATATAAAATGTTATTGAGGAAGGTGGCTTCAGGCAATTGTTAATTAAGCAGATTTAAACCTTCTCTGTAAGAACAGCACATTAAAAACTCAATGAAGAATGAACTAGTGCTAGACAAAATTAGGATGTTCTGCCAGCATTCACACCCTTGGGATGCAGCAATAAATGAATGGAATTAGCCTGTGATTAAGTTCTCTGTGATACTTTGTATGACTTGGCAATAAACCTTGAGACTCCAAGCACATGCTTGCAACAACAAATCAGTATTGCGGCTGCTGCTAGGTTCATGTTCCCGAGATGATATTTCTTTGATAAGGTCATATCGCTGGTTGCTTAATACTCTTTTAAATATTTAGGTGGTTTAACACAGTGCTGGAAGGAGCATCAAAAGAAACAGGCTCACCACAGGTAATCAAAAAACATTGACAAATTTGCTATATGCTGGCAGAGTGGAGACAGTTAAGGATGACAAATTTATGGCATTTTGAGCATTAACTGGGAAGCTAAATGCATCACTAGAAAACAAAAGGAGAATGGCTGATGCAGAAGGTGGCTTATAATGGAAACCAACACTGTGCAAAATCATCTATACTCTTAAAAGACAAATTACAGATATGATAAAGATAGGAACTGGATGTTGTGGTCCATTCACTTAATTTCATGCCAACTGCTTTACAGTTTTCATTTGTGATCAGATTTGCTGCTTTGAAGATAAACACTGCTAGACTAAAAAATAGCTAAAAAGAAGGCTTTCTACCAAAAGTAGTTTTTCAGCCATGCCTCCTGTGTGAATGGCTCTGTGTGCATTGTGTGTCTCTACTGGGAGTGCACACTCAGCCTTACCCCTGCCTGGACCTGGGAGCACACAACAGCAGCACCATCCCTTCTGCACAGTAGATCTCACTCCACATTTAGCTCTAGTGGACCAGGCAGGGTCATGAAATCCATCATATTCAACTATGTCTACAGACAGTGGATCTTAGGGCACATGGGCACAGCTCTGTGGCACCCACCAATATTAGGTATGTAAAAGATCTTACCAGTAACAGTGATGTATATTGACATTATATTAAACTGAACAGAAATTATTTCAAAAATAATATCAACTGGTTTAGAGACCACCTCTATTTCAAATAATCCCATGAGGTAGGTAGATATTTCTACGTTTCTTTATAAAAATAGCACTTTGCATCAGTTTAATTCCCTATCAGAATTTAGAATATAGTTAGCAGTAGTCTGCATATGTAACAATAAAGCAAATTTATTGTTAGACTTAATGCATTTTTTTTAATATAAAATGAACTGCTTTCCCTCCTTGAGTATTGTGATTAGTATGTATAGAATAGAGTTTTGTGCCATCAGAAATTAAACACTATTAAAGGCGCAATACACAAGTGTAAAGCCTAAAAACACTGACAAATACTTTGTATAACATTTATTACTTTTCTTCTACTTTACTAAGGGAACTTTGTAGTTTCTAAGCACGTGATTTTGGGAGTGTAGTATGTTAAATTCAACAGCGTTCTCAACCAAAATGAGTGGAGACATATGTGAATCCTGTGTAAATGAGTGGGGCAAATAGCCATAACTTGTAGGTATCAAACATAAGGTTATTTAATATTAAGAGTAACTGATAAGAAATAAGTTGTCATATGCAAAAATGTAAGAAAGCCTATAAAAGAGTAGAACATAGGCATATCCTAGCTGGTATTCTCCCTTGAGAGATAGGTTGAAGCTGATACTCTAAATGTAAGTGAACTCTTGGGTAACACAACAACCCATTGTGTGATGATAGACTGTAGTAAAAGGAACTTCCTTCCTGACCTCTACAGACAATTAGCTTCCTCCCTCCATCATGAAATTTAATAACCTGTGTCACTGTATTTCCTTACATAGCCAGAATGCTAATGTTATTATTAAATTAGAACGTTAAGTTGAAAAACTGCTTTCCAGCATGTCATGATATGTCAATTCCTAAAATTATTCTGTTGCATCCTATGGAAGGGCTAATGGATAACACCTTCTGTCAACACGTGGAGGATGAAACAACAAAATAATTTCACAAGAATTTAAATTATCTGTAGTGATTAAAAGAATGATAAGGTGAAACAAGTGTTTAATCAGAGGAATAGTCATCTAAAACTGCTGAGAAGTGTGGAGTTTTCAGGAATGTTCTCACTGAAGAAATTTAAAAAGCCTGGGTAAAAAAAATCCACTTCTCTCATGGTGCATTTTCTTAGGACATGGTAATACAATGTAATTCTCAAGCTCAGTTTTCTGTAGCTGGCTGGAGAATGATATTTTGCTCTTAAAAATAATAGAATTTTCCTGGAAGTATCTTAATACAGTGACAGAGGCTTTGGCGGGCAGGTGCTGTAGCAACCAGAGAATTTAGATAGTTAAATCTGAAAACAGGCAGTTATTCTTTCCAGACTAAGGCTTGAGATAGGTTTTCTGACACTGCCTGCAATTTTTTAGTGGACCCAGAGTAAGATTCAAGCAACCTGGTCTGATTAATATTTTGCTCCCCACAAACAAGGGTGTGGAATTAATCACTGAAGCAGCATTTCTGGTTTTGTGGTATGTTTCACTGCAGGTACAGTTAAGATTCTTTCTCAGAATAATATTTTGTCCTTATAAAAATTTATTTAATTTAATTTTCAATTCCTCCATCATCAGCACAGTGAAAAAAATCCCTAACACCGGGCCATCCTTATGGAAGTGCCCTGCATGAACTATTTCAGTCTTTTTTCTTTACCTGTCTCTGGAGACGTAGATCCTCTTTATGAATTCCTCCTTGCTTTCCGTGGGTTTTCTCCATTCTTCCATGGCCCTGCATGACCCTCTTGTATTTATCTGAAACTTGGAATTCTTATAAATGTGTATCACCCAGTGGTGAATTTGAGCCATCAGTGAAGGAATCCACTTTACTGACCCCCTGAACAGTTAAAGTACTTTGCTCTCTCTTTCAATAAAACTTTTCCAATTTTCTTTTCCATTTCTTTACAAATTTGTTTGGTTGGATTTTTAACACCAAGCATGGCACCTTTAGTGATATGAGAGTACAATAACAACATGAACCTCTCCAGTGGATCACAGAATCCTTCCCTCTTCTGTTTTTGAAAAAATGCCTTCCAATAAACACCCCTGCACTTCATCTCAGCAACCTTTATTTAAGAAAATGATGAAAAAAGGATGCTGTTTCTATGTATTTTACTATCATTCTGCATGTTGTGTCTATCTATCTGTCAAATATTGACTGTAATTTCTATAAATCTTACTGAATCTCTATCTACCCCGAGGGACACATTGACAGTATAAGGCAGTGTTACACATGGGCACCATTCCGTGTGAACTTCCTCACTTTTCCAACAGCCAGACTTCAAAAGAAGCTTATACCAGCCTTACAAAATGTATCTCATGTTCCCAGTGAGATCGCTTTTATGGCAGACCTTTGATGTGCGTCAAGGAAGCTACATTTTTCTTTCATTACTTAGAGAGTTTGTTCTGGTGACTAGGTCTGATGGGAACTGGTAGGCTTCCTCCAGAAATACTTCTGCCACACATTCTTATCTCCCCTCTGAGGCAGAGCTAAAACGTAGTTAAAAAAAATATTAATTGGGGCAGCTGGCAACCAGAAAATGTGATTTCAATTTCTTCATTTATGAAAGAAATTAGTGGAGATCACTACCAATGGAGTTATTGTCTGATGATATTTTGTATTGTTTCCTGACAAAGAAGTATAGCCAGGCTAGGTGAGAATGACTGTGTACGGAGATAAAATGTGGTTATGATAGTGGCATCTTACTGTAAGAAAATGCAAAGCAGAGGTGAAACGTGGCATAGTTTACCTAAAATTAATACTTAAGCCACCACTGCAGAAATATTCCTTAGTTTTTAAAGGACCTTCTTTAATCTAAGGAAAAATAATCCAAGAAGTGTTTTCTTTCTTATTAAATGCTTTGACCGATTTATGAAGTTTATTTGAAGGTCTTCACAAAAATTAACCGTAAATCTGAAAAGCAAACCATACTGAAACGTGCAAATACCATTACAATTTGAAGTCAAAGATAGACTTTAATTAAAAAAAACTTACGTCTCCATTCTTGACTTTTCTGCCAGGAACCAATGTCTGTTTTCTGAGGAAAATTGCTTATGTTTTTTATTTTTGTAATTTCTCAGAGTCTTTTAATTAAGCTAAACCATTTAAATCATAGAATGTACAAGAGCAGTAATGAAACCTTGCGCACTGTGAAAGTAACCTGGAGTTGGGCTCTCTGATGACTGATAGAAGACAGTCTTTCTTGTGACGAAAGCTCTCCACTCACTCCACCAATCTCCACAGCATCTGTTGAAAAACTTTGGTTTTAGTATCTCAGATCAGTTCAAAAAGTACTGGGGACATACGTGCACCTGCAGTTAAAGACTCTAATTGTTTAGGAAGTTAGGCTAATATCGGTAATTAAGGTGTCTTCCAAGAAGAAATCTTTTTTTAATAAGGCCTTTTTTGCTGTTTATTGGTTGTTTTGTTCTTTGGTTTTGTTGGCTTACTATTTATTTTAATTGTTGCCCTTTTCATGTACTAGAATCTTGTTACATCATAATTAAAAGAAACAAAAAAGTTGTTAGAGCAAAAAAAGATCCTGTGGTATGTGACTATTACAAATGCTTCTCTGACATTGTGGTGTTATGAAAGAGTAGATGGAATATGTGACCTTTATAGTGTCAGTCATTTTTTAACTTAATTGGGAAAATCTCAGAATAGCTCTAGAGGAAAATTCTTTTGGAGCATTTTATGACTAGAATTTTAGTATTAAATCTAGGAAATTGATGTATTTGCAGAAAGAGGTCACAAGTGAAGGAGAACTTGCAGATCTGTATGACTGTAGGCAGCAGAGGCATATTACGGACTCACATTAATCTTTTCAAGTGACATGAAATTTTATGAAAGCGGGTTTGTAGTCATAGTACTATAGTTCAGTGATCAGTAAATATTCTGGGAAATGTTCCTTGTGATCCTGAAGTGTTAAATATGCTCTTGAAAGAATTTGAAAACAAGTGTAAAAGGCAATGCAAATAAAGAGAGATTAAGCCAGTGATGTACCAAAGGTATAAAACTAGAAACATAAAGTAAGTGATGAGGTTTTCATCAGCTTTTTGATTCTAGTGGACTCCTACAGATAAAACCTCTAGGATACAACATACAACCATTATTATCTCAAGTCAGGGCACCACTATACTGTCTCTCACTCAGAGTGGGACTAATACAAACCAGTGAATGTTAGCTGAAAGTCATAACCTTCAGGTTTTCCATTATTAAAAGAAGACACTAAAAATGAAAGCACTTGAATGCTTAATCCAGCTCATAAATAGTCCTATGTTCTTATTTTGCAATTTTTTTTTTCCAAAAAAAAACATGCCATTTAATCCTCATTGTTAAAATGACCAGTTGCCTCATTAAACATTCCCAGTCCATTAAATGTAAGAAAAGTCTTTGCATATTCTCACCCTTGAGATAGCAACAGGGATACTAAAGTTGCTTTCAGGAGTAAAAAAATTCTTTTTTCTTAGGGGATCAAGCAGGTTTTCTGATGTGTGATGATTTATCAGGAGACTCTATCTCAGAGAAGAAAGTAATTTCTTGATATTAAGAATTACAAAACTGCAAAATTTATTCTTAAGATGTCCTACTGAACTGAGTGGTTGAAGTGTGCCATGGTTAGCACCCTGTCAGTCTTTCTTTGGTCTCTTCTTAGCCCATGTCACTTACTTGCATTCTCCTTTTGTTATTGTCAACACTTCATGCAGGTTAATTCACCACTGAGGTTGGTTTTATATGTGTTGAAAATGCAAAAGAACTCTGGAGCACAGGCAAGCTGGACTCAGCATGCGCAACGGGGATGTTGGACACACTTCTGGACCCAGAACTTTTATTGAAATGAGAATGAGAAAAGCAGTTGTTACGAGAACTGTCTTGAGAAAAGGTGAAACTTTTGCATAATATCTCAGGTATAGATGAGAATTTATGGAGCCTAGAAGATCTTTTATGCAGTTAAGGAACTACAAAGTACATCCTAAAAGCTTCTCTTTTGTCTACCTAATTTCTCTCTTTCTATCCTCACTGTCCATGTTGTCTGGATTGATCATGTGGCAGGTTGGTGATAAAGCTTACACCAAATTATACTGAAAGCTTTGTTTCTATTGATCACTGTGGAGCTTCCAAACCAAACAAAATACTGTAAACTGGACTTCCTGTTAATTTTTCTTGTTAATGCTATTAACAGAGCAATATAAAATTATTGAGGAAAATGTGTTGAATGAGTAAGAGGAATATCTCAGGTTGTCTCTTTTTAAATAATGTAACATGTTGATAGTTTTGTATACAAAACTGAAATTTTATATCACTTATATATACATATTTCTAGTTATCCGTACTTGTTAACGCTTAAAGTGTATACAAAGAAATCTTCCAGAAAATTACCCAAAGCAGGAGTTACTAATTGGAAAGAAAACTAAAAATTAATTTAAATTAAAGAAAATATAGTGAATGTGATTAAAGCATAATTGATGTACCTGATTGGAGAGTTGTCAATAGGGTAAGGAGAGTGTAAGAAATTGGAGTGGGGTAGCAGAATCTTCTGCTACATACCAGCATACATGTGTTATATGTTGTGCAAAAATATCTATTGCATTTCATCTGAAACTTCAAAATGACCTGCATCCAGTAAGAGAAGAGCAATCTATGGGATGAATATTTTAGAATTTTGGAGTTGTCTGCATGTTGGGGAGGGTGTTTAAACCCTACTTACTGAGGAAGCCAATCCAGGAAAAAGAACTAGAAAATAACTCATACAGTGTCTCATTACAGGGTGTAAGAAAAAAAGAAAATACAGAATTGCATGGCATATGTGGTCTTAAACTAGAGTTTAAGCACAGCATCAGTATTTTTATTAGTACTGTTTGTAGTGCTGAGTAATATTGAACTCTTGCTATAGTCACCCAGCAGAGGTCCCCAGAAAATTCTGAGGATCCAGCCTGTGACTTGTCTTACTGTAAGCAAGAGGTCCTGCTGCTGCAAAAGACTCATAACTACCTACAGCCTATACCAGGAACCAGAAAAGTAGTTAAAGCTTTTCAAGGGCAAGGATGTTATGTGAGCACAAAACCAGAAGGTGAAAAGCATGTTAATCTGTTGTTCAGACACGTAAATGGTCTGTACTTAGGATAAGCTTGTGTTTAATTAAGACATAGATAGATTACTCAAGGCTAAAGTAGAATGACTTGTCTTAGTTTAAAAGGTAAATGATTGTTGCTGTACAAACAGGAGTCCAAATTCTATCTCCACACAGGGCAACCTAAAAGTTAAATCACATATATAAGAGCACAGTTCAGGTGTTTCTTGTACATCAACAGGCTTGAGGTTGACCAGTTCCCTGGGGAGCTTGCTCTGGTACTTGACCACCTTCTAAATGACGAACTTTTCCTAACATCTCATCTAAATTTTCCCTGATACAACCTTAAGCCATTCCATTGTGTTCTACCACTGGACACCAGAGAGAAGAAATCATCACCTCCTTTTCTGCTCACCTTCATAAAGAAGTTGTAAACAGCAGTGAGTGCACCCCTCAGGCTCCTCTTCTCTAAGCTGAACAAAAGTAGTATCCTTAGCCTCTCTTTATAAGTCATGACCTTTAGTCCTTTCACCATCTTTGTTGCCCTCTTTTAGACACATTCTCATATTTCTATGTCCTTCTTGTATTGGGTGACCCAAACCACAGCTCTCTAGGTGAGGCTGCTTCAGTGCCGAGTATAGTGGGGCAATCAACAGTTTTGGCCAGTTAGCTGTACTGTGCTCTAATGCACCCCAGGATATGGTTCTCCCTTTTGGACATCAGCACAAATTGTTGACACATATTGAGCTTGCCATTAACTAAAATCCCCAGATGCCTTTCTGCAGAGCTGCACTCCAGCCCCTTGTCCCCAGTTTGTACATACATCCACAACTACACCTTTACAGATGCAGAATCCAGCATTTGTACTTCCTAAATTTCATGAGACTGGGGATTGACCAATGCTCTAATCTATCAAGATCTCTCTTGAAGGCCTCTCTACCCCTGAGGGAATCAACAGCTCCTCCTAATTTGGTATTGCTGGCAAACTTACTCAGTATACTCAAATCCAGTGTCCAGGTTACTGCTGAATGCCATTTTCATTCTGAGAATTCACTTCTTAAAAAATGCCCTAAGCCAGATGAAAAAAAAAAAAAAAAATCTAGAAGCTGTGTTAGCTTTATATTTATAGCCATATCACTGTGTCTCATTATTACTAAGTCAGCAATGGATTAAGGCATAAGTCTGCAGATGCAGGAGAAGGATTCATTGCGGTGTTTGCAGAAGCTAGAATGGCATCCTAAGCAGAAAAGTTTAAAGAGTTCATATCTTTTGAGACCATATCTTCAGGGAACATTGCTCTTTTCCTTTGATGTTCAGTAAACATTCACAGGAGACAGGACACGCATCAATGGAGAATACACCTTCTATATTCACTTGAAATAAAAGCCTTGAAAAGGAGCATCAGTAAATGGAATTGTCAACTGTGTGAAAAAATTCCCTACCTAATATCATTGTTTACATCTGAATTTTCTGTAGGGAAATCAGTAAGGTTACAGAGATAGAAAAAGTTAAATATTGAACTGCATTACCTACTGTCAAAAAACTGAGCAGTTTTCCCCATTGTTTATTTCCCTGTGCAGTCTGTGCTAAGTTAATAATAGCTGTGCCTTCCCAGCTGGATATACGTGTTCTCTGTAATGCACTACAAATTCTGAGAGGATCAAAATATGTAAAGGGGGATTCATCTATGCAGACAAGATAAAGATAAATGTTATCTACTAATTTAATTCCTTAAACTGTTTTATTTAATAGCATGAAAATGGTCAATGATTACCTACATTGAGTATGTTAAAACTCCCCAGGAAGCAAACTGTATTAATAGCCATACAAAAGTATACATTTAGGCAAATTCACTATGTCCATGAAATACTAGCAGCAAGTTCAATGTTAAAATATTCTCCAGCTGTGACACTGATAACTAGTTTAAACATTTTAAAATTTTCTACAGAGTTGGAACCCCATATTCAAGCCTCTGCCATTTACCAAAACTGACCTTGCAAAGTAAGAGTAGTAAATTTTAACAAAACCAGAAATCTAATCCTGTGCCAGCTTTAACAACTCCCCAGTCCTAAAGAAGGAACAGGAACATCAGTAGGCAGAACTCAAACAATACAATGATTCACAGCAGAATCACAAACCTCCTATGCCAATGTAGTTAGCTTGTGCTAAATCAAATTTGGGAATATAACTCAAAATTTCTCTGAGTCTTGATTAACATCACACCTCTTGGTACTGATGTATCTTGATGTAAAGACTAGGAAAATATAACAGAAAACTGTCTTGAAAGAGGGTAGTCCTGGTCTATTCTCCCTCTTTCCCTATACTAACTATGAGTTCTAGGACTCTCGCTGCATAAGATCTTGGTTTGGCAGAGAACTTTTCTTTCTACTAGGTTTATTTTCCAGTACACCAGCTAGCTGAACCCCATCAATCAACAGCTGCATAAAGCCTCACAAGTAGAATGACTGTATCATTAAGTGATATAACATCATTTTTTTGGGGGAAAAAATGGTTTAATGGTTAAGATCCATAACTGCTGCAATAGAGCAAGGTTTTTCTGGTCTACACTTTCCCACTGTCAGTTTTCAGCCATGGGAACCTGTAATGCTTTTACTAATTAGAAGATTCTTTCTCTTTGTATGTATGTAAGGGCTATGCTCAAGAAAATTATTGCCCTTCTTTTCATTACATAGATCTGAAAAATATCTTTCTCTAAATTTTTCCTAGCTGTTTAATAATTCTCATTTCAAGTTTGTATTCTTGTACCGATTATTCCACTTTTTTTGCCTTAGATGAATGTTGAGCTGACAGAACTGCAACAATCCATTTCAGAAAAAAGAACTGTCAAGTTTGGTAGGGACCTCTGGACGTCAGCTGATCCAACCCCCCTGCTCAAGCAGTGTCACCTAGACTCAGCAGACGAGGACCATGTCCAGATGGAGTGTTTCCAAGGATGAAGACTCCACAATCTCTCTGGGTAATCTGTGCCAGTGCTTAGTTACCCTCACAGTAAAGTGTTTCCTATGTTTCAGTTTGTGCCCATTGCCTCTAGACCTCTCACAGCCTGTTTTCTTCTTCTTCATTCCCTCTCATCAGCTATGTATACATGTTGTTAAAATCTTCTCTGAGACTTCTCTTTTCCAGGCTGAGCAGTCCTAGCTCTCCCTGACCCTCCTCATATAAGACATATTCCAGTTGCTTAATCATCTCTGTGGTGCTTTGCTGGACTCTGCAGCAGTTCTGAGTCTCCCTAGTACTGAGAAACCCAGAATTGGACACAGTGCTCCAGACATGGCCTCACCAGTTTTGAATAAAAGAGAAGGATCACTTACTTCCACCTGCTGGCAATGCTTTGCCTAAGGCAGCCCAAACTAACATCCGGCTTCTTTGTGGCAAAGACACATTGATGGCTCACACCCAAGCTGGTGTCCACCAGGCCTCCAAGGTTTGTTTTCTTTTTTTGCAAGCTGCTTTCCAGCTGGGTGTCTCACAGAATATACTGGTGCATGGGATGTTTCCTTACCAGGTGCAGGACTTTGCATTTGCCTTTCTTGGACTGATTATATTCCTGTCAGGCCATTTCTCTAGCCTGTCTCTCTCTTTCAAAGTACAGGTGCAACGTTTGTTTTATTTCAGTCTTTTGGATCTCCACTAGTGTTTTGGGTGCTATTGCAAATCACCAGTACTGCAAAAAGATGCTCATCCAGCATTTTCAAACTGTTGCATTAAATCACAAATTCCATAAGAATGAAAAAATTCTCTCATGCAACTTTCACTCCGAGAATTAGAATGCAAACTCCAAAACTCATTTGGAGTCTGATTTATTTTGCTTCTCTATTAAAAGTAATAGCCTTTTGCCATTCTTTTCAAATCCCAGAGACAGCAAGCAGTCCAGGCAACTCTGGAAGCAACAGCTCAAAATGATAAGTTAGTAGACGAGAGTACTCTGAGCACTGTGTGCAAGTGCAGGACTCCTGAAGGGTTTTTCTAACAACTAAAAGCATCAATCTCAGAACAAGATCAACCCTCCCTGGAACAAGCCACACATCTTGTAGCTGTTAGATGATGAATAGTTTCAATGTTGTTCATTCATAGCAAACCTTTTCTTGGTAAGGATTTTTATTTTTATTTTTAAATCTAAGCATTTGCTGTTGCTTGATTCTGCAAGAAATAATGTCACACTAATATAATGCTATCAACAAGACTGACCCAGTCTAGTTAAAAAGGGTCATATTGAAAGAACATCTGAAAATGGTAATGTGGGCAGTCTCACCCCATTACCCTTACTGTTGCTGTTTCACTGAGCTTAAGCTCAACGTACTGAGAATGGAAAATCATTCCCACATATAGCTAATTCCCATAACTACAGAATCAGATTTCCTGGTAGATGAGTTCCCTGAAGGTACTAAAATATCACAAAATGCCATACACTGCGTCTTCTGTGAAAAACAGATAAAATACAGTAATTCAATAGAGGAGGTATTTAAGCTGTTACATTATAGCTCATACATCTTGTATAGGCAGATAATTTTCAATGTCATTAAACTAACTTGACTTCATGTCTGCCTAGCTACTGATTGATCAATATTTCCAGTGGCTTAGTGAAATCCGCAATCTTAGGATTTTGTTATTGGCTTTAATACTTAAATGTGCTAATGATACATAAGCAAATGGAACAACATCAGTGATGTGTGAGAAGTAATTCATATTACTTGTAAGACAGTGCTGAGTGGCTGAGTGATGATGATTAATGAAATGTTTTAGTGCTACACAATTTCATAACCTATCTACAAAGTGCGGTCAATACAAACTAAATGTTTATAACAGTTGATTGTCATCTTAGGTGTATCATGCAGATAAGAAGTACTGCAAAAATTATCACATAAACAGACAGGTTAAGTAAAAGACCTTATGTGATATACTGATGGAAAAATACTTAAAATTTTAAGAATAAAAATGGGCTTTTAAGCAACAAACTAATCACAAGAATATCAGTATATTATACACAAGAGCTGTACTTCCACTGAACTTCTGATAGCTGCTGGTTCTGCAGAGCATGTCCTTTGTTTCTTTAGTCTTTGGATCAATGCTATCTGAAACAGGGTGGTCCAAACATGACAAAAACAATGTCCTCAATCAGAAATCTGAGTGTTGTTTTCAGATAAAGTTACTATATGGAGAACATTGCCAGTTCTTTGTATATGGTTTGACAGTAATAATTGCTTTGTTTCTACCTGTTGAATCATTACTCTTTGAAGTCATGTTCACTGCTGTTCTCAATCCCATTCTCTGGTCTACTGCCTTTTGAATACTTAAACAAAAATCATCAGTTTGACTACTGATCCAGAATGGCCAACAGCCTAACACCTTCCAGGATATTCAAAGAGTTAATTTAGACTGTATCAGGTTACAGGTGGAACTGGACCTCAGACTCCCACAACCTTGGATTGTTCAGAATTTTCCTAGAGCAAATCAGTGCATTAAGATGGATGACCTTTGCAACTTTAAATCTCTGTGACAGTTAGACCCACATTTTGTTTTGACTTACATTCTGGATCTGTTTCTAAGATCCTGCTTTGCTTAGGCAATAGGAGCACCTTAACTGGTATGATATTTGTACTAATGAAAATATCAAAATATTCACCTTTTTCACCATTTACTCAGTCCTGCTGGGAAAAAGAGAATGTAGGTTAGTGGAGCAGCTTTCAGCTGCATCTCTGTGTGTTTAAAGGACAAAACAAACAACATATTATAATTAAGGCTCCTCTCAACTTCAACTTCCTTTTTTTTTTTTTGCCTGGGATGTCTGAGCATTTTCAAAGTTAGTAGAAGTTCAAATTTACACTCTTTTAAAAAGGTGTTCCTTAATACAAGATTTGATTGCAAACATGCTTCTATATGAACTTTATAACCTGGTATTAAAAATTCAAGACACTGTTATGTGCTATTGCTGATCCAGAAAGAAATTTGGAATTGTATTTATTCTACGATAGATAGAAGCAAGCTATTAAGTAGTATCCCCACCAAAGCTTCTAGCAATTGAAGTTTTATGTCACTTTCTTCATGAATCAGCTGTGCAAGCCTCAGACTTTTTCCAGTGTCTATATAAAACTGTATGAGTTGCTTGTTTTTAAAGTGCCCACTGAGCAGAAAAAAAATCATTTGAAAATTAAGTCCTTTTTTTTCTTACCTATAGTATAGTTATGCATATTCATTGCTAGTGAAGTATTAAACTGAGCCTTAGGGCAACACTTACTCCTTGATGTGAATCATGAGTAATATGAGCTCTGCCATATAAATTTTGTTATTCTGTGAATTGAAGCAGTGTCATCAGTTTCAAGGCAAACCACAAAACTAAACTAGTCCCCATCTCCCTATCCTTATTTAAGATGCAGCAGTCAAATAGTTTCAAATGATAGGTCACAGCCCTTTTTAAAGCTGCTGTTTATAAGTCCCATGAACATTGGCTAAGCTGTTTCTTCTGACCTTCTGGCAGCCACCCTTCTAAAAGCGCACTGTGGCAACTACTGTATAAATCTGGAAAGAAGTAAGTCATAATTAGCTCAGTTAACCACAAGCAATCACAGGAACAAGATAATTGTGGATGTCTCCGAATACTTTTATCTGATATATTTTTAGTTACTGATCTGATACATTATTTCATAGAAAAGACTAACATAGTAAATAATGTGCTGACCTTTTAGTTCCCAACTATAGAAAGAGTGAAATTCTAGCAGAGAATGAGTAAATCTTTTTATTATGAAGATTAAATCTAGAATTTTGCAGTTTGTATTTAACTTTTTCATTTCCTCCATTTTATTTCATGATAAAGCATTCATTTTAAGAGTACATGGCTGTAAACGTGCATAAACCTTCTCCCTCACATTTCTTTCAGCACACATCAAACTATATTATCTTATCAGCCAGAGAGGCATGCTAACAAGGTAATATTTCTCTTCCCTTTTACATAGTTAAAGAACTGCAGATCTACATATTTGCCTAGAGAAATAAAGAACTTCAATAGCTCAGGGAGTTTGATAGAAAATTCTCTGTTTCTAAAATCTAAACTTTCTTGGTCAAAGAACTATTAGGAATGAAAGCAAAACACTTTAACCAATGTCATTCATGCCAGTACTAATGACAGCATTTTCTTACATGAATTGTTATGTACAGAGACATACTTAATGATCCATGGTTTTGCTGATATATGAATATCCAACAAAGTTCTCTTTGGCGTTTATGAAAGCCAACCAACAGAAAGAAAGTGATGAAACCTTTTTTGATTACTATAAGGCTACTGATGGATGGGGTTAACATCTTATGTTACTAGGTATGTTCCACACATCACCAGTACAAAGGCTGATATTTATAGAAGAAACTTTTGCATGGGTTGTGGATGCAATGTCCAAGCTGCAGCTAGCTCCTGAGAATGGCAGATCAGGGTAACTTGGAATTATCACAAACCTTTGACACTTTTCCTCTAATCTGATAAGACTGCTAGCAAATTAGATGAATAACACCATGCAGGTGCAAGTGAAGTCTGATTTAGGTCAACAGGTTCATATTTGTTTCTTCTCTCTTTTCTTAAGGTTTCTTCTCTCTTTTCTTATGTACTGGATAAGGTGGTAAGTAGTAAAAGTAATATAGGTATTATTTTGGGTTTTGGTTGGGGTTTTTTGGTTTGTTTGTTTTTTTGGTTTGTTTTTTTTTTTTTTTGTTGGCTGGGTTTGAGTTTTTTATTGTTGGTTTGTTTTGGCTTTTTTTTTTTTCCACTAGGTAACAAGTAAAGATGAATTTTCTTGATAAACTGTGAGGCCCCATTATAAAAAAAATTGGCAAGGTTCACAGTCAAGGTAAACACTTGTATTCCCCTTTTATTTCAGTAAGACACACTCATTGACATTGTTTGAGATTCTTTGAGAATTTTTCTATTTTTTTTTGTATTTATATTATCTGTTTGCAACCTTTTTAAAACCTAGGACAAATGCACAAAACAATAAAGAAAAGACTAATCGAATCATTCAAAACTTTAAGAATACCCTTTTTTTCTGGTCATTTCTTGGTTTAGACAAGCCTCTACTCATCCCTGTGGTAAAATGAAACTTTAAGCTGAATTTAAATGAAAATAACTTCTTACAATGTTGAAATCTACTTTGGCAAATAATATGCACATGATGCATACAATATGCAACAATTTATAAGGCTCCTAATTTGAAATTCTTACCTCCTAATTATGTATGTTTCTTATGTGTGATAGTTTCCTCTTTTGCTGCTTTTATATCCAAGTAAGTTTAACCTATTTTTAATGAAAATGAGATTACTTCTGAACTTGAAATGCAAGAGTGAAATAATTTAAACCCAATTTACAGGTAGCAAAAGACAGTTCAAAATTGTTCCTGCAGAAATTATTCAGGAACAAAAAGACCATCTAGAAGAACAAGATGATGTTAGGCTCCTTATTTGGTGATCTTAGAATATCAACAGAATAAATTAATCCATACTTGTCTTCTGAAACTTCTGACTGGCATGGAAGTGAATTACTTTCAACTTTAGGCCTCTAAGATAAAGCTCCTGGCTTTGTATTGAAGGAGTGTTGTATTCAGTTTTCCTTTACCTCTTAAAAGGAGAAATATACCAGTCATTCACTGTCTGGAACAGCTCTTGACCAACAGTCAACAACAGTCATTCCTGTAGGGCCCAGATTTTGGTTGCACAGTTTTGCACACCTTCGTTTATAAATGTTTTTTTGGTAGGCCAGTGAAATAAAATTGAGAGAAGATAAAGGGGATCTTTCAGCTTTATGAAATTGCCATCCTGTTTTCACTTGAAATGCTAAAAAAGGAGCAGCAATTAAACATAATACATACAGAATTTTCCCGTGCTGGTTCACAGGTTTCTGAAAGGAATCTAAGACTTGACTTTCTTTAAAAAGTCTTTCTCTATTGCTGGATGACAGTCATCTGAGATAAAAATAATAGTGTTGTCATATTGCCACCAATCCTTTTTCCATTTATCCTGCTGGCACAGAAGGGTAGTCCAGAGGGTTGTGTGCTATTTTTAAAGTGCAAAACTACTACTTCTTGACTACTTCTTGACTGCTTCTGGTTCTACTTCTTACCTGCTGTATGACCCTGGGAAAGTTCTTCTGCCCTGCATCTTGGCATACTTGGCAGAAGAGCATTTTAAAAAAAATATTTATAATGCTGAATTAGGAAGAAACGCTACCTTGTTATAGAACTTATAGACCAAAAATGCTATGCCTTATCAAAAGAATTTTCTCTGAAGTTAGAATCCACTCTTGAGACAGAGATTTTTAACTTTGATTTAATGCAGTGTTAAACTCCTTGCATATTGTCAGTGAATTTCTTTTCGTATACATGTATATTAACGTTCTTGATTTCTCTTATCTAATATTTCGATGTGATGAGTTAGTTCTGCATTTAAAAGGAGGGAAAGATCAGTCCTCCTTTACATGGAGGTTTCCTCTAGTCATGAGAATAGGATTTTCATCCAAGGCAGAATCTGTGAAACCTTTGTCTTCCACTTGTCTCCCATATAACACTTTTTTAACAGCCCATAGTAGTCTGTGGTTTCTTGAAAATCAAAGAAAAGACACAGATATATCATTGTTCTTTCCTCTGTATCATGACAAAAGATGTACTGAAGTTATCTGTGTCTTGATGCATATGAATTATTTCTATCCTGTTGACTTAAAAGGCAAGAAAGTTTGGCAGAAAATAAATCCCCTTGTGTTCCAGCTGGTCCTCAGATATTAGAGGGGCTAGGTGCGGCTAGGCTTAGATTCTGAGTGATGCCCAATTTACCACTATCAGGCCGGTTGCATTTGATATAATGAACAATTACTATTCTGGATTCAATAATAGCGCGCTGCACCTTCGGTCTAATCATGCTCATGTACTAACATGGCCACACTGAAGGATTTGGTTGCGTTCAATGACAAAACTATTACAATTAGCTACTTAAACAGTACAGTTTATTAAAGCAACAGATACAGGTTCTTATGGATTGCCAGTGATAAATACACTCTCTGCAAAAGCATGTGCAAATAATAAGTTATACAAATGCGCAATAAAGTTATGAATAGCACAGCCTGGCTTTAAAGTATAAAAGTAAAAAGTGGAAAGTAAGTCTATATAGAGATTCCTGATTTTCCCAGGGAAACACTTAATACAGTGCAAGTCTTACCCAAAGGCATCCCTAGTGGGGGGGAGGAAGAACGGTCCAGCCTGTTGACCTGTCCCAGGAGTCAAGGGTAACCTGCCGATGGAATTTTCCTTGACTTGTCCACAATGATGTCTTCCCTAGTATTCCCCCTTTTTTTTGGCCATTTTATACTATTTTTCACCTTTGAGGTAGAGCTTGAGTGACTCTAGTCATACATACCTTTATTATTATTGGTGTAAAACTCTCTCGCTTCACTTTTAAAGATATATACCACAAAGAATTCAAAGAGCATGCTCAAGGAGCAGTGATCTCATTTTGGAGTGGGTAGCATTAGAGATGGAGGTGTGTTTTTGTATCACAATGTATTAAAATGCATTATAATGAAGCAAAGTTAGCACAAAGGACAGCGCTTTTTCAAAAGATAACAGACTGTTGTCTCAGGGTAGCAATTATGCAGCTTATTGGTTTCTAGTACCACCTAGTTCCCAACTCTGTTGGTGTTAGGATAGAGCGTGGCCACAGAATCTCCACTGTGCTTCATCCTCCACCAGTGTTGCCCCGGGAACCGCTGTGGAGTGAATATTCCTGGCACATGAGGGGTAGCTGTATCTTCCCCCGAAAGTCCATTTTTCCTTTATATGTGAACAATGTTACATTTTAAATATAAGTTTAACTTCTAATTATTCCACATATCCATGCATCTATGTAATGGGAAAAATAGTTATTTTTTCCCACTAGATTTGGTCTTTTTTTTTTTAAAGTTTTCATTTTTATTTTTTTCTTTCTAAAAGGAAGTATTGAAGTGTATTTCCTCATTCAAACTGAAATTATTTCAAACAAACTAAGATTAAAAAAAATGCTAACATACATTTCCTATTACACCACAAAATTTTGAACCATATTTTCGTGTTACATTGCATAATTTCTAAACTGCTACAGGGAAAATGATGCATATTTTTTGAATATTTAATTTTATCAAATAGAGGCAAAACAACTATATGTTGTGGCTTGATGATGAAAAACTAGTGGAAAAACCACCTTTTTGTAAATTAATATATTAATCAGAGAAATGCACAGCCTCTATTACTGTCTTCAAGAAGGACACTGACACATCCTAAAAGATGATGCATTTTGGAATCCTACTCAAGTTAAAAAAGTTATCAAATTGTGATGATGTTACAGGTAGGTGGACATGCACAGGCATTTTAGACACTTTAAACATAGATCTGACTGCGTACTACTGTACTTTCAAGCTTTTAAAAGTGTTCTTACAGTTTTTTGATTTTTCATAATTTTGAATGTGAATGAACTGCCATCCAGTTTGACTTTATAAAAGTAATTAACAGTACACGCTTTAGTCTTCCACTTCCTTGATTTGAAATGCCAGTAGGAATAGTAGTTTTCACATAATTCCTAATCCTTTACATTCCTGAAGTTTGAGTATCCTTAATTAGCAGCTGAATATTCTTATTAGGTACCAATTATGCTTACAGCAAAAGGGTTTTATAGATATGCATTTTGCACATTTTCTTCTTCACAAAATGTTCAGATATGAAATGAAAACCTCATAGATTTCTGTTCCTATTACATTTTGGACAAAGAAATATATGAAAACCATTAGTAAATAAGGTAGTATTTCATTTTCATATTAAATATTGAAAACTTATAGTAACATAATAATTTCATTTCAGTAAAGCTACAGTACATAGATTTTCAACCATGCTGTTTTCAGTGTAGTTCTCGATGGCAAAATGTGAACGGCTGTATTTACAGACTGTAGTAATAATTTTGCCAGATAAAACAGCTGAATGTGAGAGAAGTTTATTACATGTATAATGGGAACAGAAATATCAGTTCAACAACCGAATAATTTTAAAATTTTTAGTGTTGGAAGTAATTTTATTTTAACAAGGCTGCTTAAGACTGAAGGTAAATAATTTAGTCAGTTAAATTAGCTACTTCTGTTAACTAGGTATATGAAAGCAGAATCATAATTTTTATGTGTTTATCCACCATTCAGATTCACTCCAACCTGTAAGTTTTGTGTTGGTATTTTTAATCAGTTCTGTGAAATCCTTGCAAGTCTATTTTGTCAAGGGATATGTCAAATGACTATGAAGTTCAATTCATTGTCTACTTCTGACTTATTTACAAATAAAAAAAAAAAAAGTATCATTGGATAATGTGGGTGAAGGGACAGAGACAGTTAACGAAATGGATCTGGGCTTTGTCGCCATATTAGGGTTTGAGCCTTGGGAACGGTGGGGAAAACACCAGGTGTTGTTGCCCTGGTCGTGCTTAAACCTTGGGAATGGTGAAGAGAATAGTGAGGGGTAGAGATCGGCTGGTGAGGCAAAACAGGTGCTTTGCAGGATAAAGCAGGAGGTGCAAGTCAAGAGCAGACCAAACCATGTGAATGTTTGTGATCCTTGGTGGTTTTGCTGAGTCAGGATGACAGGGAAGTAGCAGGTATAAAATTGCTGCTTGGCACTTGGTGCACTATAAAAGGAATGTGAGACACGTTGTGGAGGTCATCAGATTTCACCAGAACTGGAGTCCGTCTTTGGTATGCCGCAGGATAATGTTTTTGCATTTGCTAGAATTCCCAGATATATTAACTAAGGAAAAATTTACATTCTATAGATATCCAAACTAACAAGATAACATAAAAATACATTTACTTTTTTTGAAGAAAGATCAAGGAATTCGTCTCCTCAGATTGAGGATTCTTATTCAATCTTCACTTTTCATTTTGAATCTTTTGAGGTTTTATTTTCATATTTTGTATATTTTGTGAACTCGCTTGGAACAAATTATATATAGTGGACAAAAATTTTACTTCCTTGATCTAAAATAGCCAAGAGATACTCTAAATTTATAACTGTAAATGTCCTGGGTCCAGCAGTAGCAGTCATTTTTCTCCTTCTTAGTTGCTGGTGCAGTGCTGGGGTTTTGATTTTCGGCCTGGGAACAACACTGATAACACCGATGTTTTTAGTTGCTGCTAAGTAATGTTCATTCTGACCAAGGACTTTGTGAGTCTCAAGCTCTGCCAGGATGGAAGGGAAGCTGGGAGGAAGCAGAAACAAGACAGCTGACCCAAACTAACCAAAGAGGTATTCCATACCACAGCACGTCATGCCCAGGATGTAAAACTGGGGGCAGTTACTGGGAAGGGCTAGATCACTACTCAGGTCGGGCTGGGTATCGGTTGGTGGGTGGTGAGCGGTTGTATTCTCTTCCCTTGTTATTTCCCTTATCATTATTATTATTGGTGGTAGCAGCAGTGGTTTGTGTTATACCTTAGTTACTGGGCTGTTCTTATCTTAACCTGTGGGAGTTGTTACATTCTTTAGATTCTCCTCCCCATCCTTCTGGGAGTGGGGGAAGGAAGGTGGGGGGAATAAGCAAGGGCTGCATGGCTGAATTGACAAGCTGGGCTTAGTCCACAACAGTAAAGCAGATATTATTTTCTTTGTCCTGGTGATTTTTTTTTTTCTATCTTTTTTCTCATTGCTTCATCTGTCATTGAGATGGTGACTGTCTTTCAAAGCAGCTTGAGCTAACTTTATAGTTTCTATGACTGTGTTATCTAATTCTGTCCTATTAAACCTGTTCTCATTTTTTCTTTCTAAATGAATGGTGTCTGCAGATAGTGAGGGCTTTTAATTAGTAAATTAATTAAAATTGAAATTATTAAAGGGCTTTTTTTTGTTTAAAATGTAACTCTTGGTTTGATATTTTCTATATGTAATCATATTCACAGGGAGAGCAATTGTATTTAACTACAGTGAAAAAGACTAATGGAATTAAGAGTATTTTTGCTCTTTTCATCAGATTTTTTTACTCTTTGTCAAGCTAGAGCTGTCCATGAAGATACAGAAATGCTATGCTTGTAATTTAGGTCACTGATGATGGAGGAAGCAATGTTTTTCACATTTGAAATATTAAAAACGTTATGATGAGGCACTTTCATAATGTTTCTCCATATAAACTCTGAAATTTGTCATTCTTCATTTCTTATTTTACATTAAGGACTTGGTTTCCTCTGTGTCATTTGGGAATACTTTCTACTTAAGCAGATAAGCTCTGTGAATAGATAGTATCTGTTCTTGAAAGAAGTATTAGTTTTTTCTTTAATCATAGGTTGCCCATGTGTCCTGTTTAACAATCAGAAGTTGAGAAAACTAGAGATGCTAAAAAAATAACCTTTGAAGATTATGGATGTCTCCTTAACTACTATCGAAAGTAAAACTGATAAAAAGATTCTTTATTTCTTTCCAAGTTTCAACATAAAATTAAATATATATTCTCAGCTGGTTTTCAATCGAGTCTTGATTTAACAAAATATATTCCTGGCTAGTGTATTGTACAATTACCACCAACTCTCAAGTCTCAAATGCATAACAGCTCCTGCAATAGTACCATAAATACAGCTAATGATATCAAAGCTGTCCAGAAATTTATAGCTTTACTTATCTGATTGTAACATTTGTATGGTTAGCTAGGGTTTACCTATGCAAAGATCACTGAAGAGCTCTGATAGGCATAAATTTGGGAACTGGCAGTGATATTAACAGATTATAAAACCGTAAGCGAATTAAGAATGAAAGACAAATATCAGATCAAGTGAGTTATAAAGAGGTGTACATGAAATATTAATATTGCAAAATAAAAATAGATGTAGACCTCTGAATTGTAAATAATTCTTTCCATAATTACATGTATCACTGCAGGGAAGAGTAAAACTTAGTGCATTTTCCTGGGTGACCCAAAAGCCTCGATTTGATTTAAATTCCTTGTGAACTGATACTGATCAGTGAAATTGCATTACTTGAATTATTCAAACATATACAAGAAATGCCAGGCTTTCTCTCTTTGACTTTACATATTAACATGTACCTCTTCAATACAGTCAATCATCAACATATACTTGCAAAGAAGAGTATCACTGATTATACTGTAAGCTCATTGAGTCGGCCACTGTTCTTTTTATTGTACATGTACAGGCCTGTGGTTGCTTCTTTCTAGCACTAACCCCAATATAAGCACAAACAAAATATATACAAAGGTGACATTCAGATCATATATCAGCATAGAAATGATATTTGCATCCTTTCTAAAACCTAATATTCTGCAGGCAGAAGAGATCTTTTGAAAGAGGATTTGCAGGAGATGTACACACAAAAAAAAACAAAGTTAGGGGATTAAGGAGATTTGATTACATAGAAAGAACCAAGACCAAGTTTTCATAAAGAAGTCTCTTCACTTGCCCAAAGTCTGAAAGCTGTCAGTGTGAACAAACATGATAATCTGAGAGGGGTACAGAGAGTGAAAGCTCATGTCCTGTTCCCGTAGAGTTATATCAGTGGTAATTCAAAAGGAGTCAGGTCAATTTATCAAGATAATAAGTACACACCTAGCGCTACATCATCTGAAGTCATGTAATAGCATCAAACTTTGAGTTACCTTATATTTGTATATAGTATAATAGAATATCTTGATCTGGAAGGGTTTCATAAGGATCACTGAGTCCAGCTTGATGTATCTGTATGTATTTGATGATACATATTTGATAGATTTATATTTGCATTTATTTATACTAATTAGACGTGATTTAAGGAACACTGAAGACTGTGGGAAGACTTGCACTGATCTATTGATTAAAAAGAATTAATGTAGATTAAAACAAGGAATCAGGTCCATTTTTGACTATTAGAGAATCTCAGAATTTTGGCTTCAAATAATTGAAAACTTGTGTAAACTGTGGTTTCTGGCCGCCCTTTACATCCTGTCCTAGGCAAAATGGAGAGTGAGTGTAAGCTTCCTGCAGCACTGGCACTGTCAGTCCTGAGCAGGAACCTTCCTATAAAGTTTTAAATTACCTTTCTTGTCACTCAACTAGATTACATTCCCTCAAAAAAAAAAAACCAACATGACAAGATATTGCCCCTAATAGATCTGGAGCACAGCCAGGATTCATATGCATGGCTATCTGTTAAGTGTAGCATACATGTACCTCTAGTTACAAGTGTAATAATTGCTTGCTCAGCACTGTTACAAGAGCAGGTAACTGTGTAACCTATATCACTTTTGCTTGCCAGCATTCCTTTACTGCAAAGGTTAAACTAAAACTTCACAAGGTCCAAAATTCCTGTTGGCCTGTTGCTTTCCTGTGTATTGTGGATGTCACTGTGGGATGAGATACTTACATGTTTTTCACAAAAATCATAGTTGTTGTAGCTAGCTACTACCATCAGTACATTAAAAATGCTGAAACACATTTTAATCTCTTTGTCTTAAATTCATTCTTTATTCCTTAAATGCTTGGAAGGTTTTACCATGAATTAACAATTTCACCTGAGAGAGAAAAGTAAAATATTCCCTTTATAAACAAAAAATTTTTAGTTGCTAGACTAAACCCCACTATAATCTGTAAAAAAAGGCAAACCGCTACTTTATAATGGAAAGGACAATTTGAGTTTAGAGTCACTGTCTGTATTCTGATAGTCACTTTATTTTAACTGTACATTTCAATAACTTTTAGTAAGTTAATAATGCATTTTATATACATGAACCTTCAAAGTGAAATGTCCTAATGGCTTCCAAGTAATTTAAAATGTTGGAACAGAACACTGCGTCAAAGGGTTTCATATCCAGTATTGCTTATTTTGCTTTAATAGAAATAATAATTTTATACAGTACATTTTTATTTTACATAGCCAGCCTTTAAGATTGAACAAATTAATTTACGAGAACCACTGAAAAGTTCTAACTGACCAACTGGGGAACCCGACCAACTGTGGCTTGTATGCCTTTAAGCCACAGCCAGATGAAAAGCAGCAAAGGGAGGAGAAAGGTGACAGTATCAAGAGTGGAGAATATCTCCTGAAACCAGAGACAGAAATGTTCAGTTTTGATTTTCAGCATGTTGCTGTGTGTAGACTTTTCTGGTTACATTTGCCATTAAGAATAGAGGTTTCCTACAGCAGAAAATGTTGCAAGTCTTCTGCTTTGCAGGCTACTGTGAATTTTCTACATTTCTCCTCATTCTTGAATTCAAGATTTCACTTATAAGCCACTCAGTGACCTAGACCCAATGTACGGAGATGTCCCAAAGTTTTAAAATAGCAGATAGCAGTCTTCATAGTAACTCCTTCAGGCAAAACAGCACTGTTTGTATCAATGATTGAAGCCACCTGTGAGGGAAGCAAAGCACTGTGAAAGGCTGGTCCCAAATTTTTGCTGGACGCTGGAGCTTCCTAACTTCCACATCCTCTGTTTCAAGTTTGGGGTGTTCTTCAATTTCACATCCTCTAGGATAAATGCACAGTAAGACAAAAATACCCATCATGAATAAAACATACAACTCTCTTTCTAGCAGAGTGGAAAAGACAAGATTGATCCATATGGAGCAACTCAGAGCATGCTGAGTTGCTGAGCTACCATCAGGTACAAGGCAGCATAAGAAACCAGAAAAGAATGAAGTAGTAGGGGGGTCTGGGCATTGTTTCATAGTTTTAGCATTCGTGCACGTGTCAAATTTGTCCTTGAAAATTCAATATTCAGTTACAGTTAAATCCCATATGTAAATGCATGATGTGAATAGTAATATCTTTCTATATAAGTATAGCCTTTAAAAATAAAAAATAATTATTTTCTTATCCAGAAAATGTTGAGAGTTTATATGAAACTGATTGGTGATGGGATTCGTATTTAGTTTTTGTACTCATGCTATCTTCCTACATGGAAGAAGTTTTGCCTTTCCCTGTTCCTTGGTGGAATTTTGCCAGTTTTCCTGTTCCTAGACCGGCTTCTGGACTACAGCAGTAACAGTTCTCTCCTTGGAGGCTCAAACCATGTTTCTTCTTGCACTAAGTGAAATATAAGAATAAAGCAGTTTTCTTAAAACAAAATTTCAGTTTGTTTTTCTTCTTTATGGAGGAAAAGCACGAGATTTTTTTTTTAAGTCCTCCACACTTGTCTGTTACAAGAAAGAGCAATTAAAAACTTCATGAGGTACTTTTGAGAGAACTCAGATTTAATTTTTTTCCTTCAAAGTGGTCCCATTTTACTGCCTCATAAATTAACTATAATTCTCTTGAAATTTGTTATTCATTATGTGCTTCTTCCATTCACAGTTTAAATACTGTTGTAGGCTGGCAGGAATGGAGGCCAAATATTCAAAGCTGGTGGGTTAACTGCTGTCAAGAAACAACTGAGGAGTGACATAGTTTGAGCTAGCCTTCCCTAACTGTTCCTTACTCTGAACTATCAGTTGTTGATTTGAATAAAATCTACGAATTAGAATAATAAACTTCTCAATGAACCAGATCTAAATGCAGAAAGAATTACAGAGCAGTTCCATGTTCATAATAGATGGAGCCACAAAGTACTTAATAATCACCTCAGTGAATGGAACACCAGAAAGGCAGAGGAGGAGCCACTGAATGTAACCTTTGACTGGATGCATGCTTGTATAACAATTAATTCTCATTATAAACTGACATTTTAATTGACTTTAAATGGATTATAAAAACAAAGTTTGTTACCACACCTTTAGCATAGGAAATATTAATGCTAATTTCATTGGTGTTAGGTAATGAGTCATCAGTCACTTTCTATTATGTGGGTTAAAACTTTTAGGATTAATTTCTTATCTCAGATGCATCTGGGGAACAATACACCTCTTAAGCATTTCATGCTACACAGAGTTTGTCTTTCAAAACCATATGATATTGCTAGTGTTTTTCACATAATTCACTGAGTCCTTTGTGTAATATTTCTGGACGTCACTATCATCTGTTTCAACATGCGTTGAAAGGATTTCCTTCTAAAAACGAACAAATTATTTTCTATACAGATATGAAATAAGACCATGCAGATTTACCACAACAATATGCCAATATACCCTTGTCTTCATTTTGACATCTCTCACTCCTACTCTTGCTTCAGCATGACCATTTTTTAACTGTATTAATGTTTTCATGTCAGAAAAGAGAGTCAATATAACTCAAAAGATGCCTGTGTTTTTCCTTCAACTCATTCATTCAATTTCAGCTGACATTTGCGCTAGATGATTGATAGGCATTATGACTTGATTTTTATTTTTCTTTATTATTTCTCTAAAAGGTTTCAGTTTTGGTGAAAGAATTGACATAAGGTGGGTGTTATACAAATCAGAAAAACTGGTCCTGAATTACATCCTTATTAGAAGATTCAAAGAGAATGAAGTGACAGGAAAATAAAAGGTCTTAAGTTACTGTCCTTTTGTGTGATTTGGCTTCCAACAATAGGGTTAAAATTCCTTGATGAGGTTAATACTGAGAAACTGTATAATCAGAACTTTACTGTATTATTACACCCAAATTGTTTCTGCTCAGTATATAAAGCAATAAATTGAAGCATGAGGATTTCAAATCATAAATCCAATTGAAATATTAGGGGAGAGTGGCTGTTGAAATTGCTTAATTTTATCAGATCATTTCCATGATAGCCTTTGTTGTAGGCCAGTTCTACATACTCTATCAGTGTAAAGGCTGGGAATAAAATTCTCTATGCTGGTGTTCTGCCTGAGGCTGAAGAGAAGGCTTGCTTTTATTTTGGAAATGAATCAAGCAAGAAAGTCCTGACAATAAGATGATACACATGCAGTATAAGCTGTACAGATAATGGAACTAAATAATATACTACCTACATTTTCTTTGCTCTCACAGTGATTCTTCACTTTAATACTGGCACTTGAAATGTTCTAAAAGGTGACCATTGTAGTGGATGTGCTTTTTCTGTGGTGCAGTCAAAAGCTACTCAAGTTAATTTTGAAAATAATCCCAGTTCATGCACCCTCCATGGATATTATACAGAGCACAGTAAAAATTCTGCTGTTGGTCGATGGAATATGCCTTAGTCCCTCATGAGTCTTTATTTTGACTAAGCACTGCATGTTTTATACATGCTGAGCAATGGACTGTGGATAAACTCTGATTCATGAGGATAAAACCAGAGATCCTTGTCTGTATTGTTCTCAAGGATCTACCATCAGTAACAAAAATGATATTAATCATAAGTATTCTAGAAGCGTTAATCATACTGATGATCAAGGTAGATGTCTGTAAGACAGAATATGACTACATATTTGTTGTTCTTTTAAGGATTTGGGAAATCCCACCCAACATTTAAAGAAATTGAAGGCTTCAAACCCAGCACTAAACCCAGAAAGTCTCAAAATGTAGGGATCCTGTGTGCACAAATGGGCCTTAGTTGCCCTTACCAACCTGATCTGGAATGTCCATGCACATATACACTGACTGTTGGCCCATTTAAGTTCAGACTTGAGCCTTGTTTCCTTGCCTAAACTATGCTGTAAGTGTACTTGTCTCCAGTCCACTCTCTGGCCATGTTTTCTGATGGACATTGAATAGACTGTATGTAGTTTATCTCCAGCCCTGTCTTCTGCATAGAACTCCGTCCTGTTATAGACTTGTCTCCACTCTTATCTCATGATTTGTCTCCTGTTGTTCATTTGGTCACCCTTGTTTCGCAGCTCAGCCCTACTCATGCAACAACCCTGTCCTTGCAGTTCCCTGAAACAAAATCAGAGATACTCTGTGCCTTTAAAGTATTATGTCTTTGTCAAATATCATCACAAAGCTTTTCGCAGGAGCTTTACTTTATTTGAATCACCTCTTAGAAATGCTCTGAAAATCTATCCAAATCCAAATATCCTTCCTCATGCAGTCTGTTTTCCTGCCGTTCTCTTCTTTTTCCTCTTCCATCCTGCTTCTTTTCCAGCCATCTCTAGTCCTAATCTGCTTCCAGACAGTATTGGTCTCTCCCAACACCTGTATCCCATTGTCTTAGTATCACAGAATAAGGGAACACTAAAGATGTATAATCTAGCCTTTTTATTCCTTGGCCTTGCATTCATGTTTTGAATATCTCCAACAATAGCGACTGCACAACCTCCCTGTTCAACCAGTGAGCTTTGACCAGCCTCAAAGTACAAAAAATAAATCCTGATGCTTAAGTGGAATTTGCTGTATTTTAAATTCTGCCCAATGTCTCTTGGCCTTTAAGTGGAACCAAAGAAATCTGGCCCCGTATTCTTTAGTCTATTTCACAACATACTCATACAAATTAAAAATATTGCCCAAGCTTTTGTTTCTGAAATCTTAGGCTCTCTTGAAGTACATGACACTGGGATCTTTTAGATATAATAGTTCTTCCTCCTATCTTGCTATGTGCCATTTCCTGTTTGTTTTAAAATTTCTAAGGAAAAACTGCCCTACAAATAATTCCTGGATGTTCTGATATAGCCAAGCAGTTCAAACTTTAAAAAAAAACAGTGAGCATACATGGGCAATGGAGCGTGACCAGCAGGTCAAAGGAGGTAATCCTGCCCCTTTTCTCTGCTCTTGTGAGACCTCACCTGGAGTACTGTGTGCATTTCTGGTGTCCTCAACATAAAAAGGACATAGAGCTGTTGGAACAAGTCCAGAGGAGGGCCACGAGGATGATCAGGGGACTGGAGCACCTCGTGTATGTAGATAGGCTGAGAAAGTTGGGGCTGTTCAGCTTGGAAGAAGAGAAGGCTGCATGGAGACCTCATAGCAGCCTTCCAGTATCTGAAGGGGGCCTATAGGGATGCTGGGGAGGGAGTCTTCATTGGGGACTGCAGTGACAGGACAAGGGGTAATGGGTTCAAACTTAAACAGGGGAAGTTTAGATTGGATATAAGGAAGAAATTCTTTCCTGTTAGGGTGGTGAGGCACTGGAATGGGTTGCCCAGGGAGGCTGTGAATGCTGCATCTCTGTTGGTGCTCAAGACCATGTTGAACAGTCCTTGGGTGAGATAGTTTAGTATGAGGTGTCCCTGCCCATGTCAGGGCAACTTGATGATCTTAAGGTCCTTTCCAACCCTAACTATTCTATGATTCTATGATTCTATATGGCTACTGCTTGAATATTTTCGCAATCATATGAATTTGATATAAACTACAGAACATTAATATATACAGAAAAAATTATTTCCTCTAGTAAAAAAAGATTTGCAATTAGTCAGTGTTTTCCCGCATTAGCTTTTCTGCATTTCTATTCACCTTCCCAGATCTCTTCCTATTTTCATTGCCTTTTTCCCTTTTTACCTGAGCTGCTTTTCGGACATTGTTACTTTTTTAATTTTTTTTTCTGTTTCTCCCTTCTTCCTGTATTCTTTCCTAAGTTTATGCTTCCTTTTCCATCCTGTTTTTTCTTTCTCTTTTTTTCTTTCTTTTTTTTCCTTTTTTTTTTTTTTTTGCAGGTATATCAGGGCTGAGGTGAGCATCTGGGTGGTAAAGTGCAGATATTTTGCAGTACCAATTGAAAACATCCCAGCTGAGAGCTAGAAAATTGTGAATCACCTTTTGAAAGTGCAAAATATGTCATTTGGGATCTATTGCAATTTAGCATTCTCCTTGCTTATATTTCTTCATCACTGCCTGAAAGGGTTATTGACCCTTTATAAAAAAGCTTTCTAATATGCTATAAAGTCCAATGATTTGACAGATGCTTGCAGAAAAATGGGTAGAATATTTCTGAGATCAGTTAGAACTTTAGCATGATGGACTAAAAATGACAGCTGAGGATAGGAGGCAATTAGGTGATATATTCTGAGGATCTGAGATCAAGAAAACTACTGTTTTGGGAAGTCTGTTCAGCTTCTGAATTCTGCTGTTAACTAGATTCCTTTATGGGCAGATACATCAGCTTGGAGACTCAGTGTGATAATATTTCATAGAATTAAAGAAACCAAAAGGTGGTCTGGAGGTCATCTTGCACAGTCGCCCATTCAGAGTGTGTCTGCTGCCGTCTCAGCTATCCTTTTAAATCCATGATGCAATAAGGTGATGAAAGGCAGCAGTTCACAGTTCAAAATTAATACAAAAGTATTATCCCTTTTCCTCAGGAAATTTTTTGTCGTGGGAAAGACAACTGCTTAATGAAGTCACCTCATAAAGTATTCTGCAGCTGGTCACCCATTGAAGCTTGCCAGGAGGACATATAGAAGGGGATAAGGAAAGTTTCTAAATAGCTTTTGAATTACTTCTATTAGTTTAAAACAAGCAGAGCTGTTTTCCCAAAAGCAGGGTAAACTGGGTTAGAAGGTGTTGCATTTAATGTATTGTAAAATTAGAGGATGTATTCCCCATAGTGTGTTCTTGTCAGACTGTGGTGGGGTCAACAGCCATGGGGAGAGGCTTATGCATTGCAGATGAGAAGGAACAGTTTTAATCGACTGTGTATATTTTCACAAAATATAATGTCTCTGTAACTAGCCAGGGTTGACCGAGATCTGTGGGTATCTGTCCAGCTTTGTGCTAGAGAGCTATGACTTGCACAAGAGGCTTCCTAAGTTGTCCTTCTGTGGCAGGTTTTTTGTTTCTCTTGTGCTTTCAGAGTTTACAAAGGAAACAGAATAGGTACTGATGTTTAGCTGTCTCACTAAACTATGAAAAATACTCCTTACAAACACTGAAATACAACCTGGAAATTCAGCAAGAATCTCTTACAAAATATCTGTTTCCATACAACACAATATGAAACACTGGCAGAATGAACCTGTGGCTCCAGACTCACTGCACAGGAACTGGACTGATGATCTTAGTACATGAGTTATAATTTTTGTCAGCATCTCTTATAATTCCTTTACTTTAGAGACCTTCGCAATACAGAATAAGTCAATGGAAGTCATGTAGCCTTCTATTTTCACCCACACCTGTCTTGTGACCATAGACATCAACTTATTATTACTTTAGGATTCTCAGTGAAGACTGTGTGCTGGCTCCCCAGATTACAGACTTGACATAGCTGCTTGTTAACTTGTAAGAAGACTTAGGATTTGGAAAAGGGAAGGAAAAAAGGATCTACTCTAGCTACAGGAGAAATCAAAACTCCAGTGATAAGGCTATCAACAGTAAGCCAATAAAAAAAAAAGAAGGTAGGAATATTAGAAAATATACTCAAACTTGTGTTCCGAACATAGCAGTATTTTATGTCTCAAAAAATGACAGCAGGAGATGCAGATAAAACAAAATATTTTAAGCAGTTAATTTACTTGGGTTTGATGGCAATTTTAAATAAATATTACTAAAAGAATGCATGTTGTTATCCATTTCTACCATGTAACTGGGAAAAATTCAAGCAGACATGCAGGAGTGGAATTTGGTTCAGTAGAGGCAGCAACAGAAAATGGGTGTTTGAAATAATGAATGAGGTCATGGAGAAATGTAGGAAAAACTGATATTCTTGATGAATAAATGATAACTCTTTCATAGAATAATAGAATGTTTAGGGTTGTAAAGAACTGTAAGATCTCTTAGGTTCAAGCCCCCTGCCATGGGCAGGGACACCTCACACTAAACCATCTCACCCTAGGCTCTGTCCAACCTGGCTTTGAACACCGCCACAGATGGAGCATTCACAACCGCCCTGGGCAAGCCATTCCAGTGCCTCACCACCCTCACAGGAAAGAATTTCTTCCTTATATCCAATCTAAACTTCCGCTGTTTAAGTTTTAACCCACTACCCCTTGTCCTATCACTACAGTCCCTAATGAAGAGTCCCTCCCCAGCATCCCTATAGGCCCCCTTTCAGAGACTGGAAGGCTTCTGTGAGGTCTCCAAGCAGCCTTCTCTTCTCCAGGCTGAACAGCCCCAACTTCCTCAGCCTGTCTTCATACGCGAGGTGCTCCAGTCCCCTGAGCATCCTCGTGGGCATCCTCTGGACTTGTTCCAACAGTTCCATGTCCTTTTTTTGTTGAGGACACCAGACCTGCACACAATACTCGAGGTGAGGTCTCACAAGAGCAGAGTAGAGGGGCAGGATCACCTCCTTCAACCTGCTGGTCACGCTCCTTTTGATGCAGCCCAGGATACGGTTGGTTTCTGGACTGCAAATGCATACTGTCAGCTCCCATTCAGTTTACTACTTGGTGAAGAAAGAATCAGTATGAGTTCTTGAGAACTTTTAGTTCGGAAGCTGCACCAACAAGCACTGCTGTCTTTTCCCCTCATATGCTTCACTTCCTCCCAGAAGCATTCATTGTCAAAACCAAGTTTGCTATAATGTCCAGTGCCTCCATGCTCCATAATGAGATGTTAGCCACTAGATGTTGCTCATGCATAGTTACTCATTCTCCTGCTTCTCACTTTCTTGACTCGTTTTACTCAGGATGACATTAACTTTCTTGCAGTTCTCTATTTCATAAGACTTTGGATTCCTGAATAAAGACAAATATCAGCAAGAGAAGGAAACTTGCATTAAAAAGTTCATCTATCATAACAGAAATAACTCAGTTATAACCCCTTCAAATATCCTCTGCACACAGGGAACACTTCACCCTAGTGACTGTATTTATTTTACACTTCAACAATCACGCTTAATTTTTCATTCTCACTATCTAGATAAAATGGTTTTAGTCCTCTTTTGTGTTTGCCCTTCCATATAAAAAAATAAAGAAAGCTTATCAGCAGGTGGAGAAACTAACTAGATGAGCATTGTGACTTCTGAAAGTGAATAAATAGCAGGCAAGTTATGTAGGCTGTCCTTACTTTTCTATTATTTGATTTTAATTTTAATTTAATTTGTACATTTCCTTCTTCCAGCAGGTCGAAGGAGGTGATCCTGCCCATCTAAAATGCTCTCATGAGACCTCACTTGGAGTATTGTGTGCAGTTCTGGTGTCCTCAACATAAAAAGGACATGGAGCTGTTGGAACAAGTCCAGAGGAGGGCCATGAGGATGAGCTGGGGACTGGAGCACCTCCAGTGCTATGAAGATAGGCTGAGAAAGTTGGGGTTGCTCAGCTTGGAAGAAGAGAAGGCTGCGTGGAGACCTCATAGCAGCCTTCCAGTATCTGAAGGGGGCCTATAGGGATGCTGGGGAGGGACACTTCATTAGGGACTGTAGTGACAGGACAAGGGGTAATGGGTTAAAACTTAAACAGGGGAAGTTTAGATTGGATATAAGGAAGAAATTCTTTCCTGTGAGGGTGGTGAGGCACTGGAATGAGTTGCCCAGGGAGGTTGTGAATGCTGCATCCCTGTTGGTGTTCAAGACCAGGTTGAACAGTCCTTGGGTGAGATGGTTTAGTGTGAGGTGTCCCTGCCCATGTCAGGGCAACTTGATGATCTTAAGGTCCTTTCCAACCCTAACTGTTCTATGATTATATGATTCTTTTAGTCCTCTATCATAGGTTATATATAACAGAAATCAATTTTCCTATGCAAATACAGCTATAGCATCTTCAAAATAATTATTAGAAGAGCACAGATGTTTAGCACAGTGGATTTATTCATTCTCTAGCTATCTTTCACTACATCTTCTATCTGAAAATGTAACACTTTAGTATTAAGGAAATTAGTATTTAGTATTTAGGAAAAAGAATTATAACAATTAGAAGCAGGCACTGTGTTTGTTGTCTCTGAGCTTCCATTATAACCAAATTTTTAGTGTAATCCAATTTAGCAATCAATGTGTAGGGAATGTTAAGGAACCACAAACACACAGTTTCTTCCAATTAATTCTGCGTTTTGAACTGATTGTGTTCAGTTACTCTCCTCATGATGCTATTGTATTCATACAGATGTGAATTAGACTTAACTGGCTAGTGTTGTCTAGCCAGTTAATGCCAGAATTTTAGTAGGTAGATTAGTCTTTAGTGTACGTGAATACCTTTTGTCAAACAATTGGAAAAGATAAGCTACTTAAGCCAGTAGGACAGAAGACTATCAGAACTTCAAGCTATATAGGACTAATAATTTACTTAAAATTATACATATACATACACACATTTATATTTATATATAAAAATTATACAGCCTCATAGAATTAGGGATTTAGACTGTTGTCTAACTAGAAGTTCTTTAACTCTTTTCCCAGTAGTATTAGTATTGATATGAAAAAAAAAAAGAGTAGAGCCTAAATGTTTTCCCAGTTGCACAAAGCAATGGGTAAGAATAGTCTCAGTCTAAATTTCTCAGACAAGGTTACAGTTAAAGTAATTGCATGGAGGGTAAAGAGCTCTGAAAGTATCATTAATGCCTTAGCTAAATACTCTTTTTCTTCATTCTTTCAAGCTTGATAGCAGGACAAAGCTTCTTCACATGCACTAAACCAGAGAGAAAGTAGGAAAAACCCTAAACTCAGACTGGTCTGCATAAATGAAGAAAAAATTCTAACTATGGGATCAAACTTTCTTGTGTTAACTGTAATTTCCATCTCACTGCACATGTCTGTATTCGAGAGAGACAACACTGAATGGCTTGTGAGTTCCCAACAGGGAAGTGTGACTTTGGGTGAAACGGACCCCAGCCAACAAGCACTGCCAAATGTGGCCCTGTTATCTGATATTACATTAACTTTGCTTCTCTTCCTGTAGTTAGAAGGTAACAGACTGTATGAATTTTATTCACTCATGGTTGACAGAGGGAGAGAGGAGGCAGATAACTAAAGACAAGCTGAGTTATATGAGTGAAGCAAGGAAAAAAAATCTGTCAGAAACAGATGGGGTTGATTCTCACAGAGCGAGAGATGAATATTACCAAACAAAAAAGGCAACAGAAAGACATGCAGAAGGAAAAAAAACCTATCTGTCTTACTGCAGAGGTAATACAAGGTATATTTTATGTTCTGGTTAGTCTAGGTTGCAAACTAAAGTCTGAATGTGACTGACCATTTTCAGAAAGTAAAACCCGGTTTAAAAAGTATATATATAAGTATATATATATCTGAGCAACTAGTGCCCAGTAATATGACAGATTACCAGAAAAGGAAGCAATTAATAGCATCTTGAAATTTGTATTTGCCTGATAAAAAGGGTAGATAACTCCAAAATTGCAAATACTTAGAAATACATTTACAAAAGAAGATCACTGTACAGGAGCATGTAGAAGAAAGTAAATGTAATTTCAGCTGGAGAAACCCCTGATGAGAGGACTCTCCCCAGTCTCTTCACTGCGACACCTGAACACATACAGTATTCTGGTAAACTCAGCAAGCAATATCACAATAAAGCAGGAAGAAATGCCTTAGCTGAGATTTTCTGATGCATATCAAAATACCCTTACAAAATTCTTTGCATTTACTGAAAAAAAAGATCTGGAGCCACTGAAACAATTGACCACAAAAGTATAAGAAAACATTTGACTACTATTTTTTTAAAGCTGCAAATGGTACAGCAGAAATCAAATGAAAATGTTATGTATGGAAGAACAACACTTTCTAAAAACAGCACAATTTCAAAGGCTGACCAAAGGGTTTATCTGGAGAGCCACCTACAGTGTTATTACCATTATTTCTTTTTACAGTGAAAAAGCAGAGTGAAATCAGACTAGGTTGCATTAGTAAGCTTCCCAGGGTAATGAAGGGTAGTAAACCATCTGTTTGAACGGGAAAAATGTGTGATCAGTGTGTGTTCCTCATCCTGCTGTGAGGTACAGAGGTAAAGGTCCTGGTAGCAAAATGATGCTACGTAACATGAGTAACAGAAACTGAACAGAGCAGGCAACAAATGCAAACCACCACTGGCTCTTGGAGCACCTAAAATACAATGAAGGTCTGGGCCACTCCACTATGTCACAGCTGTGAGAATTATGTTTCTGCAATGACTAGAAATTTTCTAAAGTTAGTAAACTGATAAAACTTTTTTTTCTCTTTAGAGGAAACGTCAGTGGAAAAACTGGACTATTGGGCTGATTAGGGACCTCGGTAAGAGGCTGATTTAGAAATAGAGTCTCTCTCTAGCATGTTTCGAAAGGAAAAATGAAGTAAAGTGCTGAGGAGCTAAAATGGACATGTGTAGGTTTTCTTTCTGATTAGATGTAATAGCCATTACCAGGCTTTTTTTTCCCCTCCCATGTGCCCCTTTTACACTTATTAAAAGCCGTATAATGGTGATGAAATGTATAATACTGCTTTTCATGTAGGTGGTCATCAGGTAAGTAGATAAGTGGTCTTTAAAGTATGTAAGAGGACATTGCCATCTTTTTAAAGAAATCCCATTGGAAATCACACATGTATTGTCCTCATGCACCAGAGTTTGTACTGTTCTCTGCAGAAGAAGGACTGCATGCATCAGCTCATGGTATAACAACAAAAGCTCTGGAGTATTAGCACTCGGTCAGGTTGAAAGCATCAGCTTTCTGCTTATGCCCAGCACCAGCAATATTGGATGAGGAAGAGGCCTTGGCCAGACAAGAGAAACTTCTGATTAGAGAGGAGAAACCCAGGAAGAATGAAAGTGGCTGTCTACCAAGAAAAACCTGAGGGATTTTTGTGCTTCTTACTGGGAAAGGCTGTTGGTTCTGTTGGGATTTGTAGGAGACGCTCCATAACTCAGCTTTCTCCCCTTACTATCCAAATAACCTCAGAGTCATTGAAAACGGAAGAAGAAAGGAACAAGCTTCCACTTCCTCAGAGCATATTTTAAGCAAGTTCAGAGTGAGAAAAAATCTTGGGGCATTATGGGCATCTCTTCGTGGGCAGCTCTGCCCATTTCCTGTGCCCTTTCCCCTCCCATCTGCCCCTCCTTTGCCCTACAGACACTTTTGCGAAACACAGAAAAAAAGCAAAAACTGGCTGGGAAAATCAAGCTTGGGAAAATCAAGCATAGGAAAATCAGGCAAAATAAGGCGAGTGGTAGACTTGGAGGTTGGCTTCTGTGTTTGTACGCAGATGGATTATGCCATACTGATCACAAAGTATCAGCTTGTGTTGATCTTGGTAACTGACATCTGCTTGCTAAGACACATTGAAAAATCAGTCTCCCCTTCCTATTCCAAATGCCACACTACTCCTGCAGGTCTGGGAAGATTTGCTCATCTACAAGGGGTTCCTTCAGCAGCATGCATCTATCTCCTACATATGTATTAAGGTCAGCACCCCCAAATGCACTCAGCAGAGCTGTTCTGCTCCCTCAGCTGAACAGGAGAGACCTCTGATCTTTCTCAGATTGCAGAGCTATAATTATAAAACTGTAAACTAGATGTAAGGCTTAATTATAATGTCAGATAGATTGGATTTTAATCAGTTCTGGATATATAGTTAGGAAGGATTTTTCAGGGCAATGACCTAATTTTAACAGTGCAGATTTCAGCTGAACGGTCTGAAAACATTTTGGTTCAGCTCCTGTAGAGGAGAGACAAACAAACCTAGACCATCTCTTTTTAATGACTAATTTCTCAATCACAGCACAGGCCTTAGGAAACAAATTAATCTCTGATGTAATGTCAAAGAGAATCGCTCTGCAACGGTGATGATTCAGGTCATGGGCCTGTCACAGCAGCAGCAGGACAGCAGAAGAAATGTTACAAGGAGACCTGTCATAGGACATAAGGGGACATTATAGCATGTAGAAAAGTATATCTGAGCAAAAGTTATTGCAGGCATTTGGTGTGAGTAGCAGAAGGCTTATGGGAGTATGGTTCCAGCTCAGTAGCAGTGGGACTAATTATCCAGGTTTTTATCAGGCTTGGAGGTGGGAGCTAGAAGGATCTTTCTCTGAGAGGTAAGACTTTGCTCCTGTACCAAGATCCTACAGTTCACGCTGCAATATGATTTCAGTAAGAGCTCTGAACTAAGACATATCCCACTGGTGAGACGTTACCCAGCTGATCAGCCAGGAGCAGTCAGAAGAAGGGGCTGCTGGAAGCAGTTACACAGTTTTGAATCCTTGCAAGGTGATGGCCTTGGTTGGCATCTGGGGCTTCCCTGTATCCCAGAGTGGCAGCAGGCTGAGCAGGAACCCTCCTCTACAGCTGCATAATTTCTTGTGTTGTGCTGAGCTCAGTATCCAGAGGGAGAAGCCATCTGGGAAGCCTTGTCTTCCCAAAGCTGTTCAGCAATAACCCTTCTGGTCCTCCTCAGGCTTCTCAGCTTCCCAGCTCTCTGAAATTACTTGAAGTATTCTGCATGGAGCTGACGCTCACAGGATGTTTTAAAGTGGTGGTCTAGTTTACAATAACCTGGCACTATGTTTTTAGAAACCGTGAAAAATAAGTAAATGGCACACATGGCAAAAATCTGCCATCCTCAAGTGCTTTCAAAGTACAACAATAAACCCTTCAGAAGTTAGAAATGCTGAAACGAAGGAGGCCTGTGTAACTCTGTGCAAAAGCACACACTGATGTGAAAAGTCCTAAAAGGCACTGGGTTAGCACTGTGATAATTGCAACTTGAAAACACAATAAAGGAATTCCAGAGCAGTCACGTTACATGTTAATTCTGAGGATTAGTGTCAGATTAAGCCACCAGGTCTGCTGCAGGACTGTTTCTTTCTGATAGAGTTTTATGGAAGGCATTAACATTGGGGTTTTGCAGGCTTTCTCTCCCCACTCCATCAAGGGTATACTCTCTTAGATCCTAAGGAGGCAGAGAATATTATACAGCTCTGCCAGGTCATCAGGTTGAGCAGAGTAGTTAGGTGGTGATCCTGCCCCTCTACTCTGCTCTCGTGAGACCTCACTTGGAGAATTGTGTGCAGTTCTGGTGTCCTCAACATAAAAAGGACATGGAACTGTTGGAACAAGTCCAGAGGAGGGCCACGAGGATGATCAGGGGACTGGAGCACCTTCCGTATGAAGACAGGCTGAGAAAGTTGGGGCGGTTCAGCTTGGAGAAGAGAAGGCTGCATGGAGACCTCATAGCAGCCTTCTGTATCTGAAGGGGGCCTATAGGGATGCTGGGGAGGGACTCTTCATTAGGGGCTGTAGAGATAGGACAAGGGGTAATGGGTTAAATCTTAAACAGGGGAAGTTTAGATTGAATATAAGGAAGAAGTTCTTCACTGTGAGGCACTGGAATGAGTTGCCTAGAGAAGCTGCGAATGCTCCATCCCTGGTGGTGTTCAACAACTTGGGTGAGATGGTTTAGTGTGAGATGTCCCTGCCCATGTCAGGGGGGCTGGAACTAGATGATCTTAAGGTCCTTTCCAACCCTAACTATTCTATGATTCTATGACTCTATGAGTGATTTAGGTGAACTAGTGCAGTGCTCTCTTAGTCGACTGTGTTACAGATGTGAGGTTCATAACCAAAAAAGGCAAGGCAAGGCAAGGCAAGGCAAGGCAAGGCAAGGCAAGGCAAGGCAAGGCAAGGCAAGGCAGAGGCATTCCCTAAGCATTTCAGAATTTCTTTTGCAGTTGTTACATATTGATGTTGTATTGTGAGGGAAGCAATATCAAGAAAAAAACTATTTGAAACAGAAACTTTATGTAGATCAGGGCACCTTTAATGATTTTTATTTTCTACTTAAAAAGCCTGATGATGAAATAATGAGGCTAAATAACATATTCAAGTAATAGACCTTCTACCAGTAACACTAATACTGCAAGTTGATTTTTTTTTTTTTTTGCATTTTCAGTGCAAAAACATTGTTTAAAGCACATTTTTCAGATTAGCTTTCAAAAAGCAAATGAGTTATAGCCTCCACTCTGAGATGCAGTGAAACTTATTTCTTATGTGTGACTCTCTATGCTAAGATACATTCCAGGGATCAGATCTATACGCCATACATTGTACCTGAAAGCCATACAAACTCTCATCTTGCAATGAGACAAAAATTGTCAAGGATTTTAGTCAGTTCAACTAAATACTGCTCTTTGAAACCTAAAATTCATAGGAAAATACAGAAAAATTATTTAAAAAAATTTACAATTAAGAAGTGTGAACTATAACTTGGTTTAAGAAGGTTACTAAAAGAGTATAATTATTTGTGAATAAAGAACTATGATTTGTTAGTTCAGATTTGTTTGAAGATTATGGTGGATATCTATAGTTATTTTCAGCATCTGGATTTGAGTTGACACACTAAATTTTATATCATTCCTAGTAATACTGCAGTAGAACAAAACATTCTTATTATGAACCTGGTATTCATTTGTTCATAATTCTTATGAAAATTCCCATTAAATGATTTCCAGATGGGATTTTGGAATCATGTCTGCATGTGCCAAAACTGAACAAAAGATCATTTTTATAATGTAAAAGTAAGCTTGAAAAGTACTCTTAAAAGTCATAGTACATTTTATGCAATATAAGCTTTTTTATGAAGACCAATCAGTCACAGCAACATTTTCCTTCTGAATAAAAAAGCCTATTCATTCCTTTTATAAAATAGTCCTGAGCAGAAGAAAAGGAAAAATTACAAATGAAATGTGAACATCACAGTCTTGCATTTAAAATCTCATTAATTGCATTGCAAATTTTTGTCCTTTAATATAGCACAGATAAAAATACAAAGATTATATTATTACAAATAGAAAATTCATTTAAATATAAATCTAGTAAGCCAAAATTTTTCTTGGAAAATTTAGATGCTCTGGCAGAACAAATGCTTGCTTTTCAACAGCCAGAGGAGTGCAATTTTAATGTTTACGAGGTAACAAACCCTGTGTCAGTATAGATGCTGTATATAATTTTTAGAAGAATAAGTTGACTGTAAGCAAGATTGGTTTACAAATGCCATGTGCAAAGGTTTAGAAAGAATTTTGGGTTCATACGTGCTTTGTACTGTTCGATTTATTGTTGAAAACCTGTCAACAAAACATTAGGAAACCAAACTCATGTTTTAACTCTATGTTGTAGTATCATATGTTCCAGAAACCCTAAATATCTTAATGTCAGATCAATGACAATTACATTAACTCAGTAGCACCGAGATATGTGATATGTGATTCCACTAAAATTCTCCTCTCACAATTGGATTCTGCTTAAATTACACTGCAGGTAGCCTTTCATTTTGATTAAGAAACTTTACTGCCTTATGCTGCTGTACTGACAGTTTGAGAGTGAGTTGAGCTAAACTGTTCAGAAAAGAGAAATGGGAAGGGTCTGCTAAGAAAATTTAACTGCCTGACATGTAAAAAGGCTACTGTGAACTGATCCAGCTTTCGAAATGTGCTTGAGCAGACTAATATCCCAACACCAAGGTTTAGGAGAGAGGCTGCAATCTTATGCAGAACAGACAGGAATCTCAATGCAAAACAGTAAAGAAAAGATTTTTTTTTTAATTGCACTTTTATTGCACTCCAGAAAGATAAAAGGAAAAGGAGAGGTAATTATCGGAAGGGAAAATTCTTTTGGTTGGGGATTGCACTTTGAAATTAGTAGTTGAAAAAATAAGCTATATGTATTAGGGGAAAAACTAATTATCAATTATATGAATTTGCCATCTATGCCTAAAATGCCAGAGTTTCAAAACTGCTATCTTCAGGCTGTTGTCCCAGGCTGGCAAGCAGGACCCACCCAGATACTTGTTCACCTCCCACCCCTACACACATGCTGGGACAGGAGAGAAAAGAAGAGGCATAGGAGTGAGAGAAAATTCATGATTTGTCAAAATCAAGACAAGGAAAACACTCACCAGATGCTAGGAAAAGCAGAGTTGGGCTGATCCTTGGAAGAACTCCACCCCCCTCTACCAATACCTTGCCAGCTACACCCTATTCACTACCAAATCCCTTCCAATCTGAAGTCTGAGTAGATTTCTTTGGGTAGATATCTGTGAAAGTTTGTAATTTTAAGCTATAAATGTTTTTTATTCGGATTGAAATTTTTTTTTCTTATAGCTAGAGGAACTGATGCAAAAAACTACATCTGTTTTTGTAAAGGTCTTTCTGCCAGTAAATAAGTTATCCTAGTTTGTATGCATATGTATGCACAGATCCACTTGCTCTCCCATAGTGACCAGGAATTAAGACATTAATTTTTCGTGCAAGCAGACATGGAAAGGAAAGCCTGCTGCAAATGGTTACAAGAGCTTTAATACCGTCATAGAAATAACAGAAAACCTGGCACTGCTCCTGATCCCTGTGACATTTTTGCAACTCAAACACTTCCATGCGCTTAGTTATAGAAATTTCTTAGTTACCAAATTGTGAATATTTACTTTCTTGGATCCTTTTATGTATTAAGGACCTATTGTAGAAAGTTGGACTTGTATTTTACGGTCAGGTGTTCTGCTTGCATTGTTGACAGATAAAGGAAAACAAGATACAGAGGATCCAGTTCTCCCCATGCACAAACTGCAGCAGTTAAGCAGCACAATAACCACACAGAACCCAGAACTTTCTGGACACAAGTGAATTCTCTGCAGGTAGGCAGACAGGTTTCCTCAGAGGTTTGTGGCTGAAACTGTCTTTTTCAGAGCACATGCAAAAAGAGTGAAAGATGCTCATCTTTCCCACTTCACTGCCATAGAACCAGGCTGATCATGGTCTAATAATAAACACCAGCAGATGGCAAAGCTGGTTTCAACATTAGTGCTATGAGTTGCAAACCATTAACTCGTGTTCCCATGATGTTTCCACTGTAGTACAATGGATCAAACACACAACAAGAATTTGCTTACAAGGCAGCAAAGGCTAAAGCTCCACAAGCCCATAGCCAATCTCTGGAATGCTCCAAATGAACCTCTTCATGGGCTGTTCATGAGCAAACAATGTTTGGCTTAGCTAAAGACCCTTCAGCTACTGCTGAAAACAGTAACACCCAGGAGGAGAGGAGCTGGTTTTAGAGGCTGAAGTTAGATATGTTCTACCACAAGAATATATTTGGTGTATTGCAACCCAAATGTGAAAGCACCATTAACTTCTCCCATGGCAATTCAGTGTTCCACTCTTACCTGGTCCCTATTCTGTGTTGTGAAGAAAATCTGCTGATTCCAGCTTTATTGATCCTTAGGGGTTGTTTTACTTTCATGTGCTATTAGACAGATTTGCTATTCTGAAAAGGATGTGAATTTAACATAAGAAAATATTCTAAAAGCCATTTGGTGGATAGAATCAGAATTTCAGAGCTCTATCAGCTTGAGTAATATAAAGAATTCTATCTTCAATAGAACTTCTAGGAATAAATTGTGTTCATTATAATCTGATACTTACAGCTTTGAAAGATTCATTCAATCAAGACTCTGGCTTAATGCCTGTTCTGTAACAGATTCTCATCAGTCACCACTGTATTGCACTTTCACTGTATACCTACACTGAAGAAAAAAGATTAAACAGAGGGATTCTTTCTGGCTACTCATTTATATTCAGTCTGAGAGGGATTGAGGAGCTTTTTTTAATCAATAGAGGCAATAATTTCCAGAGTTATGCCAGTCACCAAATTACCTCATTTAAGCAAATTCTACCATATCATAATTTTGTATGGAAAAATATCAAATATCTCAGAGAGACAAAGTTCTGCTTCTATTAAACTTGCTGCACAAATAGATATGCAATACTTTGTTAATCTGCCATTAATACACTTCTATGTTTCCAAAAATCCATATGTCACATTTGCATTTAACAGTCAAGATAAATGGCAATAACTTATTTTTCAGGTTTAGTAAGTTCTAAACTTCCTTCTTCTGCTATGTAGTTACTGCAGAAAAAAAAAAAAAAGCAACAAAAAAACCCTTAATTTTATTCCATGCTTAATTTAGAGTGTTTTGTTGCAATAGTGTATCAGCCTATGAATTAACTCAAGGCAATGTTTCAGATCTAATAGGAAAGATCATGAAACAAACATTGGGTAAAATCTGAGGGCAGGAGAAGAATAAGTGCCTTTGTGATATAGATTACAGTTTATTACCAGTTATTCACGTTATTGATTCTGCAGGAGACACTGCCTGATCATTAAAGATGATCATTATTTAAATTTTAAAGTGATATTAAGCAGGGTGTTAGAAGTCCCAAATTACTAAGAAAATTATTGAAAAGTCCTATCAAACCTCACAGCTTTGGAAAATATGTTCAAAGGCTTATGAATAAAAATGACTTTGAGAAAGAAGTATATGTTTTAGTATATTCACAACCAATGATGTGCACTATTGGACTCTGCAGGACTGAATGTAGATAGTTTAAAAATCTTGTACAAAGATTTTTTTTTCCAAAAATAACATAGGAAATGTGTTAATGTTGGAGCTATGCCTACATTCATGTGACTTCTGCATCATGATAGTCCTAGATTCAGCAAGGTCTGTTGACATGTACAGAATTATAGCAGGAATAAATTTCTCTATTGTGTAGGCAGAAAGTAAAATACATCTGTCAAATTCTCCATCTTCTGTAAAGTTTCCTTTCATATGGCTCACAGAGCTATTGAGAACAGCATTCTCCTCCCACAGCTGGCCAACATGGATTGAAACAGTTTAGCTCTTATTTCTCAATAAGATTAAGCAAAGTTGAACAATTAAACTTTCCCAGCCCTTACTAGGTTGTTCAAACTATGCCATTCAGTTCAAACATCTGGTTCTTAATCAAATATGCTTCTCCATCTCTTATTTTTTCATGTCCAGTTTCTGATATACTTAGTAACTTCATATGCATATGTCAAAATGCATGATAGCTAATGCTATAATCCTCTTAAGTTACATAGTATTTCTACTAGTTCTTCTAATAACACATGTAATTTGATGTTGTACACCTGCAATGTAAAAGATTTTTCTTCACACAGTTTATACTGCCTGTTCAATGCATTCGTACTCAGTTTGTGAAAACAAGAAAACAAATTTTCTGCAGTATTAAAGTTCAATTTTTTTCTGCCTTAAAAAATCTATTTTAGGAATTAATATAAAGTCTATTCCATATTTCTAGACTCTGTTTGCATAGATAAGGAATAGATAATTCAGAAACTAACCCTTTTATTTTTGTAATTGGACTTACATATACCTATTGACTCATTAAATAAGGGTCTGACTGCATTTCAAAAACTGTAATAAAAATTAACTACACTGAACAAATAAAGTTAATCTAATTATATAGTACTTATAAATTACATTGTAACTTAGAGATATGGAACTGAGAGGTGCTTTATATGAAATATATTATCCGTGCACATAGAAGTACTGTGGGTGGATATCTTGTGGTTTTATAGGTTTAAAATGCATTTATGCATTGCTGACTGTAAAAAAAGCAATCGAAGAGTTCATTGGTTTTAATTTTTACTTGAATTTGCAATTACTATACCAAAAGATTGGTCTTTAATATTCTATTTTTACCTTCAAATGCAATTAAAGTTCTTTGTATGAACCCTTCACAGATACCTATGAAATAATTATTGTGAAAATATAATAAAAATGTCTAAATTAAATTCATTGTCTGAAAGATTTCAAAGTAGTCATAGAGACTTAGTAGATTTCAATTAAATGGATGTAAAGTCCTAGATATCAATGGATTGAATGGAAATAGATTTTATTACTCTAAAACCAGTAACTGAGTTTGGCCAATGATACAATAGTGACTGACTGCATAAGAAAAACTCTGGAAACTGCATCTCACTTTGAAACAGCACCAGACAATGAAACATTGGTGTGAAGAAAAAGCCAGAAAAAAAAACCCTGAACCATTTGCCAGTTTTTGAAATTGCATGAAACCTCTGGTAACCATGCAGTAGACTAGTAGTGCTGAGCAGCTGGGAGGGATCAAAAAAAGAAGAGGACAAACTGAACTGAAAGTCCAAGTTATTTCCCTTTCAATTCAAATAGCAGCAGAAAGGAGAATCTCTTTGACCACCCTATACTCAGCCACCCAGGAGTTATTCCAGTAAGAGCTCAAAAATGACTTGCATATTTCTTCACTTGAAGGCAGGGGAGTGTCTGTGGAAGAAGGACTCTCTCTCTACATAAATCTCTAGAAGATGTGGGCTGAGGTAATTATGTATGTAAATCAATGTTTTGGCATAGAACCTGCAAAGAGACACTGAAGTTTTATTCAGCAGCTCCACTGGCTAAGCAAGCAACACCCAAAGAAACTGTTTTTTATTTATGAGAATGCCACAACCTCTGAATCACAAACCTTGCTGCCCACAAAATAACAAAAAAGAAAGACAACCCTGATTTTGAAATGCCAAATTAGACATGCAAAAAATTTGTATTTCCCTAATCTTAAAACTTCTTTATGTTAAGTAATGTTAGCTATCTAAATGAAAAGGGTTATATTATTATAGCATAATGTTATAATCCAGGTATGAAATTCTGTCATTAAATATTGCTATTTTATTAGATTCTTACAAGATTATTAGACAAAACTTAAAAACATTATAGATTGCAAAATTTATCATCTTAATATTAAAGTCATTGACTTATTGCATTTGGGCGTGTGCAATATTGTTTATTGATTCTGTGCTACAGCTGATCATGCCGACATGTAATGCAGCTGACGTCAAAGAATATTCCACATTTCGTTTCTTTACAGGAAAGTAAGGATTTTTAATTATATCACACATTGCCTCCTTTCAGAAAAAGAAAGTAACTGTTTCTGCAGCTTATTTATTTCCGTTCAATCCAAATAACAAAGATGATATTTCCAACGAAGACTGAATACAAGATGTTGGTACAGCAAAGTGAAATACATCAGTTGTTCCCTGTTCTCTAAAATGGATGATAATATTCCAATTTCCAGGTTAGATTTATCCAGAGATGACAATGTTACATAATATAGTGGAAAGAGGAGTCCTGTTTCAGTGTGAAAGGAATTAACTGCCTTTCCTCTGTATTCAGGTTTACATATCTGTGGAAACCAATATGACGAAAACGTTTTGGAGGTGCTTTTTGTATTGTCTTTCTAGATAGCGACAACAGTGTAATAAAAATAAGTTTAAATTCTGTTGGTATGGAGCACATTAGGATGGAAAGTTAACTCTTAATATTTTAGGAAGCCTTTGCAATGAAAAACACGGATGAAGCATTATGGATTAAATAATTCTTCCTCTTCCTAATCATTGTCCCTTACTTAAAATTGACCACAATGACCGGGTTACACCACTTTGCAATATGAGCTGTCTGAATGGGAAAGGATTACATAGCTTCCAAGTACAGTTCAAGGCCTAATTTTCAGTCAAAATTTTAATATAAAAATACTTTAATAAGAAGACCTGTGCACTTGAGGTCTGCAATGCAAATTTTATTCCTTATTACACTGTTGAGCATACACATTTGCATGTATCTATGTTACTGAGTATTTAGTCTGTGCAGAACTAGTTGATGGACTCACAACTGCTTCAATTTATTTGTCATACTGAACCCAACATTCTTTCTCAGACTTTGTCATAATAATTTTTAGTGTTGCAGATGTTAAAGAGAATTTCAGTAATCCATGACAATCATTTAGACTGCTCATGTGCAAACAGGCAACCCAGAGCTGCTAGCAATGCAGCATGACATGTAATTACTGTTGTTGATAGCGCTTATTTATTTTGAGAACTGGTTAAAAAGATGTACTTTACCTACTTGAATACTTTATTGCCTATTAATATCATGTTGTTACCAGAGCAATCTGCATAAATGTCTTGATCAATAAAGTGGAAGCCCATGGTTATGTCATTTTAACATATTTACTCCTTAAAATCTAAAATCCGGTCTGGAATTTGTTTCATTTGGTATATGAAAATTTATTCTAAAGCGTGCTCCATGTTATTTTGTGGGCACTAAAATGGGATGTCTTATTTGCCATCAGCAGAGCAGCATAGGTAGCTATCTCTAGCTGTCTGTCTTTGAACAGAAAGACAAATTATTTTTTATTTTTTCTAGACTGGTCCAGATGAATATACATATACTTTCCTGCCCTTTCTATATTTTGCTCCCATTAGCTCACAAACAACAAACACAGCATTTCTATTCCCTGCTCTTCCCACTCAAGCAAATTGGTGTTTGAGAATAACTCCACTCTTTGAAAGAGCTTATATATAAAAATAAGTCAGCTGGAGAAAAGAATCAGTATTTAATAGACAGTGATTTCTTGCTAAAGTTTGCTGTGAGGGCAGCATGTCCATGTGGTAGCAACTATACTCATGAGCTAAGCAAACCACACAAGGAGAGTGTTGAGGGGCAGAGGAAGGGAGGGACTCATCATGTCCTGAGAAGGGACCCACGGGGCAGAGACTTCACACAGGACCAACAGATGATTGTGTTTAGCTTCTGTTCGCTATTTAGCTGGGCATCAGCAACTGTGGTGGCCCAGAGCAACAAAGCAGGGTTCAGTGAGCACTCAAACTGTCAAGAGATGTCAAGAATAACAAGGTTTTTATGGGTATGCTAGTAACAAGCAGAAGTAAAAGGAAGAGATGTTTGCCACTGAAAGGGGCTGGCAAATTAGTTACAAATGACACAGGAAAGTTTGACGTACTTAGTGCCTTCTTTTCCGCAGCCTTCATGGGTAAATTGAGCCCCTATGTCTCTATGCGTTGAAACAGCAAACCAAATGGTAAACTCCAGAGGAGAGTCAATTTACAGATCATCTGTACAAATTGGAATCTGCAAGTCCATGAGACCTGACAGGATACGTCAATCCAAGGGCGCTAAAAGATGAGGATGGCATCACTGCAGAGCAGCTCTTCATGATTTCTGAAAACTCATAGAAGCAAAAGAAAGTCCCTGATGAGTAGAAGGCAAGTATTACATCGACATACAAAGAAGGAGAAAAAAGTTTTGAGGAACTTCAGACCAGTCTGCCTCAATTCAGTCTCTAGGAAAATTACAGATCGCGTCCTCATGGAAGTTATTTCTGAGTATGTCCGATGAAGGACAACAACATGTTTGGAAAAAGCCAGCAAAATTGTTCAAGGGTAAATCCTGATTTACCAACTTCATGGCCTTCTGTGACAAAAGAATTTGCTCACTGGATAAGGGCAAAGCTGTCGATGTCAAACCATAGCAATTTGTCTCCCCCAGATATAATTATTGGTAAACTGATAAGACATAGACTGGACAAGACATAAGACATGGACAAGACAATGAATTAAAAAAATTGGCTAACTGGTAGGCCAAAAGGGTAGTGGTTAATGATGCAAAGTCAAGCTGGCAGGCAGTCGCAAGTGGAGCTTCTCTGGGGTCAGTAATGTGTCTGATCCTATCCAGCATCTTTAAGCAAGCTGGATAGTAGTATTGAATGTACCCTCACCAGATACAATCAAACAATCTAGTAGGAGAGGTATATATTCTGGAAGGCTCATAATTCAGAAAATTCTGGACAGGCTGGGAGATAGAACCAGCAAGAATTTGCATGAGAATAATTTGAAGTCCTGCACCTGGGACAGAAAAATCCCAAGCGTGAGTGTAGGAATAGGTCTGACTGGATGGAGTGCAGCTCTGTTGAAAAGAACTGCAGGTCCTAGCGAATAGCATGCTAAATGCTAGCCAGCAGTGCACCCTTACAGCATGGAAGGCAAATCATTTCCAGGGCTGCATCAGCAGGATTATAGCCATCAAGGTGTGTGATTATTAAACTCTGCCCAGCACTTGCTAGGCCATACCTGGAGTACCATGTCCAGTTTGGTTTCTGTAGGTCGAGTGGTTGAAAATCTTGAGATGGTCCACTGAAGCCCACCAAAATGAGTAAAGTGCTGGAGAACATGGCAGTTGGAGAAAGGCTGGGGGACTGGTGTTTTCTTAGCCTATTAAAAAAAGAAGGCTGAGGGAATCCAGTCTTCCAATACCTAAAAGGTAATACAGAGAAGAGGTACTCTCTTCACAAGGATCCACGGTGACAAAAGGCAATGGGCACAATTTACTTCAATAATTCCACCTAGACATAAGAAAAAGATTATTCATCATGAGAACAATTATATGTCAGAAGAGGCTGTCCATAGAATTGATGGAATCTTCCCTCCTTGAAATATATAGTGCTGTGTTTGACAGAGTCCTGGGTGACTTAATCTAGGGTTGGATCATATAATCTTCAAAGATCCCTTCCACCCTATACTTTTCTATTATTCTACATTTCAATGATTCTACAATTTTGCTTCTTGGACTTATGCCACACAATCTAGGGTAAGACATTAGCCACAGAAACAAATTTGCATGGGAATGTATAAGAAATACAGTGCAAAACCTCCATTAATTATGTTTTAAAAAGCATTTATTTGTGTGCGTTTTTTTGGCAAAAAAAAAATGGGAAGGACAGGTTATTTACATGGAAGCTAGAACAAACAAGTAAAATGTGAGAATAAAATTTGCTCTTAATATGTAAAGGATCCCACCTTATATAAATCCAAATGTCTAAGCAGGTGAAGAGCAGTTCAAGAGCTGTTCCAATTACAAATCGTCCCTCAGAACTGTATGTCATCTGGAGTACAGTAAATTCTGAAGGAATTTACACCTGATTGTTATTCAACAAGAACTTCAGTAGTTTTCTTCTTTATAATGATATGCTGCATATACCCAGTAATAATAGAATGACATTCAGCTGAGGCATAATAACCAGCCACTACATCAATACTTTCAGATGTTTTTAATCTTTCTGTCAAGCAGCCACCTGTGTTTTACGAAAATTATATGTTAGAAATCATATCATGCATCATACAAACGCTTAAAGCAGAAGTGGTCTCCTCTATTTTGAATGTTTCCTCGTTTCACATTCTAGTGTTCATATTGCTAGTTCTTTGCTTTTGATTATATTAGTATCTGTGTATGTGATTGTGTGTGGTCATATTGGTTTTAACTAAGGTGGTATCAAATTTTGGCCCTGAGACAGCTTGACTATAGTAATAAGGTACATAGTTTAGAACAATGCAAGCTGTGCTCACACCACCCTTTAGCCTGCTCTTGATTTCCAAAAAAAAAATATCTTAACTTTATCTGTAGCATATAAAATTGTTTTGTAGGAGTTAACCTGTAAAACTCCAGAACCTGAGATCTCTCATGCTATGAGGGTGTAAAACGTTGCCTGGACTTCCTCCAGTTCTAAGGCAGTATACCTTTTTGCACTGGGTAATCTGAAATTAATATAAATAAATCATTTCACTCATCTATCTATTGAAAAAGTAGCCTAAAAAAAAAGGGTATCAGCTTTCAACATCACTTTTCCATTGGACAAGCTTGAAAGATCTTTGACAAAGAACAGCAGCTTATCTTTCATTCTCATCATACTCCTATTTCAAAACACAGAAAATGGCCTGGGGAATGAGGAGCTTGTTGCTTTCATGTATTCCTAGCATGCATGTTGGAATTGTGTCTTGGCCAGTATCTGTACAAACAGTCTCCAAGTGCGCAATATGAGAAGACAACTTAACATACATAGCAATAAAAGGGAAGACTGTGCTGTAAGTAAACTCAGCCAGTTAAGAGGAAAATTAATGAAAAATTATGTCATACAGAAAATCTCAGTTCACTTTGTTTAAACTGAATAAGGATAGAAGCAGATTATGGATTTATTAAAAACAAACCAGCAATCAACTGTATTTTCAGGGTCAATATCAGTAGTACAACATATAATTCACGGTACTAGACGTTTTCAAAATTCTATTAAGCACCTATCTCGCGTTTAATTTGCTCAAAGGCTTGTTGCTGCTCAGGGCCCCATTTAAAATCATTTTTCTTCCGGGTCACATGATAGAGAGGGCTTACAATCGAACTGTAATTTGGGATGTGCATTCTCCAGAACCCCACAGCACCCAAGAAAGCTTGCATTTCTTTCTTATTAGTTGGTGGAGACATTGCTGTTATCTTGTTGATCACATCTGTGGGGATCTGTCTATGTCCATCTTGTCATTTTATTCCCCAAAATTGAATCTCCTGTGCAGGTCCCTTGACCCTACTCTGTTTTATGGCAAAACCGGCTTTCAGCAGGATTTGGATTATTTTCCTCCCTTTCTCAAAGACTTCTTCCGCTGTATCGCCCCACACAATGTATTGCAGGTGTTCTGGAGCTTGCCCCTGTTCCAGTGCAGTCTGGATCAGTCCATGGCAAATGGTAGGGCTGTGTTTCCACCCCTGGGGCAGTCGGTTCCAAGTGAACTGGACACCCCTCCAAGTAAAAGCAAACTGTGGCCTGCACTCTGCTGCCAAAGGAATGGAGAAAAATGCATTGGCAATATCAGTCATGGCATACCACTTGGCTGCCTTTGACTCTAGTTCATACTGAAGTTCTAGCATGTCTGGTACGGCAGCACTCAATGGTGGTGTGACTTCATTCAGGCCACAATAGTCTACTGTTAGTCTCCATTCTCCATTAGACTTTCGCACTGGCCATATGGGGCTATTAAAAGGCGAGCGGGTCCTGCTGATCACCCCCTGACTCTCCAGTCTACGGATCAGCTGATGGATGGGAATCAGGGAGTCTTGGTTGGTGCGATATTGCCGCCGGTGCACGGTTGTGGTCGCAATTGGCACTTGTTGTTCTTCGACCTTCAGCAACCCCACAGCAGAGGGATCCTCTGAGAGACCAGGCAAGGTGGACAGCTGCTCAATTTCCTCAGTCTCCAAAGCAGCAATACCAAAAGCCCATCATACCCTTTTTGGTCTGTGAAGTACTCTATCCTGAGGTAGTCTATGCCGAGGATGCATGGAGCCTCTGGACCAGTCACAATAGGGTGCTTTTGCCATTTCCTCCCAGTCAGGCTGATTTCAGCCTCTAGTACAGTCAACTCCTGGGATCCTCCTGTCACTCCAGAAATACAAATGGGTTCCATCCCTTGACAGCTTAATGACATCAGGATACACTGTGCACCAGTATCTACTAGAGCCTTATACTTCTGTGGGACTGATGTGCCAGGCCACCTGATCCACACATGAGGTGTGTTGTCATACTGGTCATACCAGAGAGGGACAAATTATGGCAATGTGCTGGGGCTTGGCTTATGCTTACAGAGCCCTGTTCAACACTATCCAGCACCTTCAAAGGGTAAAAGATGTATCTGGTATGACCAGGATGACAACACACCTCATTTAAGTATTTTACTAGTTTTTCTGGATTTTGCACTTGTTCAGTGGTGAAGTTCCAAAGCACTTGAGGGGCCGACTGACCTAGATACTTGCCCATACTATCCCACATACCCTGCCACTCATGACTGTCCAGCCTCGGGGAAAAACTCTTGGTCCTCTTATATCGTCGTCTGACCCTGGACAAGACCCAAACCGGCTCTGCTTAACTTTTGAGATAGACAAAATGGCTGTGGGTAAAACACACTCTCTATGTTTGCCAATATGATGATCCCCATCACAATCAGCAGGCAGGTCTCAGGGGTATTCAAAGGCCATTTAAAACCTTCAGAACTCTCAAATGATGCTGTAAATAGTCCGGTGGGGGAGCTGGGAACATAAGGGAATGTTGCCTTCATGGGCTGATCACCAGAGGAGGGGAAAAAAGATGTATAATTGCTAAACACTTCCATTATATACCTCCGAAAGTATAGAGGTGATGACCACACTGGGAACACAAGCCAGATCAGTTTCATGATCAATAAGTTTATTGTATTACAAGTCATTACCATAAAATATGAACCTTACCCCAGGCCTCCCAGCCTATAAACACTAAAACAGCAAATACTGGCTGAAAGTAATGTACAACATGCTGAAACTGTGAGATCAAGAGCAACAACTTTGAGACCCAATAAATCAGCATTGTGACGAGTGACAGTCCAAAAAAAATAAATGTTGATCACAAATACAATTAGACATGCTCCGGTCATTATCTCAACCCGTCATGCCCCACGTTGGATGCCATAAAGGACTGTCATGGTTTAAGTCCAGCCAGTAACTCAGAACCACTCAGCCACTTGCTAGCTCCCCCCTGTTCTTTTTCTTCTCTCCTGGAGGGATGGGGAGGAGAATGGAAAGAATGTGACTCCCACTGGTTGAGATAAGAACAGTCCAGTAACTAAGGCATAAAACAAAGCACTGCTGCTGCCATCAATAATAATAATGATAAGGGAAATAACAAAGGGAGAGAATACAACCGCTCACCACTTGATACCCAGCCTGACCAGAGGAGCGATCTAACCCTTCTGGTAACTGCCCCCAGTTTATATACTGGGTATGGGTATGATGTGCTGTGTTATGGAGTACCCCTTTGGCTAGTTTGGGTCAGGTGTCCTGTCTCAGCTTCTCCCCATTCCTGGCAGAGCATGAGACTCAGAAAGTCCTTGGTCAGAGTAAACATTACTGAGCAACAACTAAAAACTTCTGTGTTTTCAGCACTGTTCCCACGCTGAAAGTCAAAAACACAGCACTGCACCAGCTACTAAGAAGGAGAAAAATGACTGCTACTGCTAAACCCACGACAGTTTCTTATTTGCATTTAGTGTCTTTATCTACCTGCTTGGACACTCAATCTTTCCTAATTTACTCAGCCAAAACCAGAATGTATGATAGGAGGTATATCTTTGTTAGTTCTTGAGAAGAAGCCCTTTTCCCAGGTTCTGTTAAGTTACAGAGGAGCTAATATGAGACACATAATGTCTGCTGAAATACTGAAGAATGTTTTCATGCACAAAACGGTTTTCCCTTTAGTTTTGAAATGTTTTGTCTTTCAAAAGTTTTTTGTAACATTTTCTTTTTTGTGTGTGTGTGTTCTTTTGTTGTGATTTTTTTCATGAGGCAGGGGAGGCCTACCAAGTGTGTATCTTTTTGCAGTTTCATAGGCAATATTAATTTTAATTAACCTATAAGAAACTTTCTTACGATTAAATTTCTAGTTCTGTTGCCACTTGATGCTTACTTGGCAGTCTTCCATGTATACTGTTATACTTGCCAATTCATGAAATAGCCTTAGGTTGAAGTTTCACAAGACAGCCAAGCACTGGCTGCTGAGTGCTTTTTCTATTGCTTTAATAAGGTCAATCACCTTCCTGTGGAGGTAGATGAGCTTCAAGGGGATGCAAGGGTAGCAGCAAAGAGAGCAGGCAGGGTATAGATTGGAATAAGGCACCACCTATTTGGGCTGCCTTGAGCAGGAAATTCAGCTGTCCTGTGAACTTCGCCTGACAGTACATATGAACTAACAGAGTAAGGCACCACCAGGAAAATCAATAGTTTAAATGATAGACTGTCTCAGTGTCTTAAAATGTCTGCAAGACCTGAATATTAGGTTTTATTTGCTTTGATTACCACTGTTAACAGTCTGTGTTACCAAAAGTACATAGACGGTTTAGAATATTATAACTTAACAATGCCAGAGTATGTATTATCTTTTTTGATAAGCGTTAGCTTACCAGTAATATGATTTTGGTTTTCACACACATCCTAGATAAAATATTTTATATATTGGAAGGAATTGCAACTTAGTCATTAGAAGGCAATAAAATTGCTATGCTATCAAAGGGGAGCTCTGGCCCAATTGTCTGATGGGGAAGGGTTGGACAAGGTCCTATGTATTGGACCAAAACACATCCAAAATACACTGGACCAAAATCCAGAAGATTTTACTTTATTAAATCTCACTAATTTCATCTCTATTATTATCTGTTTAAAGATGCTTATTTTTTAGTGTCATATGGCACCAAGAGCTCTTCTGGGAAAGGAGGGAGTCTGTTAAATTACTATTAAGCTATAATAGTATTACTGCTACAACAGTGTTTTAATTTTATGGTGAGCACGTGGACAGTAGTGGAGATGGGAAGCAGGAGACAAAATAACAACTTCTGGACAAATCTGTCTGAAAGGTAGCATGCACACAGAGCAGGAGGGAAGAAACGGAAAGAAGCATCAATAAATCACTTCATTAGCCCATGGCTGAAATGTCAGCTGTGCTTGCAAGATCTCAGCAAAGCTTGGATTTACAAGGAAGACGCACTTTCAAGTTACTGAATTCAACAGAATGCTTGAAGTGGCGTGCCAGCAGCCAATCTGTCAAGACCTTCAGAAAAGAACAGGGTGTTTTTAATAGAAATCAAAGCAGCACACAGCAGCAGAACAAAACTGCAAGACAGAGGGACAGGTGGTTCAAGTGTAAAAACTTCAGTGAAAATATAAAGGTAAAATCAAGAAGCGGACCTTAAACATATTCAGCTGTCCCACAGGGAGAAAGAGAAACAACAGGGAGAAAAGGACAAGACCTGGGTGCAATTGTGTTACTGACAAGAACTGCCAAAGCACTTATCATAAACCTAGTATTCTTATGACTTTTTGCCCTTTGTGGGTCTTCTTGGGCATCATATATGTTCAGGAGCTAATTATATAATTTGAGTTAATTATATAATTTGAGTTGAAATTACTTGCATCATGAATTATGCTAGTTAGAAGAATTTGACCCTCCAGATTTCTATATGCCAAGTTGGAGTAATTTCAATACTAGCAGGCTTAACATTTTACCACACACACCTCTCTTCCTGAAGTATTTTTTAAATAAGACACAGAAACCAAGATTTTACTCAGTATTGAATTTGCTTACCTTCAGCTTCCAGTCTTGACTGTTATAGTATCTTCTATGATCACATTACCATTTCTTATTAGGGTTCTTACAGTTCTTGACAAAATAACTCAGTTTAACTTATCTGAGAGAAATTTACTTGATCCATGTTTGTAACTCTGGCGGGGGTGATTAAACTACGACACTGGTTAGCATTAGCTCTTCAGAGTAAATGAGTGAGAGGATGCAAGCTAGCAGAAGGCACCGGTTCTGGTATCACTGGGTTTCAGAGGTTCACTGCTATCCAGCTCAGCAGTGAGCTCTGTTATGCCAAGAGTATCCTTAGGTTTCCTGCCAGTCTTCTTTGCTACATGGTTCTTAAACACAAAATTATTTGCATAAGTATTTCCAGAAAACTAACCACTCCTGGTTTAATGCCTGTCTTCTAATGCTTGAATTATGGACACCATAACTGGAAATATATCCTAGTCAGAATACAGCAAAATGAAACACAATCCTGTTTACTTTTAATGGTTATTCTTCTGTATGTGCATACAGGTGTTAGCCTTATCTGGCCAGAGTTACATAGGGAACTGATGCTGTGGTAAGCGACCAGAATTTGAAGCTTTTCAGACTCCATGAGTGACAAGATGGGGTTCCCTCCCCAGTAAGTATTCATGGCATACACCACCCCTGCAGGACTTTATGTTGGATTCTGACTTCACACACCTAGATGTCTATTTCCCCCTTTTCCCATTTTGGCAGAAAGCCAAAGTGCCTAATAACATTTAATCAGATATGAATTATATTAATCATGGAAAAGAATGACATGGGAATACCTCCAAGACATAATTACTTTAAGACATTCTATCCTAAAAGGGATCCTAAAGCAATTTCTGCAGACTTTTTAAAGAAAGTCAACTTAATGATTTTTCTTAAACTAAATTCCGATAAAACAAATCCAAACAGACTTAATAAATGTATACAGTTGTTGGATATCTTTTGAAAATGAGAATGGAAGACTCTTGAATGCCTGACTAAAACATAAGATTACATATTATAGAGGGGTCTGAAATGACAATAGTCATTTTATCTTTGATAGGTGACTTTTCTGCATTCTTCCCTAAAGAAAATCAATCCAGTTAGTAAGAAGCTTTCTTCTTTAGGCTGCAAAGACCTTTTGAGGTTTTTTATTATTTCTAAAATGAATGGCAGCTATTTACACAATGTTGAGATTTGACTCAACTGGTAATTAAAAAGCCCTACATATTTTAAAGAATCAAAATTCAGTCAAAAGATAATAGCACCAAATTATTGAGACAAACCTTTTACTGGTTTCTGCATTTAACATTCCATAAAAGCCTAGAGAATTAGGAAAAAATGAAAAATACGGAAGTGAGTGGCAGGTACTCCTAGCAACAATTTAAAAGAAAAAAAACAAAACAAAACAAGAACAGTGGTCTAGTCCCTCACCATCACAATTTTATTAGGTGATTAATAAGCAATTCATTAAGGATTGCTTACAGTAACATGGAGGACAAGGGACATCAGGTTTTGCACCCCTCCCCACCTCTCTGAGCTCTTCCTACAAGTATGTTAGAGTTTGGTGTGTCTCATCATACCCTTCAGAATATTGATTTATCTCTGTCCTGTCCCACCTCTGTGACTGATCAGAATTTAGTCACTGTTGCGTAGGAACATAGAACGGTTAGGGTTTGAAAGGATCTTAAGGTCATCTAGTTCCACCCCCCCTTCCAGGGACAGGGATACCTCCCACTAGACCAGGTTGCTCAAAGCCCTTGTCCAACCTGGCTTTGAACATTGCCAGGGATGGGGAAGCCACAGCTTCTCTGGGCAACCTATGCCAATGCCTCACCACCACCACAGTGAAGAATTTCTTCCTTATATCTAACATAAATCTCCTCTGAAGATCTCTTCAGATCTGGTTGTCCTGAAAAATCTCAGATAGATGAGTGTTAGGATTTTGATTACTGGATGCTGTACTTGTCAGAAATGCATACTGCTATTTACAACTCTTCTGCTTGTATTTTGAATCCATGCCTTCACATTCAGGCAGAGCTTCCTCAAAAAGTCAGGGCTGTGACTCCTATCACTTCCTGTCTGAGCGAAAGTGTCCATTGCACCATAACCAGTCCATCTTAATGATGCAATAGGTATATGTCTTGTTATGTTACTTTCTTCTACTGAAATATAGGCGATGCTACACCCCATGGGGTGCAAACATTCAAAGAATTCAAATCTGCTAAAGCTGCTGCTGAAGCAAAACCAGACTGAAGAAATAAATGTTCAGGCCCTCTGGCGCTTGTTTTCATTTTCCAAAAGGAAAATCTCTGAACAAATAAGAAGGCCCTGTTAAAAATTCTGCTGCTTACTCAGTAAAAGTAAATATGCTCCCCATAATTAAAAAACCAAACAAATTTCTAAATGTAAATAGAAGTAATTTATATTCTTTCTGGCTGAGTGTCATGATGATAGTACAGGATTAATCATTGAAAATTATCGCGCAACTTTTTATGTCAGCTGGAAGACTTTTGACAATTTTTTATACTGCCTTTTACAAAACATTTTTTCCTTGAAAATATGTGAATTCTTTTTTTTACCCCCAAAAATACTTGTAAGTAACCCTCAAAAATTAACTTGCTCTGTGGATCTGAAATAAAAAAGGTAAGATGAAGAGAAGTCTTAGAACATTGTATTCTGCTGTGAGACTCCAAGTAGCAAGTTTTCTACATATTAAGGATTAGTTCTGTCTGTCTCTGCAGGAAACTAAGAGACCACCTTGGTATTTTATGGTGTATGTACAAAAAAGGAAATTACATGAAAACCCACAGTGCACATATGAACGGAGGTGTTCAGCCATTGCTAATAATTTCAGGGTGTACACCTCTGAAGATGAGCAAAGAAGTTTGGAAAGATAGATTTTGGGGAAAGTATACCTGTGTTGGTCTGGTTAGGGAGAAGGGATGTGAAAAACAGCCACACAGCTGGGGTGTTTCAGAGAAAAATATTTTGTGCCTTTGGATTTTATCCAAGTAGAAGAAAGTGCCCTGATTTGGAGGGAAAGAGAATTGAATTATAAAGAAATTGTATTATTTATTATTATTGGATATAAAAAAAGTTATCTGCAAACTTAATCCTTTAAAGAAAATACTTATTTACCAGCCAAAAAAAAAGAATAATTTGTGCATACAACTGTATTGACCCATTTTTCCTTGTGCTGATCATTTAACATATTTTATGAGTTTTATTTTGTAAAGCAAAACAATGCTTGATGAAGCCCAGAAGAAAACTTAATTACTGAGACTAGTTATCCTCTTCCCATATACTTATTTTTCAGTGAAATTCTTTTCTGTCAAAAGTGCTTGGCAATTTGAATCCTCAGAATTCTGAATTCTCAGCTCTGATGCTTTCCTTCTATTCATAATGGGGAAAGTCTGTCAAAAAGCACTCCTGTTCATGTTTTATGTTGCCAGCTTGCAAGCTTGAGTATTGCTCCTTGTTCTGGTGATATGTGTCCCCATTCTGTGGCTGTGTCTACTTCTTATGAGTTGGTGAGAGACCTCATGCAGTTGAGGCTTGTTGTCTGCTCAGTTAAGCTAGACAAGGTTAGGAAGGCCACCAAGTTGACATCCAACAAATGAGTCATGGCAATAGAGTTCAATAAGACACAAGGCTTCAAAAATATATTAAGGGTAAATTTTGTTAAGTCAGGTTGAAAAACAGATGTAAGAAACCAGAAACTGAAGTGTTTCTAGAAAAACAATGTATGTTTTTTTTTCACACTGTGTGCATTTGCCATTACAAACAGAAATCTTTTTCTTTTCCCTTGTTTGACTTTTCCCATTCCTGAAGCACATCATATTGTTATATAGAGAAGACCACAAACAAGGTCAGTTTTTGTATGGAAATGGTTGAAAGCCTGGGTTCTTTAAGACTGGATGGAAAGAGTCTGGGTCATCTTCTGAAGAGTCTGAACATGTGATTATAAAAGAAGAGAGCCTTAGTAACCCTTAGTGCAATAAAGCTCATTCTAGTATAGAGAAATGAAAACTGTGATGTTACTTTAGTTAAATGAAAATTCAAATTTAAACACAATAGGAGAAATTTGAGTGCTGATGAAAGAGATTAGCCATTATTTGTAAGGAAAATTGGCTCCCTCTATTGCCATACAGGCTATTAAAATGCTTGTATTTCCCCTACTTTCCTCACACCACAGCAGGTAAGTAAACAACATCTATTGACTGGGGAAGAAGCTAATAATTTTATCTGAGCAACTGTTCAAGCAAAGGGATCCAAAAGTACATGTTAGAATTACATTTAATTTCCATTAATTTCCAAACGATCTTTTATTGGAGGAAACATTTTAACTAATCTCTGAGAAATTTGCAAATCTGTGAGAGTAAAATAAAACAGAGAATATAGTCAACAGGAAAAGTAAAGAGAGGACAAAATAAATACCAAAGTGTGCTTCAGTATCTGAATCTAATGGAGTTGTGGTCCAGGCACATTGAGTTCAAACAGGTATTTCAAAGAAGCTGGAACAAACAGTTTGGAAGTGAAAATAGGTCAACAGACACAGGACTTTGAAGACAGTCCATGTAGCTAAGTGAGTATATAGAGCAGACTCCTTGTGAGGTCATCTTTCAATGGAAGAGAAAGGAACAAAAATGCAGGAAAAAAAGAAGATCTTCTAACTTCAGTATTGGAAATCAGAGTCTTTTTGGGCTTGGGATGAACCAGATGGACCGACTTCTGTATCAACTACTGAGACATAAAGAAGAGGTGTAGGGGTTCTGGAACTGAATTTATTTTGATGTACTGGAAGATTATGTGGCGTTTTTCTATTTTACCTTGGTAGGACCTTTGATATCAACACAATCTGAAGAAAGACAGCAATTCTGCCAGTACACCAAAAGTTTTATCCAGAGGAGAAATAAAGGATATATCCAAGTTTGCTTAATAGTGAATGGGTAAGAGAACCATACAGGTAAGTGGATTTGCTTTTCTATATACCAGTGCCATCCAGCAAGCACATATTGGCAGAAAATGGGAACTTTGCTCATTTCTGCTTGTTAATGTAATACATGATCATCGGCACTTGGATATGACCACCCTGGATATAGAATTGGAATACTCTGCTCATATCAAGCAACCCTAAGTTATAGCACATTAAGAAGCTTTTTTTACCTCCTAAGACTACTGTTCTGGAATCCACACCCCTCCCCATTTAAGAGAATGCAGTAGTATCAGGATTTGAAAAGTGGTACTCCACCTCTGAGGTATGGTCATATTTGTTAATTATGCATTTTAATCCCTTTTTGTGTTTTGCGCTTAGATGGGCAATAGATCATGCACCAGGACCTTGTTCCTTTGAAGCTGACAATGCACATTGCCTGTGAGTTGAAGGAGACAGTTTCATATTCACAATTTGCTCTAGGGCCAGAAAGTCTACTGATGGGCAATATAAACTCTTCCCAGAGCAAACTGAAGAGGGAAAACTTGACATGCAGCTTGGAGAAATTCATGGGTGTGGGGCACTTTATTTTGATAAGGTAGGCAAGAGGAACTGAAATGGTGCTGGCTAAATTTCAGTGTGACTTCCATTGTTATTGAAAGGAGTAAAATATGGTTCCTGTAGTTCTTGGCTAGGCACTTATATGCTCAAAGATGAAAAGCAAATGTGGATTAGGCATCTTAAATAGCTCCTGATAGGAGCTATTACCTCTCCTTTTTGGAATCCTGTAAAATCAAAATGATCCTGAAAATGCTGACAACACACCTCACCTAGGAATCTTATTTTTTATTGAAAGTATTTTTTTTCATGAAAGGAAAAGCAGCTGTTAAATGCCTTATGAAACTGAGTGAAGAATGTATATGCCACTGAAAGTGCAGAGATATGCTTTATGATCTGGGCTAGAAGTTTGTCAGCAGAAGACTAACATTTCAGCAGTGAAGAGTTATGGTTATGGTTATGGTTAGGGTTCAGAGAGCCACAAAGCCCACAGCTCCAGGGATACTAGGGCTGAAAAAGGCATGCCTAGGGGAGCACAGCACTGCACCAGCATTGCTCCTTCAGCACCTTTCTCATCTGGGACACCCATTCGTACGGACGATGCCAACCTCAACTCCAAGATGACATGCACATTAGGATTAAGGTTAGGGTTATGGTTCAGAGAGCTACAAATCCTAGAGCTCCAGGGACACTGGGGCTGATAAGAGCATGCCAAGGTGAGCGCGGCACTGCAGCAACATTGCTCCTTCAATACCTTTCCCATCTCAGACACCCATTCATCTGGAGGATGCCATCCTCAGCTGTTATCAGGATACTATTTTAATCATTAAATTCTCCTATTAAGTATTTCATACTTAATGTCATAATCTTGAGAGAGAGCTGAGAGTCTGTTTTCATTTATTGGCAAATTTAAGTTTATGAAGTTCAAAACCTCAAACCTGTGGTGTTTTATTTGGCAGGAAAAATCCTGGGTAGGACCCAAATAAAACTTTCATGCATGTTAGGCTTCTCTAGTTCTAGGGAAATTGGTGTTATTTTAAAGCATACAAGTTCATGCATTTTTATTAGCATGTGCTTAGAATACTCTTTAACACTTAACAGCTACCATAAGATGTATTAAACTTGCTTTAGAAATGTTCTGTCTAGTCATGAGCAATGCTAAGGATGATGCCTATGCTCTTTGAAGTTTGACACTTGCAAATAAGCTATTAATTCAGATGTGCTTGTTAACTTCTTGTGCAATATCTGAATTCATCCAGGCAGTACCACTGGAAGTGGTTTCTCTATCGAGAAGGACAGAATTAAAGAGGTTCATCAAATGAAAAAGTATTACACAAGATGGCCCTGGCATAGTCTAGCATCGGTACTTCCAAAGTTAACTGGAGTTTGTTTTAATTACCCATTCACATAAGCCCTGCATTGACCACTGACAGAAAAAAAACCAACTGGCAATTACCCATCTTCTTTTATAGGCCACCTAATGCTGCCTCTTTTGTATGTGGATCTCACTTTTTCTCATATTCTCTCTTTTCTTCCCCTAACTCTCACATACCTGGGACTGTAAAAAGGATAATGCAAGAAGTATGTCGAAATAAATTATAATCTTCATCTGTAAACTGAGTAGGGTTCTGTTCACTTTCAATAACAGCAGGAGAAAAAAAAAAAAACAACACTAAAAGGTCATTAACCTTCACCAAAACCCAAGAAAATACGTGCTGAAATTGTTGCTTACCAGATCAGTAGTACAGCAGTGTTTGTACCACTGCTGATCAAAATGCCTGACCTATCTGACTAAAATTAGTGATGAATGAATGAATGAAAAGATGGATGATGAATGAAAAGAGACTTTAGTAGAGAAAAAAGTCAAATTGATTTGCTTCTATACTCTTGCAGTTGTAGTTGTCTCCTTACAAACAGCATGGCAAATTTCCTTTTTCCTTCATTTTAGTTGGCAGTGACAGCCTTAGAAAAGACCTTTTGGACAATTCCTTAAAAAAGAAAAAAAATAAAAATAGACCACAGACAAAACTGGCAAGCACACAATGTGCTGGCTGCCCTTCAAAGTTATCTGTCCAGGTCTTTGGGACTTGATATTTTCTGCTGTGTGCCAGATAGATAGTCTAATCTCCTCTCACCATTTTGCAATGAATGTGGTAGAACTCGAAGTGGAGAGGGTCCAGAGGTAAAGCAGCATCTCTGTCCTTGGTGGTCTGTAAGACTTAGCCAGACAAAGCCACGGCTAACCTGATTGTGTGGTGATTGTCTACCTTCTAGTGGGATATTGGACCCAGAGGAAGAAATACGTTATCTTCTTTTCACTTAAAGCGTCTACTGAAATTTGCTTGTAGGGCATAGTTAGAAACAGATAACACTGTGAAATGAAGACACATTGTTAAATGAAGAGCAAAAAGGAATAATGAATACTTTCTAAAGACAAACAGTGCCTATTACTTTACTTTTTTCAATTTGTGACTACTGGCTGTGTTCAGGAAAGATGCTGAGATAAGAAATGTTGGTCTTTGAACTGAATGTAATCTGACAGCTGAGCAACAAAATGATGTCAGAATGCTTTTCTAGAGATAGTGATTATGTATATTTAAGATCTGAAGTGTGAATAAAAAGAAAAAGAAAAAAAAATTGAAAACTTTTCTCCTGGAACTCTATATGCTTCAGTTACAGATTATTCATGAGTCTGAAAGTTTGATAATCTGAAAATCCTGAGTCAAAATGCCAAAGACATTAAAATAAGCGAGTCACAGGCTGGTGTTCACTGTGCTGAAGGCACGGCTTTGATTGTAGAAAGAAAATGAGAGATGAAATGAATGATTGTGAGGGATATCATTTGTACTGAATTTCACTAGCTCTCCAGACAAGTTTTGTCCAATATTGTACTCTCTTATGAGGTACCTTAAAATATAGGAGCCTTAAGCTACCACATGTTCAATAACATTTGGAATGCAGGCCTAAGTGAGAGTTACTCTTTTTATTTAACAAATAAATTGAAATCAGAGTCAAAGTGAGAAGTAAAGAGAAATTGTTTACTCTGAATTCAGAATGAAAGCTTTCACACTGAACAAGACCGGAAATCTTGTCACACTAAGGGCCAGGTTTTAATTCTAGCAGCAAATTGAAATGATTACTCCAATGATGGTTTATCATCTCCACAAGCACTTGCATCAGTATCTTTGTTAGACAGTGAAGAATAAAAAATATTTCAGTTGAATTTGAAAAGGCAGATCCTTTGTGAAATTCAAAACAGCTATTTATTAGCAGTTTAGGTTAGTGTAGAAGAAAAGTGTTACTATGTAAACATAACATTAGACATACTGAAGTTGCTACTGTGTAAATCCTCACCACATAAGTCGAATTAATATATATTTCCACACTTAAATAGGGAAAAGAAATGGTATTTCACTAAAGCATTGGATTCAACTGTTCTGTAAAGCTTCATGAATTGCTTTAGACAGCAGAAAATAAAAATGGTAGCTCAAAGCTCATGTATGATGCACATTTAATCAACTTCTATTTTTTCTTTCTACACGATTAAATATTTACTACCATGAGAGCAGAAAATTATCCGTAATATTCAAAACTGCAAGGGTGATCATCACAATGTGTCTTACTCTGCTGTTAGCAGAGATAACTCTTTTCGTGTTGTAGGCATTTTCAGTGAGTATAATATTCTTGGGCATGAAGTAAAACAGTTCTAGCTTAATACTTTTGCCAGTGCATTTTTAGTACATTTTTGATTTTCATAGTAAGTTACTTATGTTTTTTCATGTTTATCGGAACATGTTTAAGCAGTAACTGTAATTCACTTCTTGTTATTCAAACTGATATTTTTATTGTCAAGACAATTAGCAATTAATGAAGTGGGATCTGGATCCACTAAAGATCAGAGCTGAAATCTTTTTAACCAATTTATGAGGCTTTAGAAATTTAGCTGACTGGCCTTTTTCTTGATAAACATCTTGCTGTTTCCTAATAACACCAAACAAATGACAGATCACAAATTGCTCATTGCTAAATGCTCCTGAGTACTTCAACTCATAAAGCACTGAAATGTGCCTGTGCTGACATAAAGATTCCCTGCAAATAATATATTAATCCCAGTTAGTTTTGGAAAGGGAGGAATGATAAAAGCTTCATTGTGATGTTAAAAAGTGGCTCTTTCAAATAAAGTTCTCAGGTAGATTGCATTCTTGGTAGTGTAGAAACATGATATGAGAACCTCCTATACAAAAAGCAGCCTATGACACTAAAGAGCAGTTAAAACTGATGAATGAGAAGACAAGTCAGGATAGGTGGAGGAAACAGAAATTGTTGGATGGAAACAAATAGGAAAGATTAGACACTAATGTTTACAGGCAAAGTAATGCTGCTGCATTTCTTCCTTGGGTTTTCTAAACAGAAAAATGTCAAAGTGCTTCCTGAAAAGCATGTGTAATAGCATGTTTGAGATATATTTCTACTTTTCATGTCCTGTAAAATCAGTCTATTCACATGCTGTCAATGCAATGCATCCATGGTGCTACTGCAGAGCTGTAAACTGAATATGCATCATAGCAGCAGATCTAATGCACGGCTCTGGATTTTATGTCAGTGCTGCAGAGTTCATCTGTACCAGTACACGAACTGTGACTTCCATACAAATTAACCGTAGTCAAATGGCCACACTAACAAGACTGTCTAAAACATGGGGTTGGAAAAGGGTATGTGCACATGAATGTTTTGGTAAACAATTTCTTTGACGATGAGAGACAAAACTTGTGTTTGTATTTTCTGTTTGTTGTCCATTGTACTGCAGTGCTACTTAGGGTCTCCAAACTGTCTGGGTCCCCATTCTGCTGTGTGCAAATAAAAGGTCAGTGTCCCTTCTAAAAACAGGTTGCTCTTTCAAAAAGAGTGACATTTTCATGTCATACATTTCAGTTTAATCATATCTATTCTCATGAGCTCCCATTGAAAATGTTTATGATTAAAATAAATTTCAGTGGAAGTTTCCCCTACATAGGAACTATGCAACAAGTACTATATGTAGTTTGTAGAAAGTATTTTACTATTGGATTCTTGAAATTGAGATTTGGTGTAGGGTTACATAGAAAATAACTTGCAATACAATTTGTAAAGACAAAATTACAGGATCAGTTAAACTTTTTTTTGGTCTGTCAGTAGACATCTACAACTGTTTGTAAGAGGAGAGCCACTTATGAAGAAATAATCAGTTACTCTCAGCAGTAAAAATCAGCAATATTTATCAGTGTGAAACCTTTCTGAAAACACACTGCTCTGTTTACTTAGCCACTGTCAGACAACAAGGAAAAATGATGCATTTTAATATTCTCACTCCTACTACAACTTTTTCTCAATAGGCAAAATGTTGCAGTAAGGATTTTCTTCTGGCAATTCTTCTAAGACTGGCGGCCCAACAGATGAATAAAAGACTATTTTACCAGCAAGTTAGAAAGGACAGAACAGGGCCTTCTCATGTCAGAGCTGACAGGACAACCAAGCAAAGATTTTGGGTAGAGATGTGCCTAGAAGATGTGCCTTCTAGAGCCATCCAGAGTGTAATACTCAGAATGGCATGTACATTCTCTTACATACGTTGCACAGAATTTCCTTGTTCACAGCTTCTGCATAGTGTTCATGGCTCTAGTTTATCCTTTAATTTGTTTCCTCTCTTAGACATCTAGCAAAAATGATTTGCCTTTATCTTTTTCTAAGAGATGGTTAAGTAGCTTTCTATTTCGCTTATCTGAATGTTTGCTTTATAAAACAATGCAAGGCTCATTTCCTGTGTCTGGTGAGTGTTTTGGATGAGCAACAACAACAATATAACAGAAATACTTCTAGTTCAAAAAAAATCTGCTGAATAAGTGTGACATCAAACACAACCAAAACATGCATGAACTTGCAAGCACATTCTGGTTTGGATTAGCAGGTATGCTACACTGAATTTACAATAGTCATTTTCACAGTGGTAGTTGTTATCAGCTATTATTTTCACAAACACATGGAGGCTCCAACAGCTGTTAAAAGAGGATTTTACTTTTGTGTATGTTGTGGAGAGACGGAAGCAGAGAAGACCTTAACCAAATGAGCTGCTCATCATGTCAATGACTGGAAAAGGAAGACTGCAAATCATTCTATCAGCAAGTAGAGATCAGGAAAGGTAGTGTTTCCTTCACATAAAATTACGCACTTGAATTCAATGTCAGAGAAAAGTCTGACGTACTATTCATACAATTTTATTTTCCCCCACATACTGTTATATTGTTCTCCAGATATAAAAATGAAACACTTTTTATTATTTCTCTGAAATTTACCCCTTATAATCCATGGAGTGTAAATCTGCCATGCAACATAGAATCATAGAATAGTTAGGGTTGGAAAGGACCTTAAGATCATCTAGTTCCAACCCCCCTGCCATGGGCAGGGACACCTCCAACCTGGCCTTGAAGACCGACAGGGATGCAGCATTCACAACCTCCCTGGGCAACTCATTCCAGTGCCTCACTACCCTAACAGGAAAGAATTTCCTCCTTATATCCAATCTAAACTTCCCCTGTTTAAGATTTAACCCATTGCCCCTTGTCCTATCACTACAGTCCCTAATGAAGAGTCCCTCCCCACCATCCCTATAGGCCCCCTTCAGATTCTGGAAGGCTGCTATGAATGAGGTCTCCATGCAGCCTTCTCTTCTCCAGGCTGAACAGCCCCAACTTTCTCAGCCTGTCTTCATAGGGGAGGTGCTCCAGTCCCCTGAGCACCCTCGTGGCCCTCCTCTGGACTTGTTCCAACAGTTCCATGTCCTTTTTATGTTGAGGACACCAGAACTGCACTGCAATACTCCAAGTGAGGTCTCACGAGAGCAGAGTAAAGGGGCAGGATCACCTCCTTCGACCTGCTGGTTGCGTTCCTTTTGATGCAGCCCAGGATACAGTTGGCTTTCTGGGCTGCGAGCACACACTGCTGGCTTATGTTCATTTTCTCATTGGCCAACACCCCCAAGTCCTTCTCTGAGGGCTGCTCTGAATCTTTTCACTGCCCAGCCTATAGCTGTGCCTGGGCTTGTTCCAGCCCAGGTGGAGGACCTTGCACTTGGCTTGGTTGAACTTTATAAGGTTGGCATTGGCCCACCTGTCAAGTGAGTTTAGGTGCATTTGGATGTCATCCCTTCCCTTCAGCATATCAACTGAACCACACAGCTTGGTGTCATCGGCAAACTTGCTGAGGGCGCACTCAATCCCACTGTCCATGTCAGCGACAAAGATGTTGAAGAGGGTCGGTCCCAACACCGACCCCTGAAGGACGCCTCTCATGAACTGTGAATTTATTTTCAGACATTGGGCAAGAAAATTGCACCACCTTACTCCAGGGCAGGCATTAAAGTCACTTACAGAACAGAAAAGAATTAAGAAAGGCTGAATTAGCTTCAAAACCATTAGGCTACAAAATCAGTTTTAATTGTAAGGTTAGCAGAGAGAAACCTGTTTCATTGATCAGTAGCTACTCAGAAAAAGTGGAGTCATCAATGGAATGTCATAATGCTGATGACCTCAGGTCTCCAGAGGGTTTAGTGAGAACTCATTTTAAGCAGTCATCAAAATGGTGACAAACAGCAATGCTTAATAGTATTTTTCCAGTTTGCTACTACTTTACAAGGCAAGATGTAAGTCAAATGAATTTCTTAAATAGAAAGAAAAGGTGGCTGTTCATCCTCTTGTTCTGAAATTTCTTCCTGCTATATATCTGTAGTTGCCTACACATGTGTGAGGGAAAGGGGAATCTCAAAATCCGGGCTAATATTCCTTTTGTTTTCAAAATCTCTGAAGTTTAGATGTGCCTGGATTATGTGTTTTTTTCAGGTTAAGACTGCCTAGTTGGGAAGGTGCAGGTTCTCTGAAATTCCAGTAATGATTCTGGCTTAAATTTAGGTTCTCTGAAGTAAATGCTTTTTGAGTTAGGCCAATTTCTAATCGGTGAATTCCAACAGCTGTGGAAATGAAACATCTTTAAGACAATTAGAGACAGAAGACATGGAGAACTCAGGGCTGTCTTGTAGCTAGGGCCAAACTAAGATGGGAATAGATTAGTAACAGTAAATAACCAGTCAAAGAACACTGACTAGAGGAAAAGAGTATTGCTCTCACTTTGATGAAAGGATAGGAGAAGTCTAAAGACAAGTATAGAGATATACAGCTGAGATATGAAAAGGCAGAGATCCCATCACTTATTTTAAAGTTTTGAAATTCTATACAAGCTAATTAGTTTCTCCACAAGACAGTACATGCTATGGGAATGCAAGGGCAGCTACAGAGTAGAGGGTGGCTCTGACTGAGGAAAGAATTGTTTCTTAGCTTACAAATTACCCTCTTTTTCTACATGGGATGCCTTTCTTCATACAAAAAAAAAGGCCACTCTCCCCTCCCCCAATCCTTCTTTTCCATCACAACTCAGTCCTCATATTCATATGCAAGAAATAAGGAATTTCTTAATTTCTGATTCAAGGACTTCATCAGTTAAATTCTGCAGGCGTCAGGAAAGGTGCTCTTTTCCTTCGGTCATAACATGTCAGTTGAACTGTGGAATTTTTCTATAGTTTGCTGTCAACATCAGACATCCACCTCTATGAAAAAGTACATCCTCTTGGCTACAGAATTCACAGAGTTGGTTGTGGCATAGTCATATCTCTTGATTGGCCAGTTACCAACAGGTCTGGCTTTTTCAAGTATCTGCGATGCAGAATTATGCTGACAGAAACCATGGCAAAGGTAATTCATATCTTGCCTGTGGCACAAAGTCTCTCTTGACAAGATCAGCAGCAATGCCACTTCCAGCCTCCCAATGCTCAGCTCTTTCAGTCAACATTACTATGTGTGGGGTCAATACATGGCTGCCAGCAGGGAGCTGATCTTAGTTAACATGCACACACCAGAGAGCAGCAACTACTGTCTGAGCACTCTTCTTCCCTTAGGACACAAGTCTGAAGGATAAAGCAAAGCATTACATACAGTGAGCTGCTAGCGTAAGGGAAGGACTGCTTCCCCCCTGTTAGCTAATGAAGACATACACCCTGAGTCTTCAAGTGTATTGAGTCATGGTTCTGTTGTTAATCACTTAAATACACTGGTAGAGCTTAGAAGTTATGGCTGGATGGACATTATGCTACTGCTCTGGGAGAGTCTGTAGAGTCAGTGTTGGGAGGATATTCTGTTTGCCATATGAGCCATCACTTACAGCTAATAAAATCGGTCTGTAATTCAAATGATTTATGGAGGGCAGGGGTGTGACTGCCAGTCTTCTAAAAGTTGCCCGAAACTCATTAACAGGGAATTTCTGTGGTTTCGATAACAACTGTTGTGTTGGAAATGTGGACATTTCAAAACATTTTCATTGTGTGATGCAGGTTCCTCAGGTCTTAAAAATAACTTTTATGAGGATTAAAATGCACAAGAGCTATGACTCCTATGACTGTTTTTTATTCCTGAAGTCAAGAAATAAAAGAAAAATGAACGTAACAGTGTTCTTCACCTATGATTTTCCTAATTATAATACTAATTGCCATGAGTAGCTTGGATCTTTATGAATATCTTAGGTCAAAGTAGTACTTGCTTGGGAAAAATGACAGTAAAAATTATCACAGATAAACACAGTGTAAGAGTTTATAGCATCATAGAATCATAGAATAGTTAGGGTTGGATAGGACCTTAAGATTATCTAGTTCCAACCCCTCTTCCATGGGCAGGGACACCTCACACTAAGCCATGCCACCCAAGGCTCTGTCCAACCTGGCCTTGAACACTGCCATGGATGGAACATTCACAACTTCCTTGGGCAACCCATTCCAGTGCCTCACCACCCTTACAGTAAAGAACTTCCTCCTTATATCCAATCTAAACTTCCTCTGTTTAAGATTTAACCCATTACCCCTTGTCCTATCACTACAGTCCCTAATGAAGAGTCCCTCCCCAGCATCCTTATAAGGTTATATTCATTTAAATGAGTGACCTGTTAAAATATTTTTGGTTATCAAACAAGGATATTTAAAGACTATAGGAGTTCAGATCTTCACTCTCAGCGAATGACGAAACTAAATATGGAAATTCTCTTGCATAACAGAACTCACAAGTTAAGTAGACAAAAGAAAGGGCATATTTTAAATGAGTCACACAGTCTTTTTGCCATAAGGAATTCTCCAGGCTCATCAGAAAGACCTATGGACTAGATTAGACTAGGAAGATTTATGGAGTCTAGCAAATTCCCAGCCCTAAGAGAATAATAAATCTTTCTTTTTTTTATCTATTTCATCTGGTGGCTGAAGACATAAAGAACTTGTGAATAATAACCCTTTTTGATCAGTCTCAGTGACGAACTTCAAAGTGCAAATGGATTACAATTACTAGTTTTGTTCTTCAATGCACTTGTAGACCATACTGAAATCCAGCAAGAGGTATAAGCATGCTATCTATAGTGGAAAAAGTAAAAGCTCCACTAAAATCTGTGTAAGAGTCATACTACATTTTAAATACCAAACCCTATGATTTTCTTTTTTTTTTTTCCAGTTAGGATTCACATCTTTAAAATACATCAGCTGTACCTCAGATAGATGTTGTTTGCAAGCATACAATTAATCTGAACAAGCATTATTGTTCTGATGTCACCTGGCAAGACCACTGTAAACCTGGCCAAGCTAACTGAGAGCTGATCATCCAGAAGGCACAGTTATAAATGGAAATCATGCCACTGGAAAATAAAAAGACTGAATGACAAGCATGTTTTCCTTTAAGAGTGCCTTTTAATAGAACAGGTGAAATTCAAAGCCTGGAAGAGAGAGCAGTCTTTACCAGGCAGATCTATGTATCTTTCAAGGTCTTTGACCTTTATGAAATACCACAGTGTTGAAATATATTATTACCATGAGTTGTGCCTGTGCTCTCAGGATCATTTACATTCTTGGAAAAAAACGCAATTGAGATATGCTAAAGAAACATGACAGAGGAAAGATTAAGACTGTTTTTGAGTTCCAGAATAACTGGGATGAAAAAGGTGGCTATAAAATAAATATGAAAATGTCCTGGGTTCAGCAGTAGCAGTCATGTTTCTCCTTCGTGGTAGCTGGTGCAGTGCTGTGTTTTGACTTCCAGCCTGGGAACAGTGCTGGTGATACCAATGTTTTTGGTTGTTGATACGTGATGTTTGCCCTGACCAAGGACTTTGTGAGGCTCATGCTCGGCCAGGGAGGAGGGGAAGCCAGGAGGAAGCAGAGACGGGGCACCTGACCCAGGCTAGCCAGGGAGGTATTCCATACCACAGCACGTCATGGCCGGGGTGGGGGGTGACTGGGAGTTACCCGGAAGGACACGGGCTTCCGGGTGGGACTCGTTTCTTGGCCAGTGGTATCGTATTCTCTTCCCTTGTTATTTTCTCTTATCATTGTTGTAGTTGATAGTAGCGGTGGTGATTTGTGTTGTACATTGGTTGCTGGACTGTTCTTGTCTCAACCCATAGGAGTTGCACTCTTTCGATCCTCCTCCCCGTTCCTCTGGGAGCGGGGAAGGGGAGAGCCCCGGGGGGCGGGGGGGGGGGACCTTGATTGTTGTCAGCCCGGCACCACTCACTCCCAGTGAGTTGCCTGACTGGGTTTAAACCAGGACAGAAACTCAGCTCTATACTCTAAGTAGAGACTATTTTAGGGGCTATTAGATTATTTTCCTTCTATCAGTGACAACTCTACAGTTTCCCTTTCTTCACTGCTAGCATGAAGTTACAGTGTTCAAATGTACTGTAGGGGTTTGTGTTCCAACCTGAAGAGACTTTCCAAAGCAAAATTCTAGTTTGCATATTGCCAACATGAGTATATCCTATGGGCTGAAATAAAACATCTGTCACAGGTTTGCTTTTCACATGAACAGCCCTTTCCTCTTTAGCCTTGACTCCTGAAGCTGCTTCTGCAGTCTGCTTTACTGTGTGATTTAGAGCAGTTTACTGAGTTCCTGCAGTCACCGAGAAAATATTGCACCCCCTCTGTCCCAAAGGTGTGATCCCTTTTCACAGGTAGAAGTGAAAGGGGAAGGACAACTTCTGTGCATCTGACTGAGCACAGTGCTTCACAAATTCTACTGCCCTTACTCTAAAATAAACTCTAATATCACCCTGCTGCAGCCACACCTGATCCTGGAACATTTGCAAGCCTCTCCAGGTTGGTTCATTGCCTTTTCTGGCTTGGATTGGTAAATTGGATGGTAAAACTTGTGCTATCTTTATGGTCAAAGTAAAGCTTTTGTTGTACTATAAGAAACAAGCCTATATCCAGTCATCTCTTCTAGTCTTGAATCTATACTCGGGTTTTGCATCATGCATACTCAGTAGGACACATCTATTCACAACTTTCTCTGGAGATGCTATTCTAACTGGCTGGTATTGACTAGGCAGCTTTCTTCTTTCTGCTGGTAGTTAATCTTTATCAGCTTAAGGGCTTCACTTACCTTGCAGCTACTCATGTAAACTTCCATTGACATTTTCTGGTATTTCCAAATGAAAATCTGGCCTGGTACCTCTGAATATGAGAGACGTACTCAAAGGTTTATTATAGGCAAAAGAATTTTCAGAATGCAAAATTTTAGAATAGTTGTCTCTATTGTATTTAGAATGAAACGATGACTGCAAGGAAACTGAACAAGTTGTAAATACAAATTTTTTTTCTGTTTTCTACCTCTTCTCCTTATTGACCACTTTTGGAAGGCACTAAGGACTTTTTTCCCATATGTTTTCCCTCTCTTCAACCTATTCAATTCCCTGTGTGAGTGGCACCTTAGTATGTGTATTTAACTTCATCCTGTGACATACAAGATTACTTCCAGCACTTTTGGAAACAAAGTGTGGTTCTAGAAATTTCTTAAGCAATGCCTATTTGTCTTGTAATTATGAATTCTTTGAAGAGATTGTTAGCTATTTCTTTCAGTCTAGGCCTGTGATCTAAATCCTCCCTATTCCAAAGATTTACATAATCGAGATGGTGCTGGAATAGCTTAATGATCAGCTACTTGTGTCCTAGCTATGAAGAGACATTGCTAATGGTTGTTTGGAAGAGCTGGAAGTTCATAGCTGTTCAAAAACACATTCACAAAAAAGATGGAAAAGGCTGAGTGAATCTGTTTCAGTGTGCATGTTCTGCTAACAGCAATTACACAGGATTGTTTTAGAGTAAGGTAGGATTTAAGACAGTGTAACATAAAAATACTAAACCTTAAAAACTGTTTCACAGGTCTGGTTGATAATGCACTAAGAATAGTCCAACACAAGAGTAAGCCATTTTTGGTTTGCTGCTTTTTTCTTTCTGTCATGAGGCAGTAAGCAATGTACAAGCATAATGAGAATAAGGAAACACTGAACAAATGAAGTTTGGCAATGGGCTGACAATGTATCTAAAACTGTCTTTATGACTCATTTCTACTATAGTGGCTGAACTATATAAATTTCCAAAGTCATCTTAAGTCATGTTGTTTTATCTAGTTCAAAATGTTATCTCTTACCGTCTCCTGATGCAGATACTTTTCTACAGAATGCTCTTCAAAAATAATATATCTGAAACTCCAACTGACTTTAATTGGTAGAAAACGACATCTACACATAAGTATGCTGGATAAAATTACTGTTCGACAAATAGAGGAATTTGTGGCTGACCTGCTACTGAAAAAGAAAAAAGGACATTTATTTTGTCAGTTTCTTGCATTTGAAGACAAATGTCTAGAAATCAAATGTATGCGAAGAGCTTCTACAACAATTCGAGCTATGATTGAGATTTTACTACACCTATTTTGTTAACTCATCAGGCTTCCTCTGGACTTAAATTGTGACTTTCTTTTCTTCTACGTAGCTTGATGATTTGTCCTGTTTTTTTAACTATCCCATGGAATGGATTTATTTCCTGCAGTAGATTTTGGTGAGGATATTAAGTTGCTGAATTGTCATGGAAACAAGAAATTAGTAGTAGCTGATGGAATAGCAAGACAGGTTTGTATTAATCTTGCCACGAATATATATGAAAACATTATATTTTGAATATTTTAACATTTTTTGTTCCTTTCATGGAATAACTGTGAGGTAATTTATGTTATGTATATGACAGTATATGTCACTGTAGGAGAGGATCTGGTTTGAGACCATCTTAAGAACTTGAACGCACACAAGTCCATGGGACTTGATGACATCCATCCGCGGGTCCTGAAGGAGCTGACAAATGAAGTTGCTAAGCCACTGGCCATAATATTTGAGAAATCATGGCAGTCAGGTGAAGTTCCCGACAACTGGAAAAAGGGAAATATAACCCCCATTTTCAAGAAGGGGAAAATGGATGACCCGGGGAATTACAGACCAGTCAGTCTCACCTCTGTGCCTGGAAAAATCTTGGAACAGATTCTCCTGGAAGGCATGCTAAGGCACATGAAAAACAACAAGGTGCTTGGTGACAGCCAGCATGGCTTCACTAAGGGGAAATCCTGCCTGACCAATTTGATGGCCTTCTATGATGGGGCTACGGAACTGATGGATAGGGGTAGAGCAGTTGATGTCATCTACCTGGAACTGTGCAAAGCATTCGACACTGTCCCACATGACATCCTTGTCTCTAAATTGGAGAGACATCAATTTGATGGATGGACCACTCGGTGGATAAAGAACTGGCTGGACTGCTGCATGCAAAGAGTTGTGGTCAATGGCTCAATGTCCAGCTGGAGACCAGTAACGAGTGGTGTCCCTCAGGGATCGGTGTTGGGACTGGTCTTCTTAAACATCTTTGTCGGTGACATGGACAGTGGGATTGAGTGTGCCCTCAGCAAGTTTGCCGATGACACCAAGCTGTGTGGTTCAGTTGATACGCTGGAGGGAACAAATGCCATCCAGAGGGACCTTGACACACTTGTGAGGTGGGCTGATGCCAAACTCATAAATTTTGACCATGCCAAGTGCAAGGTCCTACACCTGGGTTGGAGCAATCCCAGGCACAGCTACAGGTTGGGTAGAGAAGAGATTCAGAGCAGCCCTGAGGAAATGGACTTGAGGGTGTTGGTCAATGAGAAAATGAACATGAGCTGGCTGCAGTGTGCGCTCGCAGCTCAGAAAGCCAACTGTATCCTGGGCTGCATCAAAAGGAACGCAGCCAGCAGGTCGAAGGAGGTGATCCTGCCCCTCTACTCTGCTCTTGTGAGACCTCACTTGGAGTATTGTGTGGAGTTCTGGTGTCCTCAACATAAAAAGGACATGGAACTGTTGGAACAAGTCCAGAGGAGGCCCATGAGGGTGATCAGAGGATTGGAGCGCCTCCCATATGAAGACAGGCTGAGAAAGTTGGGGCTGTTCAGCCTGGAGAAGGGAAGGCTGTGTGGAGACCTCATAGCAGCCTTCCAGTATCTGAATGGGGCCTACAAGGATGCTGGGGAGGGACTCTTCATTAGAGACTGTAGTGATAGGACAAGGGGCAACAGGTTAAATCTTAAACAGGGGAAGTTTAGATTGGATATAAGGAAGAAGTTCTTTACTGTGAGGGTGGTGAGGTACTGGAATGAGTTGCCCAAGGAAGTTGTGAATGCTCCATTCCTGGCGGTGTTCAAGACCAGGTTGGACAGAGCCTTGGGTGACATGGTTTAGTGTGAAGTGTCCCTGCCCGTGGCAGAGGGGTTGGAACTAGATGATCTTAAGGTCCTTTCCAACCTAAACCATTCAATGAGTATATGAATGGTTCTTTTTTTTTTTTTTTCCTCCCTTCTTTCTTGTTTCACATTCATGCTTCTTATTAGGTTTTAGCCTAGATATGTCATCTGTTTTACATGATTTGCGGTATAGATGAGGAACTCCATCTATAACTTACCATGGTTATTCATAATGTTGAACACACCAGTTCAAAATAGCTTCCATTTGTCTGTGCACATTTTTGAGCAGTTAAAACATTTAGGAATGGTTACCAGAAACACTGATTCCATTCTCCAGAACAGTAACTTCCATTATAGAATTTTTAGCAACAACTAAAATCATTGGTGTGTTATCAGCATTGTTCTCAGGGTAAAGTCGAAAACACAGCACTGCACCAGCTACTAAGGAGAAAAATAAATGCTACAACTGAACCCAGGACGAACAGTTTATTACCTCAACTATTCATCAAGCCTGATACAACCAAATGGAAAACATTTTCATGTTGTTCAATATTAGTGCCTAATAGGGAATACCAAAACTCATTTTGAAGATATTTCTTGTGATATTTTTATAGAATATGTTTATTTTTTTCCTTAGGGACTTTGGGAACAAAATGTTTACAATCATCAGTATTCATATCAAATTGCTTCTTTTTAAAAAGCAGCCTTTTTATACACTACCTTTCAGAGGGAAGAAACTGAATTAATAGTGTTATACATTTCCTGGAATAATAAAAATGTCATTAAAGGAAAATATCTGAAATTCAGTGGTAAAATATCTAGCTTGGAGCACACATATATTATAACTATCATTATATCATTACATTATTTGCTAGAACTTATTAGTTTCAAACCATTTGTTTGCATTTACAAAACAAACCCAAAGTAAACAGTAGGGAAGGAAACACCTAACTAGAAGATGTTTTTAGAAAGAGATGGTTTTTAATCTACTGAGAAGAACGTTGCCCAGTCTGAATACTTGGTCTTTAAAGAGGTGCTCTTACTTGCATTAATTACGTTACTTAATTACATTAATTTTTACCTGAGGAATTAAAGTCTCTCACACACAAACCCAAAATTTGTGGCCTGTAAGAAGGCTGACAAAGCTCAGGGAATAGATGCTTATTAAATCAGATAAACTTTCAGTCAGATGTTACTTCAACAACATGTAAGCTCAGGGTGGCAACTTCTTAGTGTTATTTACTGGTGATTCATGAGCCTCCTAGCTCCCGGGAATAAACGCAATAAAAGGATTATAGTAGGTCACTGGGTGAATTAGATTGGGGTCTGTTAAAATGGTCTTGTATGCAGAAGTAGTTATCAATTTGAAAAAAAAACATCATTACCTCAACCATATCAGCTGAGGATGAAGGCCTTTTTTCAGATTGACTGAACTTCCAAAGACAGGTCTGTCACTGACGGACACACTTTTTATTGGAACTGACCCACTGTTTGTGTTTAGTAAGAATAGCAGACCAAGATCTACAACTTACCTTCAAGTTCTTTGATTGGAACCCAGCCTTGTGGCATTGTTGATTTTGTTGACATGTATTGTATCTGCCTTCAGATACCTCCTTTCCAAATTGAGCAGTTATATTTTGCTGAGCTGTTCTTCATTCTGTGTCTGTGGTCATTCTTACTGCTGTTTTCTGAACTTTGCTGATATCTTTCTGGAGACGAGAGAATCAGAATTTCAGAGATTTCAAGCTGTAGGTGAGCTATGACACACATAGCCACCATTCAAAAACGTGAAAGAAGCAATACAGGAAAGACCGTAGTGTCACTGAATAAATATTTTATCCCCAAGATTTTTCCCTGACTGATAACAGTCAATTCAAATATTATCTTCATTTTATATGAGATTACAGTGTTGTTTTTCCTGTGTATCACTTTATCTACAGTGAAATAAGTTTGCTATTTATTGTTATGTCATGTATTATCTGAGGCCCTCTGTAAAATTGGCCCTCCTTTTTGCTACTCCAAATAATTCCTTGTATAATCTTATATTATTTTTCAGGTTGTTTAAGAGTACGTAGTACAGCACAGATCCCTTAGTTGCCCTTCATTTCTTCCTTTCAAGAACTGGCTGTTGCTTCATCTTGTGTGTTTTCTGACTTGTATGCAAGCAAGGGCCTTCCGTCCTGGCTTGCACAGCATTGCAATGCTTAGCTTACTTTAAAGCAACTGGCTTTTATCCATTTGCTTTTAATCCCTCCAGAGAGCCGTAATGGGTTTATGAAGGAAGACTTTCCTTTACAGACATCCTGTTGACTCTTTCCCATTGGGAAGTGATCATATTCAACCATGTGTTTGCTAATCCTGTTCTTTATTAATTTGCATTTACTCTAATTCTCACCAGAAAATTCTTTGTTTCGAAAGCCAACTAGGTTGTTGTTTTCAGGGCTACAATCCATCTGATTCTGATGGGAGCATTTGGAGAGGAAGCAAGTTTCTTGGAGGCAGAAGGAAAGAACCTTCTCAGTTTTATTCTTGATGATGTAAACATATTTGGGAAAACTGTTAGTCTGTATTGTTATTATATAACATCTAGCATTAGAAATTCAAGCTAGTGATAAAGAGAGCTGTATAGGATAAAAGTTCTTTTTTCAAAATACTATCTAATCTCATTAAAATCAGCAACAATTCTGACATCAGTAAACAATGAAAAATATGATTGGAAAGTGAAAACAAAATCAAGTTTTCATTCTTTCTGCATTGAAAACATAAGCTATTATGTGTATTTATCTTTGAATCTGACAATTGCATAATGGCTTCATAGCCTGAATAAACAAATAATAAGACAAGCTTTAGGATCTAAAATTCTTCATGAGAGCTTTGATTTTCTGATGCAGATTGGTACTTGACTCATTATGTTTTGCTCTTTGATAACAGGTTATGTTTTCTTTCTGTATGGAGTCAAACCTGCTAAAATGCAGAGGACACCAGTCATCAAAACAAGATGGAAAACAACAAAGATGCTCCTAGGAGAATGAAGATCAGCATAACATGACCAGGATATCATTTACATGTGCAATTAGGGAAAGCACAGGTAAATAAAGCCTCTGTACTGAAGATATATAATAAATAAAAACAAACCAAACAAAACCAATACTTTTCTTGTTGGGATCTTTTACCTCTCTCTTCAAGGTAGGAAAGTATTTTTCTTAGTTTGTTATAGTGATTTATTTTGCAACACTAACCTAAAATTTGCAGAATGTTTGAATACAGTTTTTAATTTCATTGCCCCCTGAGAGCATGTTGAGGATGAGCTCTTCTTGTCAAATGTAGCTAATATTAAACTTATTAGCACTATAATAACACAGAATCTGAGCTGTTTGTTTTTGTCAGTTTAATGATGATGTTAGTAGACATGTAGTCACCCATAATGCTCACGTGTGCTCCCAAATATGTCTTCTCTGTAACTCTATAGGACCTGTTTCTGATTTGGATACTACTAAAACGGTTTATGAACAGTACCTGGAAGGCCATTCATCAGTAACGTCTATTTGAAATCTAATGCACAGCAACGGGAGGTGTAACCTAAAAGTCTTATTGTAGTGCTTTTAGCAGTCTCATAACAAGACACTTGTGAATCCAAGTATTTTATACCAAATCTGGAACAACCCAACACCATCAGAGAGGCAAATCTGCAAGCTTTCAATGAAATATAGGGATGCTGGGGAGGGACTCTTCATTAGGGACTGTAATGATAGGACAAGGGGTAACGGGTTAAAACTTAAACAGGGGAAGTTTAGACTGGATATAAGGAGGAAGTTCTTTATTGTGAGGGTGGTGAGGCACTGGAATGGGTTGCCCAGGGAGGTTGTGAATGCTCCATCCCTGGCAGTGTTCAAGACCAGGTTGGACGAGGCCTTGAATGACATGGTTCAGTGTGGGTTGGAACTAGATGATCTTAAGGTCCTTTCCAACCCTAACTATTTGATGATTCTATGATTCTATGAAATACTAATAGTGGAGCACCCTAGAAGAAGCAGTACAAATTGGAAAACATCATTGCTCAGATGTGTTTTATGCTCTGTGACACAGTAGTTAGCATTGTGCTGTGCATCTCAGGGATGTCTGACAGACTTACTGATAATGATCAGGATATTAATTATTAACACATTAATGTTGCTCATACAACAACTGTTGTGTCTGGACATGACCCAGAGCCTGTTGATGTCACTGGTGGTATTTCTTTTGCTTCAAGTGATTTCAACTCAGCCTGTATGTTTGTTTAGCAGGCATGCAGACTGGGGCTCAGATAATTAACAAGTGTTTGAATGAAATAAAATCTACAATTCAAAACAAGGAAGAGGTACACTCTGTGACTTCCTATAAGTTGTTTGCTCTGTAAATTCACGTTATCTCTTCTAAGTAAATAATGCTGTAGTTCTGAAATCTTGCAAAACTGTTATTTTAATATTCCTTATTTTCAGCATCCCTGCAATGATAAGCCTGCTTTTTGCCTGTAATATAATGAACAGGTATTAATATTATTTCCAAGATAGTTCAGTAACATTCTTCTTTGACATATTAATATTTGCTGAAGAAGGAAAAAAGCAATTAATAAAAAGTGACTTAACAGTTTAATTCAGATAATAACTTTTTTTTCTTTTCTTTTTAGTAGGCTTTTTGTATCTAGAAAGGCTTTTTTTCCCAATATGTATTGTCTACTTGCTTGTTTGTTTAACCATCTTGAGGATCACCTTATATTTTCCCTTTGGGATTTCTAAGTCTGAGTAAGTATCAGAGTGCTAAACACCCTAGCAATAGCTGTGACTGATGGATCTCTATAATTTTAAAGATGAAGTTAGAAACTAAAGAAGCAATAATTTCCAAGGCAAATCATAAAAACAATTTTCCCTCTTCCCTCTCTCTTCTGATTCCCCAAAAAACACTGAGGTAGCACATGGTCTGTATAATCTAAGTTAGCTATGAAATTCCATCTGCACTGCTTAATTAATTATTATGGAGACTACAAGAATGTAGAGCAATTAATTTACCTTATTTTATAGAAATAAATATTTATTTTATGTCATATGACACACTGAGATATCTTTCTGCCAAATGACATTTTTAGTTAATGATATAATGTTTCCACTTGCTCATCAGGTTTCTTATTTATTGAGGTTGTCGAAGTTCTCAGAAAATTTAGGCTGCAACATTAAGCTCCAGTAAACTCTTAAGTTGCCCGAGCATACTTTTAAGTGATAAAGGAACTTCTGAAATTCTACTTGTTGTTCACATTAGGATTGCTTAAGTAGGTTTTCTAACTGAAATAGCCATATAAGAAATACTGAAGGACCACTATAGGAAAAATAATGAAAAAAAATTAATGTCCTAAATAAAAATTCCAGTCCTGAGTTTTAATTGTTGGGAAATTTAGAAAAGGAAACTCCATCCAGTTTCCAGCTTAAATTTAAAAATGGCCAGTTATCTATTTGTTTTGTTCCAGTATTGTCATTTGAATTAAATCTGGTTTTCTTGGTCTAGAAAATTGTAAGATAAGAAGCAATTAGGTTATCTGGTATATTTGTTCATTTAGTAGTTACATTGTTTCAATTCTGTCTTTACCTTCATGACTTCAGTTATACTTTTCAAAATTTGCTCCTACCCTTTTTCATCCTTTTGAGATTATGTTCCTATAGTCATCTTAGTAACTTTTTTCTTGGCTTCTAAAACACAAGTATTTCATTTTCAACTGTCCAGAGATATGGCACTGACCCCGATTGTGTTAGAAAGCTTAATTCTGAGACCATAACATTGAACGCTAATCACAGAATTCTAGGATGATGTTATCTGGTGCTGCTCTGCTGACAGACAGCGGATGCCACAAAGCGACCACACACTAGCTGTATAACATGCAGAGTTTATTAAACAAGCACACTAAAGCCAATAGGCACACTGAACTCAAGCACACTAATGTGAATTGGGTAAATATCTCTCTATATATAATGAATAAGTACAATAAGGCAAATCATATGTATAGTTATATAGGTAAAGTACCAAAGAATGTCAGCAATGCATTAGATCGTTACTGTACAGAAAGAATAGAGATTAAGAAGAATTATATCACCAGTTACCACTGAATCACCATCCAGGCCCACACTTCCAGGTGGGAAGCTCCATTGCAGCCAATACCAGGAGTCTCAGGTAATTGGGAAAATTCCTGTGCGGTGTGTCCACCCATAGGTGAGGCTTCTCCCACGGCCACAAGAGGGTCCTGCTTTTATACCCTTATCAAAATAACTGATTTTATGCCAGATCTCTAATTGTTTGCTTGCGGGACTGTGCAGTTTCTCATGATCTCACCGTTGTCTACTCTGAGAGCGTTGGCCAGGCGTCCCAGTACAGTCAAGTATGAAGGTCATAGAATAGCTGCACACCTATGTTTTCCTGCCTCATTCCAATGAAGAGTCACAATGAACATAAACATATATGCTCTGACAAATATACTGTGGCAAACAACATCCTTTGTTGTGGTTCTCAGTCATGAGAGGGAATCAAATCCCAGATAGGTTCCCATCCGTTACAGGCTCCTCAGATAAATCTTACGTATTTGTACCTTCTACAGCAGTTGTTTCTATCCTGGCATTGAACCACTGGCTGACACAAATGACAGTATCTCTTAGTGATGTTTGCTCTCAAGCTCAGGGTTACATTTCTTTAAGGATAGCGACTGGATGAGATGGACCTTTCCAGAGGCAGGGGTAGATGATTATTTCCTAAGGCATGAAAAAGCATTTTGAAGGGAGAGAACCTTACAGATGGAAAACGATAATGAGAAGCTGGGAGTCTGCTTTTCAAGGAGAGGATGTGAAGAGCTGGAAACTGATGGTGAAGCCTCAGAACAGAAAGAAAATTTCCTATGGTGAAGAAAGGGTTGTGCATTTCAGTTATTTAGCATGCTTGGCCCTAATCTGATAGTTCCCTTTAGAATGCCTTCAGCAGTTCTCTGTAAACTCCCTGAATTGGGAGGATTGAAAGTCTGGGATTTTTATGGCAGCAGATCAGCCAAACAGCACTTCACTTCTTTTACAGACAAGGACTCCTGTATTGTAGGTCTCACTGAGATGGAACCTTTTCTGACTTTGTCCTGGTTTCAGCAGTAGCAGTCATGTTTTTTCCTTTGTGTTAACTGGTGCAGTGCTGTGTTTTGACTTCTAGTTTGAGAACAGCGTTGGTGAAGCCGATGTTGTCGGTTGTTGCTAAGTGATGTTTACCCTGACCAAGGACTCTGTGAGGCTCATGCTCTGCCAGGGAGGAGGGGAAGCTGTGAGGAAGCAGAGACGGGGCGCCTGACCCTGGCTAGCCGGGGAGGTATTCCATACCACAGCACGTCATGCCTGGGGTGGGGGGTAACTGGGAGTTACCCGGAAGGACAGGAGCTTCCGGGTGGAACTCGTTTTCTTGGCCGGTGGTATCGTATTCTCTTCCCTTGTTATTTTCCCTTATCATTGTTTTAGCTGATAGTAGCGGTGGTGATTTGTTGCTGGACTGTTCTTGTCTCAACCCGTAGGAGTTGCACTCTTTCGATCCTCCTCCCCGTTCCTCCGGGAGCGGGGAAGGGGAGAGCCCCGGTGCAGGGGGGGGGAGACGGACACGGACTTTGATTGTTGTCAGCTCGGCACCACTCACTGGGAGTGAGTGAACAAGTTACTTGACTGGGTTTAAACCACGACAGACTTGCTGTTGGAGTTAGAGCTCACAGGATAGCCCGTAGAAAAGCATATGTTATGCCTTAGAAAGTATGTGATTATTGCAGCCAATCTATCCTTCAGAGCTCTGAAATACCATAAATCTGCTTATTAGCAGTGTCTTGCTTCTGTGGCTGGCTGTGACTTCAGTCCACAGTTCCTGCTAGAACCATATCTCAGCATAATAGAATACTTCTATGTGCTCTAAATCTATCACTATTGCCACAGTTTTAGCAAGGTCTGAAATGCCATTTAACTTCTTTTGCATTTGTGCTAATTTTGGATTTGTGTTAATAAAGTTTAGATTTTGGAAGCTGGCTGCTGCACTTAACAACACATCTGAGAGTTCCTCATAATTTATTCACTTGTTTGCCAGTTATTAGAACACACGTAGAGAATATGCTTTTAAACAACTTGGTAGAACACAATGGGTTTATTTCCAGAATTGTTTTGCTTGTATCTCAAAATCATTCCACTGTTTTTAGTTTTTAGAAACTTCCTGTTGGCTTCCTGCTGGCTTTTTTTTTTCTGAGAAGAAGCTGACCCAGTTACAGTGCACAGCAAGAATTCTCTCCATGTATAAATTCTAATTCTGCCATAAATCCTTCTTCCATTCATGGGAGGCACGCACAGAAAATTGGAGCAGGTAGTTGAAACAGATTCATGGCATGTGCAAGCATGATGATGCTTGTACAAAACTACCATTTAAATCTGTTCATCAGCTTTGTCTTTTTTTAAATAGTGCACTTTTTAAAGCACTGACAGGGGTCTTTTAAAATCACAGCAATCAAAGATGCGGAATAAAATCTTGATCAAGTTTGGTTGGTTTATTTTATTACAACCTTGTTACTTAAAGTTTCACTTTTTTTGGGACTTTTCCCTTAGACACTTAAGTTAAACTACTGTAGGATTCTAAAAAATCCAGTTTGCAATGCCTGGAACACATATCTATAATACTAATATAGGGTATTTAACACTATGGTAATATACTATTACAAATAATTGCAGCTTCTAGCAGCCCTCAAGTTAGTCCAACCTATACTGATTGTTTTATTTGGCACCAGTTTTGGACTCTGTGAGGCTGCAGTGGCATAATGCCACCTTTCGCAAGCAGATTTTATCTGAACCATGAATCCCAAATACCAAACTTGCCCTCTGGGCATGCTCTCCTTTTTCAGGCCCACTCGAGAAATGATGATCTACTGTATGCTTTCAAACCAGTGTTTGAAGATACCTTTTTTTTTCATTCCACTGCCTTTATTTTGATGGTTTTGACAGAAAACAAAGAACTTTGTGGGAAGGAAGACTAAGCAATCATTACAGAGACTTTGAATATGTTAAAAATGAATAGAAAAACATGTTTTCTCTTAAGAATAGTTTCATATTTTAGTCTTTTCAACTCACCATCTGGGTTTGAATTGAGTTTTTTCATAGCACTGGGTCTCCTACCTTGTAAGGATTTAAAAAAAAAATTAAAACATAAATTATGTTTTATGCATATTAATGCTTCTATTAAATATATTCTGTTCCATAAGTTTTTATGTCATATTAATCTCATTAAAGCACTTCCTAAATAAAGTCTGAAGGAATGTATTTAACATGTGCCATATGTTTGTTTTTTCAGCCTCTCTCCCGTAGGGAAGAATGACTGCAGTGGAATATTTTCCTTCTCATGTTATATAATTAGGCACACACAAACTATTCTGAATATCCATAGGAGAAAGAATGATTTAAAAAAAGTGGTTTTCCCTGATAGAAGTCTGTAAAGTCTGTGAAAGTTTCTGCTTTACGTTATGCAGTCCTTAGTAAGTCTCTGTCTAAAGTTTGTTTCCTCCGCAACTCAACTATATTGCTTTTTTCAGGGTGATAAATCTAATGACCACAGCTTACCTCAGAACTATAGGCAAACTTTTTATATTGATACTGCTTAGATAGATGATAGATAGATAGATAGATAGATAGATAGATAGATAGATAGATAGATAGATAGACTATTTGCATTTCTTTACAATGGAATCACCTCCGAAGTTCCAAATGTTGCTTCTCTCAGGACTTAGCCTCCATGAATAGCAAGAAGATGAACAGTCTGTAGCATTCAATCTACACTTAAACATTAAAAAAAGGTACAGAGCAATCTTCAATTGTTTTAAGTCTCAGGTATTATGTGATTAAGAAAAAGATTCCCAAATGAAGTAAGAATATTTAAATAAGCTCACATTTATTCTTATATCACATTGAAGTGAATAGGAGAGCAGAAAGGTATGAATATTATACCCTAGCTCAAATGCAATGCTGTCAGGGAGAAATACAAACATAGAATCACAGAATCATAGAATAGCTGGGTTGGAAAGGGCCTTAAGATCATCTAGTTCCATCTCCCCTGCCATGGGCAGGGACACCTCACACTAAACCATGTCACCCAAAGCTCTGTCCAACCTGGCCTTGAACACTGCCATGGATGGAGCATTCACAACTTCCTTGGGCAACCCATTCCAGTGCCTCACCACCCTCACAGTAAAGAACTTCTTCCTTATAACTAACCTAAACTTTCCCTGTTTAATTTTGAACCCACTGATCTTGTTCAATTACAGCTGTGACACTGTCACTCAATGCAGGTACGCATTTGTATTGTACTGCATTGTGCTAACAAGCATTAGCATGGCAATAAAGTCCATAATTATTTCTTTCCCAGGTAAACAAGCACCACATACCTAAGTTTAATTTCATTAAGTAACAAATAGCATCTAGTCCAAGTAACTTTTTCTCAGTGGTTTTACATTACCATTCTGTTTCTTCTTCCCCAATTCAGTGACTGTTCCTTAAGCTAAATATTGAAAAGAAAACCCAATGTATTTTATGAAAATTTGCAAAACAGGATGTGTAAAGAAGGAAATACAGCAACTTTAAGCAAGAGTTTGAGAACCTACCAGCTAGAAAAGATAGAAAAGATAGGAATACTCTATTTTTTCAAACAACTTTTTCTCTATCCTCATGTTTAAACCCAGCCCAGAGTGGAAACCAACAAATACTCAGACCTGACAGGTTTGTTTCCACTGCTGTCAGTGGACAGAAAATGGGTTGGAATTAGATAATCATTGAAACAAGCTAACATCCTCCCATGGCTTATGTCCAAACGGGCTGTTTGAACAAAGGAGTACAATTGTAAAAACTGTTACTATGAGAACAGGCTTTATGGCAATAGGCTTACTTGGATCTCCATCTTCCTCAGTATTTTTATCTCATCTTGCTTTAATTCATTGCATATTTATTTCTTCAGCACCAGAAACTGCCTTTTCTTTCTTCATGTCAGCACTGCTGTCACTGTAATGGCTTTTCTCAAGCTTCACACAAATATTCATTTACAGCTAAGACTAAGGATTTTTGTTTAGGTTTTTGTTTTCCGTTCTTTCCTCAGAGAACAGTAGTTTTCAATTTGATCTGTAGTATTCTGGTACCTACAGCAAATGAATATTAAATATTTACAAGCTTAAATTTATTGTAGAACAACACCTCCACTGCAAGAATTTTAGGCAGTGAAGAAAAACAATTTTTAAAACCACAGCTTTGATAACTTTTTCATCCACGTTTATTCCAGTATCTACCTTACTCATCTGGTTTTCTCAGCTTGCATAGTCATCCCTCACCCTGCTATGCCACTTTACCTGATCCAATTTATTACAACAAGGCTTCATCAGCTTACCATTATTACTCTAATTTTCTATCTGCTTTGCTTTGCCACCATAGACCACCTCTTTATTTCCACTGCAATTAAGCAATTGTTATTTCATTTCAGCTACTTGTCTTTTCTAAGCAATTGATTGACATTATTAGATACTAGCAATTAGCTCCTACTTTGTTTTTAATGATTATTCTCTGTTCCTGCCATTTTCTGATTGTCTTCTGACTGTCACTGATTATTTACTGCGAATCACTGAGAACTATCATTTTTTCAAAATATTTTTTTTTTTTTGCTACTTTTTGCTTTTGCATTTGCCTTGACCTTTTTACAATAGCTACTCCAAATCCTTTGCTGCTGTTAGCTCCATGGATCCTTACCCTTTGCTTTGTCATCTTAAATGAACAAATGTAGAGTGGGGATTACTTTCTTAGCTATTCGATATAGAAAAATAGGTCAAGTGGTAACAGTGGGTGTTATCTGATATCAACAAAGGGGACTGTGGGGGTGTTTTTATAAATGTATATGAACACGTGAAGGAAGGTTGCAAAGAATTTGGAGCTCTTTTGGTGGTGCCTAGTGGCAGGACCAGAGGAAATGGACACAAAGTGAAACACAAGAAGTTCCCTCTGAACATCAGGAAAGGCTTTTTTATTCCAGGGACAGAGTGACTGAGCACTGGCACAAGTTGCCCAGAGAAGCTGTGGAGTCTCCTTCCTTGAAGATATTAAAAAGTTGTCTGGCAGTGGTGTTATGCAACCAGCTCTTGGTGGCCCTGCTTGAGCAGGGGGAGGTGGGCCAGATAATCTCCAGAGGTCCCTTCCAACTTCAACTGTTCTGTGATTATGTGATCAGCAGATATTAATTAATCTTGTAGACCACCTCAGAAATACAGGACTTGTATTAGCAAACTTCTTTCATTCCCTAAAGCTTGTCACTCTTCCCCATGAAAAACAGAGCTCCCTAATCACTTCTTATTTCCAGTACCTTCTTCACCTAATGTTTCATTTGAAATACTTCAGAATTTTTCATTAGAAATACTTCAGAATTTTTCATTATCTCAAAATATCATTCTGTTTCTTTTTTTTGCAATGTAAAACTAAGGCAGCTGCAAGTCCAGAGGAACACAGTGAATTTGGCAAGTTATCCACCTTTTTAATCCCCAGTCAATATTCCAGATATCAAACTATGGTCCCTTTTTACTTATTTCTCTTTCCCTTTTGGTCCATTTGACTTCATTGTTTGGAGGCCTGTGCTTTAAAGTTCTTCTTTCATGACAATGATATAATACAGATTGAATTAGGTATTATAAAATGTATTATCTGGCAAATTGCAGTTTAATAGTTTGGAGGTAAGTAATGCAATTTCTCTGCTTTTCTATACTGTTAAGACAAAAGAATGAGTGGAATTTAACTACAGGAGTGGCAGGGTTAGAAAGCTACCTTTGATTTTAAATATACTTTCAGTAGATTTCCATTTTGATGCCCAACTCCATGATACATATAGAATATATAATTGAAGACAGGAACAGTTTATCCTATGAGTGTGTCTGCTGGACAAGAATAGTCTTGATAAATTCCAAGTATATTTCAACTATAGAAAGTGCTGTCAGCCAATCTTGCCATTTGTAACAAAGCTGCATTATGTTTGACCTCTTAGACTGAGCTTTGTCAGTGGTTAGTTATTAATGGCAGGAAACTGAAGCCACAAAATTTATTTAAGACAGTGACACAGAAAAGATACATGGGTAAAAACTGAAATGACAGGACAGAATAGGTAATTCAAACCTGTAATATAAAAAGAAGCACAACAATGATTTTTCATTGTATTAGTCAATATATAACTGTAACATTCACACAGTTCTGCTCATTATTCTGTTTACACATAGAGAGTGCCAACACAGCACTGAGATATATCACAAAATAAAATTATCAAAACATATTAATGTTTCTCATACTCTTAATGTTTGCAATTTGAAATTTATTTCCCTCATGTTGAATACAAATATGAAAACTTCAGTCCCTACCTGTCATTAATTTCAAACGTTTACTTCAATTGACAAAGTACAATGCCATAAAACAAATTCTTGTGATGCATAATAGTGGCAAAATATTATGTTATTAGTCATTTAATATGACTGACATTTGTATTCAAACTTAGAAAAAATAATTGTTTGTGTCCAGGCACCAAATTAGGGACATTTCACCACCAAAAGTTAAAAATTTGATGGCATTTTAAATAATGGAGAGGCTCTTTGAACTAGAAAAAGTCAGATAATCTTAACTGCAAGTATCATGGGAAGCTATAACTCAGATGCATGCTTGTTGTGATGCACACTGTCCAAGCCGTGCTGAAGGCTCAGCAGAATTTTAGAATGTATTTAACTGTTGGCCAGCTCTCGGCACACTAATCCCTTTCTGGTAAAATTATTTTGAACACTTAAAACCTCTGAGCGGCTCCAAAAAGTTTTTGTATCTTCTATTAGTGCTTGCCGCCATTCTTTTTTTCCTCTCTGTCTCTATCAAGAAATAAATGGCCTGATAGTTAAGAACAGAAGTGTTCAACCTCAAGCTACTGACATCCTGGGTGTTTGCATATCCAGCATGGTTAAAAATGAGTGATTTTCAGCAAATGAAGAGTGGCACTTTCCTTCCACCTGCTCTTTGCAATAGCAAGAAGCACTTGTTTTCATCTCTAGTTTTATCCTCTAGTCATCAAAATTGGCAGTTCAACATTATCAGTTAATGGAAAAACAATTTTCTCCAATTTAACTCTGAATGGTGTTTTCTTGTTCCTCTAAAGATGGTACAGACAACATTTTAGCACAAAGACAGCCTGCAAGTATAACAGTTATGGGTAAATGAGAAAAAGCCTTTCTTGAAAATGTGTATTAACTATTAAAATCTTTCAGGAAATAACTGGCTACAAAATTATCTAAGGATTTTACTATGTGTTCCTCTCAAAACAAATTAGATGAAGCTCTGCTTGGAATCTCTCTCACAACATCTATGAAAATTAAATAAATCCCTTACTTGACACCACTATGACTTCTAGTCTAACTGTTTTGATACACGAATTTTCCCATCCTTTTCACTAACTCTCTCTTTTCTTCCTCTAGTCAGAAGTAATAACCTTTATGTCCCACAAAATGCCCCTCAAGAAACCTAAATCAATTTCCAAGAATTCTTTCAAACAGCTGACACATATTTCTTAGAAACTTTTAGGGCAGTCTTGTTTTATTCTGTTTCAATTCAATGAAAAAAAAAAATAGCATTGCCTGTCCAAAAAGACAGAAAAATAGTAAAATCTTCACCTTAAGTAAAATTTGGAAAAAGACTGCTACATCAACATTAGTATTTAAACACAAATAGAATCACAATATTCGGTCTTTCCTTTGACAGATACATACTTTGTGGCTCAGTGACAGATTTAGGTGTGCATTTGACTGATTGACATTAGCTATTTTCAGAAGCAGGATGGAAAAGAATAAACCTTTCTGAAATGAGATTTGTAAAGGCCAAGCTTTTTTCTGGTCTTAGAAATGTTAAACTTGTGCTAAGACTTCTGTTTGACTAGTTCTTAACTTCCATGCTAAGTCTGGTTTCAAAACATTTGTGAAAATGACTGGTTTTACCAGTATGAAGCAGGAACCTTTAAAAGTAGAAAACAGGTGAAAGTCATGGGTGTCACAACACATGTACAAGCCTTTCATAATGATGGGGTGCTTTCAGGCCGAAGTTCCTATGAAGAGAAGGATATTGTGCACAGAATCAGATCTTATCTGGCCCCAAGATTCACCAGTTTTTGCCCAACTAATGTAATTTAAGGCAACTTTCTGCTGCTAACCAGTGTTTTCTAGATCATATTATGAGTTTATGCAGCTCATGAATGTGTGCCATATCATCAACTTTATGACAAATACAATCTTCTTGATGTCTGAAGGAACATCATTTGCAGGGGTTTCTACGTGCTTACTGGTAGGCTGCAGAGCACAGAGAGACTGAAATGTGAGTTTGAGGGTAAAGAGCACAAGTAACTGTAGAATCAAATCCTTTACTCAGAAAGTGGAATTAAAGAAAAAAATAAAGATACTAGGGAAGAAGCATTTAGAATCTTCAGCTGTCCCTGGGTTCATGGTGTCCTTGTTTCCAAGTTTAGTTTCAGTCCATTCGGTGACTTCATGAGTTGAAGCAAATCTTAACCCATCCCACCAGTTTCCTACGATGGTCTCTTTTTTTTTTTTTTGTTTCACTGCCCTGGTTGTTAGCTCCCTGATGCTCTCAGAATGTTCTCTCTTGGTATGAACTGCAAGCGCCTACTGCAGGTTGTGGTTCTGCTGCCTCCCTTGGTGGGCTCCTCAGTTGTCTTCTCCAAGCATATTCTCCAACAATTTGGTCCTGCTAGAGAGGTTGAGCGAACACAGTTTGTGTGTTCTGAAAGGGATGCAACCTAGTCGTTAGCCCCAAATTCTAATATGAATTGATTTCACTGACAAACTTAGACAAAAGACCACCCATGTCAGCTGATGAAGGGTCCTTTCTATGCATATGAAGCATAATTTTGCCTTCATTTGGGTAAGTGTACACTGAAGTACTGCATTACTACTGGTGAGCAAGCTTTAGAACAATCAATGAAAATTAGTCAAGTCAGAGAATGCTTGCAGTCTTACACACTGGAGTCACCAGAACTTTGTAAATAAAAGGCAGAAATAAAGCTTTGTTTTTAGCATAATTTGTTTTTGCAGAGCAGGTGTGAGAAAAATCTAGTATGCATATGAGGTTAAAAGATAGAAGAATGTGGAATTTTATGTCCTTTAAGATACTGTTACAAGATCACTAAAAATCTCTCTGAAAACTAAATGAGAGGAAGAACATTAAAAACTCTTTTTTGATATTCCACTCCATAAACATTTAGTTTATCTTGTGGTTTGGCTGCAGATTTTGCATCAAAAGTTAAAATAGACTTTAAAAGTCTTTGTTTTCTGTGGGGTTTTATTTTGATGAAGATTGTATGACATACCAAGGTGGGGAAAGGCAGAGAAATGGAAAGGAACTAATTTTTGAGATGGACTAAAGATCCGTGCCCTATCTGGAACTAGAACAAACTGAAAAACAGAGATAATGAAATACTGATTGGCATTGTGGTGACTGAGAATCCTGAAAATAGCTAGTTGATGTTAGAAGGTTTATAGTATGATATTGCTTGCCTCTATGAGGAGGCAGAATACGGGGTCCTGGTGGTGAAACCCTGAATGTTTCTACTGCGCTAGGGGAGCTGCAGTTACTTAACCTGCTGTGTACACACAAGTTAGTAAAGGTGGCTGACTGAGCTGGAAGATGCCTAATGAAGGTTTTCTGCAGAGGTAGAAGCATGCAGGTAGTGGAAAAATCCCTAAGTCAGACAAAGTGTAGAAAAAGGCCTTAAGAGTTTTACAGACACCGTGGAGACACACAGAGAACTTTGACAGAAATAGAAGAGAGGAAAAGACAGACATGCTTTGTACCAGACAATATTTCAATGTACCTGCAAAATTAACAAGCTCAAAATGGATGGGGCTCTGTGATTTTGCAGAAGTTATGACTCTGTACCCAGCCAGAACTCTCAACATGAAGGAATACTTCAAAATGGTACTGAAATGGAAACAGGAGAAAGAACATAGAGCTGGAGTCATTTTTTTAGGATGTCCTTCTTACTGTTTTTATCTTTAAATAAAATGGATGGTCAGAAACTGTCTGAAAAGCCTAGTTTTCCAAACCTCATGATCTCCATCTGCCAGTTGATCCAGAGGTACACCATGAATAAGAGCTTTATGTCCAGGAGAAGAAGGGAAGGATCTGGGAAACAAGCTTATTTTGCCCTATGTAGCTTTGCATTTCTTAAACATAAAAATTTTTCACTGATTGTATTTGGTATGAAATGAGATAAGAAATGGAAAGAACATGAGAAAAAGGTATAGAAAAATGTTTTCCTCCCTTCCAGTTGGTGTGCTTGTAACACATTAATTGAAACTAAAGCTGAGGTCCAGGTAAGCCTACATCAAGCCCAGAGTGATGTTCCAAGTGTATAAAAATAAAACTGCAGGAAACACTCTCTCACACGGCTTCCAGATATGAGCATGAGCTCTACTTCCATAGACAATGGTCAATGTCATATTTCTTGAAGGTGCCCACCATGCAACAGGTTCTTTGGGTTACCCCTTCCCATCTCACTTTTTTACAGAAAACTTTTCTTCTAGAAAAAAAATTACTGCCTTTTATTACTTTATTTCTGCACGAAGGAAAAACAGAGTTAATTGCAGGAATAAAAAGTATAAATCTCCTTTTTATTTTTGTATGAGACAGCAAATGACTCCCATTTGCTGAAAAAATGACAATGCTGTGGGCCAAATGGACTCCAACACAATACTGATTAGGACTATTATAGCCCATCAAAGAACAAATGGGACAGCAATTTCAAAAATGCTCTTGTATTTTGTGTGATAGAAAGAGAAAGACAAATCATTTGACACCGGAACAGCTAAAGCAACTGGCATTGCAGATGAAAATTATGGCAGCTAATATAGATACAATATGGTCATACCAAACTATGAAAAAGAGATTTGAAAATAATTTTATTTAGTTAATTTATTTTTATATAAGTATTCATGTGAGAATGAATTAATACCTTCAAAAGCACTTTTAAGGAAATCTGAATTTTCAAAACCAAATGCATTTAGAGTTTCTAAATCCAAGCAGCTTTTCCAAAGAGCTACAATACCCCCAGCTCCTTCAGAGGTGCATGAAAACTTATGCTTTCTCTTTTTATGCACACATCAGCCTACAGGGAACATAACATCCATCAGCAATGGTACAATGCTTCTTGAATTGCCTTGGCTTCCCCTCTAACAAGTTTAGTAATTGCTGTGCAGTGAGCTGGGGCTTATGTGGTGCCAGTCCTCCTGCTCAGTCTTGGGTGTCCTCCCCAGGCTGGTTAGCACGCTCAGCCTTGACTCCAGCCAGGGCTGTGGGAGCTGTTGGGTGCAGGCATGAGATGGCGGTAGGTTGGAACCATCCAACACTTTGTGTCCCGAGCCCAAAGTTCTAAGGGTTCAGTTGCAGGAGCAGTGGCTGAGGCCTTATCCCAGCAGTAGATAAGTAAGAACTTTCAGTTCAGAAGTCAGTGCTGCCTTAAATTGGTTAAATCCAGTAGCAAATAACCTTATTTACAGTGTGAAGCAGGATATTTCTTGCAAAATGACATTGTTAATGCATTCTCACCTATTCCCTCAAACTCTTACCTCATTTGGATCAGCATCTTGGATACTGTTTGCTGTTTGATTTCTACTTTTCTGCTTTTTGATTTCTACCTTTTTGATTTCTACTTTTTGATTTCTGCCTTTTGATTTCTACTGCTGTAGTCAGAAGTGTTGTAAATGATTTTTCAATACTCGCTGATGTTTCTTGTTGGTGCTTTGCTTTGGATATCAGACTTCAGCTGTGTCATGCCTTTGTGCTTTGCCTCCAAGAATACCTACAAGAAAGTAGCGCTGCCACTACAAAGTACTTCTTTGCACCATCTGAGATCAGTGGCCATGCTTATTACTGCAGAAAAAAAAAGCAAAACAACCTTTTTCTTTGTTCACTTGTATAACAGTCTGATGAGATTTGAGCAAAATATCTAAACAGCTATTCCAGTTTAACAAAAGCCTTAATGTTATTTATTTCTAATTATTGTTTTATCCCTTTTCATAACACTGCTAATTCTCTGAAGTACCATGGAAGCTTGCATATAACAAAGTTTTATATTCATCATGAGCTTAGTAGGTTTTGGCCATTAAGAATATACTTTCTCTGTGTAACTGTCGTAACTTGCTCTGTTCCATAAGAGCAGTCTTAAGTGTAAATTATTGGACATGACTGGAGCATGAGCTACTGATGTCCATCTTTTCAAAGAACACAGTTTGATTCTGTGGTTGTGGCAAATAAACAATTATATTAGTTTTCAGATCACAGATTTTCTTTCCATGAGTGGGAGTAGAAGTTCAAGATAAATACTTCCCTTGATCTAAAACCAAATGCTGCTGTTAGCTACTTTCCCTTCAAATCAATATGACTCATACAGTATAACCATCTAAGAGCTGAGGATACAGTCCAGGAGGTGCTGGGCTTTATAACTTTTCTAGATATTAGTTAAAAATCAATAGCATTTGGGATTATTAGACACAAGCGGTACTTAGAAAAGGACAGCCAGTAAAGAACAAAGCAGGGGGGCATATAACAGCCATAAGCAAAGGTTTGCTGATTTTCTTAGATTAGCTAAGAGACAACACTGCTGCTAAACTCTGATTTCAAAAGTACCCAGTGATAGCAGACAGTTGTTTAGATTGCAGCTTAAAGCACACATGCACACATAGTTTTAGACACTTTTAAAGATAACCTCCTTTTTAAAGTGTTACTTGAAAAGTTTAAAGGAAGCAAAATGCTGGCTCAGTAATTTCAGTTGAGATACAATTCAAAGGAGGTAAAAGCCATTCAGACAACACAGGAAATAAATAGCACAGATTTTAGAGCAATGCAATGAGATACATGGTTAACAACTGGCAATACAACTGAGACACAAAATCCATATCTACTCCACAGAGAGGCACAGATGATCAAGAGGTAGCCAATGCTCTTTGCCCAAATTAAATCTCTGATAAATTCTATAAAAGAATCTGTTTCTGGACTGAATACTGACCATTCTACCCTAGAAAGGCATTTTGATGCCTCTAGAGGACAAACGTGGAGTGCTACATGCATGGCCATTGCCTCAACAAACATGTGGAGTGCTACATGCATGGCCATCGACTCTCCCTGCGTGGTCTGGAGCACACTGAAAGGCAACTGCAACTGGGCTGCAGTAAGTGACTGGGATTAAGCTAGTTTGGATTTGGAGCCAAACCACTGAATTTTGAAGGAAAGTGTGGGGATTTCCTGTCACGGTTCATCCTTAAAGCATCTATGCCCCATGGTATTGCTCTATTGTGTCCACCTAGATGGAGATAATTCCCCTTAAATCCTGTATGACAGCAAATTACTCCAAGCAGAATTCTGGTGGTTGTGTTCCGCAAAAGACTTGTGCCCTAGTGGTCTTCTGGAACTTTGTATCTGAAGGGCAGCATTAGAAGCAATACTTCTGAATTCTACCTGAAGAGAGGAGCTGGGAAAAAGAGACTTTAAATCTGTATTAAAACTTCTCCCATGAATTAATGACAAGTGGTGTGCTTTCTGGAATGAGTAACCCAGGGCTGGAATTACCAGCTTTCAAGCTACTCAAAACCTGTATGGCTAAGGCTCTAAGCAATCTAATCTGAGTTTAAGTTTGGACTAAACTTCAAAGCTAGTCCTGCTTGGAGTGGAGGTTGGATCAGACGGCTTCCAGAGGTCCCTTCCAAACTAAATTATTTATGATTCTAAATGTAATTTCTGAGTAGCAAAAAGATTAACATATACTTCATATATCTTTAGTGTCAAGCTTAGTTATTCCTGGCTCAGTTAACAAAGTCTCTGTGGTTAACTAAGAACTGGCTGGGGAGCTATCTCAAGCCTTCCCTAAACAGATCGGACAGTTTGAGTCTTTAACAGAGATTTTTTTGTTTGTTTGTTTTAATTCTCACAGCTGCCATTCAAGGCATTAGAATTAAACTGTAACCCACAAAAGAGTTAAAAAATAGAAAAAGGAATTTTAAATAGTGGTTTTTTTTCTAGTCCCTAGCATGTTATAAAACTGGTGCTAGTTTAATAATCTCTTCTCCCTCAAGGAAACAGCTGCATTACAGCCTATGTCATAAATTTACAAGTTTTCCAGTTGCTTATGGAGTGTTCAGAAGTAACAGGAAAGGAAAAAAGATAATATTTTGGGGAATATCTTTATAGAATGTAACAAATCATTCTTATAGTTTTGTCATACAAAATGAAAGGGAAAAAACCTCCCCTTCTTCTTGTTTTTCAGGGCCTGATTGTCTTAAAGAAGCAATTAATTCATCAATTTCCCCCTTCAACCTCAACATAAAGATGCCTTTCCTCTCATTTTGTACTTTTTTTTTTGTTGTTTAAAAGCATGGACTTTTTTTTTGCCCAAATGTAGACTGACAACTCCTTGGTTTTGTCAGTTTAATTAAAGACTGGCTGAATTTCTACCTGTTTCCTTACTAAGTGACTACTGAATGGCTTTGTCTGGTATGCATTTTATCTGCTCCTTTCCATTCTCATGACTAATCAATCACTGCCTGGGTGTAAATGCTGAGAGTGGCACATGTATCCATCATTCTGCTAGTGTTAAACTACATGGGCTCTGAAGTGCTGGAGGAAGAAAGCAAGTGACATCCAAGTAATATATATTTTGGTCGCTGTCTTTGACAAATATTAATTACCTGTACAACAGTTTGCCCTCTAGTTTATGCTATCTCCAATTTGGGGTCAGATCTTTTCCTCCATTAGGGTAAAGTAGGGTGAAACGCCGCTCAACTACTTTCAACAATTTAAATGAAATGTGTGCCTAGGGCAGATGTGGGATGCATGAAGTGATTATGAATTGTGTTATTTTATCAATCAAGTTAAAACCAAAGGCAGTGCTCTCAAATCTGTATGATGTGTCTACTCTGCTCTTAACAAACCAGACAAACAAAGTAATGTACCTTAAGAAAAGCCTTCCTCTGCAGAAATCCCTCCTCTTCCCCTCATGTAAGCTTCTTTGGCCTGCCAATCACAGTGCTTTAGCACTCTTCCAGTAGAGTGAATGTATGTTGGACTTTACAATTTGTTTTCCTCCCTATTATCATTTTACCTCCTTTTCTACTACCTGGTAATAAAAAGCACATTCATAATCTAGACAGCAGAGTCAGTTATTCTGCAAACTGTGTTTGCAGAATCAAACTAATGGGTGAGTTTTGCACAGAATAAGTTTACAAACACTAGTTCTCCAAATATACTAAATTTGCAATCATTTCTGAAATGATTATATTTGTAAGCAGTTCTTCCAAGACATCTAACATGAAGTATCTGATGTATTAAATGTTTTCATTTGTAATTGTCATACACCCTGTTTGGAGAACTAATGTTTATTCATTTATCATCTTAATTATTTTATTAACTTCGATCTTTCCAAACATTTGTAATCAGTTCAGCTTTGCAAAGCCTCCTGATAATCATCCCTTGAGGAGTGTAGGCTGAGATCAGGAAAATTCTGAAAAGTGCTGGACCTAGAAAGACTTAAAAGTCATTAAAAGGAGCTCCGCAGCTTGGTCTTTGGGTCTTTAAGTGCTTTCTTTAACCAATTTCATATACTTCTGACATTTGAGCCTTTAATTTTCATATGTTGCACCCTGTGAACTTGCAGAAAACATCTTGTTAACATTAATAATCCACAGCTGTGCTATCATTATAACATAAATTATATTTATGTAGTTTTTGTATCATACTTTTTATTACTCACTAAAGACATCATTTTTCATCAAAGAAAGAATTTAAGTCTCCTTGCAAGTAAAGTATTTTATCCTGAAGACCAGAAACTGACTTGAGCAATCACTTATTCTAATGAAAACTTACTCTGTTCTTGGGATGTCCTTAGATACTGTAGATCTCCCACTTTAAAAAATATATTTAGGCTAAAAACAATCCTTCATATGCTTTATGCAAAGACTGACTGTAAAACTTAGCTGGTTTTTGGATGTAATTTGTGAAATACATCAGGTGATATTATTAGAGATGCCTAAAGGAGCAAGCCTTTATGTTTTTCTGGCCTGCATATCTGACAAAGTATTAAGCATTCGTTTTCTCAGAATATTGTATTTAGTGGCTATAATGCAAAGCTCCTTTCCCTCTTGTAGTCATATATTGTTTCTCATCTTACTTTTTGTTCTCTTATTTTTTTATTTTTTTTTTTTTTAGGGGTGTGGGGAGTAGAGGAGGCAAACTCTTCTAAATCCATCAGTTATTTATTTCTGTTATTCACCTGCGCTTCTTCTTTCCATTTGCTAACTGTATAGTTCATTAGGATATCTTCTTGACACGCATTTTTATACATCATACTCGTTCAGCAAGGAAACACTTTTTCTCCATGCACATTATGCATTGGTAAAAATCATTTCATGAATTCCCAGCAGATTGCTGTTCATCTTTGTGATTCCTTATGATTTCTTTGGACACCAAGGTTTGTTAAACCTCTTGGCAAACTCCTTTTAACTGGACTATGGCAATTATTGGTGGTGGCTGTATTCCTTCCTCCATCTTTCTCCCTTCACTTTGTATAAATGAAATGAATATTGAATATCTAGATGAATCTTGTAGCTGCAGACTGAAAATGCACTGTCTAGCACAACTGGTGAAATTCTAGCCCCTCCCACAAGCAAATACTGTCTCATTTCAAATTTTCCTCAGTAAATAAAACGAACAAAACTAATATTCCCATAAAATGTAGGAAAGCATTTGTGTTTTTATTTCCTTAGAGACTCTTCTGATATGATTCTGCCTGTTTGTTCCCTCTAACATGAGATGGTTTTGTCCATGTATTTCTTTTCTCATGTGCTTGCTTTTATCTTTGCCAACATGAAGGATTTATTAGTTTGACTAAAAATAACAAATACAAGCTTTTAGCTCAGCATGAAATGTTTTCCTCTCCCTTGAGAAAGAGCACAGCTCTCGCAGCCTTTTCCCACAAAATGAATTCTCCTCTGGGACCTCTTTCAGGCCAATGATATGTAGATTTATAATGTATCATATATGAAACTATCAGCAGCCTGTATTTGGAATAAAGGGTATTATCTTTGGAGGAAGGTTGCTTAGTGCTGTTTCTCTTCCAGTGATGCTGGGAGAGGCAGGGGCGAGGCAGCCATTTATGCACTGGGAAAGGCTGTGCCTACTCAAAATGACTGCAGCTCACAGGACAGAGGGTTGGAGACTAACGCCCCTCTTACAGACGTCTCATCATGTCCTGGTGAATGTGCATACAGTGGCACCAAGTTTTGGAAATAAGATGGAAGGAAGACTACATAAGACCCAGACCTACAAAACACTGTTATGAAATGGGGGAGGCTCAAAGATTAAATTATGTTTTTCCTCTAATATTTACTGTGAAGTGAAAGGGATATATTGAGCAGAAATGATTGCTCATCTGAGACATTCATAAGGCTTAAAGCCCTGGAAAACTCACTAAGTGTTACTGCTTGGTAATGTTGTACTATCTTACTTCACAAATGGGGAACATTTGTGTCCTGTCAGCCCATATAATGAGGGCTTCATCCCATGCAAATGACAGCAGCTGAGGAGGAAGTGAGAAAGGAAGAAAGCATGACCAGCAGGTCGAAGGAGGTGATCCTGCCCCTCCACTCTGCTCTTGTGAGACCTCACCTCGAGTATTGTGTGCAGGTCTGGTGTCCTCAACAAAAAAAGGACATGGAACTGTTGGAACAAGTCCAGAGGATGCCCACGAGGATGCTCAGGGGACTGGAGCACCTCCCGTATGAAGACAGGCTGAGGAAGTTGGGGCTGTTCAGCTTGGAGAAAGAAGGCTGCGTGGAGACCTCATAGCAGCTTTCCAGTATCTGAAGGGGGCCTAATAGGGATGCTGGAGAGGGACTCATCATTAGGGACTGTAGTGATAGGACAAGGGGTAATGGGTTAAAACTTAAACAGGGGAAGTTTAGACTGGATATAAGGAAGACATTCTTTCCTGTGAGGGTGGTGAGGCACTGGAATGGCTTGCCCAGGGAGGTTGTGAATGCTCCATCCCTGGAGGTGTTCAAGACCAGGTTGGATGAAACCTTGGGTGACATGCTTTAGTGCAAGGTGTCCCTGCCCATGGCAGGGGGGTTGGAACTAGATGATCTTAAGGTCCTTTCCAACTATTCTATGATTCTGTGATTCTAAAATACATACCTAAATCTCACCTTGATGTAGAATCAGGATGCAGTTAGATTGGACAAGACAGTATGGACGCTGAGAACTGTTCCTATTTCCTGCAATTTAAGTATAGCCTAATAGTAAAATCTACAGCTTCAAAGGACCTCCGTCTTACTCATTGACTTCAGAGGCCCTTTTCAAGCTCATCCTTCCTGAAATTCTATGAAGGTGTATAACCCAGCCGGCTGGAAAGTATGTGGAGAAAGGTGGGGCTTTCCCTTCAACTCTCTTGCTTGCCAACTGGCTCAGAGACTCAGCTTCTTGATTTCTTTCTTCATTCTCAGAGATAAAATTGTTTTAATTATTCAGAGGAAAAGTACCAACAAACTAAACAGCTTCAAAAATAGACTGAGCAATACACTGCAGCACACTCAACAGCCTGGCATATGTCCCTCAGTATGTGTGAGATATAGGTCAAGTTTTTACTTTTAATAAGGCCCAATAGTGATCTAACCCCAGAATGACTCTTTAAACATTATTTTATTACATAAAAAAGCACACAGCTATCTCAGAAACTCTTGTTTTGCAGCTGCTTATTTCTGTAAGTAAGTTATGATTTCAACACACCAGTCTTGGCTTCAGAATATCACCTACGCACAGGCAAAAGTGAACAGTCCCATGTCTTTCTGTGCTCACAACTCTACCAGGATGTTATGGATGTTAGTGACACGTCGGTGTTGCATTTTGACCTTAGGTTCTTTTCAAGTCAAATCTGGATGCCCTGTGTAAACTCATGCAGTAAATCTGCAACAAAATAAGGAACATGTCCCAGATGTGTCAGATGATGACAGCACACTGTTCTATAAACAGCTGTTCCAATGTCTTGTGAATTAAAAGAATTTGAAGGTACTTCAGTGACAATATCTACCTTCAGAATAAGAAAAGCACAGACATTCTTTAAGGTAAAACTGAGATAAAAAGAAATTCAGTCAGATAATGGAAGTAAATTAATTTCTGTGGTACCTGCACTGTAGCTGTTGTAGATAAAAAACAAAATCTGAATTAGAATTGCCCATATTTGTGCTTTGTTTTCATTAGTGTTTATGTTTGCTCTGGTGAGTTTGCTTTAAGAGATGCACATGTATGGAATGAAAATAACCTGGTCATTTAGTTTGCTTAATATGTTTGCTGGTCTGCTGAAGGATCTCCATGAAAAGTTAAAAGGAAAAAAAGCAAAATTAAAAAGGACATTTTTTCACCAACATTTTTTTCTAGAACTAGTTGAGTAATCATCTATTTTAGGGCATTTTTTGTCACTTATTTTGTTGTTTTGTTTCCCTGATGGTCTGCACATCTTGAGCTTCTGTCCTTCGTTAAGTTCTGAATAGTGGTGGCAATCTGATTTTGCTTCCACAATCTTCCAGCTAAAGAAAATATAGCAGATACTTTTTCTGTATTCCTCACACTGCTATTGCTTCGTTTTCCACAGAGATTGAAGGAAACAAAAGCTCTTCATGGCTTACAACAGGGGGAACCTCCATTTCTTCAGCCTTTTTACTGAGTATACCTCTTTCTACAGCTGCATTTCCCTGAAGAAAAGGAACTAGCATCTGAAGTGAAGAAAACAGATTTTTTTCTTGTTTCTATTCCCACAGCATATGCTTCACGCTGTACATAGGCTGGAGCTGAAAGATCTGGCAGCAGCAGAGCCAGTTCCTAAGAGAAGCTTTGTGCCTTTACATCACTGAAAGGCTGGACACAGCAGGACAACACTGAAGTTTCTGGACTGCATTCCTGGCTACCATGTAACTGCTTTGTCTCTTCTCCAGTACAAAGCATTTAAAGTTGGCTTAGTTACAAGTGGACCATTTTACATGCAAAGATTTTCCTTCCATCTGTGCCCTAATTTGCCCTCAAGCCACGTATGACTATCAGCAGTGGTGTACAGCTGACACACACCACCTCAAGCAACCACCAGCTGTTAGCCTAACCACAGAAAGGCTCTACTTTATTTTTCAGTAGGCGGTCTGCTGGCATGAGAACATGAGCCTTGCTCCCCCATGTGCTCTTAGCTTTGCTTCCTACTTCTATTATCTCCCTTGATAATGCACATCTGCCAGAAGGCACAGATTTAATCCCAGAACTGTCATCCTCTTCCTGTTCTCTTTCTAACCTCTCACCTCCAGGTGTCTCAAAGTCATATGTTTAACTGTTCATCAGCATGAATTATCACTTTCTTTGTCTTGACATTGACACAGGGTGGGAAGAAAAGTGAAACCGGTCTTTACACTGGCTCATATAAGATACTTTTGCAGACTACTATTGATAAGATGCTTGCATATAGCACTTAATATAACAGGCCAAAAGGCAAATGAGTGGAGAAACCTCTTATATCAGCTCCTTAAAGGGTAAATGCCTTTCACGTTCATCATGAGTAACACTTCTCATACTCTCATACATACACACATTGCTACATGATTGTCTGATTGTCTTGTCCTTTAACTGGCTTTGACAGTCTCTGTGACACTGAATAAAGGCATAGGGCATTACTCACCTGGAAGGTTTAGATGATTGGAGCTCAACCCGGAAAGTCCTGACTTTAAAGCACTGATAACTTTTTAGTTTAAACAATAAACCTGTACCCTCTTTTACAAATAGATGGGCTGGGGGAGGGGGGAGTGGATTTTTATATTTTTTGAATTGCTTTATTAGCAAAATCCCAGCTGTGCAGTAAAAGTTCTGAGGAACCCTCTATACTGAGGAAAAGCGCTTTAAATCAGCCTGATGCTTCCTTCTTACACAGATGACATTGTGCCTAGCTGGTATGTGTGGGAAAGTACCTTCAGAGAAGATAATTAGGTAATTAGGGGGTTATATGTGCACAGAGTACATGGCACTCTGCAACACTCTCCCAGATAAATCTACAGGGTGGATGGATGCATTTAAATGCCAAAAACCAATTAGTGCTGGATGTCGGCACAAACAACTGCGAAACACTTGTTAGAATACAAGGGGATTTTTGTCACAGAACCTAGTAACGCTAGATCTGCTATAATGTTAATCATATAAAGTAAAAATTAAGCTGGCATGCTCTGAGTTCTTCTATTAACCCCAGTGTATGTTACATATAGACAACATCATATTAAAAGGGCGTGGCAGAGCAGAAAAGGTAGTTTTAACCTAGTGCCATAACAAGAAATTACCTCACCATATGGACTGAATAAACAGAGGGTCAGAGAGGATCTTAAATGTTTTTTCCTCAAAAGCCACTCAGAAGCGTGACTTGTTATTTTAGATATGTTATTTTTTTGCCATATTTGGAGGCATACCATAAGTAATAAAGAGGCAAACCAATCATATGTACCAATCAGGTGAATATAAATGCTCTGTATTCAAGCAGGCTTTCATTTAATAAATATTGTGAACATTAACGTTGTATTAATAATAGTAACAATTAAAAAAATATTAAATTTATATTTCTAAAAAAATATTTTTGAAAGATGGATAAATCTTCTCCTAAATGTCTCCTAAAACTCATTGTGTTTGTGAAAACAACCCTTTTCCAATGAGAGCATTCTTAAATCCTCAGGAAGGCTCAAACTGGTATTTTTTTGTTGTTATCAAAAGAGGGATAGGAAAGTGGAAAAGAAAGACTCCTTTCTCTCTCTCTCAGGTTTGGGTGGCATTGAAAATCTGAGTGCTGACACCTTTGTGATTCCCTGAAAACAGTTTCTTTGTGTTTATTAAAAAAGGGAGAGAGGCTTTTTGCAACAGCATTTTTCTTTTCATTAAACAATTCTTGCATGTTTACAACAGTTCTTGAGTACTCACAGTTTACAACCTAAAAGCCTGGCAAAATGTTCTTCATGAGAATTTGTAATAGCTAGCATTCAGTGCTTTCTTTCCAATATGATATGATATAAAAATATTTGGATTATTATAGAATATCATAAATTCTGTAACTGCATTACAGAGCCTACAGCTGGACCTAGAGTTAATAAATAAGGAACTGCAGACAGAAGAGACTTCTGAAATTTGCTGGCACTGGAAACATTAGGAGAGCACATGTTTTGTACATATTTCATTAATTAGCTTGAAAAAAATTGCTTTGAGAAGCAAGCAAAATGCATATAAATACAGACTGTTGGTTTTTTTTCCCCAGGATATTTTATATGTATCTATTCCTTCAAACTTGCTAAGAGCGTATGAGAGTCTCTAGCAACCTCCACTTAATTGAAATAATTTTTGCAATTACTCTTCTGGCAGCAATATTACGATTCATAATTTGCAATCCCTCCTAATTTGCACATTCTCACAGAGCAAACAGACCAGAATCTGGTTGCTTATAAAATCCCAGTTAAGTTCCTTGGTGTTAATGTTTACGATACTCTTTTAGTGCATGATCGTATACTGCTTTGTCTCTCCATTTCAGCTGCATCAGGGCATGGAATAGCTGATGCTTAATTACTCCTGAGCTCCCTGGCCCTTTTCATTTTGCAGAGGATGCCCCCAGGTCTTATTTACTGAACAACATCCAAATCCTGCTAAAAGATAGAAATATTAACTTCTTCGTAGGTTATTTTACTACAGTTATAACTGTTATCTATGAATATTCCCACAAAACTAGTTTATTATCCTTATTTTTTGGCTGGAGAATTAAGACAAGGATGCATTCAGGTAAAAAATAACCATTAATTTAAAAAGGCCTGTTTGAGACTGCAGCATCCTAACTTTTCAGAATATCAACATCGTAAAGCAAAGTGCGTTCAAGACCCCACTGCACTGACTTGTCATTGTGAATAGTATCAGGGATGGAAACATAAATGAACACCTATGTCCTAGAACAGATGCTTCTCTTGAAGCCATACTTTTTGCAAACATGGTTCTATTTCAGTACTCTGCAATTTCATCTTGAGAGAAGGATTGAATTTTGAGAATATCAAATGCCTAATTTGAATTTTGATTTTTTTTTAAATGGTGCTTCAAACATCTAAAAAGGTGATAGACTGCTAGTGTGAAAATACAATCTAAAAAATTAACTACTCTGTTGAAATAATCCAAAATTGCTTGTTTAATAAAAATTGTTCCACCAGAAATTATCTAGACTGAAGAATACAGACTGATTTGGAACAAATCTGTGTTTCAAAATCTTTAAACCTTTAAATAATAGCACTTATGACAGTCTGAATTGTCGTATTTGTCACTTCTGCAAATAAACAACATGAGCCTAGCTGTTCTGATGCCTACCAGTAGATAATAAACACAACCAGAGAACACCTGCGAGACATTTGGGTGAATGACCTGCCCAGGGTCACAATGAGAACTTTTGGCAGATATTTAGAATCTAGTTACTTAGGTGGATTTCAACATCCTCAGCTAGGAGACCATTATTCATTCTTTTTTTCCCAACCTCTTCTCCAGTCCATACAGACTTTGCAGTTTTTGCTACAAATGAAGCAAGGATCCTTCAATTAATACACCTATTTTATCACACACCCTAATTCGTCCCAAAAATAGAATTTGGTGTGCAATGAGAGACTGCTCATTTGTCCATCATATGTGAGAAATCATGGCAGTCAGGTGAAGTTCCTGACAACTGGAAAAAGGGTAATATAACCCCCATTTTCAAGAAGGGGAAAAGGGATGACCCGGGGAATTACAGACCAGTCAGTCTCACCTCTGTGCCTGGCAAAATCTTGGAACAGATTCTCCTGGAAGGCATGCTAAAGCACATGAAAAACAACAAGGTGCTTGGTGACAGCCAGCATGGCTTCACTAAGGGGAAATCCTGCCTGACCAATTTGGTGGCCTTCTATGATGGGGCTACAGAACTGATGGGCAGGGGTAGGGCAGTTGATGTCACCTACCTGGACTTGTGCAAAGCGTTCGACACTGTCCCACACGACATCCTTGTCTCTAAATTGGAGAGACATCGGTTTGATAGGTGGACCATTTAGTGGATAAAGAACTGGCTGGATGGCCGCACACAAAGAGTTGTGGTCAATGGCTCAATGTCCAGCTGGAGACCAGTAATGAGTGGTGTCCCTCATGGGTTGGTACTGGGACTGGTCTTGTTCCTCATCTTTGTCAGTGACATGGACAGTGGGATGGAGTACGCCCTCAGTAGGTTTCCTGATGACACCAAGCTGTGTGGTTCGGCTGATACGCTGGAGGGAAGGAATGCCATCCAGAGAGACCTTGACACGCTTGTGAGGTGGGCTGATGCCAACCTCATAAAGTTTAACCGTGCCAAGTGCAAGGTCCTACACCCGGGTCAGAGCAATCCCAGGCACAGCTACAGGTTGGGCAGAGAAAAGATTCAGAGCAGCCCTGCAGAGAAGGACTTGGGGGTGTTGATCGATGAAAAAATGAACATGAGCTGGTTTCAGTGTGTGCTCGCAGCTCAGAAAACCAACCGTACACTGGGCTGCATCAAAAGGAGCATGACCAGCAGGTCAAAGGAGGTGATCCTGCCCCTCTACTCTGCTCTTGTGAGACCTCACCTGGAGTATTGTGTGCAGTTCTGGTGTCCTCAACATAAAAAGGACATGGAACTGTTGGAACAAGTCCAGAGGAGGCCCACGAGGATGATCAGGGGACTGGATCACCTCCCCTACGCAGACAGGCTGAGAAAGTTGGGGCTGTTTAGCCTGGAGAAGGGAAGGCTGCATGGAGACCTCATAGCAGCCTTCCAGTATCTGAAGGGGGCCTATAGGGATGGTGGGGAGGGACTCTTCATTAGGGACTGTAGTGATAGGACAAGGGGTAGTGGGTTAAAACTTAAACAGCGGAAGTTTAGATTGGATATAAGGAAGAAATTCTTTCCTGTGAGGGTGGTGAGGCACTGGAATGGCTTGCCCAGGGAGGTTGTGAATGCTCCATCTGTGGCGGTGTTCAAAGCCAGGTTGGACAGAGCCTAGGGTGAGATGGTTTAGTGTGAGGTGTCCCTGCCCATGGCAGGGGAGATGGAACTGCATGATCTTAAGGTCCTTTCCAACCCCTAACTATTCTATGATTCTATGATTCTATGACTGAATACATGGAAAAAGAGAAAACATAATCACACAGCTCAAATTCTTTTAATGTTGCTCACATATGGGGATGATATCCACAAGAAGCCAAAGAAACATGGTTTAGATAAAACTACTGAGTAGCAGATGGAAAACTTACTAGAAAGCTGGATTCATTATCTGGGGCTTAAGAAAAGGTGCAGCTTGGTGCGGATGACTGCTAACTGAAGTAGGATCAATCAGACGTAAAAATACAAAATAAGGAATGTTCCAGACACAAGACACAAGTCCTTGGGACTCCATCCTAGTTCAGTTCCAACCTGCACTCCTCAGACTTCCCATCCTGGCTCCAGTTTAATAGCCTCAGCATTCCCACCTCACCCATATCCAGGGTCCCCATGACAGGCTTGCCCTCTGTTGCCTGAAGCAGGGCCATTTGATCAGCCACTGCCTTTTCCACAGCATTGGCCCAGTATTTTGTCCTTCCCTGAAGGCTCAGAACTTGCACCATGTTGTCAGATTTGTTGGCCGAGTAAGGAGTACACCCCTCATGAAAAACTTGTTGCTCTTCCCAAAAAATATTCCACTCCTTTACTTGAAAACATGAAGTGTGTGGATTGTGACAAGTAAGGTCATCATATTCATTACTCAAAAGAGATAAAAAGAAATTTGAATTCTTCTCTGGCTTCAGTCTCAAATGTCCCAAAGTTGTTTTGTCTGAAGCAGATCCTGAATGGACATTTCAGCCTATCTATAACCAAATACATGAACATCTGAACTGGAAGGTAACTTCAGAGCTTCCTGTGCTCCTAGTAAAACTTACAGTATCTTTCTATTGTGCTTTCTGTTCCCATTTCTCAAAGATTCATTAGGTATTTCTTAAAGAGATATTATTTCTACCTTTGTATATTGTATGCAATTTAAATGAAGCAGGAGAGGTGTTTGCATAATCACTTAGCAAATGTGGGCTGTAGACAGTGTGACACTGATGCACATGTTGGAGATAGAAGCTGGAAATTCAACTAATTATTTAACTGTGACTCCCCTTATCTTAATCTCTCTTTCTCATGATAGAATGCAAAATGGCATTTTTCCCTTGTCCCTTCATTCCTGCAAGCTTTTCCTGAGCTGTTATATCTATATATATATGCAACGGAAATGAACAAAGGTAAAATCAGAAAGAATCAGCAAGACCCAGCTGAACACTGCAGCTGCTTTAATTGACTTACGTTGCAAGATGACTAACTTTTGGTCTTAATGTCTTGTTGAATACACGAATGGATTCCTTTATTTCAACTACTGTGCCACAGAGAACATACTTTAGTTTCAACTTAGTTTACAGACTGGACACCAGGTGAATGTTAATATATTGCTGCAATTCACCACCCATAAGTTCAGCTGCTTCAAAGGCAGGCCTTTCCAAAACTAGAGTGTAGCTTCTTGCGTATCTTATTTGCAGTTATATGGCATATCCCAAGGCTTTCTGAAATAATGGTAGTATGTTATTCTTCATCCATCTCTTATCCTTGATGGTTTCCCATGAAATGTATGAATGTTTGCATAGACAATAAATTTGTCTATTTTCCCCATGTGTTTCTGAGTACTTCTGGCTGCTCTGTATACTTTGTGGAGAAAGTGGCGCATCAATTTAGATGGCTTCTAATCTCTATCATTGACTCACTTTACAGTTAACATATTATCATATCCTTCATACATCATCCTTGCAAGTCTAGTCACTGATTTATGAAACTTTAGCATTTATCCTTTGATAGAAAATATATTAAATAAATGTTTCAAATATATTTCAAAATCCTAGGCAACATCATTACAGTGATAAAGACAAAGTTTTTACCAGCCCTTGTCTCCTATACACACACTTCAACAATTTGTTTCTTTCGAGTCCCTTAGTGAAATGTTGCATTTGGGAAAATATCATTTGCTACCATTATGTAGGCTGAGTTTCATCCTCTAGTTAACCTATTACTCTTGCAGAGCTGTATGTCTAGATAGCATAAGAAATACATATATCTACCAAACGTTTTGTTATGCAAGCAAAAGAACCTGGTGTAAAATTTGACTTTTGTGCTGTATAATAACTTAAAACAGCATATAAAGGACTTACGATATAACAATGTTGTGTTGTTCATTGCCAGAAAAGATTTTGTACCCACTCAAAAGGAAATAGATTCTTTCATTCAGAAAATCTGCATTCTCAGGTGAATAATTAAAGCTGGGAAAGGTGCAATGTTGGACATTTGTTTTACAGCTATCTGTTAGAACCATATATACTTTATAGTTGAAAGGAAGATTCTGTTATGTCTCTTTCATCACCTTCGACATACCCCAAGGCTTCTGTCATCCTCTTCTGAAAGACAGTAACTGTAGTAGATCAAAGTCCTTGTAACCAGTGAAACTAGAACTTACATCAAGACATACTATTTTTAGAAGAAACTCAAACAGTATAGATAAAGTTTCATTTGTTCTTATTTCATAGCCATTTTTACACTTCTAATATTATTTTTCCCTTCATTCTTCCACCCACCCACAAATACATCAGGGCTGTCAATGGGAAAATATTGCATAATTGTGTAAATACAGGGCAAAGATTTCTCTCAAACAGGCATAATTTTCTGTGACCCGATTAAACATTCTTTGCAGACAAGATAAAAACTCAATATAAATGAACAAGTCCTAGGTAATGTTATATCAGGAAAAAAACCTTCAGTGCTCTGAGGTTTAAACTTTAACAGGAGTACTGACTGTGATGTCAAGCCCTGGTGAACACAGTAGCAGTTAGAGCTCACACGGATTCGATAGCAAAAAGAACTCCTTTGTTGATTGACCAGACTTGACATTTGATCAAGACGTGAATGAGTACTGGAGTAGGTGGGAAGTAAGGAAGCACAGGCTGGTCTCTCTGACTTACATTGTTTCACTGCAAACCACAACAATGTATTTTTGAACTTTGCAACTAGCTGCTGCTTCCACCAAAATCAGGAGGAGACAGGATGTTGCCCTGTGGCCGGCAGGCTGTCTCTGAACCTGGCCCTGTGTGGGGTGCTTCCTGGGATGGGTAATTTGTAATTCATCATTTGCTCAGTGCTGTGTCCATTAAATGTCCACTTAAGTAAATCAAATGTATTCTAGTAAAAACTAATGTAGATATTTCATTGCAGCTTAATCATATTTCATATCTTAATCTACTTTTCCTTAATATATTTGTCTGACTATATCATAGAGCAATAGTATAGACTTGGGGTAATTGTCTGGGTTATGTTTTCTTAAAGTCCTATTCAATTTTGTCAGTCTCAACATCATAAAAAGGACTGAATTTCTTTCCTCAGCTTGATTCTCCTCAGGGTTTTTACCTCCTTGGAGAAGTTATAAAACAAAGTTATTTTCAGGGGGAAAATGCCAAAACAGAGAGAAAACAGCCAAGAAATTAAAGACTTGTCAGTCTTTGAGTTCCTAGGTATACTTCTATCCAAGATAACTAGGCTGAAATAATCATGTAATACATACCTAAAGTTTTGAAACTTCTTGCTACAGGAGTTCATGATCGCATGGGTTGTAAAAGCAACCAGACAAAGCCACGAGAGAGGAATCCTACTGAGACTTTTCAATCCAAAGACAACTCTGTCCCAGAAAGTCCCCAACAAGTTACTTGCTGGAGGCTGAGAGGGTGTGATGGGAAAATAACATTACACATTGGCCTTACCCCTGTGCTGTAACCAAAGCATCTGCTGTTGGCTATCATCAGCTGCAGAAGCACCAGGGTAGCTGGCTCTGTGGGCAGTCAGTACAGATGGTATCATGGATTCAGACAAACAAACATTCATACATACAGAGAGAGTATTGGTTTGATTCAAAATAAAACAAAGGACTAAAAGAACCCCACACCATAGTCTTCACTTTCAAAGTCTCTTGTGACTTTGGGATAGAAGGTTTGACGCTCTTGTGCCAAAGGATAAGTGTAGGAATAAATCATTGGTGGAAGGCTTAAAAAAAAAGGATTGTCTCCAGGCAAACTTGACACATTTTTGTTTAAGAAAATTGGTAGCAAATCTGAAAGGGTCTATAAAAACTGTTTCAGTTTGTTATCATTTAAATCATATTTGAAAATTAGTTCGTATCCACTCTGTGTAAGATCACTGGCATATAACTGGAAACTCTGCACACAAAGGCCCTTGACAGGAAAGAATGTAATGCAGGGGGAAGCATGCATTGGGAATATGGCAAGTTAGCTTCAGCGATTTGGGGAATAGAACAAATAAAAACCTTAATGAAATTCACTCGGAGCAAATGGAAAGAAATGGCAAATACCTCTGAGAGCAGAGGAGTAATACAGAGGGAACTAGAGGTTTCCAAAGCGTGAGAAAATAAAAGATCAAAAAAGAAAAACTGTGAGGTAATACAATGAGAAATTTTCTGAAACTTTGCTATTCACTCAAAGAAGAGAGAAATCTGGAGAGAAGTGTAGCATCCTGCAGAGGAAAAGACAGGTGCTGAACTGAACTCCCAGTAACTGAAAAAAAAGTCTGTTATTTTTTCTCAGTTTGACTCTAAAGAAGTTCAGTTGGATGTTTTCTTGAACCAAAACGGAACTAAATGAAGTACTTCTTCCTACTATTTAAAATACTTCACTAAAAACTGACACAGAACAGTGAACATTTTAACCTTTGAAACAGATTTAGAGCAAGCTGAACATGAGCTATTTCTCTCAAGTACAATATTTCTTTTTCATAGTACTGGTCAAGTCTCATTTGTGGAACCTCATCTGTTGAGATGGGAAGATCTTGTCTGTAAGTAGTCAACCTGGATGCTTTCTTATTTATTGCAGAATCAGCACATGACTAGCAGGAGGAACACAGAAATCAAAACAAAACAAAGCCAAAAGAGTACAAAGACTTGCAGCACTGCCCACAGTCACCCAGCTTACATGTAGGCCTTCCTGACAGGACTCACTGAAGCTGACCAAACAGCACTATGTCCAGGCAACAGTGGTGTCTCCACACCCTTGTAATCTTTCATCAGATACATTTACTATTTTGAAAATTTATAATTTCTTCATCCACTGTGGAATTTAGTTGCGTTGGTTGCAAATGGGTTTTCTCACACTTTCAGACCTGATTGTTGCCAAGCAAGGGAAGGCAGCTGAGCCAACATGAGAATGTGCAGTGCATTGAAATTTCCTCTGTACTCGAGGAATGAGGAGGCCAGAATTTGTCTTCCATGTTCCTTGTACCATGTTCACCCTCAAAGTGCCACAGCAGATCCTATGACATGAGCTCAGTGCAAGTTCATGGATCACAGGAGGGGAGGAGGGTAGCTTTGTCTCATGTTGGCAAGAGTATAACATAGGAGAGGACCCTGTGGTACATGCCTCGCCACCCAGCCCCCTTTCAATATATTCTCCATTATGATCAGATGGTGCTTCAGTAGGGATTCCAAATTCTAGCAAGATCAGAGTGGCAAGAGAACACAGGGGTTGTCAGTAAACCTGAAGACCAACATCACCATCTCAAATCCTCTGGACATGCTGCATTCTAAAGTTTTTCAGCACTTGGGTGATCTGTGATTGCTGTTAATTCAACTGAAACGATACTCAAAACAACAGAGCTGACAGATGAAACAAAATTTTGCATTTGTTAATCTCCGCCACTGCACTTTTAAAGTTCCCCAGGATTTCCATAATCCGGAAAGCTCAAAACAAATTATTTGCTACATAATTCAAAGCAAAAGGGGTGAAATATTTGTACTCATTATTTTCTCCAAGTTCTTGGATGAAGAACGAAGTGGAGTAGCCTACACTTTTCACAAATGTCAATTACAGCATTGGCCTTTGAGCATCCTCACAAATCTTTTAATTTTCCAACAATGTAAAACTACCTTTAGGAAGTTAGGTAACTGATTTCCAGTGTGAACTAGTTCACATCCATTGGAAAGGATTAGGTCAATTATCAGCCTATAAATCGCTTTTATGAGAAATTAATGAATCACAGCTCAACTCAGACTGCTTCTAAACCAAAAACTTTATCAATTCCATTCCTTGATTTAGGAATCCAATTCATGAAAGGAATGGGGGCACAGATGGCAGAGTTCAGTAGAGACCTAGCAAATAGTGAATATGTCCATTCTGATCTGAACTACGTTTTGGACACTTTCCTACAGCAGAGCCAGAATGCCCTTACATGACTGATGATACATATGAAGGTAGTTAGAATAAAAAGAAAAGTACACACTTAGCTTCTAGTGGATGAGAACATTACTGGCTTCAAGGACTCCTTATAACTCACTATTCCCACTTCTCACTTATTCAACATTCAGATGTTCCTTTACATTTGCATCTTCCTATATCATACTACCATCCTTCCTTTTCTCTTGCCTAACCACACTGTAAACTGCTCATCTTTTCTGTCTTGTTCTATTTTATCTTTTCCAAGAATTCTGATTATGTATACTACACCCCCCCCCCCCCCCCCCCCCCCCCAAAGACCCTGTATCTCTCCTGTTTTAACACAGGTGGGATTTAGACCACCAAATGCTCCATTTACCCTGTGATCTTCCTTCTCTTTTTCCATATAATTTCCCCTGTTACCCTTATTGCTGCCTGGGAAACAGTCCTTAATACAGCATATTGATCATTTTGGAGAGATAAGTAGAACTGAAAGCTGAACACATTTATTGCACAAAGTGCCCTTACTGCTGCCAACAGCTCTTTTTCTTCCTAAGAGTCAGCGAAGAGACTAAAACCATGGCTCTACTAAACACTTGCAGAGGCATATCTCTTCCTCATCTGCTGTCTGATTGACAACACACTCAGAAGGTTTCCCTTGAAAATCCAATATTGTCTGGAGTGTGGAAATGAATATAATGCAGTGATAAAAGCCTTCATCACATATATTGTAACAAAGAAATGCTGCCAAGGTTAACATGAGGCTTCATAAACTTGGCCTAATATGTACAGGCTGATTTGAACTAGTCCAAGCAGAGCTGCACGACTGAAACATAACATGCTCCTGCTATGGGGTGATGTTCACAGCTCAGAGTGTCTCATTTCTAGAAAGGTACTCTCAGTGCTGGGAGCAGGGAAAAGAATAATGAAAGGGATTAGCAAGCTTTGAGGGCTGATCTATAAAAAAAATAAGGGTAAGACATATTGCATAGCAATTAGAGAGTATCTAATGATCTAAAAATAACAACATAAAGAGCAATCATTTTGGATAAAAAATGACAAGTATACCAAATGCTAAATAAAGTAGCTCTTTAGACTGCCTATGCAAGTTGAGACCTACTTACAAGCAGAATAAACTGGGGTCAATGTCACTATCTAGCTTGTCTAAATTTAAAGTCGTCTGGGGACGTCAGAGTGGCAGCACTTTGATAGATAAGGCAGAATGAAATATTGATATTTCCACTGTGGGAATAATTTTACAAGGCCACAGGGATAGAACAGTTATCTTAGCAGGTACTCTTCTATCCTAAGATCCCTTTAGCCGTATTAACTAAATGTCAGAAAATTATTCAAAGAGGATTTATGAGACTAACATATGATGATTCCGGTTCTATAAAAACTTAAATTTCTATTACAATTACTTAGGCCAAAATTGTTCACTTAAGTCACTGATTTTTCTGATTTCATACAGACTAAATTACTTAAATTTATGAGGATGCATTCTTCTATTCAAACATGAAGCATAGGACATTAGAGGGTGTCTTCCTTGTAAGGTAGTTACTCCCAAGGGATTTACTAGGGTCATTTAGAAACTATATCATAATTTTCAGGAACCACTTAAATGAAAATCAGGCAGAACAAAATACCTAAGGGTGCATTATTCTGGGACAATATGCAGGAGAAATAATAAACATAGTATCTGCCATTACTGTTAGAGACACGTGAGCACTTCACTTTTCATTCACTGTAATAAAAAGGTCCCATAATACCCACCCTTGATGATTCTATTTTACTTAATTGATTTGTTTTATCAGCTATGGAGAAATGTATATCCTGGATTGCTAACCCCATTAGTGTTTTCAGAGGAAATGTCAAAATAATAAAATTTCTCAATGATCAGTATTCTCTATTTTTTTGTCAGGTCTTTTATGTATTTACACTACCATGCACTGTAATTTTAAAGCAAGGTCAGCAACTAAGACAAAATTTGTTTTGTATAAAGCTTTGCTTAACCATGACTTTTGGGCCTCTAGAAAGAATGTGCATTTAACAGAACCAATAACACAGTATTTCTTCAGACAAACAGAATGCACTTCAGTGAAAATCTTTGGTAACAATAATGTTATATGGAGAACCAAAATATCACCAGGTTCCAGATTTATCACACCAGTCTAATTTGTATGCCTGGACACTTTCCTGGACAAGTTGTACATAGCCAGTGAAAACTGCAGACCTCAGGTGGACTGAACCTTGCCCTGCAGAGACCTGTGTCTTAGAGAAGTGGCTTATATTAGATGGGATGAATTCAAGAGAAGATGCTTAATCACAAATTCCAAATAGCAAACTCCACAATTTAAACAAACTCTTCCATTTCCTGAACAAAACCTCCTGAGACAGCATGTAAACATAGTTCGAATCTGCATGTGAAAGTTGTTTAACAAACAAACAACTTGAGAAGATGAATAGATAGATAAAATAGACTATTTTGGAAAATCACAGAGCACAGTAAAATATTTTATGTTTTACTAGGCAGATTATGAAGGATAAACATTGTTGCTTTCTTGGATCAAGATTGGGTATCCTTCAGGTGCACAGTAGTTCCTCTATCTTCCTACCTGAAGTCCTCTGTGAAAGTGCTCCTTCTTAAGCCTCTGCTCTCTCTAGTGATACTGTAAGAATCTAGCCCTTTGTTGAGAATTGTCAGCTTATTCCAGCCAAATTAACTTTGCTTCTATCACACAACCCTAAGAATCTTAATTTTCTGTCTTGGAAGAGCTTGCGTCTACTGGTCTGGCAGTATGTAAGCTCAGAGTGAGAAACTAATGGATTTCTATCCCTGTCTCCAGCCAAGATCCTGAGTGTATTTGCAACTGATTTCAAAGAGGCCAGTTTTTCTGAAGATTATTTCTATGTTCCCAGTCATACAACAGTGGGAAAATATGGAGTAAAAGACAAAAAACCATGGGACTCTAAGCACGGTGGTTTTGTGTCAGGAGGATGAAATTCAGTCTTGGAAGAAGGGGAAACCTTAAGTACTTTCGGCTTTTGCATTGGCTTTAATTTCAATAGCTCTTTATGCACAGTAACTCCAAACAGAAATCTATGCTCTGAAATGGAGCCTACTGAAACCATGCCAAAACAGAGAAGATAAATGTATTAGTATCACTACTTAATTCAGCCAAACTATTTTGGTTGACTTCAGGATACAGGTGTGAGAATGAAGACACTGTGTATCTGCCAGTCTGCTTGCTCTCAATGATTAATGGCCTTGCACTTTCCACTTCTTATTGCAACTCCTAGTGCATAACTCCTGAGGGGAGGCAAGTAAATGCTTGATCTGGGAGTCTCATCAGATTGTACGAACTTAGTGACCTTCTGTTCTGGTATTAAGAAGAAGTTAAAATATGCTCATGCATCCATACATACAGCTCAGCAGAGACATATTACTTGGAAATAAAACAACAAGTATGATCATGTAAAATAAATTTAAAAAGTGTTTACAGCAGTATCTAGCAAGAAATACAAAATTAGCTCTTTGCAGCTACTGGCTTTTAGTGACTGAAGTGTATTGAGATGGTAGTTAATTATCACTGTCACAAAGGGGCACAAAGTAGAATGTGCTAATCACACTTTTTCTCTTAAAGGTTTAAACGCAAGTAGACTGTACAGATTCAATGCTGGAAAAAGTACCCCAAATCCTACAGGAGTTCACTGGAGACAGGAGCTGGGGAAAAGGAAGAGAAGGTGGAAGCCCTTCTGCCTTAAATATATTGTTCTTATCAATGGGGTGAACAACACCACCAATGACAGTAAAGAAGGACAAAGAGTCTGTGCAACCTGCAAGTTGAACAGCAGTACTAAAGGTTTTAGCCATATGGCCATGTAGCAGGAACCACAGTACAGAATTAGATACCTTTTCTAAATTTACATGTTCTCTTTGCTCAGGGCTGAGCCCTTATGTGGGTAGATATTTTTTCAAAAAGCCAGTCTGGCTCACACTTTTAGAATACAGTCTGAAAGAGATCTAAGAGACCAACACCACCAAGCCATCCTTCCTTAAGCAACCTGCTAAATAGGGCATGCATTTAGAAAGTAGAATGACCTACAACTTTGACAGGGCATGAGGTCTAATGCTACACTGCTTTCAGCCCTGAGCTGCTTTGCACAGAACAAGTTGAGCGCCTGCACTGTGCATCAAGTGCCCTGAGTATCACAGGTTCTAGCTCCTCTGTGATCTGAGCCATGACTGTGCTGTAGCTCATGCTATTGCTTATCTTGTGATCTTCCCACCACATGCCATCCAATGCATCAAGCCTTATTTGCTTATGAGTAGTTACATAATTCTGTGTAAAGTATAATGTTCTTTTATTTCAATGTGATACTCCTTTACAGTTACAGTACACATGAAAGCAAAATGCATAGTGCTCAAGTCAATGAACAGTTAAATGTGCTATCCCTATTTACTGACATTTTGAGCTTTGAGACCTGGAATAAGCAGATTTCCAACTGCCTTAGAGGTTTCTTTTTGAAAGCAAAAGACTGAGATTATTTCTATTACTTAAGTATCAACAATGCCTTCAAGCTCATGTGTATTATAAGAGTTAAATGAGAAATTCAGGTATGTTGCTAAATTTTTACGGTGACAAGAATGGACTGAGCCAGACACAATGACCAATGAAACTGTCCTGCAAGAGCCAGAAAAAAAAATGACCCAAGGAAGAGGGGCACACACACATACCCCTCAGCTGACGTTAGCTTAGAAAAACTTCCATTGTTTGGTTTGATTTTTGTATTAAAAGAGGAAGCTGGTTTTGAGGAAATCTGTATTAGCTTGCAGGCTAATCTGTATTAGTGCAGGCTACAGTGTACTGACACGGCCATGGTGGATGAAGTTTGGGATGAGCCTGGTCCAATTCTTTTCTAACTGATTAAGCTTACATTCAGACTTCATGCAGCTAAGAAGTGATAAATCATACTGGGTTTCATATGTCATGTACAGAACTTCAGAGTAGTCATTAATTCTAATTTGTTTTGCACATTCAAGAATGAGTTTCAAAAGCACACAGAATTATATGTCTTATTGATCACTATCATTGTGCAGTTATTTAGAAATGTTGAACTTAAGAGTTGGACTATTCATTCATTGATTCATTAAGAGCTTTTGGCAATTTTTCATTTCAGTAGTTTTTGATCATGCAGGTATGTCCTCGAAATAACACCATGGCAAAGCTGAAGACAGCAATTAAATTTCACTCTTTTTCTGATAGCTTCAGGCTATCATCTCAACTGGCTTTCCAGTACATGCTACTTTAATTCGAAAGCAAATATACATTCTGAGATATCCCTTTGAAGTAAAGAGAGCAAAACCTACTTCTGCACATTATGCATTCTGTTCTTTGGGCTGCTGTAAATTCCTCCTCTTTATTCCAGGGCAATATTATTTTAACTCCCAGCCACTGTTTCAAAAGCAGATGTCATCCATCAACAACTAGACCATATGTCCAGAACTCATCTGATGAAAGACTGGCAGAAAACCCTGCACTTTTAAAAATGCAGCTAACATCCACTAGTGGGCTAATTGAAAGCTGTAATGTCTGGAAATGTCTGGACATAGCTCCTATTGACCTCAAAGACTGGTAGAGTAGGCACCAAAAGTCTGTATACAATCCCCAAATACTCACCAAAACAGCTTCCATGAGTAAAGGATGCACGCAGTGAACCCTCTGGGAAGAGAAACCTGCTGCTCATCCTGTGTTTCCTCCCTCCTAGTTCATCCCGTCATGAGTAGTGAACACCTGAGTGTCTCCCAGGAGATGTAAGCATGCTCTCAAAAATGTCTGAAGAGGCAGACTGTGAGATTCTGGGATGGATTTCTAACAGGCCACAAACATTTGTCCTGGGATTTTGACCAGGCCAGGTTGTAAAATCTGATTTCAAGCTTTATTGCCCTCTCTCAAAAAGTCCACAACAGTAAAAGGGCATGTTGCCACAGAGTAAAATGCTTAGAATAATGATTTAGTAATAATGCATCTATTTTTTTCTTTATAAGGATTTGGATCCCAAGAAGGTATTTTCAGATCCGTTCCAAATTCTACTATTTCAATGCTAATTAATAAAGTGCAGGAGCAATGCAATAGCTTAGCTTGGACCAACTGGCAGATATCTGAGCTTTGGAACTTGCTGGTTTTCAGAATTACTTTGCAAGTTACAGAAAAAAAAAAAAAAGAATTCTAAACTCTACAGCAGTAACATGATTAGTTCACATGTGAAAAGAATAGAACAATAGAAATGCAGAGTTTCTACTAGCAAGGCTGAGGCTTCACATTAAAGACAAACTAATTATGAAGTCTAGAGAATAGAAAGATCTATTTTATATAAATAAACATTCTTTTTCTACAATCTTTGATTAGGGTTTCCATCTTCTGATTTTTTTGGGGATCATCTCCGTGCCCTTTGATGTTTGACAGAAGCATTGTAAGGTAACAAATTAGGCTCTTACAATGCACTGCAAACAAGAAAACAGGCATTGCTGGTGAAATTGTATTGGACTTGCTTCTTGAAAGTACACAAGCTGTACTGAACTTCATTGAGAAGAGATTTCCGCCAGACTAATAGCTAATTAGCCAGAATGGTTGTGCCCTGGACATGACATTAGATGGTCCCCCTGACAACTGTGTCTAAGGACACAAACAGCTATGGATGTGGTCTTTAAATTTTCACTGACGTTTGGGTCAGTGTTCAGTGAAGCAAGCACCCATTGGTTTTATCTGGAAAGACATAAGCAGCTAAACAGGGCATGTTCCAATCACTAACACATTTACCTCTGAAATGCCAAAACTGCGTTTTATAAATGTGTGTATATATACATATACATAGAAACATAAGATAATTATTTGTGAGGTTAAGCTGCTGCTGAATAGTTGTTTATTCACTGACAAGAAATCCTGAGAACAGCTTGTTAGTCAAATCTGGTCTCCTTTTGTTACAACCAATATGCTGCCCCTCTCAGACTTCTGGAGTTGCCCATGTAAGACCCTTCATCATGTTTACTTCTTTAAGTAGAAGTTTAAAACTGTCATGAACAAGAATATTGAAGCATTCTGTGTGAGAGTTAAGTGCCTAACCTGCAAAGCCCTTTGCTAGAGTGACCAAAAGGCCTCAGCTTGCATCACCATGTTGAGCTGAGGGTAGCCAATGACTCCACATCTGCTATACCTGATACCTACAAGTTCTTAAATCCTATGTTTTTTCCACTTCTAATCCCCAAACTCATAACAGTTTATTAATTAAATATGTAATGCATATTAAGTAAATAGAATTTATTTTTTGTGTTTGCATTTCCATTTTCCCAAACTGCTCTCTAGTCTGAGCTTGTTGTATTTATATATACACTATAGCAATGCATAATCTAATAAGGTAAAAACTCATCAAAATAATTTCCATACAAACCAAATCAATATGCAAATAACATGTCCCACTCCATCCATTTAGCCAATACCCTGAGTAATCTAAATAGCGGTGCCACATGCCCTTTGAATACAAATGAAAGAAAGCAGCTGGTCATACACATCAGCACATGGGCAAACTTTTCCCATAATGCATTTTCTTTCATCACCAAATTGCTCAGAAAGTACTTTTTAATTTGTTTATGCTTAAGTCAGTCAAACTTTCATAGTAGAGAGAAATTAGCTGTACTACTGATTACCACACACATGAACCGCCGCTGCTCTGTGATCACCTATGTTGATACTGATCTCTGGAGAAACAAAAAAATAATGATGTTGGTTTTGACATCTTACATGCAAAATTTGCTTGAGATATATTTGGGGCACATAGTTTTGTGGAACTGTATTTAGGATTAATTGGTCAAGTAATAACAAGAGCTTGTAGCCATGTGCAAGAACAAACTTCCCTGAAGACCCCATTCTTTGAATGCAAACCTGTGCCAAAGCATTGCTACAGGTGAGTGCTAAGACACATTGAAGAAAGAAGATGGGATCTGCATTCACCACTTGATTTGGCCAGGTGATGTCTTCCTCCATACATCTCCTTTATCACAGCCTCAGATAATCTGTCAAGATGACAAATTAAGTCCTGGGCCCAATCCTCACATGCCAAAAACCAATAGAAGGGGACCTAGCCTGTCAAGAGTTTGATGGTATGGTACAAATCTACAAATGTAATATAGATATGCAGATCTTGTGATTCCTCTGAGGTACACTCAGACTTAGAGACCCTTGGGTTGAAATCTCTCTGGAGTCATTACAAAAAAAATCCTGAATTTACCTTTACCTCCAGTGATCTGAAAGAAATCTAAATCATACAGGAGATTAGAATTCCAATTCTGGCACCCTGAAAAAATTATTACTGCTGTAATACTTAGGCTTTTGATCTCTGGTTATATCAAAAGCATAACATTTTCTTTACGTTATTTTAAAAATTTTATTCTTTTGCATTTCTTTTACCACACATCCACTATCTTTCCACACAACTATGTGGAAAATGATTCCCTCATATTGTGGAGAGTCACATGGCAAAGAAATGTCTAGATGTCACCTTTGGGAGATGCTATGTGAGTAGTTGTAGAAATCTGGGATACTGAGATATCATCCAGTCCATTCTCCTGCTCTCAGACCTGAGGAAGGATTATTTAGCAGGTACTTCCTAGATGTATCTCCATTTTCATTTTATTCCCATTCGGAGACAGATCTCTGTTCTTGCTAACCAGTCACATACCCAAAAAGCTTTTTCTGCTATCCAGCCTAGTTTTCCCAAGGTTAGTTAAGCCCTACTACACCTTGTCTTTGCATGGATATACAATACAGCTGAGCCTGTTCTCTTCATAAGAGTCTTTCATAAATTTGAATGTTGTGAAACATGCTCAAAGTCATCATATTTTTTCCTTTATTTAATGCTTAATAAAACTGATTACTTCAAGTTTCTATATAGGTCATGTTTTTTTCTTGGTGCTTTAAACCATTTAAAACCCAGATAATTTCTCAAATCATTCTTTGTCAGTTTATCTGGCTTTTCTGTTAACAACAAATGTCAGTACCTCATCTGAGAAATCACTAATGTTGAGAATATTAAATGATTTTCCAGTTTTTGCATATGTGTTGTGTTGTGTTATTCAACTCATATTTAGTCTCTAGTTCACAATAAACACTTATCCTTTCCACACTGCCTGCAACTTAACCAGATTTTCCTTCAATTTTTACTTCTGTCATTCTTCTTAAGTGCAGTACTTTGTATTCAGCTTTACTGAATATCACCTCAGTGTTTTGGGACTATTTCTCCAAGTTATCAAGATCACTTTGAATCGTACCTCTTTTTTAAAGTATTTGCAGTCACTTTCCCCTTTGGTGTCATCTGTGGATTTTGGAAGAAAATTATTGTCCATCATCCTAACTGTTAATGCTGGTGGTGCATATTACTGAGTCCAGAAGAAAGCCTCATGGGCCCCTCCTTGGTATGCCCTCCAGTTTGACAGAATCCTGTAATCACTCTTTGGCTGCAGTTTTGAGCAGTGGTGCACTCACCCCATAATAATTTTATAGATTATGATGCGTGTATAACTGTGATTAAGGCATTGCTCATGATCTTAAAATAGACTTTTAAGGTCTCAAGACTGGCATTTGCATTGTTCCTCCCCCTGACTCATGATGGTAGTATACGCAGAATAAAGGTTGTGTGTAGGACATGCATCTTAACATAAGATTTCTTTCAGCAAAACCTAAATTCAGATTTCCCTGGATTTACAACATGGATTTTAAGCAAATTCTAACATCTATATACTTGCATAATACTTGCTCTATTTTATCTGGTTGCTTTTTTGTTTTTTGTTTTTTTGTTTTTTGTAGTATTTCTTCATCAGAGGAAAAATTTAAAATACATTATTCTTTACTGCTAAAAAAGAAATCCAAATGCTACTGCATGATATTTCGGAGTCTGCCAGCAGGAGAATGATGATAAGTGTACCACATTTAGTTTAAATCACTTCTGAGGACAGATTTTCCACAGCAGTAAAGCACTGCAGAGCCTTCAAGAATGTGATGACTTTGGCAGAACTGGGAGGGAGCAGATGATGGAGTCCTGGGAGAGGCCTTCTCACGCCTCAAAGCAGCTGCTATCACTTCTCCCTCTCTTCCTCTGCCACACATGCCTGCTTCATCTGGGATGGTATCAGCGTGCCGGCCTCTCCTTGCCACAACCGGGGCAAACACAGAAGAAGTCATCTGTGAATTCACCTTGGCAGAACAGTGCAAAGCATGCGGCCAAGCTCAGCACTGCATTTGTGTTTAGCTTCCTGGCTTGGAGAGCTGTGGAAGGAGTGGCAAACAGTCAAATGCAGTCTTAAAATAGTTGGGATTGCTGGAGTAAGTAATTTCCCAGAATTTACGGTGCATGTGGCCAAACTTAATCACCCTGTTACAGTATTGTAGCTGAGAGAGCTTCATCACAAATTAACGGTAGAGGTGCATTAATGATGAGCCTATTTAAAACATACCCTAACTTTGCTTTGGCTCTGCCTATGGCCCAGTATCCATGGTTTTCAGACCGTGGTCTGCTGAATGGATTTTGTGGCCTTTCTTAGGATTCTGCAGATGATAACTAAACATCCTTCTCAGCACAAGCCCCTTCCCTTCTCCAGCATGTTACTAGTAGCATTGAATACGCCATGTCACAAATAAACCTAAATATGGTCTCCTGGCCCTCCTGCTGCAGTTCTTCCTAGTTGGGATGCAACACTCCTGAGCTTGTAGTAGGTGATCCTTGAATATCAACCAACAGTCTTGGGCCTCCCTGCCCTCTAGGGCTATATCCCATACTAAGCGGGTTCGTGAAGAGGACAAAGTCTGCTCTCTAGAGCAGACTTCATTACTTGTAATTAAACATTGAGCTTACTTATATTTTCTCAGAAAGTTACTTGTACGTTCAAAATAAATATTTTTTTTTTTAAAAAGGGGATTGGATAGAACGTTTCTGATTAAAAAATAAGAAAATAGAGCATCAGAACTTCCAGGGACTTTCATTCTGAGCAATTTCTTGCTCAGAATTCTTACTATTCATAAATTTTGTTATTCACACATGGTTTAAATAGTGGCTATCTCATTGTTCCTGTCTCAATTTCAATTTTTTAATTAAATGTTATACATTCTATATTTAAAATTCATTAAAAAAAGAAGAATGGCAAAAGGTCTTTAAACTAAAAGAAGACTTAATAAATTAAAACAAAATTATTATATTCACTGTGAAGTCACAACGCAGCTGCGTATGAAAACCCTGAAAAGACATGGAAAATCAGAATAAGAGAAGACATCTCAAAGTCAGTATTGTTTAGAAAATATAAGCATAGCCTTGGAACACAGAGATCCAGTTAAGAAAACAAGGATAAGATATGACATATTTATGAGAATAACAAGCTAAAAATGGACAATAAAATACTGCAGAAAAGATCAGCGACATGTTCTCCTACTCTCTGTAAAAGGTTACAGGATGTTACTCAGAGAGGGCATTACTCTGTAAGTAACCTCTTTCATTTCAGTTTATTCTTTGCATAGTGATGGGATCAGTTAGCAAACTGATGAACATCAGAAAACCAGTAATAATTGATGGTATTTGCCCATGTTGTCTGTAAGAATTCTGTTGACTGTTGCAAATGAAAATAAGAAGTTGTCGACAATAGCAGCTCCTGTACTGGAAAAATGAAGCAGTGAGCATTGCTCCAGAATGATAAAACTTTAAAGTGAGCATTATATCAGCTAGAATCATAAGGATTTCTTTAAAGAAATGAAAAAAGACTCCCATGTTGACTTGAATCTTTCATTGTGTGAAAAAGGCAGAAGGAAATCCAAAAGCATCTTCTAAATGAGGATTTCCAAAGGAATAAATATTATTTAATTTGTATATTTGTATGTAAATATGCTTTTTTTTCTTTGAGCACAATGTATTCATTCTACTAAGAATGGGGTCACTACCAAATATCTAAGCAGGTGCAATAACCCTCATTGCCCCCTAAAGTAGTTCTTAAAATAACTCTTGAGCAGTCTTTCTGGGAATACAGACATCTTGAACAGCACACACAATGATGCAATTCAATTACAGAGATCTCACTGACATTCAGCTAAAATGATCTACAGATCTCACTCGGGTTTTTAGTGATGATATTGTGCTGTTTCGACTAGGACATCACATAAAAATCCTCATGTTGTCTCACAAAACGCATGGTTGTCTTACACGCGTCTCAGAGAATTTGGTGTAGCACAGCACCTTGGTCAGAAATCTGATGACAAAACAGTAATCTACTTAAACCATTTCTCATTGATACATGCCTATGTGTGTCATACTCCTACTACTGCCCACTCCTGCCTCCCTGGAATCAGCTTTGAAGAGGAAATCTTATGATGCCCCCGTTAATTAAAAGCATTCCAGAGGAAAAAAAAAAAGGTTTTGTGGAGGGGAAAAAGTAACAAGAAGGATTAAAGTGAGAAGGCTACAGATAATCCTGAGCAGCTAAACTGGTTCAAAGGTGCATACTACATGAACAAGTGCAACCAAACTCTTTCAGATTAGGCTTACAAGTTAACAGAATCTCCTAGGGCACAGTGCCATCATTTATTTTTATTTTCATTTTTTCCTTATGTTAGGCTTTCACTTTAGTAGTAACCCAGCCTGAGGAGAAGCTTAGTTGGAAAGGACAGACAATTTCTCAGCAGGAGGAGGAATTACGGGAAGAGAAAAACAGCCAGATATACAAACAAGAAATTCGGGCTGGGATCCAGGCAGTGCTTAAGTAGATTATTGGAGGTGGGAGAAAGTAGGGGGAGAAGAAAGGGAGCGGAGAGACACACACAGAAAGAGAAAAAGAAATAGTAACATATTCTTGATTACTTTCCTAAAGCCCTTTACATCACGGGGACAAGTGTCAAACCCAAAACTTCCATTAGCTTATCATTGCTTTCTAACTTTATCAGAATAAGCCAAAAGAATAGAACACAAGATAAAACTGTACAGTTCACTTTCCAATTTTTTTTTTTTGCATATTTCTGGATGTATAATATCTTGTGCTGTTAGACTCAAGAAAACTGTGTTTATCATGAGTAAAGTGTTATTTACTACCTGTTCTTTGTTTGTTGTAGAATGTGTTTGTCTCTCTAGAATTTCAAGGATCTGGTTGTTTTAAACTGTTACTTTATTTATTTATTTATATTCTTAAAGCCTTTTTGGAGCATGCTGATTATGGTTTATAGCAATCTTATCCAGTTATGATGATATTTTTTATCAAACTGCAGATTAAGAATTTTGCTCCTTCTGCTGTCTTGTGTGGGTGTGAAAAGGCTAGATGTAGACCAGCATGAAAGAAAGAAAACAGATTTGTTTTTATGCAGGTTGAAATGCTGAGAAGTAAAGGGCATATAGTTTCCAGGCCAATCACTACCACCTGCCTACAAATATGGCTGGTAAAGAAAAACTTTCTAAGATTGCTCAACTGCAGCTCTTCATACACAGGGACATATTCAGCAACTGAACTCTCAGACAGCTGAAATACTGAAGGGGTTATATGGAGATGCAGTGCCTAGTTTTGCCAAATAAAAACACATTTTTACTTTTATCAAGGTACACTGTCAATGTCATACTTGTTAAAGCTGCTTCACCCTCTTCGCTGTTCATTGATTTCTTCATAATTTACCCTCTCAGAGAGGTTGAAAACTTCTCCAATTAAGTAAAAAGCCCTTTTGAACTTCCTGCATTCTTAAAGCAGCTTGTTGTTTTCCTATTCAGATTCCTCATAACTTCCAGAACTTCAGTCAAAAAGCCTGGATGTATTTCTTAAGGTTAATATTTTCTCTCATTTCACTCATTTCTCTCATTCTTTTCCTTTTCTTTCCTTTACTCCAATTTCTCCTTCTACAGCCCACCCCTACCAATGCACTCCTTGATAACTGTCAACAATTTCTTTCTGTCCGGGAGTGAATAAATCTTCACAATCAGACCAAATGTTTTTTCCAGCTGCCTTCAAAAGGCAGAAATTTACAGTATATATTCTGCCACATTGCTTTGCATGTGCTGTACTTTATCAAGAGCAATGTATGAACAGATTCCCATCAGGTATGCCAGGGTTCATAGAAGCTGTAGAAATTTGTCATGTTGCTTAGGAAAGAATTTTTTTTTTTTTTTTTAATGCTAGAGATCAAAAGCTGATGCTTCCCTTTTTTTTCTCACTTCATTTCATACCATTACAAAATCAGTTTTGTTTTCCAGTGCATGATGAGTAATCTCCGATACTTGTAAACTACTGGGAAAAAAAACATTAAATGAGCAAAATTAATGTTGTCTTCAAACAGTTTCTGGGGGAAGCATTTTCCCTGCGAGAAGAAGTATTTTTCTTCATTTTCTGCATTTCCTTTACCCTCCCCTCATTATCTGCAGAATCAAAGGCTAGTCATTCCCCATTTGTGTCTTTGCCCAGTACTAAGTCTGTGATTGAAAGTAAAAAGTGCTGTGTCTTTTGACTTCTGTAATAGCTGGTAGAATTGATCTATTATTTAAGCATATGAAAGACATTAATTGTAAACAGGGTAATGGAGACCTGACAGATCTTTTCCTTCCATTTACCCAAAGATTTCTCAGAAGATGAAAACCCAGAACACCAAGTAAATTGTTTTGTTGATATGTGATGGAAAACAAAAGAGAAGAACAGAAAGGCACTAATGGCTGAACAGGATACAGGCTTTTCTTAAATTCTTTTACTATGCTAAGGAGATGTTTCTTTCAAAACAGGAGGCCTGTCCTTAAAAGGGCCTGTGACTTGCAACAGCACAGGGAAGCCTGGCCCTGCCAGTGTGTGCAGATGTGGCAGGAAGAGCAGTCACGCTTATGCCTGGTGGCAGCTTCTCACACAGGTTCTTGTATGAAAAAGGAATACAGGAAGAATTTCTCTGTGACCCTCTAGAAAGGTGTGAACCAAAGGGACCCGTTTACAAGTCTGCCTGAAGATAGCAATGTCAGTCTCTAACATCGTCTCTACACTTGTTGCAGAGCTGCAGCAACAGAAATGTCTGATGGTGGCCAGCCAAGACAGCCAGGAGAGAAACGCGATGGCCTTTCTAGTGGCTGATGGGAAGGGATGAAGAGCAGTTACCTGGGACTGCGGACCAGCTCCCACAACACAGGTAGCTGTGGCTTAAGCCCAACCTGCTGCCCTGCAACTCCAGGATGTGGAGATGCAAGCCTATGAGGAATGCTCCCCTCCTCACAGTGGGGCTGGAAAACAGCTGGCTGGTCTGCAAAGTGCAGAAAAGCACCTTTCGGGAAGCAGGTGCTTAGCATCATCTACTTTGTTTTCTTCCTTTCTCCCTTTAATAAAACATAATTCATTAAGACAAAAAAATTACTGGTTGCAACTGAGGACATATAAAATCACATCTGAAATGCTGAATTTAAATTTTATAGATGGGACACAATCTGGAGTTTTATTAGAAACCTCTCTGAATTTTGCAGGAGCTGTTATTGCTACCAATACACTCCTGCCAAATTGCTACAGATGCTCAGAAAGGGGTGAAGCAAGAGAATATGCAATTATATTTTTTAAATGGAATTTCAAAAGCTAATGTTTTAATAGTCCCTTGTGTTTTGTTTTAATGAAAGATTAATATTTTAGCCACTTTCAGATATAAGTCCAATTTTGACAGACAGCATCAAAACTAAAGAAGAGCAATGTACATTCTGGTCTCGACAGGAGAAATTAACCTGTGTAGCCAAGCTCATGTCCTGCTCTGAGACAGCCAACTATGCAATTCAACTTTTAAAATGCACAACCATTCCTATTAAACTAAGATAGCAATTCTTACACAAACTTTCCATCTATATATTTCATAGGGCATCCACAAGGAATTCTGAGTGATTGCATCTGAGTTACAGGTAAAATACCAGACTCAGCAGGCTTTTTGTTGTTGCTGTTGTTGCAATTTAGCCTGCATTATTAGTTGCAAATATTTTCCAAGCCTGAATTTTCATCAATAAAAATTATTTTTCAGAAACCAAGGAATTTTAATCATTTGGATGAATATATTATGAAGAAAGCACAAGCTAAATACAAAACTGTTTCAAAAACAAAACATCAAGTTTTAGAAGATTAAAGCCTTGCATTATGCACCTTAATCTGTATTCAAATATGTAAATAGACTTGTTTTCAAAATTACTGAGCATGCAACATTTCCCACTAATTTCCCTAAGCAGTGGCATACTAAGTATTCTGCTTCCCATAGGTATGCTTTTTTTGGAGTTTATCTATTGATATGGGGAACTGCCTTTGGAGCTTAAATGAAATGCTTGCTCATATTCAATAGCAGAGAGTACAAAAATAAATGCAAACATTTTTATTTACAGTTACACTTAAAATTAGACCAAAACACAAATGCCCAAAACATAACATTTGACAAAAACAACTGCTTTTACTCTTGGCAGCCTACAGTGAATGGATTTCAGCCTTGCAATAATCGTGAGTGGGTTTAAGTACCAAACTTTATATGATTTTATTCTGTGACAGGATGTGGATCAGATCATAGGTCTTAACGTTTTTTTTAGTCCTATTTTGTTCACCACTGGCCTGCAGCTTTTTTTAAGTTTTCCTCCAGAACTGTTTTTAGCAGAAAGTTGGAGTTTGCTCTCATAACAGCCAACTTTTCAGCAAGGGATTAAACATTTATTTTGTCAGAAAATGTGAATATTTGAACACTAAAAATGATCTTCTCAGAACTGCTGTGAAGTGTCTCTCAAGAATTAGAGTTCAAATGTCTCAGGTATCCATCAGCAGTCACACTGTAACACACTGGGAAAAGGGAAGGCTAGGGTATGTCCCTCGATGCATAATGTAAGTGTGTATAAGCATATCAACAGAGGAGAGAGGGGACACGAAGCACAGGATGCCAGTTTTCACAAAGTTGTAGCTGTTTTTGCCAGACAAAAGTTTCTGATGGAAATGCTTCTGTTGCTGAGATTTTTTTCGAGGGAGGGGGACAGGGAGCAGAGTGCTAGCAAAGAAATAGGTGAAATTTTGCTCAAAAGTCCTTTTAATTTTTTTCCCCAAAAGTAAAACCAGCTTCTTAGCAGCCATAGTAGCTACTCTCTGACTCCTATTTTGAATAAACCCCAAAATGAAACTTAATTCAAGCTGGTAAGTTTTGCCTGACTCCAATTTATCCCTAGTTGGCTCCACATTTCTAGGGAAGGCTGTTGTCATCACATTTCTTTTAAGAAGTCCCAAGCAGCCTTACTCAATAGTCCACTGTATGATGCACCGAACAAGCCTGGGCAGACCCTGGTATATAGAAACTTACTTGAACTTCTGCTTCAACTCACATCCAAACCATGACACATTTTATGAAAGGCAAATATATCCTCAGTTTTCTTTGGCAAGTATTTTCCATTTTCTGCATTTGCCATTCTCAAAAAAAAAAGGAGAGGAAAAAGCCAGGATGGGGGCTCACACAAAACCTTTTTTTGGGGAAGATGATTATATGAGAAGGTAATATTTTTATCAATTCAGGAATGCCAAGCAGATTGATTGAACAGTGGATGCTACCCCCAAACTCATTTCTGCAACCTCAAATAAATGCTGGTTATTAACACAAGCTCCTTTGCCCTCAGACAAAAAAAAACACTGCAGGTTTTTTTTTTCTCTTTATAGTGAACAGTAACCTGGGGTGTCCCACCAGGAAAGGGCTAAGAAAATTAGCTCAGACCATATCCCAACAGAAAAAGCCTTTCTGCTGAGCTAGAAGTGAGTAGCTGACCTGGGTTCAGCAGCAGTCATTTTTTCTTCTTCTTAGTAGCCGGTGCAGTACTGTGGTTTTCACTTTCAGCCTGGGAACAATGCTGATAACACCAATGTTCTTAGTTCTTGCTCAGTAATGTTCACTCTGAACAAGAACTTTCTGATTCTCATGCTCTTCCAGGGAGGAGGGGAAGCCGGGAGGAAGCAGAGACAGGACACCTGACCCAAACTAACCAAAGAGCTATTCCATACCACAGCATGTCATGCCCACTATATAAACAGGGGGCAGTTACCTGGAAGGGCTATGTCACTGCTCGGCCGGGCTGGGTATCGGTTGGTGGGTGGTGAGCGGTTGTATTCTCTTCCCTTGTTATTTCCTTTATCATTGATATTATTGGTGGTAGCAGCAGTGGTTTGTGTTATACCTTAGTTACTATACTGTTCTTATCTCAACCTATGGGAGTTACATTCTCCTCCTCATCCCTCCAGGAGTAGGGGGGAAGAAGGCAGGGGGGAGTGAGGGAGAGACTGCATGGCTGACTGAGTTTAAACCATGACAATAGCATACGAAACTATAATTAAAAGTGAAAGAACAACATGTAGCAGACTGAGCTTTAATTGACTATTTTTGTTTTCATGACAAGGATTCAAACTGTGATCAAATGAGCAGTGATTTGTAGCTTTTCTTGATCAAGACAAAACCCATGTTATCTGCAGGGAATGAGGACAACTGACTACTGAAAGGCACCAGTGATGCCACAACTACTCATTTTCATTTCAGATCACCAATACTTAAAACCAGGACACTCTAGCTGTTTAATTTCCTCTTTAATTGTCAAAGGAACTGGGTGGTATGATTGCACTTGGACAGGACCAGGAGCAAATGCTGTGCCTGGTCATGGAAAGCAGTGAGCTGAGGATGGGCTGCCCATTGGAGCTGGATTAAGCAGCAGAGGGAAATGCCTGGACTCAAGGCAGGCAGGCAGCCTTCAGAAGCATCTCCTGCAGACCAGTTGGCATGTCCGCCTGCCCCTCTCCTACCAGAGCCTCCACAGTGCTCTTTCTCATTCATACCCAGACAAGAGCCTGCTGTGGTATTTTGACAAGTCACCTGTATGCTCAACTTTGCTGCAACATGGGCACAGCAGTTTCTGTGAGGACCAGAAAGCCTCTTGCAGGAGGATCTTGGAGAAAAAGGCTTGTGCCAATAATTACAAAGCAAGGCCATGGCCACCCCACGCAGTGCACCATAAGAGGACAGACTTCTATCTATCAGCTGGTGCTCCCAACTGGCTCAAGTTTGGAGCCTGAGACAACATATGTGCTGGTGGCAGCTGGCAGGCATGCACAGGCCACTAGCCCAGGGTGGCAGCAGGCACCACTTGCTGCAGAAGTGAACGGTTCTGTGACACAGGTTGCCTGTATGCAAAGGTTAGATACAAGGTAGGCAACAGCGTTATGAGTCCCGTTTTCATCAAAAGAGCTAGGAAGCATTTGGAAGGGGTGTTGTTAAATGTGATCAAAGTGTTACTTAAGAAAAAGAGGCCAAGGCTTGATTTTGTGGCTGCTGCTATTTCTAACACCTTCTCCTTGCAGTCCTTGCAGTCAGAGCAAGGACTTTTACTTACCCAAGCCAGGCACTTATTGCAGTGTCTTGATCCCCCAGCATTTTCCTGACAGCAACAGGAGCACTCCTCACACCTTCCTGTAAAAACAGATACGGCTAGAGAATGGCATTTCAGTATCTGTTGATGCCATGAATAACATAATGTATGTGTCAAATTTGTTGGACAACGGAATGTTGATTCAGGAACACTGATAGATAATGGCAATTTACAAAAAGAGATTATTCATTTTATGTAATTGTATATTAGGCGATAACATACAGTGTAATGTGTAGGATGGTATTGTAAACTATCGTACATAACTTATAGTATTATAAAATATGTATGTATAATAAATGTATCACTGAATTATAGTCATTAAATGATTTTGACTGAGAGTGGGAGAGCCAAGAGCAGCCATTATTGATTGCTTACATAGCAAACCTCAATAGCAGAAAACTACAGCTACATTACTGCAGCCCTTCATCATTCCCCCTGAGAATGCAGTATACATATCTGCTCCAGCTTTTCTACCATCCTCCCTGAAACATTTCCTAGACTAAATGAGGGTAGGGGACAGAAAGCTCCTTGTCATCACTTGAACCCTTCTTGTGGGAGTCATCTATGTGATACTTTCTGTGTTTCTTCAATTTCTCTCTCTTTTTTTTCTTTTTCTTTTTTTTCTTTTTTTTTTTTTTTAAACTTTCATTGACATCTCTCAAAACTATATTTTAATGTATTTTTTTTTATTTTTGGCTTTGCATGATGACTAATAACTGCATATTCCACCAAACTATATCCTAAACTAAAGTACATAAATATTTTAGAAGTAGCTGTGACAGTCTCTGGGCCAGTCCCTAACACTTACTAGAAATGTGTTGTCGCCTGCTCATTTTTACTATCAGCCATTGACTAACCACAGCAAAATATTCTAAGAAAGCTGACTGCTGTTTTCTGCTGTGATTCCCCTCCACTCCCTCAATGCCAAGTGTCCACAGTTGCTCTTCCACATGCTGGCAATATATTAGCACTAAGGTAGGCACCTGCACAGTTAAAAGTGTATTACTTACCTGCAGGGTTAGAGCTGTACCACCTCATCTCATCTGTGGATTGTCACAAAGGTGGTTTGTAATATGTACTCAGCAACCAACACGAAAAAAGAAAGATCAAGACCCTCCAGCTATGTTTTTCATCTTCTTATTTCCTGGAACATTTACATGGAAGAATGTTGTTTCTGAGAAGCCTCATGTTGTGATCTTCCCCATTAATACAGCACATCAGCAGCACTCTTTGTGAGGTGAGATAAATGATGCATTGAACTTTAACCTAGGGAATTATAACTCTTACTACTTGAATTTCATTCTACATCCCTTCAGGGAAGGAGGATAAAGTTTTTATTATAAAAATAAATGAGTATTCACTGTCTCACATTGGCATCCAACGTCTCAATCAGCCACAGAAACTAGTAATCTGAGCTTCTTTTGCCACACATTTAGATTCAGAGTGATGCCCATTACTGATTTCAAAGACTGAGTCTAGTCCAAGTGATAAATGCCACCCTAGCACAGTGGACACAGACTAAAATGAACAAATCTGAAAACTGCATGCTCCTTGAAATGGAAACACAGGGCAAACCCCCCAAAATTGACCAATCACGCTGAAACAAAGCTATTTCTATGCAAGCTTAAAGGCAGTTGGCTAGCTGTAGAGAAACTACATTAGGAAAGAAAGCAGAAATGAAATCAGAGCTGAAATAATATAAGAAAACAGAAGTAGAAATAAAACCAGCCCAAGTCAAAGGAGAATTGTTGCTCTACTTCAAAATTTCCATGTCAAATAATTTCTCATTATAGACATTTTCCTATAAAAGATTATGATTTTTCTGTTCCCTCGGAAGCATGCATCTTCTCCACCTCCAGCTGCTGCAACAGCTCCCAGGGAAAAACAATTACAGTGCCACTGCTGTAGGATCTGCAGTGTAGGATCTCTCCTTTCCTTGATACATGTCTGGAATGAGCTTGCCCATGTGCCCACTGGATGCCTGCTCCTCTAGCATCTCACCTGCAGCTCAGTCTGTGCCTAGCAACTTCTAATGTGTGTTTGGCTGACACTGCTGTAATGAGGACATATTGGACAAAGTCATTGGGCACCCACCTAAATGTCTGATACTGCATTCGCTTCTCTTTTCAGTTTATCCTCCAAATGTGGAGAGCTGGGTGGCCTCCCTGTCCCTCTACCGTGCTTCTTTGTGTGCAGTGAATCGCATTCTCCCCCATACCCTACATGGCCATGGAGGACTTCCTTGGGCACCTGCGCACTGGCTGCTCCTGAGCTCTTCCTCTTCCTCCTCCATTTGATCCCTTCTGTCTCTCTTGTCATCTTCTGACTTTTCCCATCTTCCTCTCTCAGGGCCACTGTTACCTATGCATTGCTGTCATGGTGCTATGAGGAGCTGTGTCAGTGAGGGAGGTAGCAGAACAGCCACAGGACTCTGCAGAGCTAACAACACAGGGGTCCCTGGCAGCTGACTGAAGCAAATACAGCACGGTGGTACTGCACCTCCACATGAATGGGGAGGTCAGACTGGGCTGCAGGGAGGTGGAAGCAAGCTGTCAGTGTGACATTTGGCAGCTCTGTAAACCAGGATACATGAAACAGTCCCTGTAAACCAAAGGGAAAGGGGGTTGGTAAAGTATTCTCCTCACCTGCATGCATAACTTCCCTGTTAGGAGCTACCTCACATGACCTCCACCAGCTTTACATTGTAACCAGCTTTATGCTGCCTCTGAAACCCACACCTGGTTGTCAAAATGAAAGTCACGTTCTCGGTATTGGGAACCAGGATGGGGTAGTTGAGAGAAAAGCTCTTGTATGTTCCCTGTATTAGGCTGCCTCTACCAGCCATGCTTGAGAGCTTCAGTTGATGAAGGTGCCGCCTTGAATTTTCATTTGTAAGTCTGTTTCTCTCTGTATAAAATATTGCTGCTGGTCATTTCCAGCACTGCTGCCCTCCCACCGTTCATTGCCATTGGCAGCTTCGTTGACTGAGTGCAATCTGTCAGATTGGATTCTACAGCAGCAGCTTACACCCACCTTCGGAAAATCAGCCCACCAGCGCCCTTCAGGGGCTCAGAGAGGCCTGTTGGGTGGCTCCCACCTAAGAGAGGCAAAATCATGGACACTAATACTGTGCACATGCCCATGCTTTACATTTAGAGATGTGTGGGCACCTCAGGCTTTGGTAGGTGCAGTTGAATGGCACACTTGAAAAGGCTGCCCATCTCAGGAAGAGAAGTTGGGAACTGCATTGCCTGGGGCAGCCTCTTTCTCTTTCAGCCTCTTCAGAGCTCTTGGGTGACCACTGCTCAGCCAATTCTGCCTTCAATTTCGTTTGTGACCCTTTGATTTAGTTTACACTCAAGGCATATTAATTTCCCTAGTTTTTCTGCATAGTAGTGAAATCTAGATTCACATCCCTGGCTGTCCTTCCCACTATCTCTAACATTATTATTAAGGTTTGCAAGGAAATGTTTTTATGGCTCATACACTAAAGAACACCTGTATTCCAATGCGACATTTTGTCACTAGAGATAGCCAGATATCCAGGTATGTTTTATAGTCTTGCTTTTAACTCTGCCTCCACAATAAAGAAAAATGCTATTGGGTTTAAAACAAAATGCTTGCCTCAGAATTCCCTATTCAAGGATAGCAGCTTCACATTACAGAGAGGCAAATTAAGGACATACTTTACACCATTAGAAAACATCTATTACATAAAGCTAAAATTGAAACTAAAATTACATTTTTTTAGTGACTGCATTTTATGTGTTGGCATCCCTCCTCACTCTCAGAATGAGCTGCCCTTTGGAAATCTGAGTGACACCTCAGCTTAACCTTTAAACTTCCAATGCTATCTGCCAAACAAACCAAATTAATCTATGTGATTTCTATAATTGTTATTACAAAAAAAAAAAAAAAAAAAAAAAGAACAAAAAAGAAAAAGGAAAGGAAAAGAAGACTCAGGAGGAACACAATCAGACTTTATAAAGAACTCCAAGGTTAAAATATTCTTTATGGAATAAATGATCCATCCATTCAGCTGGGAACAGTGTGATGGCAAGGGATAGCATAGCTAAACTTCAAGAAAGCATTTCTAACAATAACTGTAGATCTTTATGATCTACCAAAGCCCTGAATAACACTATGGACAAAAATATTCATTTCCCTGTTGTGCCCCATTCTCTTATTTGATACTGACTATCCTCCCTACTGGACACACACTCACCACAGATGGTCACTGCATTTGACAAGACGTAACCTCTAGGTTAGAGGTTAGGGTTCGATGCTTTCTTTTGCCACAAAATGAGCTTTGCACCTCAGGAAAGTTATCTGGGGCTAGATTTATATACAAATTTAGAGCTCTTACTCCCTTCAGTTGGAGCAGTTCACCTATGTACCCACACACAATCAGCTGCACTCATCAACCTCTGTCTTCAGGTGGGAAAGCATGGGGCCAAGAAAGGATGCACAAGCCTCTGCAAGCAGTTTGCAGAGTTTTTTGTGCTTTCTGAAAAGGCTTTCTTTTGAATACAAAATCAATGTACAAAATCAATTTACAAAATTTCCAGTCGGCTGCTGGTGTCTCCAAGAAGTTTGGGATTCACTGGTGTAGGGAACTGGTTCTAGATCACCATCCCTTTCTACACTGCCCTTTAAATTAGAATAAAGTTTCCCAGCCTAAAAAGGATAACCCCAGTTCACATTGTGGTCATTCAAATTAAAGCAGAGAGAACTACAGTGATATCTAACATTTGTGCCAGGGCACAGGGAGAGCACAAGAGTTTTGGGGCTGAAAAAGCAAGTCAAATTTGTAAAAACTTTGCAAGCTTGCATAAAAAATTCTGACAACTCATTTCTTTTGTAATATCTTTGTAGGTGTTTGGTGCTGTTTGTGTGCCTGGCTGTTCTGTGTATCTGGATAGTGCAGCCCATACAGCTTCAGCCATTTGCATTGCAAGAGAATCAACAGATGGCAAGCAATTGCAGCATAAGATTATAGGTAACATGTGCACAGTGTTGGCATCACAAAATCTTCAATGATGAGGTTTACCATCAAAAGGGAATTCAGGAGCAAATTAAAATTCAATATTGATTAATGTACACAGCCATAAGACAGAGAGATACTAATATTTAATTGCAGGTGAAAAAAACTGGAATGCTGGGGAAGTTAAAGAGGCTTCTTAAAGATGTCAGCATGAGATGCCATATTTGTTGTATTTACTTTTTCTTTTTTTTATCAGCTACATGTGTTTCACACAAAGTGCTGTTTCCAGTGGCGCATAAACTTGCTTTGGAATGTGTCAGGAAAGAAAGGGCTCTTTATATAACCCATCTCATCAAAAGAAAAGCCTGAGCTACACTCCTTTTCTTTGGTGGATTTCTAAATAAGAATGCATACGACTGCCTTGAATGTGTTCCCCCCAAATTAGAAAAAAGTCCCAGAGAACTTCTAATAATATCTGATAACTTGACATTTGTGGGGGAAAAGCATATCCCTTCAGAGGTTGACCTAATGATTAATTAACTTGTCTGTTCTAAATAGGCAAGTTATACATTATAAATAATACTCACATAAATATGCTTGAAATATAGAACATATTCTATCAAAATGTCCCTAGTTTAATTTGCAGCCAGTTTACTGGGCTAGATGGAAAATCCTGATCCTGCAGTACTTCCACCTATACCCTTGGTGATGGTTATCTGAGTATCCACCATGGTCCTGAGTTGTGTTTTATTCACTGCTTCTCAGAGCAGACTCCTGTAAATAGTGCATGTTGCTTGGTGGCTTTGTTCCTAACATACTTAGGAACTTGCTTTAGGCTATGTGAAAACATGGTTTATTTGCTTGTACAGTATGCTGGTTTTGAAGCTTTTCCTTGTCTTTATTTATTAATTTCATATTTTTGTGTCAGAAACCTTCAGCATAGGTTGTTTGGTTGTTTTTTTTTCCCTTCCTGACCAACACAAAAAGCATTCAACAACATAGCAGTGAAAACAGGCTTCTGAGGAAGCCCATTAAACACACTCTTTCCATCCAGAGAAAAATTCTCTTCTAGTGACCTATCAATTAGCCAGTATTAACGTGTTTCATACCAGCGGTATTGTTTTAGCTTTGCAGTGAATTTGCTAGGCAATCACACATGGAATGTGAGAGGCACTAAATGGTGTGTCCAAGTTCATACTGGTTAATGGGCATGCCTTTCTCAAGGATCACAGCAATAGCTCAGCTTACTTTAGAAAAATTTTCCTAATTATGTGCAGATTTACAGCATCACAGTTTTGCAGGTAAATTTATAAAGGCTTGAAGGAGATGATGGCCTTTTCATATTTGTTCAAATATTCTCACACTTCCTGCTACTGAGGTGGATAATGCCAAAGCAGATTTCTGCACTGCATTATGGAAAAAAGGCTTGAGAAATAAGTGGGCTTTGCCAAAGCTGTTGATGAGCTATGACATGACAAAAAGATTAAAGAGTACTTCAAAATGTGTGACATGCTTTCAGCCAGACATCAGAGCTTGCTTGAATCTGCTTTAGATTTTCCTCCGGTGACAGACAAACTGAGACCCTACCTACTTCCCAGGGATGTTACAGGTGAGATGGGAAGCCTAACAACATTTTTAACTCAAAACTGCCACTGTGAGATAAAAGAGTATCTTTTTGGAATAAACCCCTGGGTTAGAGGTTAGGACCTGATGCTCTCTTTTGCCATAAGATGAGCTTTGTATCTCAGGGAAGTTACCTGGGGCTAGATTTACAAGCAAATTTGGAGCTCTCACTCCCTTCAGTGGGAGCAGTTCACCTACGTACCTTGATAAAACTGCTCCTTAACCTTATCATGCCACTGCTCCCTGCATCAGTAAAAATGTATTGTACCAGCTCTTCTTTTTTCATCCTGCCTACTGATGCTCAGAGAAGTGGTAGGTGAGTCCCCTCTCACCTCACGCTACCATAATCTGCACAGTGCTGCATGCTGAGAGTGAGGATCAGGTGTGGAAGGCAAGCACATCCACTGGTGCCTCGGCAAAGACAAAGTACAGAAAGAAAGTTCAGGAACCGGCTTATTCCAGATGCCAAAACTCTCTGGGCAGCCCTTAGCAGCCCTTAACCTTCCTTAACTAGCCAGCACAGGAAGGCTCATGACTGCTTAACAGAGCTGTAGCGGCATAAGGGTATCCCCAGCATACGGCTAAATATCACCCACAAAGTGCCACAGTGTTTGTTGTAAAACTCATGTGCAACCTTTAATCTACTCTTGTGAAGGAAGTGTTTCTCATTTTGCTAGCTACCTAGGGCTTCTCTTGAACAAAAACTGTCCCTCACAACAATTTGTGGACTAGATTTATGAGATGGATGTGGTTCAGACTCATAAGTAAGAGTAAAAGGTCACTTAACCATCCCAACTACTAGAACTGGTAAAAAAGAGACACAACTATTCCGACATACTACATGGCATTTGTTTCCTGATGACCTGTGCAAGTATTCACCATTTGTTTGTTTGTTTGTTATTCTTACCCTAGGACTTCTAATCATATTTACCACCAGGAGGGAGCTGCAGCAAAAGAAATTGCTGCATAAACAATGGTGCATTTCAATATTTACTTTAAACTCTGCTTCAGCCCTCTTGGATTGAGACTATTTCACAGCTGCATTCATTGTATTTAAATAGGTTTACACAGTTTAACACTTGCTAAAAGTTAGGTAAATTAAATTCTATTTCACATGGTTGCATAAAGATAAAATTTCTTGGCAATAGCCTGTTTTGTTTGTTGATTTGGCTGAAGCAGAGAGCATGACAAAAATACCGAACAAGAACATTTTAACTTTAATACTTGTAGTGGATAGAAGCCAGACAGTGAAATAATATTTTTCTTTATTTTTTAGTACTCCAGGTTTTTTTGATGAGGAAAAGGTTGGTTGGTTACAGGGCTATTGCTGAAGTTAACTCTAAGTAATAACTGCTTAAAGCAGCTAATGCTCTTGAATAAATTTTATTTGGTTCAGAGAGGAAACCAAGAGTTTATTACCATACAGGCAAGGCAGACCAAAGCCTACCATCTGGACATACCGCTCTAACAAACACTACCTCCAAGTGCAGCTGCCATTTCCCATATGCGTTAAGTCTGTTATTAGAAGGAAATTGTGGTGGTGATGCTAGTGGTAGTCTTGGAGGTTGGCTCACACATGTGTGGGGCCTCACATTACGTCCCACACTGCTGACAATTGCTCACTTTTTAGTGATAGCTCTGAATTCTCTACACGGTATCCATTTTATTGCAGAGAAACTTGGAAGATTCCTGGCCTAGAGCTCAAAGCATTGGTACTTGTTACTGCTGGTCAGCATTTTTTTTCCCTCATGGAAGACTTTGATTCAGTGCCTAACAGAGATTTGTGATTCTTAGGAAAAAGAGGTTTATCTGGGACAGGTGAAATTGGTTTTTATTCTTACTGTCCTCAAAGTCAGTGGCTCAAAAGAACTGGAGAGTGGTTGATACCATAGCCACAGGAAAGGGAAAACCTAGAGTTCCAGAAAAACTGAAAGAAAACAAAAAAAGAAATCCATCATTCTCATGATTTGTTTTGGAGATTTGTTTTCAGTTCTTACACATATCACAAAGATAAGCTCTTTACACAAAGATAAGCACAAAACTACTCTTCAGCATAGTAGGAGATACGGTGCACCTCTACCAGAGAAGCTGATACTCTAGACTGCTGATCTCCCAGGAGCTGCCTGTGAGTAGGTACGCTTTAGAAGACAAGGTTTTGCACGTGGTGCTTTAGCTTTTGTTAGTTTCTCTTTTGGCTACATTGAAACTTCACAGAGCACAGTTCTGGAGCACAAATGGCAGACCAGCTTGCTAGCAATCCAGTGGTACCGCTGTTAATAATCACTAATTGGCCCCTGTGAGGCTGGTGATGTTATATTTGATGAGGAAAAGAAGAGGGTGTTGAACTCAATTTGTATCAATTGGCTGAGTAACCCTTCAGATGACTTTCTTCAGAGACACACATTATTTAAACCAAAGGCTATCAGCAGCTACTGCTCAAACATTGAGGCAACTCACCCAGGAAACCGATTTTCTGCTTTGTGTTTACCTACCCGATCTCAGTCAGTGTGAGCTCTCAAGCACCAGTGAGAAACACAATCACAAGGAACATACAGAATATTTTTATCATTATACACACAAAAAGCTAAAACTATGATCTGACAGTGACTTTAGCAGTACTTTCAAAGTCTCCCTTTGTCATACTGGACACGCATGTGCTTGCTTGTGTGCACACGTAGATGGGAGAGAGAGCATGTGGGAGCAGATAGACGAGGACATACATATTTTTTCACAAGCAGGCTACAAACAGCAGGTAAAAAGCCATAAGGCAGTTCTGCAGTATTTTGTCTTTTGAGCAGGAGCTTTTAGTCCACAGACATCAGAGAGCAGAGATAGGTACACAAGAAAGTTACACTACAAAATCCAATCTTGAATCCCACTTGCCATGGGATGCAGAGAACATGGAATCATAGAATCATAGAATAGTTAGGGTTGGAAAGGACCTTAAGACCATCTAGTTCCAACCCCCCTGCTGTGAGCAGGGACACCTTACGCTAAATCATATCACCCAAGGCCTCGTCCAACCTGGTCTTGAACACTGACAAGGATGAAGCATTCACAACCTCCCTGGGAAACACATTCCAGTGCCTCACCACCCTAACAGGAAAGAATTTCCTTCTTATATCCAACCTAAACTTCCCTGTTTAAGTTTTAACCCGTTACCCCTTGTCCTATCACTACAGTCCCTAATAAAGAGTCCCTCTCCAGCAACCCTATGGGCCCCCTTCAGATACTGGAAGGCTGCTAGGAGGTCTTCATTCAGCCTTCTCTTCTCCAGGCTGAACAGCCCCAAATTTCTCAGCCCGTCTTCATACGGGAGGTGCTCCAGTCCCCTGATCATCCTCGTGGCCCTCCTCTGGACTTGTTCCAACAGTTCCATGTCCTTTTTATGTTGAGGACACCAGAACTGCACACAATACTCCAGGTGAGGTCTCACAAGAGCAGAGTAAAGGGGCAGGATTGCCTCCATCGACGTGCTGGTCACATTGCTTTTGATGCAGCCAGGATACAGTTGGCTTTATGGGCTGTGAGCGCACACTGCTGGCCCATGTTCATTTTCTCATTGACCAACACCCCCAAGTCCTTCTCTGCAGGGCTGCTCTGAATCTTTTCTCTGCCCAACTTGTAGCTGTGCTTGAGATTGCTCTGACCCAGGTGTAGGACCTTGCACTTCTCATGGTTAAACTTCATGAGGTTGGCATCAGCCCACCTCACAAGTGTGTCGAGGTCCCTCTGGATGGCATTCATTCCCTCCAGCGTATCAACCGAACCACACAGCTTGGTGTCATTGGCAAACTTGCTGAGGGCACACTCAATCCCACTGTCCATGTCACCGACAAAGATGAGGAACAAGACCAGTCCCAGTACCGACCCCTGAGGGACACCACTCGTTACTGGTCTCCAGCTGGACATTGAACCACTGACCACAACTCTTTGTCTGCAGCCATCCAGCCAGTTCTTTATCCACCGAGTGGTCCATCCATCAAATTGATGTCTCTCCAATTTAGAGACAAGGATGTCGTGTGGGACAGTGTTGAGTGCTTTGCACAAGTCCAGGTAGATGACACCAACTGCTCTACCCCTATCCATCAGTTCTGAAGCCCCATCATAGAAGGCCACCAAACTGGTCAGGCAGGATTTCCCCTTAGTGAAGCCATGCTGGCTGTCACCAAGCACTTTGTTGTTTTTCATGTGCCTTAGCATGCCTTCCAGCAGAATCTGCTCCAAGATTTTGCCAGGCACAGAGGTGAGACTGACTGGTCTGTAATTCCCCGGGTCATCCATTTTCCCCTTCTTGAAAATGGGGGTTATATTTCCCTTTTTCCAGTCATTGGGAACTTCACCTGACTGCCATGATTTCTCAAATATGATGGTGAACATGAAGGTGAAATAAATCAGATCTTGACCTGCTCCGCAGTAGAAGTCTTTCTGCTTCAGAAAACCTCCAGGAAATTTGTGTTGGCTAAAACTGCCGCTGTTGTTTAAATGTGGTTATCTGTAAGTTTTCCAGGTTGATACCTGGCTGCTGTCACCACACAGATCTTGCAACACAATGGGAGCGCAGCCTCTCTGCATATTAGGACACTTTCTGCTTGTTCACTTATTTACCTGAGGTTGGTAAGCATTTAAAAACTGTCTTTAATGTTTTAATCAATGCTGAAAGCTAGATCAAGTGGTTGTGCTGACGAGGTATGGTGGATGAGCTTTCCTCTCTCGAGAATTCTTTGGCTCTGTTGTAGGTTTAGGTTTTTTGCTGTTTTCTGCTTTTTTTGTTGTTGGTTGGTTGGTGTTTTTTTGGGAGAAGGGGTGTGTCTTTCCTTTTAATCAAGCTCCCCTAAGAATCTTAATCACAAAGGCTGTGTAAAATCTTGTGATCTGAACTACCAATTTCCATGGCATAAATACTCATTTACATGAAGGGTCGCACACCATTTTGTCAACCTGACATGTTTTTTCTCTGAAAAATATGTTTCTATCTCAATCTTAAAAAACACCAGCACCCTGATATCTCTGTCTGTCTCCAAGTACCCACCTGAGCACTCTGAAAAAAAATGTTTGTATGGGAACTAAGACACCTTTTCAGGTTGAGTCTGAAGCAGTTACTCAGTTACTGCCAAGAGAGAGGCTTAAAAGATGCTTTTGGTCTTATCTGGCATGATGGCACATTAATTATTAATCTATGTAAGAAATTTACATTCCAAAGCCACTCCCAGGAAAACAAGCTAATTAATTTTCTCCGTAATTGACAATGATGGGAAGAAGAGAACGCCCTCTTCAACTTGTGCCTTTCTGCAGCAAGGTACATGTCAACATCTTTGTTGCTAGAAAGTATCTATCTTCTGCTCTAATCTGCACCTCAGGAGAAATCTTAGCTCAAGTTTTATGGGAGATCATAGGCAAAGGTGGGTTTATTATGGCCATGGATAAGCAATTGATAAGGTTTCAAAAAGCCACTCATAAAATAATGGTCTTGGGAAGTTATGAATACATCTAGGAAATCAAGGGAATAAATGACCCTAATCCATAAATGGAGCCAAATCATGACATTTGAAAATATTTCTAACCACTCCTGTGGTGTTGGTTGATGGCAAATTTTATTTCTGGTTTAATATCAAACACCTTTATCATTTCATGTGATTAGGAAATCCCATAAATACAGCTTTAACCATAACCATTGTCTTGAAGGGCATTCTTACAGAGGAAGACTTCCTTACCTTTCTATTAATTTACTGCAACCCCCAAATAACACCAGGCAGGAAGCTTCAAAGGGAATTTAGAAAGGTAAAGAAGTTGATTTTTCTTTTCCTATGTACAGAGTCCAGATTTATCAATGCAGAACTTGGAAACTAAAAATGGAAACAGTACTGGCTTGTGGGTTAGTACTGCTTCCATTAGTGCAAACACCAAGCAAACAAAAAATATGACTTAGAAGATCACAGATACGTGACTGAGATTTGAGTATGTGTGCTAAGAATAAGTTATCTGATATGGGGAAAAGTGTTAAATGAGCACAAAAGGAGAAAGTCCGGGTCATGCTGACATTAAATACCTGAAAAGGGCAGTAAAATCCTTATTATTGAAGCTTGAAAAGGCATTAAGTCAAGAGGAAATTGTGAATACTAATCAAGGCAGTTAAACAGTATCAATATGAGTAATGGAGACTAGGAAAGTGGTATGCTTTCCCCACCCCCCCTACCCCTCACCCCCCAACCTAAAATCAAATTTGATAAAAGCTAATTCATGAAATTAAATCATTTAAAGTATCAAAAATATCACTGGATAGGGAAATACAGGGTGCATGCATATGATGGAAAAACAGGGCTGCTACCCATCAATTGAGCTGCTTCTCTGTGTGTCTAAAGCATTATGTTAGATTACACCCCTGGAGTACTAAATAAGTCACCAGACAGCCATTACAACACGAATTTGGTGATTTGTCTGAATAGGTGTAAATCCAAAGCGAGCTCTGTGTCAGTGGAACAAGCCTGTGGGTCGCTTAGATCTCTGCATCTGTGCTTCTGTGCTCAAGCCACTGCACCAGTTTCTTCTTAAATCTGAGTATCTTCAATGGCTCTCTGGAGAAGTTTTGCTAAGGAAGCTGTTTTTGAAAGAGCTGATGGCAAGGGAAAATTATTCCCTATAAACTTCTTTACAGGGTTCATTTACTCCCACTATTGCAATAACCAATGACATTCTCCTGATACCAAAACAAAAGCATTTACTATTGCTAAAAGTCTCTGGGCTCTATTTCAATTATTTTATCTTGGGTACATGACTATTAAAAACAATTTTTCCACAGGACATTTCACAAGGCCATGACATGATAAAGCCCTTTTCAGCACACAGATATAAAAACAGTTTATTCTGCAGCTGTACTGGCTTCAAAGCTTTATTTAAAAGTTGGGACCTTAAATTTCCCATTTATTTGAAATTTGATATTTATTTCATTTTCAGTTAATGCCTACTGCTGCAGCTAACAAAAGGGAGAATTCATTCAAAACCAAGGGCTTAGTGATTTAGCAATTCTGATTGATGAATCCTGGAACATATAACCTTAATTACCTTCTATGATATTTTAAAATTTGAAGCTATTGTTGGATGATGTTTGTGGATAAATAGTTTGGAGAAAAAAAAGAAAGAACAAACCCCAGCTGCTTTCTGCATTCTCAGCCTCCAGCAGCAGATTTTGAGAATGCTGAAAGTTACACAGATTGAACTTTATTCTGAATGATATTATGAAAATACCATCTCTGGAGCTTAGATGTTCCTTTCAGTTAAGGAACTGCCGGAGTACATTCAGTTTAAGAAAAATTAAAATAAGATAAACTATCAGTATAACAGTTTTTCCACAGTCCTTGATGGTCCGCTTGCCTGTACAGTTTTTTAGCAGAGTTCACTACTGGTATAAAGTCACTCCTTCAAATTGGTAAATCCTCAGCTTGGTAGAGCTGTTATTAGTTTCCCACAAGCAGAAAAGGAAACAAGTTTCAAAACAGCCAGCTGGAAACAAAGGTTTATCAGTTCCTGGTACACCTCTTACTGTGCCTTCATTTGCACCATGGAGCACTCTCAAAGCATGTCATGTGGTATGTTGGGTTTTCGTGCTTGTTTCTGTTAGTTTATTTGGGGTTTTTAATGAATGAAGGAAACTGAATGGTACACTCTAACTGGCAGTGGGTGTTCAGTCTGTGGGACCAAGACTGGTGTTAGTCCAAAATCCAGGAGTTCAGCATCAGCTGTTCTGCTCTACAGATCTGTTCTGGTTCCCCTAACCTTCCTGCCAACACAGATATTGCCAAAATGCCACCTGTTCTGTAGTCCTTACTGCTTGTAAAAGTATTTTGTTCCCTCCTGTTTAACCTGGTGCTGAGAGCCTCACTAGTTCATCTCTCCCCTGATTCTGAGCAACAATCACAACTTTGCACAAGTACCAGTTGCAGTCAGATTGCCTTTTGCTTGGCCAAGTAGTTGGCTTGACAACCCAGGACGTTACAGTCTCAATGCCCTCGCCCATGGCAATTCCCAAAAAACCTCTAAATTTCTGTGAAAGTTTATGGAGAACTTTGCCAAGCCTTTAGTCGCATTCTTCTATGTTTTTGTTTCCACTTCTGTCTATCCTTGCTACTGCTTTGGTTGAAATCTTTGCCAAACCTCTCAGGTTAGTGTATTTCCGTCTTTGTACTATCCCAGCATGGCAACGCAACGCAAAGCATTTCATTCAGTTACACAGAACCCTCTAGCTAACGGCCATTTCAGCTCCACACAGATTCATTTTTGTGGAAAAGAAAACAGAAAAAGAAAGGGGAAACATTCACAGATCCCAGAACCCTTCTTTATTTGGAAGAATGGCTTTTAAATGAAGTCAAGCAGTATCTTATCATTCATTTATTTAGCAAAGAAAGGAATGAATTCAAATACCCCACACAATGAACACATATCTATTCCCTGATATCAAGATGCAGATCTGCTTGTGAGCAATTTTAAATGAATCTGTTTTCTTACTATTGAAGTCATCTTGTACTGTGCATGGATTTGTGCAGAAGCAATATATTTTGGGCTCAATTCTGTAAACACGTTAAAATAAGTAACTTGTTACACCCATACCACTGAACTTGGTGTGGTTACTTATGTGACGAGTAAAATCATACTCAAGAGCCTAGCTTTTGCAAACGTAAATTTAGGCATCCAAATGACTATTAGACGTGTGTCTCTCCAGGCTCACTATAGCATTGAGCAAGAGACACAAGCCCTCACCAGGATGTAACTCTGTCCATCTAAGGATGTTCTCCCAGGTGAGACATAGAGGGAGCTGGTGGCAGCTACAATCAGAAGTTGGTTGGATGCCTCAAGCAGAGCAAGATAAGCTTGGACCAAACTGTTTACGGAACTGATCTCATACAGCAAAGCTATTATGCATACAATTAACTTCAGGAATGTATTTATGTTGTGCTGATTGCAATAAAACTGGTCCCACATTTAAAAAAAAGTGATTATATTTGTTCCATAATTCCGAGGAAAAAAATATTGAAGCATTTATTCCCATTAACATTTTTGTTGCATCTGGGACCTCTTACTCTCTTTTCTGGTTTCAACAGCCATATGGTCTGATACTCGGAGAACTTTCTTCACTTAACCTAAGTGCTTTGGTAGCTCTTGATTTGTACATTGACATGGTATTTTTCCAGAGGTTACTGTGGAGCTCTGGTCAAGCTAAATAAATCCACAGTATCCTATACCCATCTGAGACTTTAATCAGTACTGCTTAATAGCCTGGAAATCAGAACTATTTAAGCCCCATTCTTTCTCCCACTCTCCTAAGAAAATCCTAATCCTAGTCAAAAATCTCTTGATTAGTTTTAGCCAAATGATACTGCTCCAACAGCAGGTGACTGCAAGTTGCTGGAAAAGCTTCCACGTAAAGTAACTTTAAATGACCATAAAGGTCATTAGACTCAAATCAAAGTACAAGACAAATCTGCAAGCACAGGAGTCCATTTTCTAAGAAACCAAGGAATGTGCGCTGTGTATCAGACACAAAAATAGGCCCAAAATGTGTACTCAAACACAATTCTACTTTGACTTATCCAATGAACGTATATAGTGTAAAGGATCAGACTGGCAATCCTGCTTCCTCCTCACTCTATGTAACAGGGTTACAAAGAAATGGATTCACACAGAGAATTTTGATCTATCTGTCAAAATGTTTGCATTCAAAGTAGAGAAACATTTTAAAATTTATGCAATCAGTATAAAAGCGGTTTAGTAATATTAACTATTGGCATCAGAGGTAATACAATTATTTATCAAAAAAAGATCACTTTATACAAGCAAAAGGTATTTAACCATGGCATTTAATTGTCAAGGGAGTTGGTTTTCCCTTTCCAAAAAGAGAACAATGCTGTAAGAACCAAATTTTTCCCTTGTGCACATTTGAGAGCTCTTTTGGCTTAAACAAGATACGCAGGAAAATGCCTACTAATTACATTTTTGGCAAAAGAAAAGAGCTTTTGTGGGGAAATCTGATTTTCACTATAATATGTGTAGCTTATTTAAAAAAAAAAAAAAAAAGCTAAATTAATTAAATTGAAAATTAAGAGACTGAAATTTGCTTTGCTCCATGTCTTAGGAAAGGCTGTATTAAACTCCCTGGGCAGCTGTGTAGAATTCAGAAGGTGAAAATACTGATACAGGCAGTGCATCTGGGGTCCTTGAACCTAAGATACAAATACCTAATGGCTTTAAAACCTGTTGTCTCGGAATCTAGCTTGACCATGAGATCTTGCCATCAATTTTTTCTCATTGAAGTGCTATGAAATTTCCATGTTTACCCTGCTGCTTTAGACAGAGGTTTGAATATACCTCTACCTGCAATTTAGAGCAATGAAATTTAGGAAGCTAAATGACAAAAAAAGTTTAAAACAAACACTTATTCTAACAGTTTGGTGTGGTGTTTAAATGGCATCACACGGGAGTTGCTCAAAGGTCTGGAACACCTGAAATACTCCTTGGAGGATGGAAGTATGAGCAGCCTGAGCATCTGCTAAATGCACTTATACCTATGATCATGCAGACTTAACCTAGGGTATTAATAGCGCATATATAACACGAATCTAACATATGTATCTACCCATGAAAAGAATGGAAAATAGATGACTGTAAAGATAGGTGTGCTTCAAACTACTGAAGAGTTAAAAAAAAATAAAGCTAATTTCAGATCATTTTCATTTAAAAAGCTTAAAATAAAAATACATAGTTCAAATATTTTTAAGATATTGGTCTCATAACTAATAGTCTAAATATAAAATCCATAAGCCAGAATAATGTGCTTTTAGTACAGGGCAGAGAGGAACAGTGCTGTTCGTATTACTCTATGTGCATGAGCTGCTTTTTCTTGGCAGTGGCAGCAATATAGATTTTATTTTCTTTATCTTACTAAATGTATAATTTTATCTTTTGGCATGAACAAAGTGATTCATATACTGGACTGGTTATGATTCCAAGGGCTTTTTTTTTCCTCTATCTGTTTCACTACATTTTCTTGCAGAGAAAATTTCCTTTTACCCAGGGCAATCAGCTAATTTCTTCCTGGAAAATAAAATCTAATAAACAGTAAAAAAAAAAAAAAGTCACAAATTATACAGAACCAGTATTATCATACTTTCTGGGGATGAAATGGTGTGAGGGTGGGGTGGCTTTTTTTGACTGAAGAGGGAGAACTATTCAGCTGAAAAAAATTGGTGTCTGATCTTAATTATTTTCATAGATGCTAAATGTGCACTCATTTTGCTGCACAGCTTTTCAAAGACCACTTGCTTTGCATTTTTTCATTTTACTGCAGAACAGAGATAGGATGCATAGTGCTACATTCAGTTCTATCCCCATTCAAAACTGTTGCTCATTGCTATCCTTAGAGATGGTGTTTACCCTTGCTCAAATCAATGCTCAAAATGCAGTCTCACAAGATCAATGTTTCTTGGTACTTTTTGCTTTTTTTTATTGTGAATCCTTATAATCTGTACATGTTTTTCTCTATTTGCCTATCATAGTGTAATCGAATGATCAAGGACTCTAAACACAGAACGAAAACATTTCCACTCTGTTTCTCTTTGCATACCTTTCTGTACTCCAGTGTGACGATCTCTGCATCTAGCATGCTCAAAAACCTGAAAGCCCAATTCTTTACTCCTTAATATCCATTTTTAATTTCTTTTCATAAGCTTTTTAGAAAATACTGCCTTACTACTAAGTACTCTGGAAAATGTGACCAGAATCCCTGCCCTTTTTTTTTAGTTATACACCTGGAATTTCAGATACAAAAATAATGAATGTGGGTGAAGACAGACAGAACAAAGAAAAACAGCATAAAAATTCTTTGTGATTCCTCATCTGCCACTAAAAAAGGAATTAAAACTGATAACTTAAACTCAAACAGTATTTTAAATATTTACATCAATGAAGTTCAACAACATAATCACTTAAAATACCATAAGAATTTTCCTCTAGGAGCTGACTAGCGTGATTGGACATGGCAGCAAGATGAGATGCTTTGCAAATACATCTGCGTTTTCTGAGCCAGCTTTGCTTGTCAGACATGTGCATACAAAGTGAAAGCAGAAAGAGAAAAGCAGACCTATGATTATGCCTACGTACCCCTGAGAGCCTGAGATGGTGCAGTCGTATCTTTCCATGACCAGCCTGATGGCGAGGGCTACAGCAGAATGAGGAATGGGTTCCCATTCACACACACCAAGGGAAAGAAGCCTGGGGAATGCACGACTTCTGCAAACCTGTGTGCTGCAGCAAGGCTGTTTACTAACACACAGAAAAACCTTCCAGTGTACCTTTCCTATCTGCCCTCCTCCCTTGGCCTCCCACTGGGACATGCCCTTCCAGACCCTCACAAAAATTACACTGAACTAGGTGAAGACTTTATGTGAATGGGCATAGCTCACAACTGGAAACCACTAACCCTGTAGCCTTCTGGGTTAACTACAAGTTTATATCCCTCAGTACGTCCTTAGTGTCTGCACTCTGAACTGCAGCTGGAGTGATTTACAGGCCAGGAAGATCAGCCCTACAGATCCCAGAGCTGCAGAGCATTGCTAAACCACCACATTTCTTCTTGTCATTCCCAGCACCCTGTGAGCTGGTTTTGGTGGTGTGAGCTTCGGGAGACTGCACAGAGGGCTCCCATGGCTAACAGCAGAGATCCCTTTTCAGACCTCATGGAAATAAAAGACAATACTTAAAAAAGAAAATTAGATTTGTACTCCTGGCCTAGATTTATGGGGTAACATTGTGGGTTCTTTTAAAGCTCAGGAATTACTTGCTAGAGCAATCTGACTGGAAGTTAATGAAACTGAGTTGAAGCAATGTAATCCTCATGAGTGGTCCAGCGACATTGAGGGATCTATAGCTGCATCCAACACTGAAGGCCAACCTTGCACTCTGCAAAGAAAACATCATGTCACAAGCAGGTGTTTTGGGCTTTTGGCAGCAATGGGACATTGATGGCTTGGATTGTGCTTGAAATGTCTCTGAACTTCATCTCTGAAGCCTCAATCACATGAGCAGTCAAGTAGCACAGGCCTTGGGGACTGGGGAGTTACAGGAGGCCAGAAAATACACAAGCCCATTAGTACTCATCATAATTATTGAAATCTGTGAAATAGGTATTAGAATAAGTCTTTGCAGTGAGATGTGGATTGAAGTATTTGTTTCTCTCCTCCAAAATCAGGTTGTTCTTGTTAAATGCCTGGGGACAAAAAAAAAAAAAAAAAAAAATTAGAAAATGGGAAGGACAGAGGAACCATAGCCACTAAGCACCCTTTCACTAAGTCAATTTTTGTGGCAAATATCTGTGTATAATAAATCAGTCCAAAATGTATTAAGAAATACCTGCACATCTGCAACTTGTTTTTGCATCTATCTTTTTGCATAATAACATTCTTACAAAAAGCAAGGCTACCCAATAAAGCAAATCCAGGCACCTTCTCCCAAGTATTATAAAACTAATTTTACAATTAAAAATAGTTTTGATCATATATATCCAGTTTTTCCTATTAGAATAATTTGCTCATTATCTGTTTACTGGGTAAGAATGTTTTTTTTACTGCATTAATTCCTTGATTTTCAAATGCAACATGTAGGAGAAATGTCTGAAGGTCTTAAGAGGGTAAATCTGGCTTTTTAAAAAGTGATGTGGGTATTTAGAATATGAATTGTCAAAGGTTATTTTTTTTCGTGTAGCTATCCAGAGAGACAATTAGCGGAATTTGGAAAACCTTTAAATTAGGTACCTATTCCACTAGTGATTATAAAATTTTGTTGCCATTTTTAATGAAATTCTTAAAAAATTCTTTAATTAGAAAGAAAAATGCAGAAATTTAAAACTGGATTATCCAGGTAGGATTTAAGAAAAATCCTCATTTACAAAAACCTGCATGAATAAGCTGCGTAATCCGAAGATACAGAAACAGGTATTTTCGGAATGCTCACCCTTTCTTAATTCAGTGTATCTGAAAAGCTATTCTAAAAGGTCAACAAAAAAAATAACTGTTTGGGAACAATTATCATATACAGATGTCATGCCAGACTCAGCTAATGTAAATCTGTACCATTCATTTACATATATTTTGGGTATGAACACTAGCTGAGAGTCTGACCCAGAATATATTCTCCAGATACATCTCCTGTATAAAGACACAGTGCAGGAAGATGAACCATAGCATTGGAGCCAAAGGATTACCTTCAATATATGTCATGATGACTATTAATGGCCCAATTTATTTCTTGAACAAGCCACTAGGGATCACAATCAGGCTGAAAAAGCTCTACAAAACAAAACCTGAGTGGTCTGTTTTTTTCCAGGAAAGGCTGCTACCATATAAATTACACATGCATGCAAAATCAAACTTACTGTGTAATAGGGATTGACAAAGGAAAGGATCTGTAATTACAATACCTCAAGTGAAATCTATTTTTGTCATTAACAATCAGCATAATTTGAGTCCAAATGCCACTGCAGAAAACTAGTAAGTAGAATTCTTTTGATACAGCAGAACTGTTGTCTAGGATAATACACCTTGTACATTGTAGATCTCCCAATCCACTTCTCACCTTGATGGCTTCTACAGAATCATATTTGTCCAGTTTGTTAATATGGTTGGTAATGCTGGTATTTAGAGGAGCTGGTGACACCGGATGGATGACAGTTGCGTCATGGGACTGTTGCTGATACCGTTGGCAGTAAGTGTAAACAAGCAGGGTAAGAAGGCAACCAAGTATTGAGCTACTTAATCCCACTGCGATCATGTGAAACATATTGAACTCTGCAGAGTGGAGAGCAGAAGACAGTTTTATTTTTAAGGAATTAGCAATAAAGGCTTAAGACTGGGGTAAAATGTAGGCAAGTGCTTGATTCAAACAAGGGTAAGGGAAATTTCATATGTTTCCCATAAACATCTCAAGTGCAATGGTTTATCCCTACAGTAGAAAATGCACTGCACTTCCCTGAAGGGATCATTATAAGAATCTTAGATACCCATATATCTCTGTCAATATTAAGACTGAGATTTTTGAAAGATGCTTGAACAAGTTCAGAACCCAAATAACAGAAGAATGAATTCCATGTTGTACGTTTGAATAGTTCAGCAAAATTTTTCTTTGGACTGTATAACACCTTATTATACATAAATTATGGATATAAGGTACATGCATAGCTTTTTTTTTTTTTCAGTGAACTACAGTACCACTTCCCTGTTGTTCTAGTCCTTTCTCTTACGCATAAGCACTTGTGGCAGAACTAACAAAATCCGGATATCTTTGAATCACAATCCTGCTTTCCCTAAAATGTTTTCCATATCCCCTTTATTTGGTACATGTCCCAAAGCAGTGGCACACATTTTTTCCATTACTGCTTTGATCCTTGCTAGGTCTCTGTTTCTGTCTTTGATACGTGGCCGACTTTTTTCTTTCTCCAGGCTTCAGACTATTTTTCTAAATATAAGGGAAGGGGTGAGGAGGAAATGGTAGTGTTTAAGGGGAAAATGGGAAAGTGGAGTGGGGGTGTGGCAGAGACAATCGGTCTTTAAAGCTCAGTGTGTTTTTAACCATTGCAACCAGAGAGGGCAAAGTCAACAGCTCAGAACCCATCAGTCTCCTGTCTTCTCTGCCCTTCAGAAAGATGCTATGGGATCAGACGAGGGGAAATCCTCTCCAAATATGCAAGGATTAAAACTGAGAGGAAGCTCATTGCTGTATGAAACTGCAAAAGGGAATGTAAAGCACAATCATCCCCTGATGTTACTGGACAGAGATAACAGGTCAGATGTTGCACCAGTAGGAATAGCTCAAAATGAACAAATTGAACTCCTTTTCACTGTTATTTCAAACTGGAGCTGTGTGTTTTTATTAGGAAAGAGGTATTAGTAAAAAGCTCATGTTGGAAATTTCACCTTAACATTACTGAAAATTTGTTTGTGGTTGCCTAAATGCACAAATGAAAGATTTCAAACTGAAAGAATGGCACTAATCTGAAAAAAAAAAACTGCTAAATGCTTTTCACTGTAATACAGAAAAATAGGCCAGCTCATGCATCCCAGTTTTGCAATGCCTAAGGTAGGACCTTTGCATGCCTCCTGGGTTTTTAGAAACACAAATATTTAGGTGACTGTGTTGACTGCCCCAATATATAAATTATCACTGACATATCCTTCTACACTTTTATGAGAGTTTCCCACTGCTGCAGAGCTTGGCAAAAGGTTTTCAGAGTACCACTGCTACAGAAAAAAATCAAATCAGATTATTCTTGCTCCTATAACAAGTTACCATGCACACTAGTACCATTGTATAACCCCTGTGTTTTCGTTGTCCCTTATTAGGTTAAAAATGCAGTTTATCTGTGCATGGAAGAATACTAGGAGCTGCCAGAGCTATTACCATGATGACACAGACTAAGTGTGATAGCTCAGCACAAAAAAAAAGGTAATTTTTCCTTTTTGTTCATCTTACTATTGTTTGTTTGAGGTTTTGTTTTTTTTTTTAAATTCTCTCTTTAAAGATGTATTTTGCTAATATCAGGACTCTCTGGAATAGAACTTTTATTTTTTTTTTTTTTACTTTTTAGTTTTGTCTCTGGCAGTGAAGCTGAAAACAATTCCCAGATACAGTCTGAGCTACTAAATGGTTTAGCAGGCGGGCTTTTGGCTATTTATTTTGAGTCCCAAAGTGGTTTGTGAAATTATTATTCTGAAAAAGGTGGAGTAACTTTACAAATTTTGACGTACTGATAACTACCTTATAGTAGGAATTTGTTTTTTGAGACAAGGGTGACTGCCATACTGAAAAGGAAGAAAATACAAACATCCAGTAATACATGTTCTTGTCTCAAAGGTCAGCAATGGCAGATGGATATTTAATGAGAAATCCTGTAGTAACTATTTCTCTTTTTCTCTACAAGTGTAAATAATGAGAATAAGGCATTTTGAAGTTAGAATAAAACAATGAGAGGGCAAAAGGTGAAAGAAAAGCAAACAATGAGAAATCAGTATTTCAGCATTTAATACACATCTGGAGCTGAAAACCTTACCGCCACATCGCTTTTCTTCCATGCTGCTGGATCGTGCCACTGATAATTCTAGAAAAATAAGTAAACCACTTATGCCGAGAAGAAAAAAAATTACAGAGGACTACTAGTTTGATTAAAACAGTAAGGATTTAAAGCTTCATTATACTACACCCATTACGAATCCAAAGTACAAAAGATTTTGGTTAGGTGGCAGAATTAACAAAAAGGTCCCATGACATCTTCAGGTTTCTTAGTTTCCCAAGCAAAACCATCAACATATTTTTAATTCTTGACTCAAAGCGTCTCTGGAATTAAAAAGATGAAGTGCAGATGAAAACTTTCTTTGCAGAGTTTGAACATGTTGAGGAAGTGTTGATTTTCTGAATAGTAAAATTAATGAGAGTTTAATTATCTTGTGTTCAAATGGGCTCATTATTTGTATAAGTCATGTCTAGCAGTAATGTGAACAGAGGGAATATACAAATCTTCAAACAAGATGACTGCTAAATTCATGGGTCTCAGTTGTACACTAATAAAATGTAACTCTAGTTTGTATCCTTACCATTTTGACATTGGATACCTTCTGTATAAATACTGAATAAAATCTGTTTGCAATCAAATTTTTCTACTTTTTATTTCAGAATCATGGCTTCTGTGAAGGGAATTCCTGCCTTACAAATCTTTTGAACCTCTCTGAAAGTGGCAATGATCATGAGGATATGGGTGGGGTAACTGACAGTCTCCCTGAATTTCAAAAAAGCTTTTCAATTCTTTATCAAAGGCTATGCAAGCAACAAGTGAGATGAGTGGAAAGATAGAAAACAAGGCAGTACTATGTACCCAGCTCTTACAATGGAGGAAGGTTACCGTTTCTGCAGGGACCTAGGCTTTTTACCAAAGATCTAGAAAAGCAGGAGGCAAATGTGGTTTTGAAGTTTGCTGATAATACAAAGTTAAGGGTAGCATGGACAAGGCTGTGAAAAGCTACAGAAGGGCTTTATGAAGCTAGATAATAAAATAATTAAAGAAACAAATGCAGATTGACATAAAGTGATACATAGAGTAGAAAGCAATCCTAGCTTCACATATGAAATACGGCTGGTGACCTGACCATTACTACTCATGAGTGAGGCTGAGAGGTTATGTAAAATTTTTCCATGACAGAATCAGCTTAGTGTTCAGAAGCAATCAAAAAGGCAAACCAAATGCTAGGTACTACCGACAAAACAATAGTTAATAGGAGAGGATATCAGCATTATGGCACTTTACAAATCTATGTGCTGTCCGCACCACAAATGCTGCATGCAGCTCTGGTTTACCCATCTAAGGATATCTCTGGTAAAACTAAAAAGCAGACCAGAGAAGGGCAGCAATGATAGCCATAGGTATGCAACAGCTTCTGTATGAGGAATTAATAGAGTAGGCTGTCCATTGCCAAAAGATGATCCACATGCAGCTACTGCTAAAGGGATCATAATTTTTTTACCTTTCTTCAAATACTAAATCCATACTAAGTATTTTCAAAATGAGAAAGTTATCAGACCTGACAGGACAGCTTTGTCAGAGAGAGTTACAGGCTGAGAGCATGCTTTGTCAGGTTGAGACTATTTATTCACAATACAAACAGAAAAATGTACAGGCTGAGAGCATGCTTTGTCAGGTTGAGACTATTTATTCACAATACAAACAAAAAAAAATCGTAAAGCTCTGAAAGGTGATGTTGATAGTGACTAACTCGGGAAGCTGAGGAGCTGACAAGAAGTAGTCATTTTTGCACTCGTCCAGAATCACTCTGTATACCAAGTTCTGTAGAGGAACAAAGCTAAGGAAAGGCAGGAGGAGGCAACATGAGGTTGGACATGCCAGCGCATTAGCTGAGGAAAGGAGAGAGGTGAATTAGAAAAAGGAATGGAAGGAGAGAGGGAGGGATGGACAGATGAAGGGAGGGAACTCTGAGTTAGAGGACGTGGAGGAGTGAAAGTGAGCTAAGCGATCATAAGAAAGCAAGCTAGTTTGTCTAAAGTGAGAGTAATGGGCATGACCTTATCCGCTATGATATGGGTATTTGAGGAGGAGTGGCAAACAAACCAGAAGGGAGAGAAGAGGTGGCTCATTTCAGATTCTGAAAATGCCTACTTTCCAAAACAAGATGAAGAGCTTATATTGGATTAAGCAGGGTATTGACAGAATGTGAGTATTAACGGAGCTTCTTCAAAAGCCTGAGAAAAGGGGGAAAATACAGTGTGGGAGTTTTTGCTTTCATACTTGCATTTTTCACATTGGTTTTGGAGGAGAAGATATAGTGTTCAGAAGTTAACGCATTATGCACCATCCATAAAAACAGTATTTAAATTTGTTGATTTTTATAGTGTACTATATCGTACCGCAGTCATGGGGAAAAAAAGGTTGCTGCACTGAGTAAACATAATTACATTTCAAATGATACATTAAAATGTAAATTTCTCTGTGAACAGACCACTAGCTTTTCTTAATGTACACAGGTGGAGAGATAACTGTTAACAACAATTCAGTGTGGCCACCCATACTGCTGTGTGGATTTAAATGACTGCTGTGATTTAAACAAAAATAAACAGTACAGTCATGAGTTTTGACAAATGCTATAGAATAATACATGGATGTGACTATCCATCAGGTACTTAGCAGTCATGGAGGAGATGAGGACCTGAGGCAAATTAATAATACTTACCTTTCTAAGCAGTTATTCATTTAAAGGACTTTGTGAAATGATTTCCAGATTAACTACCACAGCACCCACGTTTGTATATGCAAACCACAAAGCCTAAAGGAATGTTCCTCTAATAATTGTGAAGTCTCAAAACCACTTAAAGTAAAAAGCAAACTATTTGTTCCCAGCTGTCTGTAGTCATTGCTACACCCTGCTATCAAGCAGGAAGTGGGGACCTGCAGAAAGCTGTGACAGTGACTGACCCAAGTCCCAGGCGCTGACAGTAGGGACAGCACCACAGCACTCAGTGCCATGAGGCAGATTTTCAGGTAGACGCCAGACCCAGCAACATGGGCTCTACACAGCAGACCGACAAGCTTTGCCTGACAAAAGGCAAGTCCTGTTCCAGCTCTAGGCTCTGCACAGTGCAGTCTGGGACAGTACTACGCCCCACTCCTGAAACGTTGAGAGATTTCACTAATCCTTCAAGGAGCAGATTGATCTCACCTGGTATAAAGTTGGAGTCCAAAGCACAGGCTCGGCTCTCTGTGGTGTTGCCTGTGCACTGGCTGCCCACGGGAAACAAAATGATGCACTGACGAACACGGAACTGGAAGCCAGATGAGTCACAGTCAGACCACTCGGACCACTCGGACCAGCTGTCTGCAACAGGCAGAGAGACACACAAACAGATGCTGCAATCAAATGCGTCAAGTACACCAAATGAGACAAATAGCTTGTCTTTCTGAATTATGACAGAAGGCTGCATCCCCAGCCTCCACCAACTAGCAGAGGCCAGCTTTTTCATTACAATAAAATAAAGGCAGTTTGGCTTTGGCAAGTCTCTGAAATGTAGAGTGTGATGGCAAATTTATCATAGACCTATCATGGCTTTGGCTTCTGCCATGGCCTTTGAATGTGGAAGTGAGAAGTCAGAAGTGAGAAGTGGTGGTGACTGAAAGAGTGATAACTGTGAAGCTAACTCCAGTCTAAGTCATTGGCATGGACAATGACACTGTTTTTTATGTACCTGAGAAGTAGCAATGAGAGCTGTAAGAGTATGTATTCCAGATCTGAAACAGGATGATCATTTAATCATAAACAGAGCTGTATCTTGCAGATACTTGCTCTTTTTTTAGCTTTAGTTACTTCAGATCCATTTCTTTAAAACAGAGATAAAAGATCTCATCCAGTATTCTCACCTTCTCTTCCCCATGCGGTTCATTATCAGCTTCTATTGTTTCTCTATATTTCTTCCTCTGACAATGTAGTTTTAAGGTTTTTTTATTTCATGCCTGTGTGATCTCAGAATACTTCCCTTAAATGAAGTGAATTGATCTCATTCTCAGGATGCTCTGTGGGTTTACTGAGCCCAGCTTTCTTACAATTCAAGCACAAGTCTTGCCTTCATAAGAGCTTTCTGAGTTGGCAAGTATAGCAGACAGTTCTCTTAAATGTTCTTCTTTCTTCTGTCAGCTTTCCCACTGAGATAGATTTTATGGTTTTGATATGGAATAAATAGTCCTACTATCCCCAAACCAAACTTCTTCTTGCTTCAAAATGGTAATTGATTTTACACCAATATGAAAAAAAAATTACAAATTTCATTTTGCTTCAAATCAAAAAATATATAGTAACCTAATTTTGTTTCAAGTTAAACCTAGAAGGTTCACAATTACTCGTTGGCCATAGAGTAAAAATTTAAAACTCCCACTTATCTAAAATTTAACAGATTCTGATAGGAATATTTGAGCTTGCAGTCTCGAAAAATGTCAGGCAATAGATGTTTTCGATGACAGTGTTGGACGTTCACTACCTGATAGCACAGTAAAAAGAAATGGATGGAGGGGACTGACATAACTGTGGTGCAGAAAATCTCAAGCTGTGTTCCTGGGACCATTTGAAGACAATAGGAGAGCACTGGTTAGAGAGAGCAGCAATCAGTCCTAGCAGTCTATGGTTCAGATGCACACCATCACTTGTGGAGTTGTTCATAAAAGAGATTTACTCAGCAGCTCAGGTAAGAACCTGGATATTGGTATTTAAGAACAATTAGCAACTGTCTGGATTGGGATCTCCTTTGAATAACAGGGCAAATACCCTGACACTAGCAGCTAATATCAGGCAGTAGGATCATGTTATTGTGAGAAGCAGGAATGCAAAGCTCTGTCCTTTGGCTCTTCTACCTAGGAGATGTCCTCGGAGAGCCTCATTTGCAGAGTGGGTAGTAGGCATGGAGGCAGAGGATATATTGTAGTTGGATCCTAATTCAGAGGCTAAGAAAGCTGAAGTGGGAGTCAAGCAAATGGACACTACTTATGTAGTGTGGCACATCCAGGAGCTGCTGCTGTCACTACCAGTATCAGCTGCTTGATCTAAGTAAACTAAATACACAGATCCTTACTTTAAATATTTAGTAACAATAAAGCCCTCCTCATTGAAGTTTAAAGGAATGCTGCTCACTGCAAGTCTTAGCCCAGTTCTCATTGCTGGCAGAGAGCTTGCTTAAGCCAATACTCTTGCCCAGTCCTGGTAAAATTGGCATATATGCAGCAGCTGCCAAAATGTTCATCAGCATCCTAAATGCAGCTTGCTAGCTGGTACACTCTTCAGCCCCATCTTGTCCAATGTGCTTTTGGCCCACCAGGTTCCTTGCTGAAGCTGCTACATCCTGTGATAAAACAGGAACCTCAGAATATGTGTAGATCATGCTAGGTCACATACTGGTTAGCACACATAGGCTCACATACTGGGCAAGACTATTGTTTCAGTCTGCCCTTCAGGGGTCCTATAAAAGACACTATGCATGTTAGGACCTTCCCACATATGTAGTACAGGACAACTCCCTCCCATCTTGAGTCCCACAGCACAGCCCAAGCACTACAGCACAGATAGTCAGTGGGTCTGGTGCCACGCTGATCAGCTCCACCTGGCACACAGAATCACAGAAGAGAAAGTAGAGAACCTCAGTGCAAGTGTGAGAAGGATGGACATCTCCGTAGTCACGGATCCTGGTACCAAATCTGTGTTTTGAGGGGTGCCACCGTTAGGAGCTGAGAGAGTCACACAAAAGTAAGGCACTCAAGACTGACAGCTGTATCATTTCAAACTGTCAGACCTGCCCTTTGTGGACCCACTATCTCTGACGTCACAGAGATGCTGAAGCCACAGCTTTTGCATTTATTTCTACAGACTACTTATCCTGCCTTATCCTTTTGATTTCATTATTTTCAAAGTATCTGAGGCTCTCTTGCACCTCAGGCAGGCTCCTCAACTTGCTCCTCAGTTCTTTGCAAAAGTCATGAAAATGGAAAAGAGGGGGTGGGCTGGAGAGGTGTTTAATCTGGAACTGCTTTTCACCTTTAACATGGCAAGACTTATTCAGATGTTATGTCTTTTTCCTACAGAGTCTTGGCTGGCCTTTGAAGCCAGGTTAATTCCAAGCAGTTCCTGAAAGATCCTTTGGTGAAGAAAGCACCTCAAAAGGATCAGGCCATCAGTCCGTAAGGTTATAAATTTCTTTTATGCAGAACTACACCATCATTTCTATAGGCTCAACTGCTTTATCCATTATTTCCATGTTTGAGTTAGCAATTCAAGGACAGAAGATATCTTCCCCTCTTACAGCAGCAGTAAATAGTCTAGGTATAAAATTGTATTCAGACAGACAGACAGACACCATTGCAACTAATTAAACTGACTGATAAACAAGTATAAATCACTACTGATCAATAGTACAGTGCTTCCATTTACATTAATGAAATTGCAAGTTAAAAGAAAAAAAAAACAAACAAAATTTAGTGATACAGCTTTTAAAATGAAAGATGAGGAAAATGGAGGTATTTTGCAGACAGAAGTCTTACTTTCTTTTAAGTGCATACTTGCATACTTTCAGTTAGATTTACCATTAACACTCCATGAATCCTCAAAAATTCCTTAGTATCAGGATTCCAGAAATTTCAGTTTTATGTTAGTTGTATTTGGAAAAAAAAAAAAAAAAAGTACTGTTGCAAATGCCAAGAAATCTTTGTTCTTTTCACAACTTAAGAAACATTTCAGTTTTTGCATATTCATTTCCATCTTGGTTGGTTGTTCTTAGATTCCAACTGTCATTACTATTCCTTTCCTATATTAAACATGTCACTCAAGGGGTGAATGTCACCAGCGGTACTTTCTGATCTGCACAAGGAAAAACCTCTCTCCACATGATCCTCCCCATAAGAAAATGTCTCTGCAAGGATGCAGGAGCCTGTCCAAACTTTACATGTATAACACTGCACTTACTTTTGTGTCATACCAATGTGAAATAAGAGCAGTAAAAAAGGTTTTTAAATCTACACTGTAAACATGAGGCAAAGATCATTCTCACAGTTAACTGAGGACGTGCTGTTTCAAAAACCAACAGCAGCAAATTTTCAGTGAGCTCGAGATATTACTAAAACATTACAGAATGTGAGAAATCCACTTCACCATCTGAAATTTTATTGATTTACAAAGGTTTTCTCTTTCTTCAACCAAAATGAAACCAAACTCTTCCTGCACCCCTATCTACTCCAAAACTTGCATAACATGCAGGTCAAAATAGATAAAGAGATTATTTATAAATGTTTGCAAACTTTCATGTCTAGAAAAAAGGTGACAGAAAATAAATGCACAATGAGAGAAATAGTTACAATAGCAGCACAATGAATGTGCCAGTTCTGACCTTTTAAAGATGCCTTAAGGATACAAAGGCAGGCATGTAATTTCTACATACAAATGTACACAATTTGTCTTGAATAATCAAATCATCAACTGATTTCTATGTTTGGATTGTTGTGGGTTTTTTTAACATGATACAGTGCTGCATCTGCTTTAATTTTGACAAAGTAGGTACTTTTATTCTGCTTCAAGACATGCAGCGCCTAGAAAAGGAAATTAACTTAAATCATAGTTCAGCACAGGTAATAGGATCCACAAATTCAGACTCTTAGGGCTTATGCCTTCATGTGCACGGACTCATCATATGAGCAGAAAACTTTCGCTATGAAGAGTAGAAGCTCTGAGGGAAACAAGTAATATAACGTGGCATTAGAGCTGCTTATTTAATTTTCTGTTGCCTGTAATCCATTCATCAGGAATAAATGAAAAAAAAATTTCCCACTGGCTTTTCACTAATGATTTTATCTGGTATTATGTGGGTTTATTCTCTATTTTTCACTTAAATTTCATGGAAAAAAAACCCAGGAGTTTCCTTTTAATATGGGTCAAAAGGCAGAGTAAAAGTTACAAAGAAAGTCATAATATACAACCAGGAGGAGTGCCAAGACATTTCATTTACTAAGTACTCCACAGTCATTTAAAAAGATGAAGGCTCTCTTACTCAACATCCAAAGTTGAAGAAGGTATTTTACAAAGAGCATTAAGGTTTGTTTTGTGCTTTATATGAAAACAAGGCAAACAACTACTTGAAGGACTTTGTGCTAACACATGTTGAACATTAACCTCAGCAATTTGCTTGCTGTGAATGTTTAGTGTTATAACAAATGCACTTCTTTGTGATACTGTTATTAAAAGTCTCCCAGGCTGTTTGCATGATGCACTTCAAATATTATACAATTTTAGTTTATCCAGACCTGGAAGCTGCTAACTTAAATTTTAATTTTTAACTTTTAAAGGGTAAGGGAGTAAGTGGTGTCCCCAAGGCTATAATCTGCTAATACTTGATTTACTGTGATTGTAGCACGTAAGAGCTAATTGTGCACTTAATAAGGGAGAGAAATTATTAGCTCCTAAATAACAGATCAAGGAGCATTATGTTTCCTAAACGTGAATGCCTGGTTCTGTGCCACATAACCAACAAAGCTGAATGGACTGATTCTCCATACCTGGGCACGGCTGTGTGTTGCAGAGTGCTTCTTCAGTGTGCAATCCAAGGCAGATGTCCCCTCCATATGCTGGTGCTGGGTTTGTGCATGAGCGGGTTCTCATGTAATGCCCTCCTCCACAAGTTGCTGAGCACTTTGACCAGGATGACCAACAAGACCAGCCTCCATCCACTGAAAAGGCACAAAATATCATATTGTTCCAAGTTAATGCGTGATGTGATGTGATGTAATGCAACCCATCCTTCTCATATTCTGTGGATCTACTTTATGGCTTGTTGAAATTATTGGACATTTTTAGGTGCCACTGAACATAGGCCCACAAATTTCATTTTACCACAGTACAATTTAATTTACATATTTTAAATGCCCCTGGTATACTGGGAAGCCTAAAAAGTTACTCATTCTTATAAGGCACTTTCAGTGGGTACCATAGTATATTTAAGGCCAAAACTCTTTTCCTTTCCTTTTCTCACTTGTGAGTAGATAAAATTCCAAAGCTTTTTTAGCAGAAGTATTATAAGCTCAAAGTAATATTTTATTCATAAAATAAAACTTAGCCCAATAATAACAACAGAGGGATGGAATACAGATTTTTTTTCACAACCCAGGTGAGATTGCCTTAACCCTACAACCCATTTCAACAGATCTAACATAGTTTGAGAGTTTGATAGGCCAATATCATTTGCAATTTTAATGCAGCTCTAGCATAGGTGCCAGCAGCAGAACAATGGCAGTAGTTCAAAAAAGTAAGAGAAGAATATCAAAAAAGGATTTGCCACTTAAAGCTTCAAAAACAGGTTGTTGAATAATTCTCCCCCCCCCCCCCCCCCTTAGTATTTACTAATCTAAGTATGTCAAATTGTTCTCCAGTCTGAATTCTCAAAGGTTCCTCTGAAGTGTAAGCTGGATTTCACAGGGGCCCCATTTGTCAGACAGCTTTTGACACATGGCCACTAGACATGCTTCTAATGAAAGTTCACCTCATTGCCTACACAGGGATGGCTCCTTTGCAGACTCTGTTCTTAAAGCTACTGCTCCAGGATGCATTTCTGGCATTTATTGCCATATTGCAGCCCATCTGCCAAAGGTTTCCTATCTGCAGCCACATGACAAAGTCAGATGTTCTCCTCCCAGGGACAGCATTCCCTCTGCAAAGAATCTCTGTATTTTGTTCATTTCTCTTTCAATTATTCTTTGGGGGGGAGGAGGGGGTGGGGGGAAAGAAGAGGAGAGGGAAAGCAACAAAACCCTAAACTTTCAAATTTTCATATCCCCCCCAAAAAATTAACTTCTTTTCAAACCTCTATTTAAAGTTTTATTGCTTCTTTCTTAAGTGAGGAAATTATTTACTATGTCTGCAATTGATTAAAAGAAATAGTGTGCAATTCAACTGACAATAATAGATGACACTTTAAGTACAATAAAAGCAATGCGCCAGTAAAGTTTTGCTTTATGACAGAGCCCTAAACTGAGCAGAAGTTTTGTCTTTTTTTTCTTCCACCATTCACAGCAGCAGTCGGCATTTTTACCACATGACAGAAATTCATTATTGCCTACTTTTAAAAATGCTAGGTAAGAACACATTTTCTGCAGACAATTTTTACAGTGCACTCATTTAAGCCATTCCTCGTAAGACTTTACTTCATTGTCTGTTGACACAATTGATCATCACTGAAGTCTCCAAAACATCCCTCCAGCATCTCACAATGACTCTTTTTGATCCTTTCTGTTCCATTAATCAAACAGCCTTTCAAGGAGTAAATCAGTTTCCACCGGTTTATTGAAATGTTATTCCATAATTATCTCTTAACAATAAGAAATGAAGTTCCAAATCTGAAAAATATTAACTTAAAATGAAAATATCTGTGCAGTATTTACATTTAAATTCTCTCTTAGATGGAGATGTAGAACATTAAAGAAATACTCATTTTATTTGGGTAGCACTGTATATCACAAACGCACTTGGTGAGTCAAGTAGAATGATTTATATGCAAAGGTGGCAACAGCAAGAAAACAAGCTAGGAGAATGTGGTTACTTTGATATTAAACCTATAGGTGCATGTTTGAATGTAATTTCAGATACAGCATACCCTCAGATTCTCAACTGATAGTCAAACAGGTAATTCATTACTGCATACCTAAGGCTATTAACTAATCCCATAAGTGACATTGCTGAATATAAAAAAAAATTATTCCCTATATTGTTAGCAACATTATCCTACAAATCAAGAAAGCATTTCCTTACTGAGAACCAGAGTTGTAAAAACTTTTGCAAGCAATATATCTGACCCCTGAATAGCCTGATTGGACAGACGGGATTCATGTAATCTGGTACTATATTCCAAGTATGTCATTTAAATAAATTATTCCCATTATTAATGAATTCAGTGATTGCTATTTTTTTTTCCTAGGATATATTTATCAGCCAAATCATCTAACTATACAGATACATAAGAGAGTTTTATATCACCAATCACAAATAAATATTGCATCTTGGTAGAGTGCTTGACTTGTTCTGTTATTCATACAGTCAGTAGAAAACAAACATGTCTTTTTGCATGAGATAACTCTGTTAATGTAGTATAATGCAAGCTCATATCTAAGGAAGCCACAGGTTATTTTTCTTCAGTGCAGGTGAAATATACTGTGTAATTTTATATCAATTTCAAGACATGGCATCTTTTATTCAGAACTTGCCCTCTTTTCCTTTTTTTCTTAAATTTCTTAAATTATGTCAAATAAAAGCAGAAGCTGTTACCTAAGCTATTCATTTCATGTGGTATTAAGGCTCTTCCTTTCCAGATACTCACCTTTTTATTTTCTTTTATTTCTTTTTAGTTTTATTTAAAATGATCCTTGGCTAGCTTAAACGAATAATCCAAGGGCATCTGAGGGTATTCCTACTGTGATGTATAGACCTGCACGAAACAGAATGACAGCCTGAGACTGCCTAGACAGCATCTGCAAATATTACACGTGGTTTGTTCACTGTAATGGAGACAGTGACCCCCCAATACTTTCTACTTATTTTTCAATGGACCACAGTAAGCATTACAAATGCGTATGCATTTGAAACTGCCATCTGCCATCAATCTATAGATGGCTGAGAACAAAGAGACTGAGGTGACATCCAGGAACATCACCATGTTCCACAGCTGCAGTGACCATGGCTGTACTGTAAGACTTTGGATGTAAAGCGAGAAGTGGGGAAGATGAGAGAGGACAGAAATAATGTAACAGACAATGCGAGATTTGATCACGGTTGAGCTGGACAGTGTAATTATAACTATAGGGATATAATTTCTGCAGGGATTATTTACTCACAGGCTGCCAACCTAAATCTCTAGGAATTTCAAGGAATATCGTAACTACCTTTTTTATTTGTTCCCAGAACTTTTCATTCTCAGCAACAGATTATGAAGCATCATGGTTAAATAAGATCAAAGGAGCGGGCATTTACTGCTTGAGTTTTTACAAGACCTAAATAGAGCTCTGTGGTTTCTTTCATCTTTCTTTAAAGTTGCTTAGCAACACAGCACCATCTGGGTTGTTTTTTTTTTTTCTCCCTTTTTTCCTTTTGTCATGGAGTCCTTAATGTTGTTTCTGCTTCTTACAGGAGGAAAATAAAACAGCTGCAAGGAAAGCTCCAGTCACTAGTTTCTTTACATAACAGTTCTGTAGAGCTGTTGGACAAAAGAAAGTCGTTAAAGGAGTTCCACAATGAAAGATACAAGGAGTCTTTACCTTTTCTGGCAATTACTGAGGTGGGTCCCTTTGGGAAGAAAGCATCCTTCAGCTAGCAGGGTGCCTCAAACAACGCTCTTTTCTTTGTAGTAAAGCAAACAGTTTTTTGCCTGCTGGCTGTTGTTGTTGTTAATAAATATTTCTTCAGTATAATGAAAAAAAAACCCAACCAATCAAACACAGGGAAGAGGATGTACTAGGGAGAAAGTGTACAAAAATGGGATCTCCTGGGGACATGACAAAACATCCACAATACTGGAGAATTTCCAAGAGACAATTAAGTAAACTGGATACCCTGCTATGCACTTTGGGGTTTACAAGGAAATGGAAGGAACGAAGTATGGGCAGGCAACATATTGACCTCACCTGCTTTCATGAGAACACAGGCGGGATTGCAAGCTCTTTCCATGTACTGTCTGGTTTCATTTCAAGTTTAAACAACAAAAAACATCTTTCTTTTTTTTGGTGTATGCTTTTGGGTTTATAACTTTTCATGTTCATCTTTTTGAAAGTGCAGCAAAAGAGAGTAAAAAAGATGAGAGGGCAGCCTTTTCTATATCCATGAAGAAGTATAAATAGATCAGTTGTCCATTCTACCCACAGAAATGCTGTTGTTGTGCTTCCCAGTGGTTGAGTTGAAGTTAGATCCAGGGGCACTGGGTGTTGGGCAGCCTATAGACTCAAGAGAGTACTGCTCCTTTTCAGAGACTAGGGGATTATTCCATTTCATACCACTTATTCTATTGTTTCTTCTTAATCCTGTGGGGTACTGCTGCAGGTTCCAGAGTGGAAAAGAACAATTTTTATATCATAGTTTGCAAAAAACAAAGTTTTGTTTCTGTGATGCTACAGATAACATTTATTCAGAAAATCAATGCTCAATGAAACAGTCTGCAGTAAAGAAACAGAAGGCAAATTAATTCTTCTAAGCAGAGTAAAACAACAAAATCTAGGGATAAACACAGGTTTAGGCCTATAACTGAGACTCTAAGTTAGAAAAGCAACAGTTGCTTCCAAAGGGCAGTTCAGGCCTCTGCTCACTGGCTACAGAAGCAGCCTAGACAGATCAATGTATATGGAGAGATGGGCTTCAGCAGCCTGAGAGGCAAGCTGTGTTGGACTGGAGATTTAGGAATAGTTTCTCTCTGTTTCTTTGAACATACCCCCGTTCCCTTGTGGCCAGGTATGACTGCAAGGAATAAAGAAAAAAGGCAATAATGAAGGAAAAAACAAACAAGCAATAATTTGCTTTAGGGATGCACAAATAACTTAAACAGTCTTCCAGGGAGTTTTGTATATCTGAAACTATTGTTATTAGCACATTCAGTGATATATGAATTTACTCAGTTCTTCTCAAAATGTCATAACTAAAGCAAACTGCTTCAGTCAAGTTTGAAACCGCTAAGATCCCAAAGTACTGTCATGAAGTAACAGAATTCCAAATCTAAGAGATGGCAACTGTTCTTTCTCTCTGATCCACCTCTGCGCTCTGAGGAGAAGAGGGAACAGGAACTCCTGTAGCTCATGCTACTCAATGGCATTCATGTAGTTATTCTTTAAACTCCTAACTAAGGCACATGAGCCAAGGGTCCCTCTGTGCAAAAAAAAAATAAAAGAAAAAGCAACAAGAAACAGAATGAAACAAAAATAAAGCAAAAGGACCTGAAGAAATCCACCCCTGGTCCTGAAGGAGCTGGCAAATGAAGTTGCTAAGCCACTGGCCATCATATTTGAAAAATCACGGCAGTTGGCTGAAGTTCCCGATGACTGGAGAAAGGGGAAATATAACCCCCATTTTCAAGAAGGGGAAAATGGATGACCCGGGGAATTACAGACCAGTCAGTCTCACCTCTGTGCCTGGCAAAATCTTGGAGCAGATTCTCCTGGAAGGCATGCTAAGGCACATGAAAATCAACAAGGTGCTTGGTGACAGCCAGCATGGCTTCACTAAGGGGAAATCCTGCCTGACCAATTTGGTGGCCTTCTATGATGGGGCTACAGAACTGATGGGCAGGGGTAGAGCAGTTGATGTCACCTACCTGGACTTGTGCAAAGCATTTGACACTGTCCCACGTGACATCCTTGTCTCTAAATTGGAGTTTGATAGGTGGACCACTCGGTGGATGAAGAACTGGCTGGACTGCCACATGCAAAGAGCGGTCAACAGATGAATGTCCAGCTGGAGACCAGTAATGAGTGGTGTCCCTCAGGGATTGGTGTTGGGACCGGTCTTGTTCAACATCTTTGTCGCTGACATGGACGGCGGGATTGAGTGCGCCCTCAGCAAGACTGCCGATGACACCAAGCTGTGTGGTTCAGTTGATACGCTGGAGGGAAGGAATGCTATCCAGAGGGACCTTGACATGGTTGTGAGATATGCTAATGCCAACCTCATGAAGCTTAACTATGAGAACTTCAAGGTCCTACACCTGGGTAGGAGCAATCTCAAGCACAGCTACAGGTTGAGCAGAGAAGAGATTCAGAGCAGCTCTGTGGAGAAGGACTTGGGGGTGTTGGTCAATGAGAAAATGAACATGAGCCGGCTTCAGTGTGCGCTCACAGCCCAGAAAGCCAACCGTATCCTGGGCTGCATCAAAAGGAGTGTGACCAGCAGGTCGAAGGAGGTGATCCTGCCCCTCTACTCTGCCCTCGTCAGATCTCACTTGGAGTATTGTGTACAGTTCTGGTGTCCTCAACGTAAAAAGGACATGAAGTTGTTGGAGCAAGTCCAGAGAAGGGTCATGAGGGTGATCAGGGGACTGGAGCACCTCCCGTATGAAGATAGGCTGAGAAATTTGGGGCTGTTCAGCCTGGAGAAGAGAAGGCTGCATGGAGACCTCATAGCAGCCTTGTAGGGGTCCCACAGGGGTGCCAGAGAGGGACTCTTTATTAGGGACTGTAGTGATAGGACAAGGGGTAATGGGTTAAACCTAAACACGAGAAGTTCAGGTTAGACATAAGGAAGAGGCACGGGAACTGGTTGCCCAAAGTGGTAAATACTCCATCCCTGGCAGTGTTCAAGGCCAGGTTGGATGGAGTCTTGGGCGACATTGTCTAATGTGAGGCACCCCTGCCTATGGCAGCGGGGTTTGAACTGGATGATCTTAAGGTCCTTCCAACCCTAACCACTCTATGATTCTACAAATACTGTGAACTACAACAGAATACCTTATGTTTGGTTATTATTATTCTCAGGAAAACATCTCTTTTAGACAGTAAATGACTGTATTTTTTTCAAATTTGCAGAATTTACCATTCAAATAATGCTTCCCTTCCATCATCTGTTTTTCTTCATAATGTATCTTGCAAGTCCCCAAGGATAACAAAACCCTAATATGTATGATCCTAGATTCTTTTCATATTGACCACATTAGTAACTCAAAGAAAACGTCAGTGAGTATTCACAGACCCTTTCCATGGTTATTGAACCTCTTCAGTGCTTGCCAGCTCATCTCTATTCACCACATCTCTGAGCCATTAAAAAAGGAGCTGAGGCACAGGGCCAAAGCATAATTTGCTAGTGCAAGACAATAGCGCAAATTCTCCTGCCCCTCAAAGCAGTTTGGCCACATAGAAACTGAGTACTGGGAACAGGCCTTACCCTACACTGACTCCCAAACTATGTCTGCACATTATTTGGGAGAGTGTTAAAGAAAAAATTGTGTGAGGGATCATTCTAAAACTTGTACAATACAGACAAATCATATTCCTGGCCCTGGGTACAATTTCTAGCAATATTCTGGCACTGTTCCATTTACTATTATATATTGAGCCTTCAAATACCATGAAAAAAATAATCTGCCCAGTGACTGCTATCAACCTGCACATCAGTGGACCATTTACTTTGCTACAAGCTGTGGGAAAAATTTCACTGTTTGCCTCTCCTCTACAGGCTCAAGAAAAATTTAATAGTAGCTGCTAAAGGCAGGTCCTTGATGGCTTCAGTATTTTTTTTAAGTTCTGGGATTCTTTAGCACCATAAATTACTGGCTATTAGTAAGTATATTTAAAACAAGGCTGCAAGACACTTAACCAGACAGAAGACTCTTGCACTCAGTGATAGCCCCACAGACTTCTTCACTGTGTCATTTCTTCAGAGCACTTAATATATTCTGGGGTGACATTGAACCCAGATTCTAACTCATTTAGAAGCAAAAAGTCCTACTGACTTTCAGCATGACTTAAGCACTGATCAGTATGTTTCTCCAATACTCATCTCAGCAGTTTACATCACAGGGGGTTGATCCTGTCTGCAATAAGTAGAACAGAGAGTAAAGAACATGAGCCTGCCATAGCAGGAAAGCTTCTGTACGGCTGCCATCTCGCCCCTTCCTACTAACCAGAAGATTTCTGAAAGGCTCATGACTGGACTGGACTGTAACTAAAAGGTTCTGTGCCAACAAAGAGCAAGTAAAGCTGTCCTTAGCCTGAGGGAGCTCAGGTAAATCTTAGAAAGCATCAAATTCTTTGTTGCATCTTTATTGGCCATTACTCTCAAGTCAAGGCCAGAACAAAATCTCCTCACATTCATTAGCCTTTCTGTCTGCACCTCACTTATTTATATGGGCAAGAATGAACTATGAAGAGTCCCTGTTTTTCTCCCTAATGCTCATGCTAGCAATAAGAGCCTGATATGTTTACTCCTACTCAGTCCCTGCAACTCAATCTACAGCCTAGTCCATGGGAGGAGGGTACAGTCAATACCACAATGAAACTTGCACATGTACCAATCTTTCTCAAAAACATCTGCCAGGTCTGTGTGATCAAAACCCAACAGGGACATTTTAGAAACAACCTCAGATAGCTAAGGTAAGACTGACTTTATATAGCTGTCCTAAATACAACTCTGCAGAAAATGAAATCCAGTCTGCAGCACAGTAGTTAACAAGAAGGCTGAATATTGATCCAACCATGGTTTCTCTTTCTGGCTGCTCTCCCCTGTGTCACTACTGTGAGGTCTGCTAAGGTTGTACTCATGGGCCTGGAGAAAAGGCTCTTCACTCATGCATTACTTATGTTTCCCCTTTGTTTATGAGATCTTACAAATGTCAACCTAATAGATATTCACATTTACCCACCAATTTAACTTTCTGCAATTTTCATTAACAATTAAGAGAACTGAATTTCATCAGTATGCTTCTCTCATAAAAATTTATTCCCTTTCCACAAATTTATAATCAGAGCTAATTTATGGATAAGCCTTATTCTGCAATCATTTTTTACTCTCCCATGTCTTAAAGAAAGAAAAATAGTCAATTACATCTACTGCTTGCAATGTTTCCCCTTCAGATTTATATGAGATCTGACTTAGGCCCTTACATTTCTTCTTAATTACTGGCAAACAGTTCTGCAGTTGAGGAACTTTGTGATTCCTTGCAGGCTACCATACATCTAAATACTTTGTTCAAGCTCTACATCTTTATTCAATTTTGCTTTTCACTAAAAAGAACAATGAAACTTGTCTCTGAAGAAAGTTATTAGATATATTAGGACATCCTGCCTTGCTTCAGAAAGGCCTGCCACACTTTATACCAACTGATCTTTAAAAATATTTTCAAATTCAGACATAGCCAAAAAGGGAATAATTTTTATAAAAACACAATTTCAAGTTCTGCCTAACAACTTCATGTATTTTTAGTTTTGGGTTCGGGTGACCCCATAAACAACAAAAGCCTTTATAACAAATTATGTCTGCGTAACTTTGTGTTTTACTTGTTGCAACAATTTCCTTTGAAAAAAAATATCAGTCTACCAGCTGTAGAGCTTATTAAAAATACTACTTCTGAAAACCTTTAACTTAAGAAAAAAAAAAATCAAGACAACATTTAATTTAAGAATCAATAGCAATAGATGAACGACAAATCTGACCCCACTTTATAGATAATCTGGGCCCATTTAATGAATGTACTTCTGTTTCTACAGTATGGTAATATCAGATATCTCAGTGCTTGTGAGCAGACCTGTTAGCTATTACTACGCTACTCACCCGTTTCAAAGGAAGCTGAAGGCAGTGTCTGACAGGGGGCTTCCCTTCATAAGGGAAGAAGAAACCATGGGGGGGTGCTATGTTCTAGCTTGTTTCACCTATTGTGTGCATCCCTGGGGAGGCTTGCACATGTTAGTACAATGGGCTCCTAAGTCTCTGACCTAGTGCATTACTGTCAACCTTCAAATTTTTTCACAGATGAACAGTTCAGCCACATGAAAAGGAATTGTTTATAATTTCATTATTAAAGAAAAGCAAGATGTTACGATTTCAGTTTGGGAACTAATGGATTAGAGCAGGCACCAGGGCTGTGAAAATGTGGAGATTTGGGCCACAATTCTATAATTCTCTGCCAATTGTTGGTTCTCTGCTGATTCCCTTCCACCTCTCTCTCACACTAGGTGTAGAAAACATGGTCATCCTTCACTCACCATGCCTCTAAACTCAGAAAAAAGCATATAATCCATCCCCTTCATCTCCTCAGATGCTTACACTGCCAGATGGAGAAGCTATACAATGAGCACATGAAGGATGCAGCAAGAAAATTTCACCAGAAAGTGCTCATTTTTTGTGCCCAATTGCCTCTTTCAAAACCTCGATGTCTCAAAGGACATTCACCCAGACCAAAACAGGGATTCCCAACTAAACCTCCCTTTGGATCTGCCCCACCAGCAGGAGAGATAGAGGCCTGAATGCCTCAGGAGGCTGCCTGAGGCATTCAAGTTGCCAAGCGATCCTACTGTTCTCCATAGCCATAAAACTGCAGAAAAGCTCAGTTTCACCGAACAACCAGAACACTTAAAGAGCTTGAGCATTTGTGGGATATCTGCCAAAACACGTTCTTCAGGTCCAATTCAAGATGGAAGCATTTTTCAAGAAACTGTATATTCCTGAAAGGGAAGCCCTGTCTTCTGCACAGATGTACTGCTTAAATTCTGATGCAGAGAATGGACAGTGATTGTCAAAGGGCTTAAAAAGCTGAGGAAAAGCATTGCAATTTTAAGATTAGACAAAACACATTAAACAAATATATCTATGGTTTAGGGAACACAGTTTAACTTGTAACCATATATATAGAGAGAGATAAATACACACACGTATGTTTTACTGTGATAATGTACTTATGTAATATGTATATTTCCATAGTGATCCTTCAGGTCCACATTTAAGTAAATGCCAAAAGCTCCAAGTGTTCAATACTAAAATATGCTGCACTGTTATACATAATTAATACAATTAAAGGTGCATGAATGCTTATTTCTAAATTTACTTGTTGAGTCTCTCATTATCCTCCTTCCTCTCTATTCTTTCTTAACTTGAATTTTTTCATCCTACTCCAATTGCACTTCCTTTTGTTCATGTTTTCTTTTCTACCCTTCTCCTTTCTTCCATAACGCCTCTGCAATGCTAAAAAGCTCTTGAATTTGAATGTGTTTTATGAAAAGTGGGGGTGACTGAAACCAAGGTTTTTTTCCCAAAAAATGTCTAAGCTACCACAATGATTTATAATCCAAAGTAGTTTCTGAAAACATATATTCTAGTTGTAATAATTTTCAAAGAACCATAAAACAACATTGAAATAAGGAGAAGCTCAAGATTCCAACAATCTTTACGGCCCACTTGAGTTACTATCTAGTTGCTGATCAGTCCTGAACCTTATTTGCTGGAGGCTCTACACTCAGAAGCTAGCACAAATTTAATGCCAACAACATGCAACTGCTATGAGGTCTCCATGAACAGAAGGCTGCGTGGAGACCTCATAGCAGCCTTCCAGTATCTGAAGGGGGCCTATAGGGATACTGGAGAGGGACTCTTCATTAGGGACTGTAGTGATAGGACAAGGGGTAACAGGTTAAAACTTAAACAGGGGAAGTTTAGATCGGATGTAAGGAGGAACTCCTTTTCTGTTAGGGTGATGAGGCACTGGAATAGGTTTCCCAGGGAAGTTGTGAATGCTCCATCCCTGGCAGTGTTCAAGGCCAGGTTGGACGAGGCCTTGGGTGATATGATTTGGCGTAAGGTGTCCCTGCCCATGGCAGGGGTTGGAACTAGATGATCTTAAGGTCCTTTCCAACCCTAACTATTCTATGATTCTATGAACTACTGTGATGAAAATGATACTTTGAATTTAAATAAAGACTAGGCCAGATTTCTCAAGTCTCACTAGATTTCTTATGTCTTTTTTCTTCTTAAGTTTACTCATTAAAATTGTATTTTTACAGTCAAAGTCTCATGTGAAAAAAGACACAGCTGTTAAAATTGTTGATGATAAACTGATTGACATTACATGGGAATCTTACCCAAATCCACTTATATTATAAAGGTAAATTTGAGCTGTGATTTATTAAAAAAAAAAAAAACAACCAACCAACAAACCCCAAATCCACCAATTAAAAAAACCCAATCAACCAAATCAGCTATTGCAAGATATAGCCTTGAAGATGAGTGATTTTCACATACTACTCTGTTTACCTGACTCTTACCTGGACAAGGCAAAATGTTGCATTCCTGGTACTCCAGAGATGGGCCGAGGCAAGGAAGTCCCCCGTACTTGGGCTCAGGATTGCTGCAGACCCGTTTGCGATTCCGTATACCTCTACTGCAGTCACGACTGCACTGAGACCATGGAGACCAGGGTGACCAGGCACCATTGATGGTATGAGCAGAGTATCGTCCAGAACGCAAGAAGTCCCCTGACAATCCTAATAAAATAAGGATTGAAAAAAAACAATACTGAATTAAAACAGTATTTCACTTCAAAACAACCTTTTCCGCTTTGAATTTACTCCTAGGCTTCTAACAGTAATATTACCAGCAGAGTCTTGTCCTTTAGTCTCACAATCCAAACCTCAGTTTAACCTCAAGAATCAATTCCATAATAAAAATTTCATAATCCCTTGCACAGAACTACAGTGAAGACTTGGATCCAACTCCTTACTTAAAGCTTTACAGCTGTATTGACTGGACTAAGTCAATTTACTCTGCCTGAGGATGATAAAAGTTCTCTCTCTCTTGCACAGGAATTGTCATCTGAAATACTCCAAATACACTACAGAGGTATTATTGCCCCTGTTTTAGAGGAAGAAGTTGGCACAGAGGAGAAGACTGAGCTGCCTGTGTCCACTCGCTGAGCCAGTTCCCCTTGGTCACACTGCAGGATACTGCCCACTTCATCTACCCAGCCTGTGCTTGTGCCCAGAGGCTCATGGTTGTCCTTGAAAGCAATGCACTGTACTTATCCTAACCATAATCAACCTTTAGATACTGTATAGCAATAATTCCACAAAGTCTCATAAGACTTCCCTTTTGCGTAGAACAATGTTTTGCCACTTTATAAAAAACAGTTTATTTTCCACTGAGTTGAAGTATTCTAAACCATATATAGGTGGTTTCATATAGGTTTATGAAAACAATCCAACACATGATGGAGAATACATCCTAGTTAAAATAACCATCTGGCAAGTGGAAAACATCTTTTCTAAGTGAGTTTAGTACTAAGAAAAGGCATTAGATTAAACGGTGGAGGTTGAAGTCTACCATTTATCAGTGAAAGGAGAACACACAGAATCTAGTTCTCAGCATACAACCAATATGCCTGGACGTAGCCCCAGGAGAAGTTCTAATAAACTGCAATTAATTTGAATATCTTTGTTACTTTCAGGCTTGATCCCACATAAAACTATACCTCAACTGTACTCAGCACAACACTGAACTCACTCTTGAGCTGTAGCATTACCTGTAAGCACCACTACTAAGCATCTCCAGAAACACTACTGGGATTTCCTACTGTTGCCAAAGCTGCTCAAACTTCCCAGTGGAAACTGCAAACTATGATCAGTGGGCCACTGACTGCTGCTTTTATTACAAGCACTTATTTAAGTAGTTGTGATGAGAGAAGGTGCTGTGAATGGTACTTAAAACAGCCGAGGATGTGGCTGCCTGCTTCTGCAAAGAGCTTCATTATTGCTAATATAAGCAGAGACAAATGGTATCATCAACAGTGGAGAAATGCAGGGGATTGTTAGTAGCTTAAACTGCAGCACAAATTTTTATTCTTAAGAAATTCCTTTATGCCCTACCCACAAGCACAGGCACTGTGGGAGTATCAAATGGAGGTAAAGAAACTGAAGATGTACTGAATTACATACTGGAAACAGCTGCAAGTAATGCTGTGAAGAGTCTGTCCAGCAGGAGTCCTGGTCTGAACAGGACCAGTACTGCAGATAACCAGAATGGAGGAGCCCCTTATTTGCAGTGTCCAGTACCGAAACAATTACACTCTATTTCTACCTGTGGTTATGGCATTAGTGATAGTGCTTAACTTCTGCCCTAATAAGTACATTACAATATCCCAAAGTAGATGAGGCTTTGCATATTTTTATTCAATAACTGGCAATATTAGAATGATGATGCAGCAATACAAAAATACTTGTAATAAGGAACTGTTGAAAAAGAAAACAGCAGAATAGCAATATAAAATCACTAAAAATGGATAAAACCTTTCAGTGATTATAGAGGCTATCTATTTCTCTCCTGCTGAGCCAGATACTACTACACATATATTAAAAGCAGCATTTCAAGAATCATGGCATACACTCAAATCCAAAAAGGGAGCAAGTACAAAGAAACAATATGGGAATTATGAATACAGGGCTACTTTCCAGCTCTTTAAGACCATTATTTTGCAATTTTGTATCACTTTGCTCATGGAAATGTCCAGCTTATGCAGTGGGCTGTCAGACTTAATAGTGGTCTTCCAGTACCTAAAGGGGGCCTACAAGAAATATGGAGAGGGACTTTTTACAAGGGCATGTAGTGATAGAACAAGGAGGAATGGCTTTAAGCTGAAAGAGGGGAGATTTAGATTAGATATAAGGAAGGAGTTCTTCAATATGAGAGTGGTGAGACACTGCAACAGGTTGCCCAGAGAAGCTGTGGATGCCCCTCTCCTGGAAGTGTTCAAGGCCAGGCAGGATGGGACTTCGAGCAACCTGGTTTAGTGGTAGGTGTCAGGGGTTGGAACCAGATAATCTTCAAGGTCCCTTTCAACCCAAACCACTTTATGATTCTATGAAAACAACAGTATTTTTTTATACTAGAATTTCAAACTCAGATATTTTTAGTTATTAACCACAATGCAAACAATAGGAAAAGTGTTAATTGAAGCAGATCACCAGTTACTTTCTTTGTAAAACAATGCAGTGTGCACCACTGAATACCAATACTAGGATGTTCTGAAGCCTTTTGCAGGAAAGGTGTAGCTTTTTCAGGAAAAGGTGCGATCTTATTTGCCACTGTAATGTTAGATAGATTCCTTGTGATTTAAATTGGGGAGTAGGGAGGGGAATCTTCTAAGGGAAAGCTGTGAGGTACTTTAGCTTTGAAATAATATCTAAAGAATCTTTTCAGTGTGGAATTTGGTCTGCAGCAAGTGTTCTCCTATGCTTTCTTCTTTTCAACGCACTAAAAAAAGTCAGTACAAGGAGCAGTCTTTTCACAGTTTTACAGTAACTCATACAGTGTTCATGGAGGGGCTTTTAGAATTTTCAGATGGAAACTGCACAGTAAAAGATTAACTTTTTGTCACTAATGAGATTAAAATAGCAAGATCAGTTTACATTCTGGAAATACAGTACTACATATTCTTTGAACAACCTTGTAGCCTTCTTACAGTGAGGTGACTAGTTTCATAGATGAAGAGAGAACAGTGGATGTTACTTATCTCAGCTTTAGTAAGGGTTCTGATACTGACTGCAAGAACTTCCTAATAGACAAATCCACAGAGTAATAGCTAGATAAATGGACAGTGTGATGGATCAAAAACTGGCTGAACAACTTGGCCTAGAGGGTTGTGGTCAGTCATACAAAAGTACAGCTGCAGAAAAGTCACTAGCAATGTCTGCCAGGGGTCAGTATTGCGTCCAATCCTACTTTTAACTCCACCATTAGTGACCTGGACAAGTTGGCTAATGACATAAAACAGGGAAGAGTGGCTGATACACCAGAAGGTTGTGCCACACTTCGACTAGGCAGAGAGGAACCTCTTTGAGCTCAACACAGGAAAATGCACAGTCTTGCATCTGCAGAGGAACAGCCCCATGCAACAGTAGTTTGTGCCACTTAGAAAGCAACTCTGCAGAGAAGGATCTTGAGGTTCTGGTGCATGCAAGATGACTGCGAACCAGCAATGTGTCCTTGTGGCAAAGGTGGCCAACAGCTTCCTGGCCTGCACTGGGAAGAACCTTGTTAGTAGGTCAAGGGAGGTGATCCTTCCCATCTTTTCAGTATTGGTGAGATCCTGTCTCAGGTGCTGGGCCCAGTTCTGGGCTCTCTAGTACAAGAAAGATATGGACTTACTGAAGAAAACCCAGGGCAGGGCCAAAGGATAATTAAGGGACTGCAGTATCTTTCATATGAGAAGAAGGGGAGGGAGCTGGGACTGTTTGACCTGGAGAAGAGATGGCTCAGGGGGATCTCATTAGCATGCATAAATACCTGATGTGGGGGAATAAAGGGCTCTTCTCAATAATACCCACCACAGGACAAGAGGCAATGGGCAGAAATTAAAGCACACAAAATTCCATCTGAACACAAAAGAAGAGAAACTAAGCAGGTGGTTCTCTCCTACAGATACATTAAGGAAAAGAAAAAGATTTTCTTTCAGAAGATGGCAAGGCACAGAATGGCTGCCTCTGAAGACAAAACTCTAAATAGGACCTTTGGCAGTGACAGAAAACACACTGTGTAAGTATCCCATAAGAGCAGCCTCTTCATTTCTACAAAAAATGTAAACATCTTGTCCATGGACAGTGCAAAAAAAAAAGTGCGACCTGAACAAAATGACTGGACATAAACATAGCAGCAGATACAATATGAAATAGATATGATACTAGAGAATAAATCTAAGAGAAAAGAATTCATAGTTGAAAATTAATGAGACAGCATTCTTTAACAAACCCCTTCAGTTTCAGGACCTTGTGCTTCTGGGGCATTTTCACTGCATATAATTCACATCATCCAGTCTTTTAAATAAAAGCTGTTCAATATTCTATACAGCTAATATTTCACAAGGGCACCCTGTAACAACTTTTTAGTATTAGAATATTGATACTTTCACATGCTACCTAAAAATCCAACACGGAATATGAATCTGCAGGGTGAATTTGCGTAGCATTATACCAGCATGACGAAAATCCAATAAATCATATGCATACATACACACAAATACATACTTATAAATATGCATGTATTATAAATAGATATACACATGTACATATATACCCATACATATAAATATACATATACAAAAGACTTGTGGTCTAATTATCATATGTCTTCAGAGTTCTTGTAACTGTCCGCGCAAAGACTGTTGCAAACAGAAAATCCAACTAGCCCTTTCCTTTTTTTTTGGCCAACTGATATGCAGTGTGCAGTAACTTGTAAGATATGGAAAATATATGGGGAATAAGAATCATGGAGTCCTACCTCTAAGAAGTCCTTATTTTGTTTGATATGTTCATTCATTGAGGTGGTGGGGATGGGGGTCAGATATGGGTAATACAAAACTAAAAGAAAAAATTACACTTTTTCTTCAAGAAAAAGTTCTGAAAGTAAATGGCTATACAGAAACCAGTCCTATGTGTATCACAGTTTACACCAAACTTGACAGGATAAGGTATAAATATAAAAGCATTGTAATCTTTCAGATCAAGCTGCATGAAACTATGAAAACGCCTACATTTTCATTGATCTGTGGTACTCTTGACACCTCTCTTTGTGATTTGGGTCACTTCCTGATTACTCCACATCCATGTCCAAGAACAGAAACCAGATTGTGTTGTGCCACCTAACAGAAAACAACATTAAGCCTCCTGTATTGCTCAGCTTATTGCCCCCAAGATGAAAACACTTGGCTAAAACAGCCTGCAAAGGCCTACATCCTTGTCTTGGTAACAGCAAATGTCTAGTTTACACACCACCTAAGCTCTCCTTATTTAACAACTGTCTACAGAAGTAGTTGTGAAATCTGCTAAAAGAATGATCTGTCATAGCATAGTCAGCGAACTAATGAACAGATTTCTCAAGAAAGACAGAACAGCTGTGAATCAAATACAGATGTGGCCTTCATGATAGGTTCATCAGTCAAATGTTTTAAACTAAATCATTCTCAGAAAGCCTACGATTGACTTAAAGCCCTGTGAATGACTAGAACGTATAAGGTTTGCTTGCAGTTTACCAACAGGGTTATTTTCAGTTGTTTAGAAGTCATAATTAATAAACTGCTGCACACAGAGGCTAGAAAAGGGAATTTAATACTTAATCCCAGGACAATTTAAAATAGGCAGCTGTGCTTCCCTAAAGCAAAAATTTCCACAAGTAACAAGTATTGCAAAAACTGCAGTAAAATCAATCACAGGGATTTTGTGGACAAAAGAACCATCAACTTCTAAGACCAGGGAAGACAGAAGATATGAAATGACATCTCAACAGAAGACTATTCTCTCATTTTAAGCGCCTAAGCTCTGTTCAGTATGGATAAAATTACAGAGAAACAAGCACTGCTTCATTGCCGACTTACTTATCCCAGTATACCTAGCAAGCATGTATAACAGAAAAAAATTGTCTCAGTAAGTTACATAATTCTGCTCTAAATCAAAATGATTTGATAATTTCTAAGTAATTTTTAGGGTTTTTTGGATTGAATTTGAGTAATCTTATAATTTCACAAGAAATTAATCCTATTCAGAGATAGGTTAACATGAAAGTCACCTGCCCTGATGAGTACAGAAAAAAGAACCTGCCTTTGCAAACGCCGGTAATGATACCTTGATTGGCCTGATTTTTCTTTAAGACTGCAACATTCCTAGCTGAGTTCAATTAATTTACCTTAAAAGTGAGGCTCTACTAAAGCACATATATTTATAATAATTCTCTAGTCTAGCCTGTAGCTAAGAAAGAAGTAGCAGTGATCTCTGATAAATTATATTACTTGACTGATTTATGCTTTACGTTCTCATGTTCAAACCTAACAAACCTACAGAGTCAGTATGTTTAATGTAGATACTTAATGTTTCATAAGCGCCCATTAAAGCGTATGGTGATATAATTTCAAGACTTTTAATCTGGACTGTACAGACGTTCACATTAAGATGTGCAACAATGTACAGACTCTCAGTTGACTTGAAATAGCTGTGCCTTTCCTATCCGAGCACTATATGAAAAGCAGAGGCAAAGAACAAAATCCTCTTAACCAAACCTTAAATCAGAAAAGCACGAATACATTGTGCAAATGCTACTGCTTGGGTAATTGAGACAGAAATCTTACCGCACTCAGGAGGAGTCTAGTGGGTTTCTGGCAAGAAGTTGTTCTGCCTCTAATCTCAGACTGCAAAGAAAGTGCTTTGCTAGCATCTGACAGTGAAACATGATTCTGTTCTACATGGCATGACTGTAGTTGCACAGTGGGAGATTATCGGCAATGAGAACATTTCTAACAAATGGCTTTCTTTGCAAAGAACAGAGAACTGATCTTTGCAGAACACATCTCTGGTAATGAGGTATGCCAAGCACGCTGTACCAGGATTAATCTTCCTACAAAAGCCAGCAAATTGCTACAGTTTAACATGAAGATAATGAAAAGAATGTTTCACAGTATCCAAGCTCTGGTCAGGCGGAAGTAAGTTATGATGCTTTCTTGCTATCTAGCCAGAAATTGTGACGGTGCCTGCCAAAATTCATGGTTTCTCATTCTCATAAAATCCTTCTGTTCAAAAAAGCTACAGCTATGCTACACAGTTCATGTATTTCCTTCTCATGAAATCAAGGAGCAGCAGATGGGTGGCTTATTGACCTAAATCCAAACCTCGGAGCAGGGAAGTACTCCTGAATCCTGTAGTTTAGAGGAAGTCAGTAAGTTTCATCGTATCAGCAAATCAAAACAGTAGTCCCCCTGCAAATGTTCCACTCCATACTGTTCTGACATCTATAATCAGAAAATGTCTACGCAAACAGGCTCAAAGTAAAGTGTTGTTAAAGGAGACATAACAGTAATTTTTCTCACCATAAGCTTATTGGTTAATGCAGCCACTTGGAATGCCAATTTTACTTTTCAGAATAATTAAGGACAAATTAATGATAAAGTTATGAGGGAGCTCACTAGAAATAAGGGACAGATGTATAATAGTTTCTGCCCTGTTGACTATTCAGTGTAAAGTATTTAAATATTCAGTAGTTTGGGGTTAGTCAGCAAAAATGCTTCTCCCAGATGAACATTACAATTACTGTGCAATAGGGTCACTCCCATACGTTGGTCCAATAATTATTTCCAAATGAAGCAAAGCAGCAGCTTCAGCAAGATGCAACAAATCACCTAAAACACCAGGAAATTCAGGAATCTCATGTTCAGGAGTGAAAGAAATATCTTCAAGCTAATCAGGCAAAGAAAGCACCTGAACCTACTCCCTGGCCTCTTGCACTACCAATGCTTTATTTCTCAAAATTTAGGCACTGTTACTTCTGACTATATTCTGTAAGAAAGAGTCAGGTTTTGCATCCAACTCCAAGAGAGGACTTATGATCATGACTTCAGAATTGAAAAAGGTGTCTCCATGCTTAATTTTCTTGCAGCAATGTGATCTAGGAAAAACTGGCTCTTGCACCGATTTGTCCTACTAACCTGCTCTCTAAGTCAGTTTCATATAGTCCGTTGCTAAGTGCTGATATTTCAGCTGTCAGACAAGAATATATCTAGATTCTTCTGTAAATCGAGTTGTAGATTCTAACTGCGATAACTCTCCTAATTCTATAATATACGGTGGTGAAAATATTCTCTTTCTCATTTAATCTCATGAAATTTTAAAAAGGTGTCATAAATGTCAAAATGATGAAAGACAGCATAAAAGCAGCAACACCACCCAAAAGTCTTATTTAGGACAAGAAAGACAGCTTATACAAGTAATCCTAGCAGAGTAACATCTCTGCTAAACAGTAGTTTGAAACTTAATTTGCATGAAAACAGGAGAATAGCAGGAACACTTGTTACAGGAGTTGCTCCTTGCCAAAATCTGCCTTGCTATTCACACCCAAAAAACCAAAACATTGGAGACTGTAGATTACTTGCAATGGGAAAGACATAGAGTATGAAACTCATCTGGAGTATCAGAGGTTTTGTTTTATTATTATTTCACACAGTTCTTCAGTATGCACTTCCTTAAAAAATTACTAACATCTTGCCCTATCCAAAAAGACACAGATGTCAAGTGAATCAATAAAGGTTGATCATCAATCACGATGAAGGGCATGGGGGAAGCTTCCAGCATCTTCTCACCGAAGGCACCCCTGCAGCCCCCCTGCTACCAAAACCTTGCCATGTAAGCCCACAGGCAGCACAGACAGGAAATGCTTAACACTGATTTTCACAAGAGTAGGTCTGAAAAGAAATACTGAGAATGAGAAAGGCCAAGGACGCAGAAATCGTTCTGTCTTTGTGGCTTGAGATAAGCCAAACGCCTTCAGTTACACATTTTTTTCAGCTAACCTGGGTGCAGTGAAGATACAAAAAGCTTCATAAGTGAAAGCAGATTTATAAATTTTAAAATATAATAATTAAAACTAGTATTTCATGAGATTATAGAACTAAAATATAATACTTGAAATGCTGTTACATAATTAAACTTGGATAATTAATGAAATGCATTAATAAAATTAGAGTGTCAGAAGTTCTAGTCTTTTTATATATATATACATATATACATTTTTTTCAAAACTATGTATTACTGATAGGGAAAGAAAAAAATTCTGAAGAAAAATAATTCCAATTTAAAGTCATCTAAAGTTGAAAAGATTTTGAAGGAGTTCAGCTTTCCATCTCAGAAATAAACAGAACTTTAAATCACTAGCAATAGCACAACATAAACTTTTATAACAGAAACTATCTAGTTCATAAACTCCTTATTTAAACACCTGCATGAATCTTACAGTTGCTATTTCAGAATTACTGAGCGGAAAGTTCTCAGCATCAATACTACATATTCTAGCTAAATATTTATCAAATACCTTAATGTTGCACAAGCTCTCCCCCAGTAAAAAGCTGAGAGTATAAGGAGGTGAAAGAGTCCTCCAAGAACTGGGCTCCTATGTAATGGCTCACAGATTATTGTAAATAAGAGTAAAATTACCTGGCAAATCTCATAACTAGTGTAAAAGAAATTTGATTAGTCTGAATGATGAAACTACATTCAGAAGAAATATAGATTCCCTCTTGTGAATCACTATGTCCTATTATTCATTATCAGTTCTGTTAACACAAAACATCAGCAAGCAAAAACTTCCACTCTCTGCTGAAAATGGAATTGCAGATACCTTGCTAGCAGGAGGCATCATTCGGCCACTTTAGCTTTGCTTACCATCTGTCGAGCATCCACTTGTGCCATCACTGGAACAATAACGCATTTCAATCCTTTGCCTTCCCACCTCTAGCAAATTTGGGTCAGGCAAGCGCGCTTTGCAGGTGTATCGGAAGCGTTGTTCATAGTGGCCACCGTTGTCTGAAATATTGACTGGGGTCCAAGGCGTCCAAGGAGTTGTCTTTTTTAACTCTGGACAAGCATTGGTGTTACAAGGCTGATATTCCTGACAGAAAAGGTTCATAATTAATATAATCGTTAAATATGACTTAAAAAAAAAAAAACAAAACCCTCATAACAAACAAAAATAACCAATAGAATAAAACAAATTAAAAGTTTTTGATATTTTTTTCCAGCATTTCTGGTAGAAGTGACCATCAATAAACTTTTAATTCCAATCTCAAACTAAAAGTGGCTTTTTCTGCTTCTAGGCAAGCACAGTATCACACTCCTGAAAGCAATAATATAACTGTACAATTTAAATCTATTACATCCATAAAAACAGTAAGCTGAACACTATATATATCATGATAAAATGCATCCTTTATAAATTAACAGCTCCAAATAAGGTGCAGCTAAATATGTTAAAGCTGTTAAGTAAGAAGAATTCTGATAAACTGCAAGTACGAGACACAAACTAGCAAATAATTCCTTGGTAAAACCTAGTGGCATATGGATAAGCAAAGCACTGTTCATTTTGCATATTGCTTATGCATTAAAGGGGAAAATGGACAGAAAATGTTTTCTATTACAGAACCTGGCTCCCTGAGGTGCATGCTACCTCCACCACAGCAAAACCTATAATTGGAAGCAAATTCTCTATGGACTGATAGCCATCAAGAACGATCACACATAAGAAAAGCAGATTGGCCAATATTCCCAAGCCCCACAATATATGGCTTCATTCATTTCCCACACCACAATATGCTTCATCTGATGCAAGTGATTTGTAAACTACACAGGTGAAATGAAACAACCACTAAATATCAGAATGAATTCATGCTGACAAACTACTAAAGGCAAAAAGAAATAGGCTTCAGTGGTACAATGTTTAAATGATCTTTCTACCTTTGACCTCTAGAATGATACACAGTGGAGGGTACCTTCTGAAAAGGAGCCTACTGAAGTTTGTAATTTCAGCAAATATTAAAAATATGGATAGTAGATAGTAAAAATAAGTTTTATCATTCATAGTACAACCTCCTTCTTCTATAACCCCTACCCCAACTGATACCACCATGTTGCAAAAATATAGATTACCTGCTCCTGTCATTCTCATGGTAATAATAACATTTTTATCTCATACTTTCCCCAGTTCACTACCGCTTCTCTTAGATAGTCTAACTTATTAATATATCCAATTAGGCTGAGAGTAATTCCTCTATATTTTTGTTTTAAAGTCTGTGGTGCTATTTCAGATCTAAAAGGTGATTCTTTGCCTGAAAGCTTTTGTAATTTTTTCCATCAGCTGTAAAAAAAGATTCTTCCACAGAAACCCCTGCCCCACTAGCAAAGCAAGTTCAAGACTGGCTATGTTCAAGACTGGTTTCACAGTTTTGTGGTACTTGAGGCAAGAAAAGAGCTCAAGGATTTCAGCTGGACTACTGCTTGCTCCTCCAGGCTATGCAAGGTCCCTTCCCACAGTGGTGGCCATGAGTCATATCAAGGAACATCTATGAAAGGGGATCCCTTTAGAGCAAAGAGGCCTGGATCAACCTGTCCATAACCTGACTTTCAGTCTCGAATGCTTTTTAGATCAGAAGACAGCAAAGAACAAACAATCAGGTCTTGTGTATAGAAGGGAAAGTAATTTCTTTGTGACCCCTCTAGGCAACTGTTTAAATAATGTATATTTTAGACTGAAGACAGAACACATAAGCCTTGACTTATCTTTGCAGCACATGAGCTGTAAAAAGGAAATAATAAAATTAACAGATCCCACCAACAGCCATAACCACCCTGCTTGCTTTTCCAACCAGGTATTCATGACCAACGTGCAGTTCCCTCCAGCAGCTGGATCACAGTGCTTCTTTTAGCAGGAGCACTCTGTCTTTCCCTCTCTCTTTTTTTAAGAGATGTCTAGCACTGATAAGACTATCACCTCCCCACATCAGCTGTTCCACTATTTACTAACCCTCGAAGCTAGCAAATTGCAAGTTAATTAAAGGCTGCATTTCCCCTTTAATTTAATTTTCTGGTCACTGAATTTTGCTGTGCCTTTATCAACGATACTGAAAGTGTTCCTTGTCCCATATGTACAAACAAATTTTTCATGCCCAAGTACCCGCACATAATGGTAAACTCAGCTGAACTTCTTAAAGCTACATGTGATTTAAAACCTGATCTCCAGGTCCTGTGCATCCCTATGTCTTCCTTATGTCCCATTTCCTTATTTTCCTTAAGACTGGACACCAAAATTTAACTTGGCAATCTAGAAGCATTTTAATCAATACAGCATGCAGTGACAATTTAATACATACATTATTGCATTAGTGCTGTTTCCTTCCATGACACTGTACAAAGAGCTTAAGTAGACCTAATTATCTTTGATAATATATCCTTTAACTTACAACTTTACAACTACATAGAGTCTCCTATCCCACACAAGAGACTGGTGTTTGGCAATATTAAAATACATTTTATTAGCTTTCGCAATTATCTACCGTATTATTTACTAACTCAACAATCTCTGTCATGTTCAAGCTTTACTGAAGTTGGTTTATATCACTGTCTAGACTGTTGATAGAAATGTTAAGTGCTATTGACCCAAGAACTGATTCCAAGCAGACCTTGCTAGACACATCCCTGTCATTTATATCTGTGCATTAACACCACATTTTTCAGTTTGTCAGTGAGCCAGCTTTTAATCCATTTAACATTTGCCATATAATTCAGTTTTTCAAATCAAAGTATTTTCTGTTGCAAAGACAAAATGTCTTGGAAAAATTCAATGAAAGTAGGGGAGAAGTGCTGTGTCACTTTCAAACATCTTGAAACACAAGCTTTTTTCTGGTAGCATATAAGCAAAACACTCATAATGATCTAAAGTTTCAGTTCTTCATTTGCTGTTGATTTCTGTAATGATATTTTTCAATCAAAAATTAAAGCTGCTAAAAATGTGAGGATACTGGATATGGCATAGACAGGTGAGGGTCATATAGAGCAGAAGGTATGAGATATGCAATGAACCCTCAGTCAAATAAAAATTAGCAATAAAGGAAGAAGTTAATTGAGTGGCAATGTATTGAATGTTGCTTTCCTAATACATCTGAAATGAACATGCCAGCTCACTTCTTCCTAGAAAGACAAACTACCAGTAATCAGTGTGCTTCAGGATCTGTAGTCCCTCCTAACAGAGGGTATACTCATACATTGTTACGTGAGTCAGGAAAGAAAGGTGATCCTTAAGAGCATCTGCAGAAACCATTTGTTAGCTTTTCCTTTCTTCTTGCTTGGTGCATAGCTTATCATACATTGTTACATGAGCCAGAAAAGAAAGGTGATCCTTAAGAGCATCTGCAGAAACCATTTGTCAGCTTTTCCTTTCTTCTTGCTTGATGCATAGCTTATAAGAAAGTGTGTCTGCTGTCATGTCTGTCTATTCAACCATTTGGTAATACTCATGAAAGGCTCAGAATGGCAAGGGAAACAAAAGTATATGCAGATTACCCAGCATATATTTACAGCAATAAATAATCTCTCTTTGACAATATTCAGAGGAATATCCCAACAACAGATGACCCTATGAAGCTCTGCACTAATAATGACCTGGCAGAGCCTCATGGCTTCTCTCACAAACAGTGAGTGCTGTGCTGCTCTACCAACTACTGTGTCTGCCACAGAGGAATCAAAAATTGCATTGTGCTTGATGAAAGCATTGATGTGATCTGGCACTACAAAAGTCCAATGTAAGTAGAACAACGATCTGGTCTGAATGGTCTCAGATTTGGAAGTATAGGAGGGAAGAGAAAAGGCGCAATTCAGACCACACATGGGTATATATATTTGGTACTGCTAGCATGAAGACAGTCTGGAAGGATTTGTCAGGGAGTGAGAATATGGAAACTGCTCTCTCTACCTGGATTATCTACTTCTTCTCACCTTGTTCTATGCTTGAAGGATTTCTTAAGCGGGTGTCATAATTTAACCCAGCAGGCAGCTAAAGATCATACAGACATTTGCATCCCAGTGGGATGGGGGAGAGCATTGAAGAAAAGGAACTATAAATTAAAACCCTAACCATTGATTATGCTATTAACCAGACACCTTCCTTCTGTTTGTACTAATAATATCCTAATATTTATCTATAATGGAAAAGAATATTACTATATCATGTTTTTTAACAAAATTGATTTAAATTATTTGGTTGTATTATCTTAGAAAAGGACAACTGAAATGTTATTTCCAAAACATTTTTTCAAACTGGAAGCAACCTGATAAATAGCGTAGAACTAAATTCTAGTTTTCTCATGGGAAAAAATGGAACAGACTTTTTTTTTTCTTTTTTTTTACCTCTGCATTGCCATTTCAGTCTAATTCCTGAGAATTTTGAGAATCTCTGAGGCATCCACTCCCACTTGAAGTTTGATTTTAATTAACCAAACAGCATGATAGGCTGATACCTCCTTAGGAAACTAGTCTAAAATCTTGTCTACACCTGAATTACAATTTTATAAATAACAGAATTTAGATATTCTATTCCCATTTATATATCATGTTTTATATTATGGAGGTATTTCTCCAAACAAACTTATTTATTTGATATATGTAGTATTTCTTGTTGAATGCACTTCTTTTGTTCTCATCTGTGTTTTTCTTTCTCATTTGTTAGTGTGAGAGACTATCTTCACAAGGCAGCTAAATCAACATTAAGAGTTCATTTAAGTATTTTCAACCCAACAGCTGTACTTTATGATTTTAATATATCGTATTAGTTCTAAAATATTCTTTTGGAGTCACCAAACGGTCCACTGATTAAAAAATACTTTTTTTTTTTCACTTTTTATTCATTATGCTAAGCTTCAGTTTTTCTGGCCCAAAATACCTTTTTTTTTTTCTTTCATATAGTAAGACAGTGATAGAAAAGAATGTTGCCAGTTCATAAATTGAGTGATGTAGTATGCCACCTGGGACAAAACAGGGCTGTAAGATGCAAAAATCTGAGTCTCTCAGCAATCTCCCATGCTTTGAGTTTGTCACAGTAATATGTAGTTAAAGGATAGCTGTCACATGCAATCAAAACAAAGGCCAAAATGCATGTAACAGTGTTATAAAACCTGAGAGAAAACTAGTTCCCATTTACAGGGGCCTTGTTTATACTTCAAAACATAAGTTTCCCAAAGGGCTAATATGCCCTAACCCTCTCCAAGAACCAAAATATGTATAACATTTATCTCGCAGTGGCTGAAAAACAGATTCGGTAAAATCACTAACTGAACTTGAAAAAATAAATGGTTCATTTATTTTCATTACAGAAATGTAAAATATTTTCTATTTATAAAAGTATTTTCAAAATAAAACAAACAAAAGACCAGTAATTCCCTGATCATGTTTCTACTCATTTTCACAGTTCAAAAAGCCAGATACTTCAGCCAAATACCATTAGATATACCTTACTTTATTGTCATTTCAGTATTACAATACTATTTCAAGAGTATAACCTGAAAGAACACCCAAACACATTAAATCCAAGTACTTAAGCAAAATCTTTTACATTGTAAATTTCACAGTTAAACCAACCCCAAAACATTGCTAAAATCCCTATTGTATCTGAGTCATGCACACACATCTATATCCTAGATCCTAGATTATAGGTAGTATTTTAGCTTCAGTTAACTCCAGTAGGAGTAGCTCTCCTGATCCTAGGGGAACCAGGACTTCAGAGACTATTGTTGAGCCCAAATGCAATCCTGTAGTTCTGTAAGGCAAGGATAGGTAAGTTGTGTTCAGAATGGGTTTCTTAATGGATAGAAGGAAGCTGCCTTCTTTGATGGATAGAAGGCAGAAAATAATTTTAGCCTAAGCAAAAGGAACAGATTTCTTCTGCAGCAAACAGGTATCCTTTTTTTTGCTGCAATACTGAGCACAACCTTTTATTCCAATCTTGTGTGTGTTTAAACAAAAGAATTGGAAAATCTTCCATTCATGTAAAGGGGAATGTTAAAGGAAATAAAGACTGGATTTAGAACCATTTTCCCTGGAGGAGTCAGGGGCCTGTTGGGCAGATCACCAGACTGGGACAGTCCAGAACTCAAATCCTTCCTATAGTCAACATAATTTTATTTAGATAAGGAAAGTTCCTACTTTCACCATCTCTTCATAAAACCACCAAGGTTTGGTGTGAGGCAAGCTACCACTTTCCTCTTATTTTTTCTCTAACAGCCATTTGTGTAACTAACTCCATGATCAAACACTACATTTTATGTCAAAGTAGTCAAACTTCGGTGAAGGAAATTGTTACAAAAAATTAAATCACTTAATTGTGAGTAGCTTAACTGGCACAGGGCACAGGGTTAGTAGGACCACCTTCAGCTTCACCTCAGCAAGCAGAACAGCCTGGTTGCATCAAAGAAGTGCAGCTTTTATGTTATTTTATTCGCACTTGAGAACCATCTAGAGTGATAAACATTTATTTCATCTAATGACAATTCCTAATAGTGTAATAGTTCATCTTAAGGCATGATATTTGGAATTAACTGATATTCAAAATGAAACTGGAAACGTCTAAGGAAGAAAAAGCTTCTTTATTCTGACAGATACTTAAAAAAAAAGCTATAAAAAGAGGCACAGCAGTTAATTTGGATTCTTTCAAACCTAATCCATTTATAGATCTGTGTTGCAATTAAACACCCTACTCAAATGCACCTAGCAAATGAAAGTTATGTGATACAAGACAGGGCAAATTTATCAAGATCTGTAAATTGTTTGCCTTTTTTTTTTTAATAACTGAATACATCAAGAACTTATGTGTATTTTTGCATACAGAGAAATGAAAAGTAATAAACACACAGTAAATTCACAGCAGCAAGTCTGCCTGCTGACAGCTGAATTTGTACCAGCCTTCCAAGACTCCCTGTTGTGATCCCAGTGCTACTAGTAGAGGAGCCACTTCTATACCTTGTGCGCAGCACAGCCTGTGAACATAGTGCCACACTTGCACAGTCAGACTTTGAGCTCCCTGAAGGAGAAGCCCTTTTGCCTCGTTGCAGGCCTTTGTAGAGTGGGATCCTGGTTCGTCATTAAAGCTTTCAGGCAGCAGGACAACAGTGATGCTATAATGCTTTGGAGGCTAGTTTCCTGCTACACTAGGCAGCAGATCTGCAATCCGATGGTTTTAAACCCCTTTTAGTGAGTTGCAAGTCAAGACCAGAGGATTGCAAAGTTGCTTTCCTTCCAGGAGTGCTAAGGCAAGAGTGGGTCCCAATCTATAGCCACTATGGGAACTCCAGCTCTAAAATGGCAACATCCCCTCCCCCCTTCTCAGTGCTTAATATTGGAAAACATCTCAAAACCAGTCAAAGACCTGACTAGTGGAACTTACTGTCAGGTTTCACACTATGAATGAAGTGTATTTGTAACATGTTTCAGTGAAATGGATTTGAATTTTGGTTACAGATATCTCTGCTGGGACTTACCTGTATGTCCAATAACTATTCAGAATTAAGTGTCGTAAACAGACTGAAACTGGAGACTGGGTATTTGTTTTTACTGGACACTGACCTCACTTTCAGGAATGTGTTTCACAAGGGGAATTAACATTCTGTCTGGTCATCTAGTTCCTTTTGGAATATGGATTTACTTTGATGTCTGGGCTTCTCTTACTAAGTTAACCATAAATTTTCTGTTGATGAACAATACCTTCTGCATTTTGCCCACAATGACATAAGTCTTCTGTAAATGACCCTGTTCCTTTCACTCTCGGGGCAGTAAAGTTATTGAATGAACTGTTAACAGTTAGGAAACAAGCAATGCCTCTAAAAATGCATGTCCTGAACAGAAAATTCTTCCTCTCATTCTTCCTTCCCTTTTACTCTAAACATTGTCAATGAAACATCTCACAATATGGACAAGCTGCGCAATTTGCTCCAAAGGACCACATACTCAGCTACACGCAAGAACATAGCCAGCACGTTTACCACAACTTAGGCGTATTTTTAGGCAACAAATTTTACTTTCCTGATTTTTACCACATTCATGGAATTATATACTTTTCTTCATTTGTGTACACTACTAAGTGTCACACATCAGCAGTTTTGTCAGTAATGTAATTGTTAGGGACTTGCCACCAATTAGGAGTCAAAGATATTCAGCTGCCACTCCTAAATACTGAAACATAATAGTCTGGGTCCTCAAAATGATTATATTGGCTTACAAGAACCCTAGACAGGGAAAGGGTGGCCATCTAATAAAGGAAGCTGATTAAATGCACTGGTTTATGCACTGTTGTTACTAAGAGTGTGTCCCATCGTTTTACTGAAAATTCCTGTTCTGCAGGTAAGTTCCTGTTTAGCAGATAGGTGTTCAGGGCTCATTTGCTCCAAGACTCTTGTTGCAAACTCCCCCTTATCTGTGGTTTTGTATGCAGCATTATGATCTGGCACAGCATAAATCTGCTTGTAATAGCTCCACTGTGATGCGTGAACCAGAAGCAGGGGGGGTGAGGCAGTGGGGATGAAGCTAGGGACATCACCACCTGAACCCACTAAAATTTGATAAGCCCAGAGATGCTTATCAAAGGACTAAGGATTCAGTTATTTTTTAGTGTTGTCATTCAGACTGCTGCAAAGCCTGCACAGCGCAAGTACAAGATATTACTGAGTTGATGAAAACAGAACACACAGGACCATAAATAATCAAGACTGTAAAGCTGAAGGGATCGTTCACCTATAAATGACTGCATGGATTTACCAAACTGACTTAGAAGTGATTTCAGTTAAGGAGGCGCTGTATTGCCATGTAGTGAAGGCCACAACTTGTGGTAAGAAAGACATGACCTCCAAATCTGAGAAACAACACACAAGTGGATGATGAAATATAAATATCATTAAACATAAATGATGTGTTACTTGTACATGAATCAAAATGAATCTTTTCATCACTTAAATTTAGTGTGTGTCAGCTTTGAAATCTATATTTATTCATTTAATTATAAAGATAGGAAATTCAGCTTTACCTTTACAATTAAGAATGTACTAGTTGCTGTTGGAAAAGACCATGGAAAAAAATGTAGCTTCCTGTGAGCTGTGATTTTGCTTACCTGATCACTCAGTACTTCAGATGTGGAAAAAAGGAGGATTGTTAAAATTCCATTTTGGGAGGTATGATCAGCTGATTGGAAACAAGTGAGCTGCTGCAGTTTAGTGAGTTACCACTCGGCTGGGACATGATAATGACCTCTACACGTGGCTTTATTCATTAAAAATGCAAATGCAAGCACAAAAGAAATCAGATTAAGTCAGACGGATAAGGGGTGATTTACTTTGCTGTAACAACAATCGGTTGCAATTACTTTCACATATTCTTACTGAGATGGTTAAACATTTTCATACAAACCCTATAATTCCTGTCAAAAGTATTTTAAATTGCTGAAATAGTTATTATTAAGTTAAAATGCATTTTTTAAAACTGCTGAAAATCATGGCTGTTCAAGTATTTATTAACTGAGAGTAAGAATATTAGAAGATAATCCAATAGTCAAGAAGGCATGAAAAGGCTGTCAACTCATCAGTTTTACAGACTGCTGCTTTATAATGACTGCAAATCTATCATCACACATAAATTACCTTCATTGTATACTGCAGCATAGGTTTTCCTTCATGTATGCTTCTAGAAAGACAATAACTATATCCTTGGTGCAAAAGAAGATCTCAACAAAAAGTATTTAAATACCAAAAGTGGAAACAAATCTGAGACTTCAGTTTTCACCGACACCACTAGTGTTACTTGGTTATTTTGTGACCTGGAAATAATTTCACCCTTAGATTCCTGATTCTTGGATTCACCCATGTGCCTTTTCCTGAACTTAGGAATGGGAAAAATCTGCAAATGTGTTTCAGTTGGGTTTGTCTGCCACCACATATCACTAACTCCACAGACTGCTGAAACGATTGTGTAATTGCAAAACAAGAAGAGAAGAAAGTAAAAGCTGCACAGCCTGTAATCATGGGGCTGAGGATAAGGCCCAGGGTGGTACTACTATGGAGAGAAATGGCTTATTTCTTTCACAAGGCAGTATCAAATTAAGAAGAGTAGTAAAGTAGTTCTGGAAATTTACATACTGAGGACACATTTACTTCCATAATATTTTGACCTGGAAAATCAGCTGTGTGAAAGGCTCTCCAACAAGTAATGCAGAAAGAATACAAGTTATTACTACTTTATATCCAGCCATAGAGCACACTTTCAGATTCTTGTTCATTTATCCATAGTCATTTACTATATCATCAGAGCAACCTTATATTAAAATAACCCTTTTATCAGCCTGTACACAATGTCTTAGGCTCGGCTGAACTTTCACATTTTAAGCTCAAAATCTGAGGGCAAAACCATGACTACTAATCAGCAGGGTATCAAAAGAGACCTGAGAGTATGAAATTATTTACTGCTTGTGAAGTCATTTAGTCAACAAGCACTCAATCGCAGCTTGTCTTCTTGTTAGTGGTTCTTTCCCCCCTGTTAATTATGAAGAGCTATAAACTGCCTTATACAAAAATGGAAGCAAAAGTTGAGAAAGCTAATGTTGGAAAGAGCTGAAGTCTGGTATTGCTCAGCAAATCTTATTATTTTAATATTCTTACTGTATTTTTCATTCAAAGAACGATTTGAATTAAATAATTTCATAGAATGATTTAAATGATATACAAATCACTAGGGGAAAAAACCCTATAATGTCACCACTCCTGAGATAACACTCTAAATGTTACAGCAGCTGCTAAATGACAAATGTGGAAGTGATGGAAATGGTACAAACTGAATAGATGAGGAGCCATGCACTTTAATTCAGAGCTGCCAGTCCAAACCCAGGAGATGCAGTGAAAAGCAGGACTGCTTGTTGAAATGCAATAAACTATGCAAGTATTTAAATCCATTGAAAATAGATTTAGCCACACAAATGAGACACATTTAAAGATTTCGATCATCTGTACCCTCTGATAGCAGAAAGGGTATGCTCTGTACTCCTGAAAATGAAGCCACAGTGTAGGGAATCTGAGTATTGATTTGCAAGCCTAGTGAAGGTGGCAAAATGCAGCTGCTAGAGATATTGCAAGTACCAGATGGATTGCTGTCTTCTCCAAAACCTCCAAATATTAGGAAACTCTCCCTACCTACTAGAAGGGAAATCAAAAATGGTAAGTTAATCTGTATGTGAACACTGACATCTTCCTAGCTCAAACGCCACACTTCTGTAAATAAGTGAAAGAAGAAAACCAAACACAACACCCATCCCCCAAATTGCTTTCAAGCAAAATTTTTTCTCTATTTAGATGTCAAAAGAGAGGACAACATCTACGGAAAATGGGTATAGCCGGTAGGTTAAAAATATAATTATGCTACAAACCTCTTTTTCAGGCCTTGACCCAGAGACGCTGAAGAGAACAGTAATATAACTGAACTGAAAATGCACTCAAGCACGATTTAATACTTTATCACGCTGCACACATCTGCCTTTTCCCAGGGCAGAAGTTACAGCAGAGCTGACAGACGTGCATGTGTGCCCACACTTCAATCACTGCTGCTGCAATCGAATGTATAAGCATAAAACCATCTTCAGTTATAGCTTATAATCACCTGGACAAGGGAGCACAACAACCAAGATGCTGACATGTTTGCTTCTGCCAACTCCACTATGGAAGAATATGACCTCCAGCAAAGGGAACACTTGAGCTGGTTACATCACTATAACAAGCATCAGTGTAACTCATCTGTCAGAGCCCCTGGCTTTGTGAGCAAAACCCCCCACAAAAATAAGAAAAAAATCAGAATAATAGCATACATTTTTACAGGTTGCCTGTCTGAAAAGTACAAACACAAATGGATATACTGTGCTAATAAATGTAAATTCAGATTACCTACAAACTTTCATAGGTTTGTGCTTATATTCAGAAACTGCACAGTGAAATATCAATACACAATAGCTTTAATTTTCTAATGAGCGAATATCAGCTTCTCAAAGCTTGTACCCTTAATATAGGATCAACTGCCCAAACGCAGGGCTCTGTTGGCATTTTTAACGCCAAAAGTTATCTCACTTAACTTCCAAACTGCTCTTAAAGCACATGGGTCTCTCACACATCCTCTGATTTATCTTCTACTTTCACACATATGTTATAGATCCCCTACTGCTTCTCAAAAAGCAACAGATGTCTCTGTTTAGGCAAATCTGCATCCTGCCCTTGCATCCACCAGTGGTGTCTGGCATTTTTCAGAATCATGTCAGAACTGAATCTCCCATTTCACATTTTCCATTTAATTCACAGCAATCTGAAAAACTCCCTATAAATCCATTACTCCCACATAAAACTCTTCATTTTTAGCTTTTTCAATACTGTTGGGTTTAAATAAACTTTATTTACAAAGGATTTGATTTGTCTGTATAGTATTTTTGGAACTCTGTGGTTGCAAATAAAACACTTTTTTCTTGATCTCCAGCCAATTCCTGGTAACACAGATGTTTCTGGGAAAAAAACCCACAAAACCAAACCCTAATTGGATGCTGCTTTATATTGCTCTCTATTTCCAGTATAAGGAAGAAAAAGGCAAGAATAACTGTGCACTTCCTTTACATCTCCTCAAATATGAGCTGTTTGTATCTTGCATGACCCTAGTATTAATCAGATCAGGTTTTAATTCACAATAGCCTGTGTGTTTCAGCCCAGAAATGCTGAAGCCTATGCTCCACTCCTCTGGGGAAATTCCTTAGGAGAGGATTAAAGGCCTTTTATTTTACACCTTGTTTGAAGTCTCAGCAAAAAGGCAAAGCACTATATAGGGTAAAGGTGGCACTACTAAAGACATTCAAGCCAGAAGGTTAATGAAGAAAACAAATAAAGAAAACAAATATAGACTGCACAAAAAAAAAAAAAAAAAGGAAAAGGAAAGAAAATACTGTAGTAATGAAAATAAACTGACCAGGAACAGAATATGACTCCCTGGCAAAATTAAATCAAAGCACATTTCAAATGGAGCATTTTATGAGTTTCAACAAGTTAAAATGTAAAACAACAATATTTTTTCTTAACAACACTCATGAGAGGTTAATGCACATATGGGATCTTTAGCTTCCCTTTATACTTGGCTATGCTTGTCTCAGTCTTGTCCCAAATCAAATTCCACATGTTAGCTTTGCCCCAGTTGTTATCATAAAATTCACATAACCTAATTTACAATAGGAAGAAAAAAAGATGAGCAAGGACTGATTTACATTACACTGATAAAATTGGGTAGAAGAAAAAAAAGTCAGTGAATATGTCATCTACCAAAATTCTTTTCAATGAATCAGAAAAGGGACATAAATAGCTACAAGTTATGAGAGTTGAGTTACATGTCAGAGATTGGAAAATTTAACAGTGGGCCATGCCTTCAGGATGCTGAAGCTGCAGAGTGCCACTGGGTAGTAACACTGTGCTTGCTTATCAAGCAAAGCAATATGTAAACCCACATTAAATTATTGGACAGGATGAGAAAATTTGGGCTATTCAGCCTGGAGAAGAGAAGGCTGCGTGGAGACCTCATAGCAGCCTTCCAGTATCTGAAGGGGGCCTACAAGGATACTGGAGAGGGACTCTTCATCAGGAACTGTACCAACAAGGGGTAATGGGTTCAAACTTAAACATGAGAAGTTCAGGTAGATGTAAGGAAGAAGTTCTTTACTGTGAGGGTGGTGAGGCAATGGAACTGGTTGCCCAAAGAAGTGGTAAATGCTCCATCCTTGGCAGTGTTCAAGGCCAGGTTGCACACAGCCTTCCGTGACATGTTCTAGTGTGAGGCACCCCTGCCCATGGCAGGGGGTTGGAGCTAGACAATCTTAAAGTCCTTTCCAACCCTAACCATTTCATGACTCTATTCTATGATTCTAAAAGGAAGGGGTGGGGAATACAAAATATTGTATTTCAGACATTCCTAGAAATGTGGAGAGGACTTAGTGCCAGTAACTGTGTAAACGTAGCTGGAATACACAAGTCAACTCACAGGACTGAATTTTAGCTCAATGTCAGTATAGATGCCCTGGACTTACACTGTAGGCTTTATAATTCAGGCTTTGCTTTGGCAGCTCAGTGAACATACCATCAGCTCTTTGGTATTTTCACGCCAGTGACATTAGTAACTGGAAAAGAGAAGTGATACCTATAGATTGCAAATTCCTTTTTTGTAGAAAACAGTAAATACTTTGCATGCACGTAGGGCTTTTACGTTTGAAACGTTTGACTACTTATAAAAAGTTCTGACTTATCAAACAAAACTCTCAAGGCAAATTTGCTGAGCACTACACTATTGGAGCTGGCTGGCTTGAGTCAGGATGATTAGGAAGTTACAGAAGCTCATATAAGGAGCTCTATTTGGGGAAGCCTGTATTGGGTTTGTGTGTCAAGGTTTCGGCGGCTGGGGGACTATAGGGATGGCTTCTGTGAGAAGCTGCCAGAAGCTTCCCCCATGTCCGATGGAGCCAATGCCAGCCGGCTACAAGATGTAACCACCACTGCTGAACGCAGAGCCCATCAGTGACGGTGGTAGCATCTCTGGGGTAACAGAGTTAAGAAGGGGAAAAAGTTATTGCACAGGAGCAACACAGCACCTGGAGAGCGGAGTGAGAACATGTAAAAGAAGCAGCTCTGCAGACACGAAGGTCAGTTGAGAAGGACGAGAGGAGGCGCCCCAAGCACCAGAGCAGAGATTCCCCTTCAGCCCACAGTGCAGACCACGGAGAGGCAGAAGATAATGACACTGAGCTGACTTTACATATCTGTGGACAGATGTTCATGTGACTACATTAAATAAATGCATTAACAGCTAAAGCAATTCCACAGATAAGAAATTTCAGGTGTTTGGTTAGAATTTGTGATGAAAGTGTTAGGATTCAAGCAGTCAACAGGATCCCAAGGGAGAAGGAAGAAACGAAGATGACGGAATACAATTCTCCATAATCTTTGCTGGGCAGAAGATCTCAGAGCCTTAAAGGGAAGGATCAAACGTGTTGATTTGGGTTTTTTTTGTGTGTGTTTTTAACACCAACTAATTCACGTACTCATATTGCTGCAGTTTTTAAAAAAGCACAGGAAATTCTTTTTTTAGTTCCGTAATTCAAAAATGTGTGTAATGTGGGACTTACTTAATTTTGGTCACAGTCTCTAGCACATCTTAAGAGGGTAGTTTCTCAGCGAGATGTGTTTTAGTAAATATTTTAGTAGCAGTGACAGGGTATAGAAGATGAGGCGCACATCCTGTGCAGTTAATTCTTGGTTTATAAATGCAATCACTGCGCAGACACTGAATGAAAAATGAACTCTGTGTTAATTATCCCAGTATATGAAACCTAAGAGATTCAACAACCCAGGTATTTGTGTACCAGTAGAGAGGCATGAGGGAGATGCCTAAAAGGATTTCAGAGAGGAGGAACACATATGTTGTTTATGAAAGATTTTTCTAAGGTATACAAAATTACGCATCATTACCTTGCCTTCTTACTCTTAAGATCAAATATCACTTAAATGAGTTTTTCAATAAATGCTGTTTTGGAATCAAACTTTAATTGTTATTTTGTAACTGTTTTGCCACCTAAGATTGCAGAGCTGCCTCTTCATGTTTGGACAGCTCTGTGACAAGTCACAACTTTGAAGCTATTGTTCCTTAAACTGCAGCTGATGTAGCTAAAACATTTCAAAACCTATGTAGGTACTTTGTTAAATCCCATTTTAAGAAATGAAAAGTTCAGTACTTGTTTCCTTTGGAAGAATCTGTAGCGGACGCATGACGGTAAGTTTTTTGTTTTTAAACAGGGACTCTGGAAAGAATCAGTCAAGGTGGCATGATTTATCCTGCTCAGAGGTGAACAGACATTTCACTTTTATATGGAAATGTTCCAAAAACCTAGTGTTAGCTAAATGCTAACACGAGAACACAGGATCTATAATCATATGGCTGCTCACATCTCAAAGACACACAACTTTAAAGAAAAGGCAAATTACATTTTAGAGGATTTGGTGACATTAAACCACACACAAAATAAGTTAAACCATTCAGTATTTCAAGTCAAATGAGATAACATCCTCAAATACCTTATATTCCCATCATTCCTCCCATCACTTTAGCTTTAGAGAACAGTTCTTAAGACAGGAGGAAGCCGAGATAGAGGAACCACATCTCATGCTATAAAAGTTCTAGATGTGATTATTATACCACCCTAAAGTTGTGTTTTATCTGAAAAATCCCCTTCTTTCTTCGACTGATAGCAGGAAGGACAAGTGGATGCATAGACTGTATGCATTTCTAACAAAACAAAGCAATTCCTTGCTGTGGGGTCACATGGATTTACATGAATGCTAAATTCAGATTTCTTTGAGACTCTTTTAATGAGGTCCCATGTATCCCTTTCCTATACTGAAGATTATCAATTTAAAAAAAAAAAAAAATATTTTTAGGCCCAGGAGTTTAAGAACAGAGATAAGGAGAAGAGCTGTGTGTTTTATTCTACTTTAATTGAGTGATAAATGGAAGGATCTTTCTTGGAGGGGCTTTTGATAATAATACCAACATGTAATGTTAAGATGATGTAGTTTTTATCAGTATAGTATACCATCTTATTTCTGGTATCACAGACAACGAGATATGAATGTACAACACTTGCATTCGATCAAGGGAGTTACCTGTTAATCAGCAGTTAAATAAGAACGGCCAGCCTTCCCCTACCAGTATCAACCCACCAGATATATTTGCTCATGGGATAAGACTACTAGCCAGCATTAAGAATAAGAACCTCATGACACAGATAATCTATTCAGAGGATATGAAATCTACTGCATGAGTTCCAGAAACTGGGAACTTATTTCAAATCAAGGTCGCTGTCACAATCCCTAGCTGAAATGAGATTTTTGAAACATTGATGTGAATACTGAGACCCAGTTATTGAAAACTCAGTGTGTTTTGCTTTCCTTTCATGGGTATGGCAAGTATCATTAAATCTTCTGAGGAGCCATTCTTGCATTTCAGCATGGGTGGTCCACCTGAAATGTATCCCATAACAAAACCGCTAACATGCTTCCTAGCTTTGTAGCTCAGTAAAGGGGGAGTAACTCCTGTTTTAATAGGCCACAGGTTTTGAATTAAGCTAACAACACAGGCTTTGGGACAGGTTGGGCTTTCCTTGTGCTTGTCTTGGTCTGCCTGAAGATTTGTTTTTACATTAAATAAGCAATTATCTAATTACCAGATCTCTATTCCCTACTTGGTTTTAACTTTTCAACAGCTCTTATAATTGTGTGATGTAATGTCTGTAGCGATATATATTTTGGAACTAATAGGTATATGTAACATGTAGTTAATTTGGGTAGAATGACCTATTAGACAGACCCATTAATAAAACACAGGACTGAGAAGGATCAGAAGCATTGAAAGAACAGCAGAGGACAATACTTGAAGCACAGGGGCTAGAAATAACTTACTGATGGCCAGTTACTGGTCATCAAAGGAATGCAACCTTAGGAGCAAATAAGTAAATTTGCACATTTCATGGAGCCATCCCAAATGTAAGAAACAGTATTTACGCTGGGGAAGTGTGTGCGGGTGTGGGTGTGGGTGGTGGGGGGGGGGGGGGGTGGTGGGGGAGGGGTAGTGAGGGAGAAAAGTTAAGTTTGAGGAAAAGTATGAATACTCATATGCATTAATAATATAAAGAACCTGAACTCATAACAATATTGGTTAATTTTCTGTTTGCTGTCTGTTTGCTATAGATGTAGTTCTAGTAGTGAGTACTGGCAAAGACAACTGTTAAAAAAAAGCATATGGACTCAGAATACAGAATGAGAAAATGGAAAGCATTCTTTTCAACTTACAGGAGAAAAAGAACTATGGTGCATTTTTCTATTTATCCTCCAGAAAGATTTTAAAGATGATTTTTGCTTTGCAAATTAATCTCTTCAGCTCAATACTAAACAAAGTCTTAAGTCTTCAGAAAAGAGGGAGCAAATAATTAGCTCAGAGACTTAAAGGTGGCCTTTGGAAGAACTAATAATAAAGACGTAGCAACTATCGTCCTGACCTCTTTGAAGGCTTTTTCTCTTAAATGAAAGTGTCCTCCATATCTAAACTGTCTTTGAAATCATGTTGTCATGGTTTAACCCATCTGGCAACTAAGTGCCACGTATGTGCTCTTTCACTCAGCCATCCTTGAGCAGCAATCGGTCCCTTCTGGGTAACTCCCCCCAGTTTATATACTGGGCATGACGTGCTGTGGTATGGAATACCCCTTTGGCTAGTTTGGGTCAGGTGTCCTGTCTCTGCTTCCTACCGGTTTCTTGTGTCCCTCCTCACTGGCAGAGCATGAGACTGAAAAGTCCTTGAACAGAGTAAGTCCTACTGAGCAACAACTAAAACATTGTTGTGTTATCAGCATTGTTCTCAGACTAAAGCCAAAACAGAGCACTGCACCAGTTACTAGGAAGAAAATTATCTCAGCCGAAACAAAGGCATATGTGATTATCAGCAGAGACCTATGAACATCCTGGCCTCCTTGGTGACAGAAAGGAATCCTCATCAGCATCAAGTTAAGGATAATAAATCATAAGGTGAAGCATAAGCATGAGGCCTGCATTAGGCAGAGCAATTCCATCATCTGCACACAGCCAGCCATCAGCCCTTTTATTAGTGGAGGGAGGAAGGAAAGTTCTGCTACAACTCTTACTAAAAACCAATCCCATCAAAGGCTTAGGCAGTGTGAGTGAAAATTGTCCTTCCTTTCTTCTCTTTTTTTCCAAAAAGCATGAGATTGCTTACCTCATTTGTTATGTTGTGAAGACCCAGCATGCCATGATCATTACAATCAAAAAAAAAACCCTGCCCGGGAAGTTAATGATTATAGGTAGTGGGAAGCAAAGAATATTAATAGAAGTCCCAGCACAGTTCAGCTCTAGTTTCCTTAGTTCAAGACCTTACAGAAACATAACCAGTGGTAAACTATGAAGCTGTAGAATGTGCTAGTATGGGTAAAACTTTATTCATTATACACTATCAGCTGTTTCATTTGCGTTTCCCTCATCGATACACATCCTCCAGATTTATTTGTAATTTTGAAGCCGTTTAAAAAATGTTTTGAATTTAAAAAATGTGTTGAGAATTCTTTCCTCTAAGTCTGGAATATTTTATCATTAATTACAATACTTTAAATCTTTGAATGTGTACTGTTCTGTCCTAGACATAGTTTAAAGGTAAGAAAATGAGGACATCATAATTCAGAAAGTCAGGAAGATGCCCTTCCAGTAAAACAGGCATTACAGTTATTTCTCCTCAGTTTTCAATCTGAAAATAAAAGCATTGTTATTAAACAAGCTATTTAATGAAACCTTTATGTTTCCTAATGCTGTCTTTTGTCTCATCTGCCTGTGTAACCTGGAATACTGCCAATATAATGATTCAAAGTCCTGTTATGCAATGCTTTAAATTATAGTTGGACTGTACAGGCTTTACGGTGACTGAGATGCAAATTTTATTGGCATTCATTCATGGAAGCCATTGAGGCTTTGCTGCTTTTGATGAATGAAACAATCCCAAGCTCATTCAATAATTGTTATTATTCAAACTAAGAAAAATGAGAAAAATACCATGAACTAAGCCACTAACTGAAACAGGTAAAGTCATTCTTTTTCTAAATCACCTCTCCACAACAAAATGACTTTCAGAAAACCTGTACAAATGTGGATTCTACAAACAGCCTGACCCCAGCATGAATTACAGTGATTCAGTCAAGTCAAAGCTTAAAAAATCCTTTCAAACATTTTGCAATCAGTTTCATAGCCTTCACCTTCAGTATCCTCTAGCTCAGGCAGCCACCCAGACAAAACTGGACTAAGCTGCTCCCCAGGACACAGGTGTCTATTTTTCACTCCTGATATGGCTGTGCTCCTGATTCTTACTAAAAGCTTACAATATGTTCATCTATCGTGTACGTCCTGAGCATACACACATTTAAAAATACCTTTTTATAACCCAAAATACATCACAGATACACCGATATATATGGAGACATACCTTCTGTAACTTCAACACTAACTGGAAGTTGGACTCCACTGTTAGATTTTAATTGGAAAGTTTAGAGATGGCATTTAAAGGTCTATCTGCTTTTTTGAGTCTAAAAAAAAAGTCTTCTGACATAGTATAAACTCTGCAGATTCAAACATTTGAGTTTTCTGTCACAGCATAACTGTACCACTTCTTCATACATCTTTCAAACCTCACATCCAGAAAAGCCCTGAAAATGATACGTGTTTGTACTGTACACTGAAAAATACACAGACAGAGTTTGTTAACTTTAATTAATGGAATCGAATAAGCATGTATCCATTTATGAAAACCTTTCCTTTATGAACTTGTGTAATCTCTTCACCACTTCCTAAAAAAAAGAAACAACAAACAAACCACAGAGCACTTAACATTTTTTCCAGGGAAAAAGTAGGGAAGGAATCAATTGGAACAGCTTTGTACTCAAAATCATCTGTGAAGCATCAAAGTTATGCTTGTAGGCATCTGTGCTCCAGCTGTGGGGTTTGAAGCTTTTTTATTTTTTTAATCACATTCCTTATTCCAATGAGTAAGTACTTGATTTTGTGCATTTACAGAGTTGGGAAGTGAATTCATCAGGGACTGTTCATACTTCCACAGCCTTTAATAGCATTTCACTAAAAGAATATGGCAACTTTAAAGCTTCACAGACATCTTTTTTATGAGATGTTGGTATGTGACAATTTTACAGTATTAAGCAAGATTTGAAAAAAAAATCTTGGTTCTACTCATTGAACTGTGTAAAGAGAAAAAGATGCCTAAAAAGACAGTCAAACCAGCCAACATGCAAAAGCGCTTTTCATTGAATTAATAAAAAATGTTTCTGATGGCAACATGAACTAATTGGGAATCCGTTTATGAATGCAGTCAGAATGACAGAACGTCTGAGACTGACCCAGGCACCCCTGAAATCAGAGGAATACTAAATAGACTTCAGTGCTTCTTGGAAGCAAGCACTAAAACTGACACCTGTGTGTCAGTTTGTGACTCCATACAAAGTATAACATGATTTTGAAGCACTACAGAAACCCAGTCATGTATTTTCTCCATTACTTTCAAAGATCATGGATTCCGAGTCCTCTTGCTTCACTTCTGGTAGCCACCATTAGCTTACCAAGGTGCAAGTGCTGGGCAGGTGTGATATTAGGAGTAATAAAGTGTAATAAAGCTATTGCCCAGTTAAGCAGCTTTAAAAAGTCCTTCAGAGACTCACCTTTTAGCCTTGACTGAGACTAGGTTACTGGTTTATGTGTTCAAGAGTAAGAAATACGAATACAGTGCCAAAAGGACTGTGTTTTGGCCAAATGTTTATTTTTTTTTTCAAAGAAACATAGAAGAATTTTATTTGCTGCTTTTTGCTCTCTTGAGAGGTGACTCCACTCAAGAGAAAAGTATTAAGGGACTAGTCCCTGACCTCTTCTCTGCAGCACAAATGAACAAAGAAGACAGCTGAGCTCAGAATAACTACTGGGGACCTGAATCAGATATATGAACTAGCAGAGTGCTACAGGAAGGAAGCTCATCATGGGCACTGTATTGGAGGCGGAGGGCAAATGCTTGCTGTCAATTGAGAAATCTGAAGAAGGGCAAAAAAGAAATCAGCAGAATTATAAGTAGGGGAAGAAAGGTCATTAAAAGCACAAAGACACTCTTCAAAATACTAAAGTTGTGTACGAACAAAAAAATGAACAGCAAAAGTCATGAAATCTGGCATATTAAATGTAAAACCACATTAAGACAGGCAGAAAAGATCTCAAGGAGGACCTTTGAAACTCAAACTCAATCCTATTTCAAACACATCAGGGACAGAAAGATTGCCACAGAGTCTATAGGCCAAAAATATTATGAAGGCTACAAGGGGCATTTAGAAATGGCCAGACCACAAAAGGTTGTGTTAGTTGAATATGGAACAAATAAATAGACAAAACAAACAAAAAAATGTCACCAAACAATGTAACTAAGGAAACAGAAATAAGTAAACTGGTATTAGGGGCACACAGCTTTCTGTTTAGAACTACCTTCCCATCTGAGGCCTGGAAGATGGGAAGATGTAAATGTGGCACCATTTTTAAAAATACTTCAGGAAGTTCAGGGGAACTATAAAACAATGAGCATGGCATCTGAACTGGGCGAATCAAGGGAAATTGTGGTAAAGCATGAAATTAGTGGACACATGAACAAATATGATCTACTAGAGAACAAGATCATATACCCTGATTTTTTATAAAAGGAAGCTACGAACCTATCAGTCTCTGAAGGAGTCAATAAGCCAATACAGGAGGTGACTTGATACAGTTTACCCTGAATTCAAGAAGACCTTTCACAATGTCTCTCAAAGTCTCTTAGGGAAACTTGCAGTCACAAGCTAAGAGAAGAGCTATTATCCTTTCACAGATAATTAACTGCTTAAAAGATGGGAAATGGAAGAGAGGAATAAGGAGTCCGTTTTCACAATGAAGCGTGTCCAACATGGTCTGTGTTGGGACCTGTGGTCAAACATATTCAACAGCACTAGAAGCACTGTATCTAAAATACCATCTACTTCCAGGAAAGCGCTCTGTATCAGGCTGATATTGCAGGCAGAATGCAGTTCTAAGAACTAAACTCATCAATAAATTTCCTCCAAAGAATCAAGGATGTTTACCTTATCAAATTCGAAAGATTGACAGTCCATTTTCATCTCTACTTGTCTGACTGTTTTAGGCAAAGCCCTTCTGTGACTTTTCTAAATCTTGCACTCTCATGTTTTAAATTTTGCTTTCTTCTCCACATTTCACCCTACCTGCCCCTCACAAAACAGGAAATTCTGCTCACACATATTATTTTTCCTATGAATTTTAAGGTAACATAAGCTGGTTTTACTTGACATTTTGGGATTACCATGGAAAGTCAGTTCTGACTTTATAGTAAAGGCATTTCATATTGTGAAAAGTGAAAACATTTTCCCCAACTAAAACCACCAAATGATAATGCATTCTTTACTTTTTTTTTTAATTACATTTATATGATCCCCAGCAAGGTTTTCAATGGATTAATTCCTATAATCCATCACTTGCTCTTTTTCTTGCTTTCTGTGTAATGGATCATTCTTATACTTTGTACAAAATTGCTGAGGCTAGATTTAACTATATGTCTAATATTCCCCTTAGCCCTCCATTTCAGAATAAGATTATATGCACTGATATTACTTTTTTTTCTAAGTTCTTGCCCTGGGTTTAAACCACGACAGTTCTTTAAAACCTCTTTAACAAAATATTCATGATGCCAAGCTATCTCACACAAATGCTTCAATATGTGAATGGGGATTCTGGATCAGCTTTTCAACAAGCGATAGGGCACATAAATTAACTAACTATTTTTAATAGGGAGCTTAGTGAATTTGCAAAAAGGGTTATGTGCTCCTATGTGAAAGCATATAGTATACTTCTAGTTTTGTGAGCAACTGCCTGAAAAATTTTGAAACTTCTGACTGAATCTCTTTTCATGCTTTAAACAGAGTGAACACATTTCATTCCAGATTAAAGCAGGATTATAGGTCTTGGTTTTCCAGATAGAAAAACAGCCAGATACACTTGCTGGAGTTCTGCTGGCTGATGTCATTCAAGGTTGTGGAAAGACTTAGCTAAGTCAGGCAGCATTGAGAGATGTGGGTCTACTGACTAACTTTCATGTTTTTCGTGTAGGTTGTGTTGATTGGGATGGGGACAGAATAAACTCAGCTGTGGGAAATGAAATTTTTGCTCGTAAAAGGTACATCCATAGTAGTATGATATTACCAGAACAGTAAATTGAACACTATCTGAGCTCCCACATGCAGATCTGAGCCATATACAATGTCCCCACAAGCGCTGACACATAAATGGCCTGTTATAAATCATCTCGGAATCTGCCACTACCTTCATAAATGACCTTCATGTACGAAAAGTGGGGTTGCTTGTGAGTAAAGAAGCAAACACACGAAGAGTCTCGTGTTGATGAACTGCATACAGAGCTGGCAGTGAGGGTACTCTGAGCTAGGGACCATGAATGCATTTAGGATCATCTAGTCCTGTCTTATTCTGCATAAATATTCACAATTTGGATATTGATATGTCAAGCTATAACTTGCATTTTTTCTCATGCATCCTAGAGGGTTTCATCAGTTTGTGTTTGCTGAGGACCTGGTCAACTCCCTTAATTTTAAATATAAGTAAATTCCTAGCAGAGTTAGCATGTCTAATCTACCACCTCTTTTCCACAAAGCCCAAAAGGATCAAAGTGAGTCTGACCTTCTTCTGTATCATAGAGCTGAAAAATAAAGGTATAGTCTATAGCTGATTTTCTCCTCCTAGAGCCTCTCTGACAAAGCAAACCAAGAACTGCGTTTTGGGACTGACCTATTTCTGGACCACTCCCTGTCTACTTAGTGGTTTCACCAATTTCAAAGGAAAGATAAATCAACTCCTTTGTCTTCACAGTGTAGTAAATACCTGATTTCTCATGCTAGAAATTGTCGCAAGTAAAAAAGTTTGAGACTTTCATAACATAAACAAAAAGGCCTATGTTTTATGACTTCAAATTCATTCACTTTTCTGATATTTCAGATGATCTAATAAGTATTGTTGAAGTAGGAAAAACTCTGTTCTGGAATACGTAGGATTAATACTTTTACTTTCTGTTGCATTTCTCTGGCAGAAAAGAAACATACTACATGATGATCAAAAGCAGCATGGCCAGCAGGTCGAGGGAGGTGATTCTCCCCTTCTACTCCTCTCTCATGATACCCCACCTGCAGTACTGCATTCAGCTCTGGAGCGAGCACCCAACACAAGGGACATGGAGCTGTTGAAGCAAGTCTAGAGGAGGTCCATGAAGATGATCAAAGGGCTGGAGCAACTCTCCTGTGAAGACAGACTGAAAGAGTTGGACTTTTTCAGCCTGGAGAAGGGAAGGCTCAGGGAGAGACCTCAGAGCAGCCCTGTAGTAAGTACCTAAAGGCAGCCTATGAGAAATCTGGAGAGGAAATTTTTACAAGGGTAGGTAGTGATAGGACATGGCTTTAAGCTGAAAGAAGGGCAATTGAGATCAGATTTTAGGAATAAATTCTTTACTGTGAGGGTGATGAGGCACTGGCGTAGGTTGCCCAGAGAAGCTGTGGCTGCCCCATCCCTGGCAGTGTTCAAGGCCAGGTTGGACAGGGCTTTGAGCAACCTGGTCGAGTGAAAAGTGTTTCTCCCCATGGCAAGGAGGTTGGAACTAGGTGATCTTTAAGGTCCCTTCCAGCCTAAATCAGTCTACGATTCTATGCTGCTTTCAAGTACCATGAGGGGTCCTGATAGGGGGACTGTGAAACAACATCCTACCTCTAAGCTGCAACAACAAATCACTGTGTATGTTGGTAAATGAGTTCAGTGCATGAGTTTATATTCTCAGACATGAAGAATACAATCCCGCCTTCTGGTGTATTCAGGACTAATTATTATTTCAGATTGCTGCAATACAGAGTCACAATATCTTGAAGATACAAAGTTAGAAATAAACAAACACAATGAAAATGTATGTTTGTCTCTTGTAAGGCTTGTGAACATGCTTCTTCATGATGAATGTCAGAGGCTTTGAATACCTTAATGCCTTTTATTTGGTGGCTGTAGTATTAGAGCAGAAGTCTTCTAAGCCAACAATTTAATGTGGAAGGGACAAGAGAATTAACCCAGGAGAAAAAAAAAAAACACCAGGTAGTTTTAATAACTCCATCAATAAATATTCCAAAACTTTTTTCAAATTATTTTCCAACCTGATATAACCTGTGTAAGAATAAGGCTGCCTGACAGTATTTTCAATCAATAGCAGAATCCTACCACTGCCTAATAAACTAAAAATTACTATAACGCTCTGAACCTAAGTGAAAACAAAAGCCGTCAGATAAATATCATTAATTTGGACAGAATTCCATTTAACTGCACTCAGACAGGTAAGGACTACTGCCAATTAGATCAGCTGACAAATCCGTCTTGTACTCTTCCATGGTTGCTGCAGCAGTGGAGCTACAATGGCAACAGTGCATAATACTTATTCAGGCTCCATCTATCCCTCCATTTACTGAGGTTGAAGTGAAGATTGCTGAAACAAAGCTCTACTTCATCTTAACCCTCAGGTCTATGTGTAAGCACCCTTTCTGGTATAAATGTGTAAACACAATTACTGTGTTTGCACTGTAGCATTTTAACTACAGGTGGCTAAACCTAAAAAGAACAAAATAAATCAGAGGGACAATTTGTTGTAAACTGATTCAACATGCACTTACAGAGAGCAAAACTGGAAATGCCATTCTAGACCAGACATGTTGTCCCTGGTTATTGTTAAAGGACAGTACAGAAATAAGTAGAATGCCCAAAGCACAGCTCTCAAGCTGACTGTTAATACCCAGAAAAAGACCTAAAACTTTAAAATGTGGTTTACTATGTTAACCTATTCTATTTTTCTATTATAATTTTAGTTCATCCTGATATCCTGCTCAATTCTAGTGGTGTGGGATTTCTTTAAGACTTAAGCCTCAAAAATTTCGTGCAAGAAGTTACATTTAACAATGCCCTGGATAGAAATTAATTCCTTTAACTGACTTCATATTTCCTTAAAAATCAGTATATTACAATACAGAGTGCACAGAAATCCCAGTGTATTTATAATTTATGTATTAGCCCTTGATACACTAGAACCCTGCCTTCCCTGATTTATCAGAATCCCAACCTTTTGCCTTTCTTTGGAACACTTTCCAGGGCTCATCTCACTTCCACCACTTGCCATATCCTTTAAGAAAAATAAAATTAAGGGGTTTGAATACTTGCAAAGATACATCTTTGTAATGGAATAGACTTTGAAAAATTGTAGATTAAATTATAATGAGCTTTCCATGACTTCAGTCATCGATCCAATGGTGTCAGGTATTCAAAATAAGCTCAGCTTTGAAGATAACACCAGTGGTGGAGAAACCATATTACTTGCAATATATAAAACAAAAAGTGTGATTTCAACTAGCTTCATCCTCAGCTGTAACAGTCATCTCTTCTGAGATTAGTTTGCGTGAATACCTTGACTGCCTTTTATTTTCTACTGGAAACACCTTGCTGAAACACCTTAAATACTAAAACTGAATCTACATTTTCACTGTTGCACAACTCCACAACTCTTTTGGCTTATAGCTTATCTTAAGCTATCCTACTACCATGATCGCTGGATGGAGGACAGGAAGAAACATCCACCCAGAAAGAATCTTAAATTCCAAAAAATACATTTTGATTTCCAAAAAAATTACACATTTCCTAAGTCTGCTGAAATCTCTGTGTTTGGTGTTTTGTGGTTGGTTGTCTTTTTTTTTTTCCACAGTTCTTCCTGTTTATGTCAGTTCTGATTTCATGGAAATGTTACTTATGTATCAAATAAAACTACACTACACATACAAAATAAGTAGATCTATAAGCACAGGAACTAATGAAGTCTGATTTCCTCTAAGTTTATATTTCAATCATTTTAACTTTTTTCCTTCTCTCACTTCCTCTTCTCCTGCCACTTATCAGTCCTACTGCTAAAAATTTAAAGACATGTAGTGGCTAGCGCCAAGCTACATGCGTGCTAACCTATATACTCATTGATCAGCACCTGATGCCACTTGGACCAAATAAGGGACTCAGATGCAGCTCTGCTTCTCAGTGGGGGAACTAATTTAGGATTTTGTCCTCTATGAGGTCACTGTTTTTCATTCAACCTGTAGCAATTCCATGTTGTCATCTAAGACCACCCTCCAATCAACAAAGTTGAAATGGGGGAGTGGTTTCTTCCCTATGGGCAAAAGAGTAAGCATACCTGACAAACTACTATATGATCCTGTAAGCCTTATTACTTAATGAAACTAAGCTAAACCCATGCCACTTATTTTTTATTTTGATTTTTAGTGTTCAATGACATAGTTATAGGTTACTCTCTAGAGACAGTTCTAGGTCCACACCAAGGGAAAAATCTCAGGCTGGATGAGGTATGAGTCCCCAACTTCAATATTGCTCATTAATACTAAAATTAGTGTATCATAAAACCTCAGAATCCAACATCTTTTCTTCCTAAATATCTTTCTCCTTTTACATTCAAATTAAAAAAACAGCCTCTTGGGTGCAGAGTGAGGGAGGTTTTAGATACTTCTGCTTTCAGTGGTTATCAGATACAACAATCACAATTAAAACACAGAGCCTCCTACAGCTGGGTGCAAGGTATTACATCCAAGTAACAACTAAATCTACAGCATGGGTGCTAAATCTACAGCTTTCAGAACAGGACTTCAATCAGTGTCAACTGTCACAGGGTGAACTGAACTGCTTGAAGTGGAGTAGGGAAAGTCTTCCAGCAGCTGAAGATTTATTTATCAGCTTTAAATTATTTTTAAATTTACATGCGTCTCAAGAAATGGATACTTGCTCTGTTTCAAGCAAGAAAGCAAACAACTTGTGGTTTAGCTGCTTTTTCAGAATTAAATAAATCTAACATAAGAATGATCACTGGATGTGTAGCTAAAGACTACCTTTAACACCTCGCATTTGTATATATATATGCACATTAGTTCAACCAGTTTGCATTTCACATTTAACTTGACTACAAGAGAGACATTGAGGTTCTAGAGCAGGGCCAGATAAAGGGCAACAGAGCTGGCACAGGGCCAGGAGCACAAGTGTGATGGGGAACAGCTGAGGGACCTGTGGGGTTTAGTCTGGAGAAGAGAAGGCTCAGGGGGGACCTTATCGCTCCCTAGAACTGCCTGACAGGAGGATGGAGCCAGGAGACAGCTGGGCTCTGCTCCCAGGGAACAAGGGATGGGACAAGAGGAAACAGCCTCAAGCTGTAAACCTCAGGGAAGGTTTAGATGGAGATGAAAAACAATTCCTTACCCAGAGGGTGGTCAGGCATTAGAACAGGCTGCCCAGGGCAGTGGTAGAGTCACGGTCCCTGGAAGTGTTCACGCACTGTGTAGATAAGGCCCTCAGTGCCATGGGTTAGTGGTGGCCTTGGCAGTGCTAGGGGAATGGTTGGACAGGATGATCTTAAAGGTCTTTTCCAACCTGGTTGATTCTATGATTCTGGGAATGCCAGGTTGATAACTCATTTTAGTGAAAAAGTTGAGCACCACATTAATAAACGTGTTAGCATTTTCTGAAACTATTCCTTGTAATTTTGATTTTTTTTTTTTTTTTTTGTTTTACCCTCTTTAATTACTTGGTACTGCTTATAATTGCAGTAGCATGTGAAGCATCAAAAGAAGACAGGCTTTACTTTGCTAAACTTTTAAAACATACAAAAACCAGCTCATGCTGATAGAATTATAGCATCATAGAATACTTAGCATTGGAAAGTCCCTTAAGATAATCTAGCTCCAACCCCCCTGCCATGGGCAGGGACACTCCATGTCACACACAGTGTCACCCAAGACTCCCTCCAACCTGGCCTTGAACACTGCCAGGGATTCACGACTTCCTTAGGCAACCCATTCCAGTACCTCACCACCCTCACAGTAGAGCTCAATGGAGTTTACAATATTATCAGATGAAAAGATTGGAAAAGGGACTTATCATAAAGTAGGCAAATGTTATATAAAAAGTACAATATTTTTGTATCTCATACGTGTGAGAATATGTTTTCTGGATTTCCAACAAATGATGCATTATTTTTTTTTCTTTAACTCAAAGAGGTCAAATGGAAACTTAAAAAAACCCCAAAACATAAAAATGCATAACAAAAATCCTATTTTCTGGTCCCTTTTCTCTAGACTAGGCATTTTGAGTTTATGTTGTGAGATGGCAAATATTTTAAAGGCAGGTTGTTCTTTCTGATGGGCAAAGTACTTCTGAAAATCTTCCATCTTCAAATCCCCATTAAAAACTTAATGAAAGAAAACATTTCTGACATTTGTTTTTCCAAGACTTTTTTTTGTCTTGTGTCATAAAAGAAACTTTAGAATATAGATTTTTCTTCCCAAAGTGTATTCAGCACACTTCTGGAACATAGAATAAAAAATAAATAATAATAATAACAACAACAATGACAACATGACACTAGCAACTATTTCTAAGAAACAAACAAAATTCTCCTTTTTTTTTTATTCCACAGCAAACCCCAATATTCTTTCTTTTGGTATATGGGAAGTATATACACTTTACCAGTCTCCCGTTAGAAAAACAGAAATTAATGCATATGTTACCATGACTGAAATGAGAACACAGACAAATATACATAAAGTATGTCACTCAACTTCAGCCTCAAACTAGATTTCTTATTCTAGCAATAATTCTTAAAAAAGTTATTTTTTATTACTGGCCTGAGGCAAATTCAACTGAGATTATGCTTCTCAGGGGAAATGAAGCATTTTCTGAAGCAAATGTACAGCTTATCTGAGTACGCTGTAAAATCTGAAGATATTTGTCCTCTGAGCCATATTAGCACAGTCCACAGAATTCCGCAGTTCCTTCTCTAGTGCATGGATCACCTGAATACATGACAGTAATACTTAGTTTGTGATCCACTTAAGCTTTCTATTACCAGATTTTAGCTGCTCTTAAATTTGGCTGTGACAGTCCTATGTCTTACATGACAATTTCAAGCATTATTTACAAACTTTGATTAACATGAAGACTTTCACAGGTCCTTATGGCTTCAGATTTTGATTTCAAGCTATATCTTTTTGACCCTTTGGTGTCTCTGTGCTCTAATTCTCCTATATTGTAACGATTTATCATTTTCTATATTCAGTGTAAATGCTTTCAGTTCTAAATCTCTGGCCATCTATTTTCCTGTATTGAGTGCACTTCAGAGAGACACATCCTTAAAACATCATCATGTTAATCTCTCTTTGGAATATTTATATGCATCAAAAGATTTATTACTATTATTATTTTATAAGATGCTACATTTGCAATAATTGCAGGGAATGCTCTACTAAGTCCTGATAAAAATATTCAAGTGTTCTGGTTGATTTCTGCTCTAAGACAGATAAAACCAAGGAACCGACTGTTGAGAAATATGCAAAAAGCAGAACACAGGCAGTAGTTGCCTGCTCTGATATTACGGAGTAAGAGCAATATAACCAAACTAAAAGGAAGGAAAAGTGCTCAGTAAAAATGATGTGGTATAAATCATTAGGTGGACACAGATAACAGCCATGAATATGGTAAAAGCTGCAACATAAGAACAGCTAAATTGATTAGAATTGGCTATCCTGCAGTCTCATAGCCTGGTTGCAGATTGGAAAAGAGAAGAGGTAGGTTCTCCTATGACATAAAATCTGGTCCCCCAGCAAACAGCTGCAAGACTTACTTTCCTAAGCATTAAAAAACAGTGGCTGTTTTCCTTCCCTTACCCCCTCACTGAAAAACAGTTCCAAAACCAAAGAATCGGCATAGTTGAAAGGGGTTCCAAGACACAAGCCTTGACTTTACAGACCACAGATTCTGAACTATACAGCTGCAGAAGGCCTGTGGCAACTGATGCCATTCAAAGATTTCCCATCATCTCCTCACTGAAGATAAGAAACCTGTAGAGTCTCTTTTTAGATTAAAGCTATCATCTAATGGTTGAAACAGAGAACTGTGCATTTTAAGTCTGAAAATCTATTCTCAGCTATGCCTTTAACTCACTTGGTGACAGTCTGTCTCACAATATCTTTTGCTCTAGACCGAATATCTGGTAGACAGAGCAGGTTACTACCACTATCATTACAACTTTTCCCAAGATTATTTAGCTTTCCAAGTGATCTGAGATACTCAGAATAAAAGGTTTTACCGCCTAAGCTTAGTTTCACTACAACCAGTAAAGATGGGAAAATTGTAGTAACAAGGCTTAATAGTTTCTCCTTCATTCAATAATAAATAATTCTAGTAATAAAAGATATATATCTACAACAATAAAACCAAAAATTTGGTTGAAGCAGAACCACCACTGATGAATAAACAAGTTTTCCCGTTCCTGCTCCTCATTTATTAGAATTTTATTAATATAAATATTTCATCCATTCAACAATTAGAAAAATGCATAAAAATATTTCACATTGCTCTTTCCTACATTAATGAAACAAACCCTTAGAAGAACTAAAGTACTTTCTTCTCTAGCTACAGTTATTGACAAGGTCCTGCAAAACTCTTGACTCAAGGCAGGCAACTTCCACGTTTCAGTTCACTGAAACTTAAACAGAACACAGACTATATCAGAGTCTTTTCTTTTGCAAGAACACCCGAGTTTATAGCAAACCTTAGGTTGGTTTCTATTTATGCTAATTGGCATTAGCAAGTCAACTACGTACTCCAAAACTAAGGGGGCTGTTTTTTGTTGTTTTTTTTTTTTAAACTGTCAATGCAATTATTTTCTAATTAATAAATGCAAACAAACAAACAAAAATTGCTACAGCTGAACTGGTAACTGTTCCGTGACACCACAGAGGCAATGGGCTAAGGCTTGTAGTAAATTACAAAACCCAGTAACATCAATCTCAAATCAGTTATAATGAAGAAACTTAAAGTTCTTCTTCCTCATGGAGCTTCCCGAGAAAATTAGAGCTATGCATTTTTCATTTCAGGACATGGGAAGATTATGGGCAAATCAAATATGTCTTTCTGTAACAGACATTAGTATGGGATAAATAGGGATGACTGGGACAGAAAACTTTTAGATTGTGCTCTTTTCTATGCTAGTCAGGAACAGAGCTAGACAATATGTCTGCTTTCTTTGTGTACCATCAGGGGGAGACAAATATTTTGGAAAACTTGCTATAATTTTAAGTTATTAGGTTCATTCTTAAAGTTCAGCTGAGACAAGAACAAACCTGTTGGACATTTTCAATCTAATGAAAATGCAATTCTACCACCAGGATAAATGTTAAAAAGAGAACAAATACTGGGAAAAAATGCTGCACAAACCCTTACATACAGAAAAAGCTAATAAATTACACTTTCTTTAGTATTGAATTACTGCCAGTCTAACAAATAGACCACAGATGATGACAAACCTCGTAATTAAGCTCACTCTCTGAAAAGAAGGCATGTAAAAATTGATTTAATATGTGAAAAAAAAGTCTTTTTCTTCTACCTCTTTAATATTCTAAACAAAACTGAGTACATGTTTCTTAGTGTACAATGCTAGGCCTGGCCATTAAGCACAACATGGCTGAAAGCAAACTCTCATTTTTCCTTTGAACTGTGTTCATTCTTAGTCACTGGGGGGTTAACACCATCATCTGTCATTCACCAGCAGAATCTGTCCCCTGCAGTTTTGGCCACTTCAAATTTTCACCCACAATAACCTCTCAGTGACAATCCACCACTAGAATCCAAATTACCAAGAAACAGCACCCCAAGGTTCATCTTGTGATATTCACCTACACATGCTAATGGTTTGGTGAAGTTTCTCATTGCCCTGCAATAATATTCTTTGCTCTGTTTTTGACAGTGTTATCCATTCAGGAATATTCATACTGAGGTTATCTACCCAGCACACTGCAGTGAATGTCGCACGCTGCTCTGTACATGTCTCTGCAATGTTTCTGTCCTTCATCTATATACTAGATACCATGCATCATCTCACTCATCTTCAAGAAAGCAACGTCCCTTTTTGATGTTCCCACCACATGAAACCAACCACCTAGATTTGTTCAGATATAAGAAAAAGGTCTCATATGCTTTCCCATATGTTTCTCTTCAGAAACTGGGTATCCATAAAGCATTTCTATTTATTCAAAGTCATCCCACTATAGCTTCAAAGCCTGACAGCTGCTAGGCTGCTGCCATGCTAAGATGAATATCACTCTTCAAGCTTACTTCATCACTTCCTGGTGATTCCCTGTATTCAATTATTAGCTCCTGACGTATTTAGATTTTAAACTTATCCTTTTCTGTGCTGTACAGGACCTGATACACTGGAGTCCTGGTCTCATAACAAGAGTTCCTATGTGATGAAAATAAAAAACACCATAAACCTATCAAGGACACATCCACATCTGTACCAACCTTGCCTCAGGAAGCTCATATTCTAGATGATATGGTGAAAAAGCTGAATTATATATATTTCTTACTGATGAACTGTGTGAATTTCAGCACACACAAGCGACACAGAGACAAACCCACTCTGGTGACTCATGTTAGGGGTAAAGCATACAGACCTACACAGCTGCCTTAAGGACACAGAAACATCCATGGCATATGGCTATAGATAACTGCTGAAGAGAAAGATGAGAGTTACTTACCACGCTGCAGCCAGGACAGTCAGGACCATTTTCACATGTCCTACGCCGTGCCTGAATCCCTCCACCGCACTGAGCTGTGCAGCGCTCCCACGGACCCCAGCCTGTCCAAAACACATGAGGGGGGCACAACAAATGCTCATTGCAGTACCTGTGAGAAGAGGCAAACAAGGAGGCAAAAAAATCTATTTAGTACCAAGACAAGACCTCCCCCAAAAGTCCCTCTTTGCATTATTCAGATAAATGTTTGTACAGGAAAATATTTTATACAAAGGGCCCCTCTCTATTCACAAAGCACTGAACTAACAGTTGTCACACTGCACAGAGTGTTTGAACAGTTGAGATTTTTTCTAGGCTGTAATTGCGTGGGTGAAGCATTTGTTTCCTTTATTCAGTGCCTTTATACAATACATGCAATACAAACATGCTATTGCACTGAGAGCATGTAAGCAAGGTTGACAACTGCTTTATTAAAAACAGTTGTGGTTACACATCTGGAGCAGAAGTGAGTCAACCAAACAAAAGGCAACCATTTATGCAGAAATCTTTTATCAGTTCCAGCTAAGCACTGATTCGGACCCATTGCTCTCCCCTTCAGAGGAGCTTTTTGATTTCCACAGTGTCTCCATTTTTATGGGTAAAATCAAAGCTAAAACATTGATTCTAGGCATAAAGAATTGTACTGTTTTCATAATGTTATTACTTTATCTTCAAAGGGGTGTTTTTAGCTATTAAAATCTTTACAGGATTTTCCAGTGCTGCAAACTGACTCAGAAGTCCACTAGGTTCTTGAGGGAAGCAGGAATGTTTTACAATGAGCTGTCATTATTGTAACAAGACATTCAAACATGCAAGAGGGTCCCATCTTTCTAGTTTTTTAATTTTTTGTAAAAAACTAAGAATCCTTAGTTTTTGAGTGTGCCATCAAGTAACTCTAGCCATTGCATGTGCTGTTTAGTAAGGACGCTCTACACACATCTGAAGGGGCTGGGGCACCAGAAAACATAACTGGGGCTCTTGAAGAGGCCAAGCAGTTATCTTAGATAAAGCAGAGCCATGACAGATATTCAGAAAACAGATGACCCTGAAGGAGTGCTCTAATATTTTATGGATGTGGCTCGGTGGCTTTTGTTCTGATACTGTCCTGAACTCACAAATCAAACTATTACTATGTTTCCTCATTTTTTATACCAGCCATCCAAATTCCACTGCCTTCTTGTCCTTCTAAAAAGTCTTCATCACTTTGCACTCTCCTGAGTGACTCAAATACTTCAAAAATTCATTTTCTACAAAAAGAGACATGATAAAGTGTCATTTTCAACAAGAACAACCACTCTTTTTTTTTTATTGGTTGAGTTTTTGTTCGATTTTGATTTTGTTTTTCAGAAAGACCCAAGATCCTCGAGCTCTAATTCTTAATTACCAAGGAATTTGCACAATCAGAATTCCATGGGAAAAAAAAAAAAGTTGCTTCTTTGTACTATACACAAAAGTAGGTTTAACACATATGCCAGAACCTATGATTCATAATATGTCCCTAGGTCTTAGCAAATGCCATAAAAATTTAAAAGCTTGGGAGTGGAGTAAATAAGGGAGTGACATTTGGTTTTGTGTTTCTGTCTAGTTGAGGAAACTTCTAACAGCTTCTATTGGCCTGGCTCCCCAGTACAAGAGAGATACGGAGCTCCTGGAGCAAGTCCAGAGAAGGGCTACTAGAATGATTAAGGGTCTGAAGCACCCCCCATTTAAGGAAAAGCTGAAGGAGCTAGGACTGTTCAGCCTAAAGAAGATCTGATCAATGTGTTTAGGTACGTGAAGGGAGGGTGTCAAAAGGATGGGGCCAGACTCTTCTTGGTGGTGCCAGGTGATATGATGAGAGGTAATGGGCATGAACTAAAACACAGGAAGCTCTACCTGAACATGAGAAAGAACCTAACTGTGAAGGTGAATGAGCATTGAAATAGGTTGCCTAGAGAGGTTGCTGGGCCTCCTTCCCTGGAGATATTCAAAGAGAAGAGCCATCTGGATGCAGTCCTGAGCAATGTGCTCTAGGTGACCCTGCCTGAGCAGGAAGGTTGGAATAGATGACTTGTGGTGGTCCCTTCCAGCCTCAACCATTCTGTGATTCTGGTACCTGGTCTTCTGTTTGCCAGTAAAATGAGATAAAAACCCCCAAATCTTCAACACTTATGAATCTGCTATCTCAGAATTCTTCAGTGCATGATTTGGATAAAAGTTTTTTAAGTTAAGCTTATATATATAAGCTATGTTTTTTTTTTCCTTCTGCATGTTCAATATTTGCAATTCACAGTTCACATATGCCAACACTAAAGATGCATAGGAATGTTCTGCACCTGGATATTCTTCCCCCAAAACTCCAACAGCTGCACACGTTCTTTGTCACATGCAGCCATTTATGTGAATGTTTGTGATAGTTTGTCTCTGTAATCATTTTTTGAGAATGAGCACCAAACGAAAGATAGATGTAACATCACCATTTATTTAGTGAAATGAGTTCATATTTTGCATAATTTCATTAGGTCTTAGTGGGGATATGCTAAGTTAATTTGGGACACACGCATAGGATAAAGCAAGTCTGCCATGAAGTTGAGAATTACTAATATTCAGCCATGCAAAAAGTAAAATTAAGGGTGAGACTCATCATACCTTAAAATACAGGCATGTGCAGTGTAACTGTTTAGAAATGAAGAAAACCATCTAAATTTGAGTGACAGTTCATGCAAATAAACAACCCTTTAAAAACATGATTTATGTCACCCTAAAGCAAATGTCTAATGTAGGTCATACAAATGCAGCCCTCAATATACTGATTTTTCTCCATTGACTACAAAAGCTGGGAGACAGACATCTAAGCTCCCATTACAGTCAATGGAAATTTACAAGCTATGCAGACTAGAATGATTAATTTGACCAAATTTAGGAATATACAGTAGTAGGAGGCAAATCACTCTGTTCTCCACAGCCTGTGTTAACTAGATTTCCGTTGGCTGTAGTGGGAACTTAGATGGCTGTTTCCCACACAGCTTCTGTAGTCAAGTCACCGGACACATATATAAGCACTCACATTTGTAAACACGTGATGTTAGGTGCGACAAATCTCACTTAAATGACACCCATAACACTATACAGTGCCACTTTTAGTCTCAATGTGCCTTATCACCTGCTCTTTCATACTTAAACGGAAGTCAGAAAAGAAACCTGACACAGTAAACACTTCAAAGGTTGGCAGTTCTGTTAACCAAAGCTATTTAAAGATGCAGTTGAAACTACAAGACGAAACTACAAGATGAAAAAAGCCCTCGAATGTCTAATACAAGCTTCTTAACTTCAATTTAGATTTTTTTTAAGTCAACAACAGAAGTGAGTGTCAAGTTTTCCTTTTATTCTTTTTGTTGTTTTTTTGTTTTTTTTTCTTTTTTTCCAGAAAAAGGAAAAGAAACAAACAACACAGAATACAAGTACACTCTTATTTTCAGTTCAGCCAACCAGCTTCTGAAAACACCAGGTATGTTTTCACAGCTAGAGACATCCCTGCAATTGATCTTTGAGAGCTGTGCTACAGCAAGGGCTCTGAGCCAAGTTTCATTATATCTCTTCTTGGCTGCATGTCAAGTCATTCAGCAACCATTTTTCCCTTTTGCTCTTTCTTCCCCTCTTAATTTTGTTCTCAGGACCCACAGGGCCAACATTTTACAGTAATCCAAAAAAACATGCAATGCAAGAAACATGAATCTGTGAAATCACTGCCCTCTCCCCTAATCTAACTGCACTGAGGTCAGAAGGGAGAACAGTCTCAAGAAATGTGGGGTTTGTACAGTGACCCTTCCCATTTTCCCTTGCAGTGAATCCAAGTTCAAATGCCCTGATAAAAGATTTGTTGCACTGGGTGAAGTCCTGTTTGTCCACAACCACTAGTTCCTACGCTAATGTTTGCATTTTTACTCCAGGAGATTCCAGTACAGCTGGAATTACTAATTCTTGTTCCTATGAAGATCTCAACCTTTACTAACATATCAATTTATGTCAGTGTTGCCACGTGGCTCTGAATACCACAGGCTAATTGCATGACAGTGTAACGTCTCCAGAGAGATGCTATTTAAATCAAACATATAGTTCTTAAGTTTGAACTATATTATACTAGCATGTATTTAAGAAAGACAAACTAACCTTCGTCACTGTCTGTCTGACCATTCCTATGCAATATACTGTTATGTGGTAGGTGACTACCAGCTGGTGACTTACTGGGAAGCACACACTATACTGAGGTTGATGGGAATGCTGTATTCCCTTAATTGAAGGCAGACACATGATGCACATAGATGCCTTCCTGGATTCAGAATTCCAAATTCACAGGAATCCCTACCCAGGAAATTGTGGACGGTTGTGGAGGCCAGGGCATGCTCTCTTAGGGGCTTCTGTGGAAGAAGAGGAGGGAGTAAAGAAAGCAAAAAGGATGGGAGTACACACTTCCCAGCAGATAAGACAGCCATGGGAGCACAAGCCCGAAGACTCATGGTATTTGATCTGCTCTACTAATGGGGACCGGGTTTGTTTGCACTGCTTGGAAACAGGAAGTACTACAATGAACAGCACTTAACTTTTATCAGTTCCTCCTTCTCATGGAAAGAAGCCCAAAAGCTCTGAATATCTGCTGAGGACTGCGTACTAAAAAAAGGTGACACTATTTACTGCTTCTAATCGTCTTATAAACCCCCCAAAATTTTAGGGCTTTCAAATATTTACTCTTCATCTGCAGCCAATTTATTTTTCCACTTCTGATTTGCCATGCTTTTTTTGTTTTTTTTTTTCCTATGTAATAAAAGATAACTGCATTCACTAAAAGCAAGGAATTCTCATTCTAATGTCCCTCATTTCTGCACAGGTAGGAGGGAGACCAGTGGACTTCACGAGCCCACATCCACAGCAACTTCCACAGAAAGGAGAGGACAAATATTTTCATTCAATGAAAAAGCCAAGACAGGATACTACAGACTCCATAAAGTAAAACCTAGGGAGTTTTCCAGCACCTTTGGCGAATATTTCTAGTACAAAAAAAGATAAATTTTAAGCCCCTAAGGAATTAAACAGGACATCTTCCACCTGGAGTTTTAACTACAAAATAATTTTATCTGATCAGCAAATTTTGTTAAAATACTATTTTTACTCACTCTCCATATTGTCTAAACACACATCAGCTGCACTTTTGACCTGTTTCTACAAAGCGAATTTGCTTTGTAATATGAGTCTTTACTGCTACCTCTCAAGTGCTTCTCTCCCTCTCCTACCCTTCACCCCCCTTTAGCAGCAGCTTAACTTATCTGCAACACTTTAAATTGGTAAATATTGCCATTCATTTCAGGGGACTGACCAGCAAGCACAGAGCTGCCTGACATATAACCCATGCTAGGATCATGGCTTTCATGAGGTAAACCAAACATAACCTAGACAAACATTTAGCCCTTAATGTATGAACAAACATGCATTCACATCTGCAGGTGAATTTATATCAGCTATATGCTGCTTTTTCCGAGTTTGCTTTCTATGGAGTTATGCTCTGGACTTCTACTGAAATCACTGTTTTTTGGAAAGCTGTTTCAAAGTTTGACACAATGTTGGCTGCAGAAACTGAATCCTGTATTTATACTCCCTGAACACGTGAAGGTGACATGAATATGCACTTTTATAAAGACAAATGCACACAATGTGTAAACCAACTAATTCTACTTTTTACAAAGACTACACATATATCCATTTTACTTATGAGCTGGGCCATTAAGGAAATAAAATTTTGGGCTATTTATAAGCACGGATTAATTTAAATGAGAAAACCTGAGAAGCTGCTTATTGGTACTCTGGATGCAAAATTAAGTGTTTCTTAGGAGTTACTGCATGTGGAATACTTAACTCAGCCTGCCTAAATGTACTGGGGCTCAGCTCTCAAAGGGATGGTTTCCATTTGGTGCAGATGTAGCTCCAGTGGTACAAAAGCAAAGCAGTGAATTAGAATTACTGTAAATACTGCTGTTCCATTGCCCTCACAGCTCAAAACTCTCTGCAAGCTGTTAGAGCCCTGAGGACACCATCAACACTCTAATGTCCCCAAACAACCTCACCTGGGACCTCTACCCACACTGCATGTTCCCAGGAGCTATATATAAGCTCTGCCAGGGACTGTCAACCTCTGCCTGAACCATGCTGTTGGAGAAGTGCTGGATCTTGTCTCTGTCCCACCATGGAGCCCCTTGATCTAAACTTCAGTGTGTAGACTGGCTTCTGGCCTTGGCCCTGGTGCTACGGACCTGCCAATGACCACAGAACCTGACCTTAACCCTGGCCTGTGGCTTGGCTTCCCAGCTGGACCTCAGACCTGCCTCATGGCCATGGTATTTTCTATGACTTAGATTCTTTCTTGGATCTGGCCACAATCTCCAGGCTAGCCCTGCTCCCCTGCTGGGGGTGTTGGGATGGGCCCTGGCTGGCAGCTTTCCCAGGACACTCTGCTTTTTTAGAGCTCTGAAGAGATTCATCCAAGTATTTGGCTTGAGACTGACAAAAATCCTGGCAAATAACTGATGCCTCATTCCTCTAGCTGCTTTGCAAATTATACAAAAAAATTCCACATACCACACCTTCTGGACATAAACTTATAAAAGTACCAGCACACATCATGGATAGCAAGCAAAATCAGGGTAGACGTAGGAAGGTCACCTGTGAGCAAGCTAGTGAGTGAGAGGAAGGTGGAGGGCTTGTGAGGGTGAATGAAAGGTGTTTCAAGGAGATAGGAAACAGTGACAGAGGAACTATGAGAGAAAAAGGCATCCTGCCATAAACTCACAGGCACATACATTCCAGATTGCTGCTGAACTGGACAAAGACGGAAAGGACAAGTAACCTGCAGGCTACAAAAGCAAAGCAACATAAGCCTGTTATTCTTCAGAGCCATTACACACAAAAAAATCAATCCTTCTAGGGTGCTCTTATTTCAACTCAGATTAAGTATCATTTATCATTGTCTTAATACTGGACATTTTCTCCTATAATTACGCAAGTATTCATCATGATTTTCCATATTTCTCTTAAAACCCTTATTGGACTTTTATTCCATGTTAAACTTAAGATGAACAATGATTCATTAACTACTAGCATTCATAGTCTATGGTTACGTAGGCTATAACCAAGAAGTCTATCCAAAAGAAGCTCTTTTCTTCTATATTTAGTCTCATTGTGTCCTGCTCGGGACCGACCTCTCACTTCAAGAAAATCAGTAACTGTTATTCATGCTGGACAGAGCTACATAACAGCAAATATAATCTAAATTTCATGGTGATTGCTTTCTGGTTGGGCAACCTGTTTTCAGAATGCAATTTACAAAATAACAAAATGCTCCCCTCTGCAATGAAATGACAAATATTTACGGTTCTGAAACAGCAAGAAGTGTTCACCTGTTCTGTGATACTGATCCTTCAGAGTTAGAAAGACCAGGTTCCTGATGATCTGTTAATACATGTGTGATGCACCTTCCCTTCAATAGAATCTTGTCATCAGAGTGTATGTTTCACTAAAACCCTCACTGAAACTCATAATAAAGGTTACTGAATCTTGTTTTCATCTTACAGCAACATAGGATACTAAATCATCCATATAGAAATATTGAAGTATGCTGCAAGTGCATGTGGAGAGAAAACGTATTCACACACATCTCTTGGAACAGATGACAACAGTACTCCAAATTCTAACACCAGTCTTCTGCTATCTAGCTTTTTGGCATGCCTCAGAAAAGAATATAATGCATGTAACAGTTGCAGTTTACCTGAATATATTCTAGTCTGATTTAAAGCGATATTCAATTCTGTTAACATTCCAAACAGTTACAAATTAGTGCCAAAGCAGCAGATAGTGAAACCAAAATCTGAGCTGACTTCATCTGCTGAGGATTTAATATATATGAAGAATTAAAAAAAAAAAAACAAAACAACAAACGAAAAACAAACTGAAACCTTGCTAAAAGATATTTGAGTTCAAGGTGTATTATATTTATCGAATATAAAACAAAGCCCTTGAAACTTCCTTTCATGTTACATAGACACTTAATTCATTTTAGACAGAAAAAAAAATGAACTCACAGCATCGGTAACATAGTGCTGTGACCTTACTATATTTTCTCTGAATTCCAGGTACTGAGGCTGGGTGAGCCTCATGATACAATCAATTTTCAAGGAGAATTAATTTTCAGGGTCTCAAGGGACAGCGGCACATTGCTTCAGCACAATTCTCTGGCACTACCGGGAGCTCTCAGCTGGCTCAGGAGGGACGCAGCCAAGTGAAAGATGAAAGAACTGCTCCACACCTCCAGCCTTGTTAACGGAAATGGTGTGACTGTGCAGCAGTGGAGTTAAAGAGAGTGTGAAAGAAAAGGGGAGAGAAGAAGGCGGCAGGTAAAGGAGAAAATGTGCTGTGGAATACAGCTGAGCAGAAGAAATTAAAACAGACAGTAAAAAAAAGATAACTCACCTCTCCTCACGATTCTGTCCCACACAGACACGTCCTCCATGTCGAGGGGTTGGATTGCTGCAGGAACGCTGACGAACTTGAAAGCCTATTCCACATGTGGTACTACAAGGTGACCAAGAAGTCCATGGTGTCCAGCCTCCATTTCTGGTAGAATAAAAAGCTCAGGCTCTGTCATCTGTTATACATAGCGAATGGCTGATTAGGTGTGACTGACAGCAGAATCTGGCTATTAATATTTCCGTAGAAATTATTAATACTGCATAGCGTTCCATTTCTTAAAGAATATTTGACTAAAATAAAGGTGCTCTGATCCTTCCATATTCCATGCTTTGTAATCAGCAACTGCTAAAATGACCCATTTACATAACAAGCACAAAGATATGCAGCTATTTAGTTGCTTTTGGTCACTTTATTCTGGGTAAACTCCATCTACAAAGTCCTGTATCAAAGTTCTGAAGAAAAATTTTAATTACATGTTGTTCCAATTATTATATATGGGTCTTCTTTTTAGGGAGATTAAAATGTGAAGTTTTGCTACCTGTTCTGAAAAGAAAATGATTAAAGCCAGAAGAAAAGGAGGCTGAGGGGAGACCTTATTGCTCTGTTAGAGCTACCTGAAAGGAGGTTGTAGTGAGGTAGGGGTCAATCTCTTCTCCCCAGTTACAAGCAATAGGACAAGCAGAAATGGCCTCAAGTTGTGTCAGGGGAGGTTTAGACTGGACATTAGGAAAAATTTCTTCACTGAAAGGGTTGTCAAGCACTGGACCAGGCTGCCCAGGGAAGTGGTGGAGTCACTGTCCCTAGAGGTATTTAAAAGTATTTAAAAGATGTGTAGAAGTGGCACTTAGGATGTGGTTTAGTAGTGGACTTGGCAGTGTTAGCTTAATTGTTGGACTCTATGATCTTTCCAACCTAAATGATTCTATGATTCTAAAGATAAAAAAGTTGTAAGTCAGAGTCAAATGTATTAGTTCACAATTTCAACAGGATACTCTGAGAAGGTGCCAATACCTTATTTGTAATGCAACAAAAAGGTACAGAAGGTAACAGAATTCACATGCTGTACCTTGTGTTTCTGAACTTTTGGAAAGGACGCTCCTGTCTCTCTGCAGTATACACTAGGGAAAATATACTAGACCAAACATCTCATATTCTGCCCCAAGAAAAAAATTATGCACTTAGCAGTTCCCAAAACCTTTCATCACTAGCCTGCAGTTTCTGTATTGGTGGAAGATAAACAGAAATCAAGAAAAAATAAAACTAAATTATAATGAGTTCTTGAGGTTTCATCATAAAAGCAAAAGTTAAAATAGTGCACTGCTTGATTTTGAAATAACATTTTTTCTTTAACAATGAAAACTAATAAATTCAGTAATAAAATTTATATGATTATTCAAGTAATTTATCACAAATATTACCAGTTTAAATTTCACTCATATCAATGTCTCATTATTATAAGGGTTTATAACAGAGAAGAAAAGCTTTTGAAACAAATAACTAGCTATCACTGGTAGCCCAGACAAAAAAATAATCTGTCGATACAATGCCTGACCCAAGTGGTAAAATGAACTAAGAAGCTGGATCCCCACAAATTCTGGGAATCAATTACTAATACAGTAGTGCTAACAGAAGTAAGATTTTAAAAGAGTATGTAATACTGCCAACAGTAGTATGTGAATTGAGGCCCAAATCATATACCAAATTCCCTTCTAAACCTGACTGTCAATAGCTGTTTGATTATTCAGTATCTCACAGTATGCTTATCTTTTCTACCATTCTCCTGATATAATATTATATTCCATATTGTTATGCTTTTAACAATTTCCCTAGAATGACTATTTCCACTTACAGAGCTTGCAGTTATCTTGTGCAGAAGGATAATCAGTTTTATTCACTACCATGATGTGCTTCTGATGTTAAAAAAAAAAAAAAAGCAGAAACAAAAAGTGGAATCATTGAAAATAAGCAGAATGCACCATAAAATAAGTTTCATCTTGCAATTAAAGTAAAGTCCTAATGCAGTTCAGAATATGTAGTGCCCTGAGTCTCTCTGAAATTATTTGTTCTTACCGTTTTTTCTGGGGGTGGTTACGTGCCTGAGGAAGACAAAAGAGTGGCTACAGAGTGGCAGACAGACTGGTAATAAATCTAAATGTCATGATACAATCTAAAGATAGAATGAAAAAACTTTGCCCGAGGAAGAATGGGGGAACACAATGGTGACATGGGACGTCCTAAAAAGTGGAGAGTTCTGATTTTCAGGAAAAAAAAATCTCATGATTTACAGAACTGAAAAAAAAAAAAAAGAATCAGACTTTGGGTATTACCTAATTTTTTTTTTTTTTTTTCATCTGAGCTTTTGTTAAAATTAGCTGAGGACACTATTTCTTGGTACACAACATTCAAAATCACTGCATCTCCCTCATTCTCTCTCCACAAGTCAGAGAGACACTAATGTCTCATTTACTGTGGCCATTGCTATGAGATGTTTCATGCACAGAACAACAGGACTTGTCAGTTGCAGATCCAATTTCAAAAGGTAGGTTCTATTCTAATTAAATTAAAAACTTTTAAACCATGAATGACAGAATCTGAAATTATTTTGTGTACCTGGAACAGTTGGCAATCTCCATGGTTGGTCCTTCACACAGCCAACCTCCACACTGAGGTGCAGGACTGTCACACAAACGTGTCCTGCAAAGGCAGGAGCCAACACTGGCACCGTCATTGTGTGTGCAAGGTTTCCATTGCGACCATGTTCCAAAATGCCCATCCACGGTCAGATTCCTCATCTAGAAACAAGCACAAAAGAAAGGCTTACCTGAGGTCTGACATTTCCTTCATACAACCTCTTAATTCTGGAGGTACAGCCTTGAGCCACGAACAATAAAAGCCTCTACTAGAGGGGTATTCCTTCCAGACAGCAAGCCCCCCTTATAATTTCTGTAGCTACATAACTCCCACCACCTCCAACCAATCTGGGCCATTGAATGCCAGCACTACAGCAACAACAATAATCACAACTGTTCGTTATGTTTCATAACCATGCTTATCCACAATGACTCAAATGAAAGTATAGTATCGCTTTCTTGATTATTGTCTGATGACAGTATTCTGTATTTCCTAATATTTATGGGTAATTAGGAACCTGGATACCAACTGTAAACCAGCATGTGCAAGAATGTGTGGAAACCCAAATACAGATCAAAAGAAAGAGGCCTCATAGGATAAGGAAGAAATAGAGAAGAAATTCTTCACTGTGAGGGTGGTGAGATACTGGAACAGGCTCCCCAGGGAAGCTGTGGCTGCCTCATCCCTGTTCAAGCAACCTGGTCTAGCAAAAGGTATCCCTGTCCATGGGTGGGGGTGAGTTTGGAACTGTGTGATCCTTAAGGTCCCTTCCAATCCAAACCATCCTGTGATTCTATCATCGTCCAGAACAGCAAAACCAAATGAATCAAATTCAAACCTCCACGATGTCTTCTTTTGACAACAATTTTTTTTTAAGCACATACCATGTAACACCACTTCATAAAAGTGAAATATGTTTTCAAATATTACTCTCTCTCCTAAAACCACCTTCAAAAAGCAGTACCTAACTTCTATGTGATGGGAGAATTTTCTCCCATTGAAGTAAATTCTCTAAACCTTTGGCTGGAAGGGTCAGACCATTCTCATCTTGACGAGAATGTATTCATCATGCAAACATAACACATGTTCATAAGGAATCTTTACTATCCAGCTGAAACAAAATGTGCTAATAGAAATTATAGCGGCCTCCATGGTTACCAGAATTTCTAAAGAAAATGGGGCCTTAATATGATTAATTTTTTCAGCAAGGTGTTAATCTTGAAAAATCTGTGATCATACATGGAAATTATGGCAATTTTTTCACTTAAATGCTAAAGGATTTTCCTTTTGATTATGATACTTTTAAACCTTCAGTCAAAGCAACAATACCAACAAGTGCAGGCTAAATAGCATTTAAAGTAACTTTTAGATAAAAATAAATACATACGAGTTGCAGTCATGCATATTTTATCAAATGTGTAAGAAGGTAACATTTCAACATTTGCTTAATTATTGAAATAGGAGCTACAATTATAGATTGTCATGAATGATCTGAAATGGTGTATCCCTTTGCTATTTTTAGTATTCTTTCAACAGTGGTGAGAGAAGTATACATTTCAGTAATAATTTTAAGATACAAGAGATTCGATTACAGCAAGAGACATGTTTCCACTGCTACACTGGGTGCTGGCTGATTCTTTCCACTTGGTAAAGGTTCCATAATTTCACTATTAATTACATTTCTTATGATTTATTTTTCACAGATACAGCTTCTCCACAGTACAGCAATGTGTGTATCAAGTGACATCAACATAATTCATCATTTCAAAATTCTGCTGACAGCTGTTTATTGAAAATAACTCTCCAATCTTTGCTCAGGCAGAGGAGACACTGTTGGTTTTCATAAAACAACAGGAAATACTTATTTCTTGTTAAGTGACAAGTAAACTCATTCCATTCTCTCTTACACTGCTAGTCTAACACATATGTAGTCCATAAACTAGCTCTGTTATGTACCTAACCTAATTAATGTCAGAGATTTCTCAAGTGCAATTGGTCACACTTTTACTTTTGGGCTAAACTAGTGTATAAAGAGGTCTCTCTCTAATCCAAGTTTAGAAGAAACGCATGCATGCATTAATCTGACACATTTTCTGTAGTGTTAAAAAGATTTAGTAACAATTAAGATACTGGAACCAATTGGAACCAAAAAAGGGAGGGTAGAAGGTTTCTAATAATTTGTTATGTTCTGCCTGCAACATTATCATAAATGTATATAGCAAATGTCAAGGATGCACATAGCTCAACTGCTTACAAAATGAAATTCATTACATCTTGGCTTATATATCCTGTGAATACAGCACATAAAAATGCTATAAAAACAAATATTTGAAAGCCTCACTAAGCAAAATTGTAATCGATTGTGGTTTGCCAGAACACAGTGTTATTTTAAATGAAAGTTTCTATGAAATTTACGAATTTGTTCAATAATATGTTACTTTGAGTTCAGAGGTAACTGACAGAAAAGTGTTAAAACCACGCTTTTCAATTTAGACAGTTAATTCCAAATTTTTCAGTTAATTCTAAATTTTTCCCTATATTATGCAATCTCAATCTGCTCAACTCCAAAAAGTCTTTGGAGGCTTGCTAAATCCCTTCATCTCTGATATGCAGTATAAGTCTCACAGCTGCAGACAAATTTCTGAACAATCCTTTGGTGCTCCCCTGCTTTGACTAGACTGACATATCCTATGCAATTGTCATACAACAGATACTAAATAATTGGTTTTCCATTTCAACAGAATAGAATAAAATTCTGCTTTCTAAATCATTCCTCCATCCCACGCCAACCCTCTCTTGGCCTCATGATTTGTATATATGAAAGAAAATAAGGGCTAATGCCAGAATTCAGACGAAGCAGAAGGCAGACTGCTCATGTGAATAGCAACCAACCAACTCTTTCCAGTAATCCTTCCTGATACAGCAACCCACCAGCAAACCCCCCACTTAACAACCTTTAGCCTGAGATTAGTACAGTCATATATGATACACTGCATATACTTGGGAATTAATATACTGTACAATGCATCTAGTTACTTGCCAATCAGACAGCCAAGGACTTCACTAGTGACTGAATCCAGACTTTCTGTGAGACAACGATTATGTCCCTATTAGCAAGTGGTATGCACACACGCAAATCTGAAAAATAAAACAGCTGGTGTTGAAGATCTGACACATACACCATACCTATTTTGTGGGCTTTACTTTGGACTCACTCTGGCCACGGATCAAATACCTAGTAGGAGCTGGAGCACATTTTTGTTTTAATTTCATCCAAAAGTAATGTGGCTTGTATGCTTCAAGACTGCTTTGGACTGTGAACCAAAGAATAGTAGATGGGAAAAATCAGAGTATTTGCCCCAAGGCTGCTCCTGATTTGAGCTAAAATAATGAATTGCATGCAAGTCTTTGTTATTAGGCCAAAATGTGAGAGCATGGATGCAAGGCATCGGACAAGATATTGTCTGAAAAATTACTATTTAATGTCAAACACAGTCAGAACACAGGAGCTAATTCTCAGGAACCTCATAATTAATCAGGGTAGTGATTTGCGTCCATGAGGCTGCTGCAACACATGTAAATATCACAAGTGAAGGCTGGAAGAACTTCATTCTAATTTTTCACATATATTTCACTAAACAAAGCCTAGCTAAAGAAAGAGGACTTTCAATAAAATTTTAAAAGGAGTTTGTTAAACACATGGAGAATAGAACATGGATGTTGTATGAGCACAAATACATAGATTCACGTGCTCCAGTGGCAAGCAAGGACAAGTTCAAGAAGTCCTTATTAGCAATGAAACCAGAACTGAGTTTGAAAGCCTCATGGGCAAAAGGCAGCAAAGATAAAGCAGCATGAGTTTCCACAGCAAAAAGCTTAGTAGCTCAAGGAAGATCCTTCTTAACCTTCTTTTAGTGCTCTTTGGAGTAAGAGAAAAGAATCAATATTAAAACAACATTGGAACCACATTTGAAAGGAGAGATATAAATCAACTTTATTGTTTGTTTTTTATTGTATAACATTTATTCAAAATTAATATTTAAAGTGCTAAGCCACTGTAAATATTAATACTGAGGTTTTTATAACTATCACTTCTGTCATTTATGTGGGGGAGACTTAACGCATACAATTCACCCTTTGAATTCATGGACTTTGAGAGATGTTGTATGGCCTTTCCTATTAGCAACAATGATCCTAAAAGAGACGATTATACCACTAGTGATTAAATTTTTTTTGAAGTACAAAACAGAGCAAAATCCTGCAGAGAAAAACATGTTTGTCTCTCTAGTGTTAGTGAATTTTTGCTTTCATTGTGGGAACACAGACGTTATAGGCAAAATGCAACTACCCTTGGAAAGTACTACAATTTGATCACAATATATCAATCATTTGAGAAGAAAAAGAAATATCCTGTTAAAATGTGATGGGAAGGCTTGAGAAAAATAGCCCTAAATACAGTTTTCTGAGCTTGACAAATCTATGTAAGCTTATTCACATGAAATTCACATGGAATCAAAAGTTTTAAGAGATAAGCAAACATATTTGGACTTACTGGACACACAGTAATGCTTTGCTCCCATTGACTCATGCTCAGACTTTCTTCCAGCGTTGTGCATTTCTTCATCACCATGTCCCAGCCACAATAAGGGTCTTGGGATCCAATGCATGCACTGTGAATGAAAAACAACCAGAAAACATGAACATTTACCTTCATCTGTACTGGCTAAAGATCTCTAAATAGCCATGTGGTGTCTGTTCATATTTCATAGTTCTAAAACAGATAGTGAAATTGATCCCTGATGTGGTATGCTACAGATGAAATGACAAAACAGAAGAGAAATTAATTTGAATGCCTATGCAAAGGTAGGATTTTTTTCAAATATACACCTGAATTTCTGGCTGCATGCATGGTATGGCATCAAGACTGATTATTGTACTTAATTACTGGAGAATTACAGCAATTCATAAAAAGCATATGTTGCTAGCTCCAAGCAAATATTTCAGGAGTTACAGTTCTTAGTCTTTTCTATCAGTTTTGGAATTTGGAATTGATTTGTTTTCTGCACTATTACAGAATCCCTGGAAGTAAATTTAGAGGGGTTCTAGTGGCTGCCATCACATCTCTTGCACAACACATGCTGCTCCAGACATTCCCTCCTAGTGGCACATAAGGATGAAAAAAGTTTAGAGAGAAGGAGATAGTCCAGCTTCCTACAGAGTCTAGTTTTGTACAATTTACAAAACTAGAAGTTCTTTTCACTATCAAATGGCAGCTTTTTCTTGCTACTGGTAGGTCAAGCATTAGCAGTTGAGGCAATAGGTCTGCAGCTTCATAGTTAAATAAGACAGGATGTTGAAATCCCATCACAGTGAAGCATAATAGAATTGTTTTAACACTTGTAAAACTACCTAGAAATTATAGATGAAAATGATAAATTCAAACATTTTGGCAAGATTATAAAAAATGCTAGATCGACCATGCTTGTTCACCTCAAATCCATGTGGATTATCATTCTCTTTTTAAGAAGATGGAGCCAGGCTCTTTTCAGTGGTACCCAGTGACAGGACCAGAGGCAGCAGGCACAAAATGAAACGCAGAAGTTTCCCTCTGAACATCAGGAATAACTTTTTCACTGTGGGGGCGACCAAGCACTGGCACCTGCTTCCCAGGGAGGTTGTGATATCTCCATCCTTGGGAGATACTCAAAAACTGCCTGGACTTGGTCCTAGGAAACTGACTCCAGGAGACCCTGCTTGAGCAGGAAGTTGGTCCAGATGACCTCCAGAGGCCCCTGTCAACCTTAGCTCTTCCGTAATTCTGCCCTTACAAATCCTCTGTTTTATTCATATTTCTATTTATGTCCAGCATTCCTCATGTAGTGCCACACTAACATCAGACAAAATTCAGACTTATTAATTCCCTAGTATGCAGTTCCGCAATACCATTACAGAGGGCTCTTACTGCTTATAAATATTTTAAGAATTAGTTTCTACGGTACATTTGGCAATGTGGATTGCCAGTATTACGTGGAAAGATAGTTGCCATCTGCAAAATGGGCACAGAGTAAGAGACATAATAGTCAAAACTCCCTAGGTACCCCTCATTAGACTGCATGTTCAAAGATAAAGCTTTTGGTTTAAGGGATTCAGCGTTGAGAAGAGAGTTCCCACTGATGGCTCTTGCAACTGTGAACATGTAGCATTTCTGTAACTCAGGCTGCACATTTCCATTTAATTATATAGAAAATGAGAAGGACAATTAATGGAAATTATGGAAAGTTTTAAGTTTCTTAGTCTTCCAGTATTTGCAAGACAAGATGTTTAACATTCTCCTTTAGAATATCTCTGATAATGCACATTTTATGAAAAAAGAATAAAAAACAAAATTAAAGGCTGACATAATGTTCAATTGGCAACATTAGCTGTGCTATTTCTCAAAGTAGAAGTGTTCACTTTTCCAACTTCACTATTCCTTTACATTACATGTTGCTAGTTTTAAATGCAGTGATTATGCTTTTGACACTTTTTATCAAAACATAAAATATTTTAGAAGCCAGTATGGGTTCACATAGAACTGCACTCCCTCCTTCCTGGCAGCAAGCTGATCCTTCTCCCACTCTGCTCTTAGATCCCATTTCCTCTTTTGCTTTTGTTTCTACATTACTTTCCACTCAGGCAAATCAAAATGGTTTGCACCTGTCATTACAAGTCACTTAGAAGTTAAATGTAGGGCACTAAAAGCTATTTGAACCATTCATATAACCTCCTGGTATCAGAACAGATCCTAGTTTCATGGAAGAAATAAAGTTTAGAAAATGTTGAAAAGTCCTCGCACTACTGTAACAAAGCCTGTTCGATCACTGTAAACACTGACCATTTCAGTAGGCAACCAGGTTTGCAGAGCACTGCAGAAAGATAAAATTAGGTGAGTCTTTTCAGAATGTAGTTGAAAAAGTCCACTGAGCAGGTGAAAACTGATTTTAAGAAGCTAATAACTCTAATTTCCCCCTACACTGGCAGTTCACATTTTTTACCAAATGTAAATGATAAGTAGTTAGATGAGTGTCGCTCCTGCAAGGCATTCATTTGGCTGTGATGATTCATTATGCCTATTGACAGTCATGCAACACTTAAATAAGTGATTTTGACTGACTAGTAACAGAACCAAAAGTCATCTCATTCTAAAGCAAACCAGCAATAGCAAGTCATTTTCTTCATCATTTTTATAATTATCACCATGCAGGCTAGCAAACTATTCTACTTTAGTTACATTTGAGATGATTTATTCAGACAGAAAATAAGGCAGAAATGAACACCATTCAGAGCAAAACATAGTAAAACCCCCATACAGTTTAAGACTAGAAAGAATTCATTGTGTGTTCTCCAAAGAACAAAAAAACACTTTAAATTAAAAGCTATATCCTGATACCATTAATTTCAGAGAGATTTTAAAATCGCTTTTCAGGTGAAGAATATATTCCCATATCAACATATTTTTTTGTGTTAAACAGTTATTCTCTTGAGATGTAACATTTCTTCTCAGAGAATATATAAACACAAGAGGTGCATCTTCAGAGACGGTTCAATGAAACATTTTTCTGCCTTTACCTATACACAGCATTTTAAAGAAGAGAGAATATTTCAGTCTCCTGATCCTTTCAATAGTTTCTGCTGAGATAGTCATGCCTACCTAGTTCCAATTATTGTCAACTGTGATCCGGACACTTATACCAGGAACTGAACTGGGGTTACTATCGTATTTCACAGAAGCCAGATTCCCCACTGCAAATTTGAACAGACAACTGAAGATAAAAGCCTGTCTCATGCTCCAAATGCGCTGTGCTATCCATTTCTGAATGAATACATGAATCTGATAATAGACTTTTGTACAAAAGTACCTATCAGCGTTTCCATTACTGCTGATTTTGAAGATATATACACATATATATATGTCTGCAATGAAGAAAGGCGATCTAAAGATACAGAGGAATGATGTAGACCATAAAAGGTAGGCATGTAATTTATAAAGTCCTAGGAATTCAAACTAAGATGCATGTCAAATATTCAGAATCCTGCTTAATCCTTGCTTGTATTGCTAAGAAAAATCAAAGCCTTTAATAATCTCAGTCACTCTGTGTGGACTACTGGTGTTTCCTCTTACTTGAATTTCTACAAGGCAATAAAACCTCACTTAGGTGTGATTCAATCTCACAACATGCACTGACAATACTAGCCTTAAATCTACCAGCTTCTTCTGTCCTGGGTTCAGCAGTAGCAGTCATTTTTCTCCTTAGTAGCTGGTGCAGTGCTGTGGTTTTGACTTTTGGCCTGGGAACAGCGCTGATAACACCGATGTTTTTAGTTGCTGCTCAGTAATGTTTACTCTGACCAAGGACTTTTTGACTCTTGGTCAAAGGAGGGGAAGAAGGGAAGAAGCAGAGACAGGATACCTGACCCAAACTAACCAAAGGTGTACCACATACTACAGCACATCATGCCCAGTATATAAACTGGGGGCAGTTACCCCGAAGGGGTAGATCACTGCTCTGGTTGGGCTGGGTATCGGCTGGCGGGTGGTGAGCGGTTGTATTCTCTTCCCTTGTTATTTCCCTTATCGTTATTATTATTGGTGGTAGCAGCAGTGGTTTGTGTTATGCCTTAGTTACTGGACTGTTCTAATTTCAACCCGTGGGAGTTACATTCTTCAGCAGAGAGGGGAGGAAGGGGGAGGGGAAGTGAGCAAGCGGCTGCATGGTTCTGGGTTGCTGGCTGGGCTTAAACCACAACACCTCCCCTCAAAGTCAGAATCAGGAATTTATGCACAATTTGTGTATTAAAGTTGTTTCTAACACACAGTTCTCTGAATCTTGGCATTTCCAAGTAGCTCTACTTGGAACAAATGCGACAGACAATTTTCAGAGCATGCTCTCTACAAAAGAATGCAGGCTTGCCATTTGTTTTTAAGAAACATCTGAGGTCCCCATCCATGTCAATCAGCCAAGATAGTTTCCAGCCCTCTGGTTATGAGCAGGTTCCAGGAGCCTGGAAATGTTGGGACCCCCAGCTGCAGCTAAGGTTTCCAAAGCCATTTTGATGGGCTGAAACTGGAGCTTGCAAATCTGTGGCTTGCAAATAGGCTCTGAAAATCTGAGCTACCTAAGTGGCAACAGATTTGGGGATTTTCCCACAAGTTTATGCATTGAACAGCAACAACAGTGGTTGCCCAGGCTGGACATGTTTGCTTCCATATAGCATCCCCATGTCTTTAAATGACCCGTGCATCTTTAGTGGATATAAATGTAAACAGGGTACAAAAGCACCATATCCTTTTAGCCAGCTGTAACCTAGGTTGTTTTGAACTTAAATGTTGAGGTTAACTTCAGACTAGAAAATTAATCATTATAAAGATAGCAAGCCCCAATTTAGGACGTACAACTTGACTCCTTAAAAAGACTAACCAGATAGCAGCCACCCCAACATTTCAAGGGCGCTGTTACCTTTCATTCCACAAGTAATTGTAGATATCTTCAGTGTATTACAAGGAGCAGATGGCCTTCAAAAGCACTCAGTTTAGAGTCATAGAACTGGAGCATCCAAGCTCCTATTCCTGGAATCCTGCTCATAGCTCACACTGTTGCATCAAGAATATTCTCCACCTCTCCTTCCCTCTCTCTCTTTCTCACATTCCAGTCAATGGTGGAGTCCAACCTCAGATATCAATTTTCTGTAAATTTTCAAATAAATGTCTACAAAAAAAAGATTCTCGAATATTATGAGAGCTGAAAATAATTCTCACGAGAAAACAACTGGTGTGTAATGCAGAGCACTCTAAGCTGAGTTGCATAGGGTATGTACTGGCCTGAGTAGCAGTCCAGTATGTGATATGTTAAAGTATTTTCGAATAAAAACCCTTCCATATTTGCATGGGGGTTTTTGTTGGGGTTTTGTTTATTTGTTTGTTTTCCCTTTATTTTCTTTTTACCATCCAATTCCTTTAACTTCTGTTTCTAGAGAATCTGATACTTGCCAAGTATCAAATGCCTAGTGAAATGACGTCTTAGAAAGTGGGTTGCTTTAAACATGTCAGGTGATTTTCAAGAAAAACTCAACAATAACTACACTGAATTTAGAAATCCTCAAATGTTTTGGTATTTTTTTAAAGCAAAGAAATTAATTACATCATGACATAGGAAAACCATGTGCCTGTTTTACATTTTTATTTATTAGCTTACTTCTTTGTTTAAAATAATATCCTAGCAATTAAATCTGAATTGGAAATACATAGTCAAGACCATCTGGTTTTCTTTCAACTTTTCAGACTAAAAGGAAAAGACATTTTCCTCTTCCTCATAAGGCTACTTCAAGAAATACATTGGGAGCAGGCTGTAACAATCTTTTTATAAAAATTCCTTCTTGTTGCCAAAAATGTGTGCTTTACAATGCAATGCACACATGCATAGATCACACATGTATTTCAGGTACAGCAAAGTGTAAATGCATAGTTTGTCTCTGGTGGATTTTATGGGCCAGACAAACAAAAGATTTTCTGCTAAAACCTTGTTGTTCACAGAGGAAGAAATATAGGTCAACCTCAGATTTGTAGAGCTTGAATTGATTCCCTCCCCAGTATGGAACTAATATTCTACTTCTTTTGAGTGAGGAAAACTTTCAGTGTGCTTATTTCATGGTTCTGCTGACTCATAGGTTCACAATAATTGAAGATAATTTTCCAGTGTATCTAATACATCTATACATCTATACATCTAATATATCTATATTTTAAATGTCATTATAACCCAGTCTTGCAGCCAGGATTATGGTTTATCCCAGTCTGGGAAATGTATGAGGATTCTGACTCTGGACAATACTCCCAGAGATTCTTCCCAGAGAATACTTCCAGAGATTCTCCAGATTCTCCAGAATACTTCTGTAGCATTCTTCCAGAATACTTCTCCAGATTCTCCAGAATCCCCAGATCCATAGTGATACTCTGGAATGACTAATTCAGATTGTTCCTCATGCGGTTCCAACATTTTGATATAGATATGTTTCTTTGATTTAAACTGGAATTAGCCTTGCGTATTTTCAAATAAGGAAATCCACCTGGATATCAAAAAATAACTGTTCTGGAATGATTATTTTAAAACAGCAATTTCAATTCCAATTGTTGGCAAGCTCTTCTGGACATATCAGCACTTAGTAATAATTTAGGCAACATTACTCAGAATCACAGAATGGTTGTGGCTGGAAGCGACCACCAGAGAACATCTAGTCCAACCTGCCTGTTCAAGCAGGGTCACCCACGGTGAGAGTTCTATGAATGAAATAAAGCATAATCAAATTTGTAATAATTGTTTTCTTTTGTTAGTAAATTCAATACCCTTTCTACTACTGCACTGCTACAGTTATCTTTTGTATACATACAGATTGCTTAGCTGATGGTTAATGAAGACAAAATAAAAATGACGGTGTACAGATGGAGAGAACAGTTATGATTACAGTAGAATAGCTGCGATAACATTACTTAGCAGAACAGTCTTATGACCCAATAACATTTTAAGTGTAGAATGTAAAAACTAATATTCAACAATTTCCAGAAATTGTTGGGGTTTTTTTACACCAGAGAAGTCACTATTTGTACAGCTTTTAGCAGGTGACAATACTTACACAAAAGTAGTTATAGTAAGATCAGCACATGAAACCTATCTTCCATGAGAAGTACCAATTTGTGAACCTTTTTGGTAAGATATTTCAGAACATTGGGCTGATACAACCTTTCATTGCCCCTACTTTCAGAACTGATCCACTGACAACACCAGTACAAATTCTATCATCAATAAATTTGCCTCCAAAAAATTACTGCCATCCAAAGTTGCTTATGGAAGCTACAGCTGCCAATAGAAGACAAATGACTGGTTCTTTGGTTCTTTTTATAGGGGAAAGCCTTTATTCCCCTGCTACAGATCTTATTCTTTATTACAGATGCATAGAGCCTTCAAAGTAAATATCAAACACTGCAGCTTTAGAGAGTTTAACAGTTATTTTTCTCCTCATAATAATTCTATTTATCTCACATTACAGTTAATTAGGAGGTATACAAAAGTCACTTGTGCTTTATGCTTGGTATACTCAACTCTGAAGAAAGTGGGAGAATTCATAGTGAAAATAGTAGCTCCAGTGAATAACGCTGACAGTCTTCTGAAAAAGGTGGAAAAACATTTGTGAATTGCAACACCCAAGCAGTAATAGCCTGGTCAAACCTTGAGGATTTTCCCCAAGGAGAGCGAATCAAGCTAACTGCTTTGCTGCTTTCTCCTGGAGCATGAAGACACCAGGGCTTTTTGGGGAACTGTTTTTAAGAACTCAAACACCTCAAACCATTTTTTCTTAGCTGACTCCTGAAAACAGCAGTATTATGTCAGGATGTTCAAAACTGTTCAGTCGTTGGCCAAAGTCAGTGAGAGACCACCCCACCATGAAAAATGTCAATCCAAATAATTAGCATGGGCAACTTATAAACAGCAGAACCATCATGGCATAATGGAAAGTGCTGAGCAACCCAATCTATAGGTGTGACAACAGGTTCTACCTGTAGCATGGTCTGCTGCCATGGTACTAAAGTGCACTGAAATGCACCTAGAACACACACACACACAAAATTAAAAAATCAAAATAAGCCTCCAAATGTAAAACTGTATTTTCAAGGACCTTCAATAACAGCTTTTGTGGGAGCGGAACTGTGAGTTGGTATGGAACAGGACTGTCCTGAATCAGAGGGAATGTCTGTCAGAGGCAACGCCATTTCACAGAGGATTCCACCACAGGAAAGTGCTGGAGTGCTTTACAAGAAAATACAAATTAGCTAAACATGTACAGCATGTCAGAGTGATAATTAAGGAGACATAATAAACTACAAATAAAAGCAATAAGCACATGCTTTGAGGCTAGCATGTGAAGATAAATCAAGGAATAATGAAATAAAAAGAAAAAAAACAGGCAATATCAAAATTATCATGATATTGAGATATTAGCTTGTGGAACAGTTTGTTCAAAAGAGGGACTGAAGTTGCATTGTCTGAAACCTTTGCAATAAACCTAAACGAAAAGATTAGAAAAGATTAAATGGTGAGCACTTTGCCATTGACACAAAAAGAGAGAGCAGATGGGCTAGTACATCTTGAGGCTTTGGGGTTTTCTAAGGCTGTTATTCATAAACAAGCACACTTTATTTCTATTTATAATTATGTGAAGTACATATTAAAGACTACATATGCCCTTGATCTAGGAAAGAAACTCTAGTTACTACTGATGCAAGTTCAGAATACAGCCTTGGCACAGTTATACAGCTGTAAGTATGAATGGATAAAATTAAAACAACAAAAAAACAAACAAACAAACAAAATTAAAAATAACCAAACAAACAAAAAAAAAACCACAATTCCCCAAGGCACTGCTGCAGGTGAGGTTTGCCCATTACTCTGTCCACTGCTATAGACTAGAAGTAATAGTCGGCAATGCAACAAGAATGTGAGTACTAAAGCACTCAGCAATGCAGTGACCAAATTTCAGATGTTTTACTACCTAATGAAATTTATAAACCTGCGTAAGGTACCTATACTGCCTTCAAGTAGAGAATGAAATATGCTTGAAATCTAGCATAAGCCAGGAAAAAAAAACAAAGTAAAAAACCAAGTCAAGCCAAAAGTAAGTGATAGTGAGAGAAAGAGTACGTCTGTATTTTCCAAATGACATTAGGCTTTAATGACAGATGACAAGGAGACGCCTTATTTTATCTAGGTCACACCTGCAAATCCTCTTCTTTCTCACAAAACAGCTAGAATTGCCAGTGAGCACTTTAACCAAGAAGAAAGAATGGATGGCAATCATTTTGATGCAATGGATATTTAATTACTACAAGGAAAGTCATACAACTACAAAAGATATGACTGGAAAAGCCTACAAGGAATAATTTTATCTTTTTCTAAGTAAGTCATTTCAGCAGAAGACACAATTTCACATAGCTCTGGGCAGCGGAATAAGTTATCATTTGAGCAGGATTTGAGCCATTTAACTACTGCTCTACTTAGTAAAGGGGAACAGCATTTTTTATTTTTTTTTTAAAGCAAGCTCTTCAAATCTAGTCAATTAGACCCCACTGTTCAGGGGAGAGGAATGCTCAGCCTGCAGCCATGCATCTGGTCTATGATTTGAGACAGCAGTCCCACCCTGTGAGGCCGAAAAGTATGTTTGGGCCCTGCAGCTAGAACAGCACTGATGTGCCCCAGGACTTGTACTCACAGGTACCAGGGACTTTGTGGGACCTCCATATAGGCACCAACTAAGCAGGCGCTCTGGAAGTCTCATCTCTGAATTCTGGAGTTCACACCTCACTATTAACATAACGAGACTTCAGCCTTGAACTGTCTGGACTGCAGGCTTGGCATAAATATGGGATATGTGCATTATTGAGCTCTCTGTGTTTATGATTGCCATTATGGGTACGCAGACCCTAAGAAAACACAGGACAACAGGTTAATCTCCCTTTCTGAAATAAACATGTGTGCTTAGGGAATCATGTTTAATGTCTTATGCAACAAGAATGGCATAATCATATCATATTCAAGAAAAGAGAGAAGCATTAGAATATGTCGTTAGATTTTTTTTCTTCAGATATACACATATGCATACATATACACCTCACAGTATATAAGGTCTTCACTTCATGGGAAAGAGGAAACAAAACAAAAAGGGCTACCAAACCACCACACATCCTGTTTCAACTCGCTAAATACAATAAAGATGAAACTTGGTCTTATGTTGGCCCTTAAACTAACAAAAAACTTGCCTAACTTTCCCTTAAAACAAGCATTGCAGTCTTCCAATGGGGTTTTGAGTGTCCTATCACTTCTATTTTAGTAGAAAATGCTTAAAATATCCTATGTAAGACAGCATAAGCAAAAAGGGCTGGTGAAGAACTGCAATAAGGAGGATACTGCCCTTCCCTTCTCTTCTCCAGCTTTTCAGGGCACAGCTTTTACTCCAGTATTGTTCTCAACCCAGTAGACTTTCACTGGGCTCCTGCATGGCTTCAATCCCCTGTAGAGCCAAGTCCCTCAGAAAAGTCCTTTGACTGTCCCAAGCCACAGCTCTATACCTGTGTCCTGTGGTCACCTCCCTGCTGTGACTGCACACATGGTCTCTCTCACAGCCAGAAATATCTCCTCCTGCAAATGATCACTGCTTTTGCAGGGAGTATAATCTCTGTCTGCTGCACAAACAACATCTTTGTTATCCTGAGTGTAGCTGCCAAGAAAGACAACTGGCAGCCCTTTCTCTCTCCTTTAATAGCCGGGCTTTTCAAAGGAACGTATATTAAATGAGCCGAGAGCAAAATAAGCTAAAGCACAACCAAATGCATGTTACTGTTCTCAAAAAGCTCATCACGCTGGTTCATAGTCTCTCTGACACAAAAGAAGAATAATTACCTTTAATTACTGGAACCACACATCAAAGGGAAGATATAACGAATGACATGAAATTAACAATCTCTAGTAGTATATGTTTTGCAACCCAGAAGTGCTTTCAGATAACCTATAGAAAAAGTTGTACACTGAACTTTAAATTCCATAACTACCATGATATAGTCTAAAAACCAAGTGATAATTTTTAAGTTATTTTCCTTGTTTGACTGAACAATTATTAGCTGCATAACTTTTTCACCTAGTAGAATATTAACTTTTATTATGGCTTCCTGATCCAGCACTACCTTTAAATAGCCACTTTTCCAACCAGCTTTAACTTCAGTTCATGCAATTCAGTTTACTGCCTGAACTCACAAGGATATAGTTTGCTCAGTTATATTACAGTTTTAAAAAAAAAAAACACATTAAATTTGTTCAAATTTCAAGTTTCAAATATATTAAACCAGCAGCTATATTGCACATTATTAGATACCTGTTTTGTATATAAACCATTTCTTAAAGTTTCATACCACAATTCAGAATCTGTATGATGACACTTAAATATCTATATAATTTCTTGAGAGTCTCATCTAGCCCTGACAAGTCAGTACAAGAAGTCAGAGACACTTGATAAACAGTGTAGATAGAAAGTTATTGCTGAGAGAGGTAATTTGGATTCCTACTTACAGTCATTTTTCTTCCCATTTTTCCACAACCCCCCGCAAGCGTTTTTCTCTAATCAAATCAAACTAGATGATTCTTCATACCTGTATGTTTTGTAAAAGAGACATCTTTTCAGGGGGACTTTAATTACATGTTCCTGAAGGCCCACAAAAAGGACACTCTGGCTGTGCAGGATCTGAAGGCTCCTGATGGGCTCTCGCTGACTTTTCGGCAGGAGTTCAATTTCCTCAAGCAGGCAGCTACTTGAAGTCTGATTCATTGGGGCAAGTACTTTCTTAATAGTACCGTAGTCTGCAAATAAAAGAGGAAAATGAGTTACTAAAAATCATTACAGGAATTCTACCTACTTAACGTCATTCAGTGAATAAATCTTCATCGCATACTGGATGCTTTCAATGAAGCCTCAGAACGTGGGAGTACTTTGACTGGAGTTTCCTAAATTGCTTACAGTACAGTGAAAAGAACTTGAAAACAGTCATTAAAGTTTTCTATGTGAAATAATACAGTAAAAACATAACTTTATTAGTGCATAACAGGCTTCACAGCAGTAGTCACTGGAAAACAACCTTTCAAACTCTGATCATTACAAATGCACATTCATAGCAAGGGTTACTGATTTTAGTTTATGAGATTGTACTGTACTTTACTATGTTTAAAGCAGTTTAAAAAGCAATAAAGTCCATCATCGTCCCAGCCTGTTTTAAAACACTATGTGCTGAAAACTATGGGGTTTAGATATGTATTGTATTCATTTGCATGATTACCTGTAGATCTTAATTGGGTAAATACAATAATAAAACAAGGCTGTGGTCCTTGTTTTTACTTATCTGGATTTTGACCTCTAAAAAAATCTTATCTTTTTGCATTTTCTCTTAACTTCTACACTTATTGTGATTTCTAAGCAAAGACAGTTAAGCATCACAAACCAGTGTCGGACAACTGATGAGATTTCTGATTCTCTCATGCAAAGATTTTAAATAATTTAGCAATATCAAAGAACATTTGTTCTGAATGCAAAAGACCACATTCTCATACTGATAAATATTTTAGGTACTGTTCTGAGGAAAACTGTATTATGCAATTTTCCATGTACCAGCAACAGTAAATTTTAAAGATTCAACACAGGAAACACATACTGAGATTAGCTCTTACTCATATGAAGTCTCAAAAGACTAACATCTTTTGTGAGTTGGTAACAATTGCAAGACAAATGTTTGGGATGTTCTGCAGACCACTAAATATGGGGTTTGCCATCACTAGCACAAAGCCAGCAGCTTGGTGGAGAGATGGCCATGCAGGGTTTCAGCATGGGTCTGGCCCTGCCTTATTGAGAGCTTGTTTCAGCCATGGCAGCAACTGCCTGTTGGCCATATGCTTGTTGCCTCCCTGTGTTGGCTTCACTCTGGTAGCACCTAGGCCAGGGGCTGGCACCTCTAGTCAGTGCAGGACAAACAGCCCCTCCTGGGTAACAAGGTGGTGTGGGGGCAGCGTGCTGCTCCCACACTTTGCCTGGGATGTAGTGACAAACAGCAATTAAGCAAACTTGAGGAAATACAGAAAAGTAGCCTCAAGCAAACTCCAAACTGAAGAGGAGGTGGAGAACTCAAGATGCTAATTACTGTTAAAGTCTTCCCTCTTCCTGAGGAAGACTGAATAGTCTTAAGAACTGGAGAAGTACTGGAAGCGGGAGGGTAACACCAAATAACATTTTCTAGGAAGTTTATGTATAAGATTTTAACCATACTAATAACAAAACTTTAATACTTGGATAATATGGACTTAATTTTATAAGACAGTCAAAACGAATTAGATGAACTACAAATGCTTAGCTCAGTAGATAAAGTGCATTCCCTTAGTCCCTAACAAGATTTTGAGTGTAACAGATAATGTCTGCATGTTGAAGTCTTCTGACTGACCTCTCAATTCTTAATATAATCACTTTTTATAATTGTTTACCTTTTCGCCCTTTGTTGGTATAAGCAGTCTTGTCAGGACTCACTGTGTGTATTTATTAGGAAAAAAACCTTTCATTAAATGAGAGTTTTAATTTTCATTAAAACTTAACCTTTTTGCTATTAAAAATCACTCTAATTTGACTATCACTTTCTTTCCAAACAATCTAAAGAGCAGTTATATTTAAAAAAAATCAATTAAACCATTGCTAAGAATCAGTTTTGTCTCATAACAAAGTGATAACCAGGTCCACTGAAGAATCTAAGAAGCAGTGTTTCCCCTGGTAATGGTTGAATGTAAAATCTCAACTATAATTACAGTACATTTCAAGGTAAAAACATGGTCTGAGAAGCACCCAGGTAAAAGAAATCAGTGGCTGTATGGGTTAGACTTTATTTTTTGGAGCATGGAACTTGGAAGGGGTACAAGCAGGAAGAAAAGAGGAAGAATAATCACTGAGATCATTTTACAGATATAAATTAAAAATATAAAGTGATTTTACAGATATAAAGTGATATTGATCACTTTATAGATGAGTGAGTACAATTTGGTATCGCCTGTCTAACTGCCAGCCAACAGATTCAGTATGATTCATGATTCATTGCATTTGGCTTGCCTGCATCTTTTTCCTGCATGAGACAAAAATCAGGTACACATTCAGCACGTGCTTCTCATATAAACTAATATTTCTTCCTGCCGCTGTGCTGAGTCTGGCATCCAGAGACTGAGCCATTTGCTGTCACTTCTGCCAAGATAGAGGGAAAAAAAAACCCAAGACTATATACACTTTTAATTTTAAAGTGCAGCTTTGCGCAAGAGAATATGACCAAACCCAAATATGCAGTGCTTCTTTTCTCCTCAGTGAATTTGTTTATTGTAGAGGGCAGAATTCCAATTTTATTTTATTTAATATTCAGGCCTATGACCTGGGGAGTATGGTTACAGGAGCATACTACTCTAGATTGAAATAAAACATTCTCACTGAGATCTGCAGCACCAATGCCTTCCCCAGGACACCTGTCATTGCTCTTGTTCCTCCTTATCTTGGCATACCTTCTCCATTCCTCCCATTTCCTTTTGACTTCTTTCAGCATCTAAACCTTTCCTTTCCCATTTGTTGTCTAAGATCAGCACTTGCACAGAAATGTTGGAAGTCATAAATGACTGGGATTTAAGTAAAGAAGCAGTTCCAGGGATCCTACGGATTATCAGGAAGAAACATTACTCTTAAAACAGCCATGTGGGTCATATGTAAGTTCAATAAAAAAAGAATAAAATGTTATCGGAGATCTACTTCTGTGTCAGTAAACTCTCCTACTTCTGACCTTCTATAACCTATCTTCTTTATTTTAAATTTCTCCTGCCTATGACTTTGATTTTGCATGGACCACCTGAAAGCCCAAACTAGGGTGAGGATCTATTTGTATATACAACTTTTGAGACAGACATAGATTGAATTGGTGGCTATGTTCATCAGACTATGGTACATAGCAAGTGTACATAGCTATAAACCTCCTCAAACTATACCCGCATGTAATAATGGCTAGACCAGGCTTCCTTACGGCGGAAAATCATTACCATTGCATCAGTACTTTCAAAAGTCAGGTCATTTGCTCCAGTGTTTCCAATTCTGCTACAATGCGTGCAAGATCATGCACCAAGCTTCCAGCAAAGATCGCATATTTCCTAAAGAACTTGTTAAAGTCCCATCCTTGAAAGTGTCGGCTGTTGAGTTTTTTCACACCACAGTTGTAAAGCAAAACAAAGAGAGAAGCAGGGAAAGAAATGTGTCTTGAATACAGCTCTGGGACATGGAGGTTTTTAGACCTGTCAAAATCTTTCAAGTGAATATTTACTTTATAATCAAAATCACCATCCACTCCTGCCAGGAAACAGCTAAGAAGAATAGTAAACACAGACCTTCCTAATGGATATAACTTCATTGCCATGGACACAATGAAAGTTGCGGTTTCATCACAAATGTCAAAGCTGAATCCAACAGCTATATAAGAATTCAAATGAATGGCACCTTCGCATCTTGAGTGTAAGCAAGACATGCTGGAATAGGTGCAGACACCTAACAGCCTTGATTTAAGGATGACCAAGTATATACAGGAGTAGTAAAATACAATGGCCACAATGAGTAAATAATGTGCTTTGTTAAGCTCAATACATTTTAAAACACCTGTAAAACCAGCAACTGAACATTAGAAATCTAGTCACTGTGAATGAACATGTGGAGGAAAGAAAAATTCTAGCTGAAATATTACAATGTAATGTGTAGGAGACTATGAAGAACCAAATGGAAAGCCTGAGAAGGAGTCGAAGAGGAGGCAACAGAGTCTGTGATGAGCAAAATAATAATGGGACAAAATCCAAGGATGGTCTCTAAAACTGAAAAGCAAAGTGTAACTTGTTGCTATGGAGGAGAATAAATGTTTATCTGAGCTACTATGTTTACAAAATATTGCTGTATTCTTCAAGCAAAAACTTCTTTAGCAAATCATCCAAAATGAGGGAGTGTCAAAGAAAGTTAATTTCACTGCTTTAAAAGAAAGGAAAAAAAACTTTATGCATTCATTTTTGAGAAGGAAACTTTCAGACCTAACTCTTGTAATTTTTGACAGTGAAGCAAAACCTAATATTATCTACATTTTACATTAGTTCAGCATAGTATCTTGGAGAGAAGGGTGGTTTTCAGAAAGCAACTGAACCAGCACCAGCACCCAGAATCTGAGTCAATGTTTTTCAGAGGAGAAGCTTACGGCATCATCTTCCAGTAATGTAGAAAAAAAAGTCATTGGTGCCTTCTAAGCCACATGAGTTGCTAGCAAAAGATACTTGTAATAGTCTCAAATACATCTTCAGGCTAGTTTTATGCCTACATTTATAACTTTACAAGTATTCCTGCACTTTCTGAGCACAAGAAGTTGCCTTTACAGATCTGAAAATCTCCTTGCCTATACTAAGAAAAACTCAAAAGCAAAATCCACTGCAAATTATGAACTAAGAATAGTAAATGTAAATAAGGGTCTATTTAGCCATCTCCCCACAAAATATTGTTTTGAAAAGTATAATGCTGTAGGTAGATGAAAATATGTGGTCAATGCAGCCGAAATGGACAACTCAAGACACAGAAAATCTAAGCTAAAGCTCTATTTGATACTTCAAGTGACATTTGTAATTGAACTTGAGTAAGCAATAAGGTACACCCTACGCAAAAAATACACTACTTTGTATATTAAGTGAAAACAGACTCACTGACATCTTTAACAATTTGGCAACATAATCAGTTTTTTTTTGTTTTAAGAAAAGTTTAAAATTAATAGATGGATATCCCAGAGAATACATTTTTAAAGTGTAGCTGAAATGAATGTAATTACATAGGTTTTCTGAGTGTAATCTGAAATATATTTTGTAAAATCGTATTTATTAACTATTTTTATTTTGTCCATTATACTCCGGTTTTGCATATTACTTGTATAAAAATTATTTTTCCAGAGGGAAATAAAAGCATTCAGACAGTATTAAGACTCTGAAATTAAAGAACAAATCTGTTAATGTTAAGTTTCCTGTAAATATTATCCATACGTGTATATAAAGTGTTTACATTCACCATATAACATTTGTATTCAGCACCATAGAAACAGAAAAAAATAGGGTATTAGGGTTGCCTTCAAAGCAGTGCTCTTTCAGAAGAATAAATTGAAATATCAAACAAAAATTGATGTACGGAATGTATAATTGTATGACATCAAAGAAAGTGCAAGGTGATTGATAAACATCCTCTCACTGTGAAAAGAATGCATCATCGGTGTTTGCTTTCCTCCACTGCAAGAGCTGAAAGAAAGCCCTACTGCAAAGCAGAATATGCATTTGGTTAAAAGCAGAAAATTAGTCCAATGACAGTATTAGATTGCATAAGAGTTTAAGCGTGCTCAATGTAGAGAAAAACCCACGGGAACAGCTAATGTAGCAGCTGGATAAGCACACAAAGAGAAAGCCCAGGACTTATGATTTAGCAATCTGTGTGACATCAAAAAAGATGCATATGGTACACAGAATATTAGAGGATTTAAAACCTGGCAATTTTTTCCCTTCCTAAAATAACTTTAAAATTAGTGAAATCATTAGTAGAATATGGATAATTAAAGCCTTTGCTATAATCTTTTTTCCCATAAGGGAGTGGGGTACAATTTGGTTTAAAGCAAGGGCATATTCAGAAGATAATATAACCATTCTCTGTAACTTAATTTATCTTTTACCTCCAGGTTTCTGAGATATGCATTTATACTTGATTTACTGGAATCGGTTTTTAATCACACTACTGCCTAAAGGACAAGTGAAAGACTGAGCTTCAACCTTTCTGCTTTAAAGCCTAAAAACAGATTACGGGTAAGTGTAGTACTTCTACAATGATGCAGGACAAAAACCCCAACAAAACAACCAATCCAAGTATATAGCTTGATTTTAAAATTCCCACCTTAATTTACAGAATTTTACTTCAAATATTTTAACATTTTAAATGCATATTCATTACTTCTTCAGGAAAAAAAAAAAGTGAATATGAAAATCTGATGCTTTACCAAGGCATAAATTTAATTTTTTTTAATTTTTATTTTCAGAGCTGGTTTATATGCTTATAGTTCATCTCTCCATTTGAAATTAAACCACTGCTTGAACAATCTGGTCAGTATGCTAACTAATTTGGTCTTTTTTTCTACTCTTAATACATTTCATGGTATAATAAATTATATATGATATGATTTTTCTACGAGTATCAGTTAAAAATGGAGGTTAGAAATATGAACATGTTCTGTCTTGCAGCCTTCATAGAGAATAAAAACTGTGATAAGCTTATGAAGAATTTCAACTGTGACTGCCTTGCTATTACAGCTCATTATCATCATGATAACAAGACAATGATGGATATTAACAGAAATACAGATATAAAGTACATTTTTTATACCACAAAGGCAATTATGTAACTGCATAACAAAAGCTTGTAACAAATACTGTAGCTGGAAACACAAAAATAATTTTGTTGCATTTTCCCAAGAAATGCTGTAAATTGCCCTGTTCATGTGAAGCTTCCGGTCAAACTATAAGCAGTTTGCAACAATCTTACAATTAGACATTCACTTGTCTGGTGTCCTCACAATTACAAAGAAAAAAAAGAAGTGTTAAAAAGGTACATATTTATTTTTAATATATTTTAGTAAAATGTATCTTTAAATTATATACAGTTACACTACATAGTGTTTAGCGTATTAAGTTTCAAAGGACAGAGTAGTTGGTTAAAAGAGATGTTTCCTCCTCCCTGACAAAAAAAAATAAACCCAAAGTAATTTCAGCAATCTCAAAATGTATGTATTTTTCATGACTCATGCTTATCGCCGCACCCTTTATTTACTACTTCTATTTTGAATCTGATAAGAGATTTTCAGCTTGCCAAAGATGTGACTGCAAGAGGTAAGATACAAGTTCATAAATTCTGTCTGACTTAGAGCAGATGAACCTATTTATAACACTTCATAACTCAATTTAGTCAGCATGTATCTTCAGAATGCCTATAAGCAAAAGCTGTAACAGCTACAGGTCCTTAACAGGCTATAGTCAATAAAACCCCACATTAACATTTCAATCTGTGGTACATTATTTTTGTTTAAATGACATAAAGCATTAACTATTTTAAGACTTTATGAAGTGGTATCTTTTAAAAATCTTTTATTTGAAAACTCAATTAATTTTCAATGATAACAGTTTTAATAAAGAAATTGTCTTATGAACCAATTTGGAGACTTGTGACATCTGGGTTCAGTTACCAGCTTTCTCTCCCTTAAGACTCTGTGTGTAAAACTGGTGTTCAGAACAGTAATAACATCTGAAGTGAAAAAAATTAAAACTTGAACCTTCATTTTTTGTAAAACTATTTTATGTAACAACAACAATATATAGATACTTTAACCAGTACCTTTTCCTACTGAAGATCTGAAACATCTTTTGTTACACTGTTTTCTTGCACACTGACTTGATTTGCTGACAAATTAAAAATCAGTGACAGCCTGTTACCTAATTCTCCCTCAATGTTTAGGACACAGCTGAACTAAAGACAGAAAAGTCTCAGCTGCAGCCAAGAAAATGAATGAATGTGATTTTTCTGATGTGATTTAGGTGCTTTTCATTTCGTTAGAGAACTTCAGGGTACTTACTGTTTAATTAAAAAGGCATTTAAAATATATTTTAATAGCCCTTGCAGCAGGGAGCAAGGCATCATCTCTCTAGCTGAATTCTCTACCTACTGGGCTGTGAGTTGTTGTGCTCCTCCATCTGCAGGCAAGATGAGCTGTGTGCTCTGCATGTAGATTAAAATACCGTTGGTGAGTGGATCCAGGAGGGCTCCTCCCCATCCCACAGCAGCCCCTTCTCTCCTGGAGCAAGCATTCAATAAGGAAGTTGAAGGCTTGAATTCTCAAGCCCGGGAGAATTAAAGCTCAGCTCTACAAACCCCATATGAGTGTTGTTACCATTTACATTGCTGTATCAACAGACTGACCTTTGTCTCTCATGTTGCTGTGTTTACGGCAGAGGAGAAGCCCACAGAGTGTATCAGATTTGCTCAAGGCACTGCTATCTGATCATGTCCCCACAACAGAGGTATCACCATTTACATCCCCACTCAGAAAGTTATATTAAAATGTGAGTAAGAGTACTTTAGATACTAACATCATTTTAAGAAATGTTGTTTAAGCAGTGAGAAAATGGTTAAAACTACTGCGTAAAATCTTTCAATGAGACTTCAATGAGGTGGGGAACAGAAAGCTTTTTCTCCTCACTTGGCAAACAGGTGACTGACAATTTCAAGTTTGGCTCTAATATGTCACACTCTTTATCCTCCTTGTGAAGGTATCAGGAAATCTCAAGTAGACAATACAGACCGAGGCACAAAGTCCTTGATCTTACCAAGCAATAATCTCATTTTGAATTTGTATTTAATTCTGTTATACGGTTCTACTTATGTCTCTAAATTACTGAGTAATAAAAAAAAATTTACAAAGATCATGGCAAATGAAGCCAGCATCCTCAAAGAAGCCCAGTATAACTTTTTATCTTGCATCAGATTGCAATAACTTGGTATACAAAAAGACACATTCTTCTAGCTCAGAATTTTTATTCTCCCTAAGGACAGTCAGATGATAACTAAACAGATCCAATATAAAGAGCTATATATGAGTAACACCTATTCTAGAGAATACCCATTTGGCAACATATTTTAATTACAGCCATGCATGTTCGCAACATCCAGCTTTTACTGTGCTAAAAATCACACACAAGATTTGAAACCCTGAGGCAAACACGACACACGAATTCTTATGGTTCTGAATGGGAAACATTACACCTATCAAGAGATGTAATATTTTGATATCCTGGATTCTGAAAAAAAAAGAAAGAAAAAAAACTATAAGGTTGCTACTGGGTAAGACAATTCACAATGAAACAAGCTAACAAAAAAGTCTATATTAATTTCACGGAAACTTATTCTCAGGAAGAGAAAACATCCCAATTTTTGTCAGACCTTGTAAAACGTTTGATCAGTAGCTAGGACTGGAATTCTCAGAGAGTGAAGATGAACACCTCTAAAGAAATGTGTAACCTCTAACTAAAGTAGTAGAGCAGATAATAAATGCAGATATTAATCACAAGATGAAATGGTTCTTATGATTTAAGGCTTTCTACCTGACACACAGCAGCAATGAAGAATGCCACACTGTACACAAAGGCTAAAATTACTAGTGAATACAAGCCTTGGATTCCTGCCAGTCTCCCAAAGTTGAGATGTATTAACTCTGATTGGATCTGACTGGACAGGAAGTGCATACTGCTCCTATTATTTTTTTATTGCCTTCCTTCATGCCACCACAATAATAAATATGTTGTACTACCTAATGCATGCTATGAATATGATAGTGTTTTCCTACTGAATAAATTTGCCAGGTCCCAGATCAAAGAAGCACTTACATGCACAAGTAGAGAAAACTATTCTCAGATATGCACAATAAACCTTGCCTCATTTCTTAACTGAGTCATATGTGGCTATTTTCATTGGAAGTGTCAGAAAGACAGCTGACTGCCATAGGCTGACTGGAATATTTCAGGGACTATCCTACACTCAAACTCATTTGCAGTTTTCATAGTACACGCCCCTATGCCTCAGTTCCTAGATGAGCCAAAGACAGATATCCAGTACAAATCCAGTACAGGGTACTTCAGCAGCAGTTTCACCATGAAGCACGTCTTTTGTTCAGAAATATAGATGGAAAGAATGATGCTGATTTCTTTCTAATCTAAAGTAAATTAGGAAGTAAATAGAGAAATGACAGAAGCAAAATTGGGATTAGAGACATGAAACCAAAAACCTCTTGCCAGATGTTCATCTCACTACCCTAGGACACTGAAGCAGTAACAGCCATAGTATACAACACATATAATCATATCACATCTTATTTATATAATAGTCTGGGAGTCAGAACATCTGGTAATAACCAAGAAATCTCACACAGCTTCTTAGTCCAAAAACCAGCTCTTGTCTCCTAGGCAAGTGATCTAACCTCTTTGGTGGTTGTGGTCATGCCTATTCCTACTGAAGGTGAGCAGTTGTATTACCAAATTTACAAGATTCATGGGATAAGAAAGAAAAATAAAAATAAAATAGAAAAATGAATGTGTAGACAAATGAGTCTATACTCCAAGTATTATGACTCTTACCCAGTGACTTGAAAGAGTAAAATACATATGGAAGCTAATCTAACTTTTGTGAATCTGCCTGTAGGTTATAGGACTCTTCACACAAAGGCCACAGTAATACATCTTCACATTTTGATAACTCTTACAAGTCACAGAACAAAGTAAACAAGTCATATCTGTATTAACAAATTCTTTAGTTTATGAAGATTTGCCATGTCCTATGACCAGAGCTGGGTAAAGACAAGGGAAAAAAACACCCACAAATACTATAGGAAGAAACCCCTACTGATTACTAGTGGCACTGCTTGTATTTGTATAGTTGTAAACATTTGTATTTATTGAGGTTTACCGAGAAAAAGGCTACAGAACGGAGAAGTTCATAACACAAACAGGAGTTCAATAGACTATTTAACTTCCGCTTTACTGACAGCTCACACTGAGTATCATACATATAATGTCATCATGCTTGTGATCCAACATTTATGGGGTTTTGTTTGTTTGGGGTTTTTTTCGTTTGTTTTTTTGTTTGTTTTATGGTCAAGGATGAGTTTCATGAAGGGTTTGGACTTCTTCTTCCCTTACTCCCCCCCTCCCTCCCATCATGATTTAACTATTCCAATTTCTTCATTGGTTGGCAGGGGTTCATTGAGTCACTTTTATAAATGTCCACTTTAAATTAAAGACTTTTTAGAAATAGAAGGCCTTGCAGAATATTCTAAAGTTCACAATGCTCACCAATGTGCCAAGTTGCCTAATCCTTTCCGAAAATTCTGATACAGCCAAGTCCCTTCAAAGGCAGGAAGGCTTCCTCCCCACTTCTCTCAGGAAGAGTCCTGAATACCAACTGTGTACTCACACAAGAGTTACACGGTTCAAAGGTCAAACTTTGTCCCAACATAAGGCGAGTTTCAACAGCTGTTTTCAAAATTAGAACCAGGTCTGTTGATCATCACTGTATGCTACCAGGAATAAAACAACAGATTTGAATATAGGCTTAGATCTAATAGAAAACTTAGCTTTGAAGACAGCAGGTCAACACTGAATACCATGTAAGATACTTTTCACTCACAGCTTCATATTCTGTGCGTTAGAGTTATCTAATAACAAACAAATGTTATCAACTCCAGTTTTCCTGCCAGGAAGGAGAGGTGACATTCCTGCAAAAACTAGAAAGGAAGAAGGAAAACCTATTTGGTCATTCTAAGTTTATAACGTAGTCAATCAGGATTTGAAAGCTCAGTGAAGAGGAGCTGGTCCATTTTAATGAAAGGTTGAGACTTTGCCTTCAGCTCTTCACAATCTTCCCTTCCCCAGCCAGTGAATTACCCTTTCCCTTATGCAAGCAGAGCCAGTTCTTCTTCAGCCAGTAACTGCTTCCCACAGCAATTCTGACTTTCAGTGCCTGCACAGAAGTGCACACACCATATGTTCTTTGGACATTTATTTATAGTCTTTTTCTGATAGAGCTGGGCAATTACAAAGAAATAATGATAATTTGTGATCAGAAAAAAAAGGGCTTCTCCTACTTAAATTTTTCCCATGAGAGAACAGAATACAAATGCCATCTATTTGCAGCAGACAATTCATGACCATGTTATCTAAATGATAAACAAAACTGTATAAGCAAATATCAGCAACAAACTAATCAAAATCATGACCTATTTATGGGTTGATTAGAATAACAAAAATTGACTGCAAATAAGTGGTGGTTAATTTGTGAAACAAATAAAGGGCTATGATTCTCACATACAAATTGCTGTCAGTGAATAATTTAGCCAGGTCTGGTTAGAACCATCTATTTATTAAGAAATCTTTAGCACTCTCCAACTGGAGCTGGAAGAATGACTTATCTATACACACAGTGATAAAGCCAAGGAAAATCAGTACTACTGGACATTTTAAATGTTGGGTTTGATTCCCTAGAACCCTATGGTATAATTTGTAATTATCTAGCTGGACTTTAGACATGACCATTTTCATTTGGTAACATTTTAAAGCCACTTTGCCCAATACAGATGACACAATACACAAGGCAGCAGCAAATCAACATTTCTGTGTTTAAATTACATAGTAAACCTGTGGTTTACACTGGAAAATAACAAACATTCTAGCAGGAATATACAGCAAGCATTCTTAGTAACATTCTTAGTAACAAGCATAAATGCCAGGACAGACATTAGGCTCTTGAAGACAAAACCATGCTATCAATTTCCTAGAAAGATTAATATTATAAACTAAATATTAGTTCAGATAGGGTTTTCCTTTATCAGAGTTAGGGGTCACTACAAAAGGAGCAGAGAATAAAGTTATTGGTTTTAGGTCTTACCATTTGATTTTTTTAAACAAATGTTCAAGATCATATGTTGCTGTAAGGACTGTTGTCTTCCAACATGCACCAGTTTTAGACAGCAAAGTAACTGACCGTCCTTGTTTCAAGCCTCTTAAAATGACATTGCATAAGGTAAGAAGGATAAGATGTTACAGGGAAATAGTTTTAAAGCTGTTGTATGGGTGCTTCACAACTGTGTAAAAGCACACTATATCTTTCAAGGAAAAGCATAAGAAACAAAGCAACCATGTTTTCTTACAACAGAAGATTTTAAATAGTTTTTAAAGGGTAACAACTGCCTTTCACAGTGTATATGCCCCATTATCCACCTGCATTCCAATTTCCCTGTTTCTCTTGTTTTGAACTAGAAAATATTAATACATACAAATAGACTACTTTCCACTTTCACACTTGCATTGTGACTCAAATTACAACTGTTTTGATCATCATTATTATTATTGCACTTATACTGCAATTTCTAGACTAAGAAAGTGTTTCTCAAAGTGAGAGGAAAATCTATAGCTCTTATCTACAAAAACTATCCAGATTACTTCCAATAACCTCAACACACTTGAAATAATTAATACAGTCAGAAATACCACCAAATTAGAAAAAAAATTCAATCAATTTAAGCTTTGTTGCTGTCTTCACTACACAGGAAATGCACATAAGCATGCATTATTGCTTATAATTTTAAGGTCAGTAACTTTACACATACTACATACATTACAACATCATAAATATGAAACTGTGAAAGCTGCACACTTTAATCAGAAGCTGTTGTCTGCAGGAAAATGACAATATTTCATCTGAGAATTTTTAGCCAAAACACACACACAACTTTTTTCTTGTTAAGACCTTGGGCTGTTCCCTAGCAAAAGGTGTGCTGTACAGATTACAAAAACAAAAGGAAAAAGTCAGAACTATAACAAACATCACAGAGGAATACAATTGTGCACTACTTTTCATCAATTTACTCCCATTTGGTAAGACAAAAAGGAGAAACATAAACTGTTTTGACAGCCTTTCCAAATTGAGTTTCAGTAGTACTTCCAAATAGCTTCATCATGAGGTTGAGACTAGTTTCTGGACAATCTACAGCATTAGGGCTTCATAGGAAAAATGTTATATTTGTGGGGATTTACTACCTGTTATAACCCTTCTAAAAGCAAATGCATGGAAAATCATCTGCATTTAAAAAAAAAAACAAAAACAACCAAACCAAACCTCTTGAAATTTCTTCATGAAACCTCTCCATTTCTTCATAATAATTGCTGTACATGTTTCATCAGAATTATTTTTATAGAATCATAGAATAGTTAGGGTTGGAAAGGACCTTAAGATCATCTAGTTCTAACCCCCCTGCTGTGGGCAGGGACACCTTACGCTAAATCATATCACCCAAGGCCTCGTCCAACCTGGTCTTGAACACTGCCAGGGATGCAGCATTCACAACTTCCCTGGGCAACCCATTCCAGTGCCTTACCACCCTCACAGGAAAGAATTTCCTTCTTATATCCAACCTAAACTTTCCCTGTTTAAGTTTTAACCCGTTACCCCTTGTCCTGTCACTACAGTCTCTGACTGTATTATCATTATTCTCAGCATTGCTACATGTAATTTTAGGTCTGAAAGGGAGGAAAAACACTTTTTAGAACTTCTTGGAAAGGGAAGTTCAAGACCTTTTATAACATCCTCCAGTCATCTTTAAGCCTCAGATAAAACCTGGCTTTATGACATAAAAATTCAAGTGCAGTTCAGTGAATAACCCACTCTAAAGAGACATGCAATGTATCTAACAATAAAACTTTCTTCAGGTTTCAAATTCTCTTTGTAAGTCATCCATACCCAACTTAATCAATGCTAAACTATAAAACTCAATAATCAAGATCCACCACTGGGCACTTAGTGTTTCTAATCAGGATACATAGGGGACATACTCTATCCAGTGGGACTGAAAACAGAGAAAACACAGCAGTTTTTCCACCAAGTAATTTTTAAAATATGTCCTTCAAGTTTCTTTTCAGACAGTGCAAATACAACCTTTTCTGAACTCCCATAAAAGAGCAACCAGAAACTGCTCCCTCAAAATAGATGCCATACCTAATAATTTTCTTATTCATTCTAATGAATCAATACATTTAGCCACAGTCCTGTAAATAAGGGCTAATTACTTTTGTTGCAGCATACTGTTTTATAAAAAAAAAACAAAAAAAAAATGAAACTTTGAAATCTTTTTGATATTGACAAAGTTTTTAACCATGCGACACAGAAGCATTTAAATTGAAAGCGAGAAATAGAAGGGAGACAATAAAAAGAGCAGTGTAAGGGACAAAAGGGAGAAAAACAAACTATGACACATACAGCACCATTTTGCTTGGATTGTTTCCTAATGAAGAAGTTTTTTAAACTTGAAAAGTTGTCAAAATAATTGGTTGTTCTCTAGATTGCTCTATTTTTAATTTACTATTATAGATTTGTTTTAGTTCAGAACTTCTGTGAATGCTTTTCTTGACTTTCCTTTCTGAATCACTAAAATTGGTTTCAGGGATTTCAGCCTGCCTAAAGCCAGCAGCACTATGCCAGCTTTAAGCAACATAAAATGTGCAGGAATTGATATATCCCTTCATTTTGAGTTAGAAGTCAGTGCAGTGAAAGATTAATATGTGTTTCTGAAGTACTGAAGTATATTTTTGGTATGAGCTGTAGCTGTTAAATCCCAGTACATCAGAATCCCCCAGCAGAATGATGACTTGGCAAAGGTTTAGGAAATGAAGTCTGTTGACACAGCAGATTAATGCAGTTGTTTGCTTACTACCAGTCTCTCTTCAAGTAATATTATATCTATTTAATGTTTAATGAAATTAGATTACACTTTAATACTGTCAGAGTTATTCTCGTCTGTAATATTTCTATTTTAATAACAAGATGGATAGGTAAGTGAATGTGAGGGGGATGAAGAGCGAATTTTCCCTTTACTACTGCCTATCTGCTACAAAGAATGGGATTTTTACTTTGAGTAACAAAGACAGCGGCGCATTCATTTGTATTCAATCCAATCTATATGCCTACCTTTCCACTGAATCAACTTTGTGCATTTTAGAAGACAGTTTTTGTAAGAATGTTGTAATGGATTGTAACTACAAAAGTTACATAGAGTACATCTCATACAGCATAGGTTGGATCCATCCTGCTTTACACCATGAGGTGTAAATTGCTTACTGCCTGTAGTTATATTAGAGTAGTTAAATGCTTTCCTTCTAGAGCAGTTAAATGCAGTACTTTCCATTTGGCAGCAGAAAGTACAATGACATCTATTAACACAGTGCTTAGTAAAAATGTAATTTAGCCCAATCAATTTGCACATTGTACTGGCATATGATAAACAGAGGATAACTTAGGTTGGAAGGTACACCAGAAGGTTTCAATAACCTTCTGCTCAAAGGACAGATAGTTATAACATAGACTGGGTTGCTGTCTGGTCTTGAAATCCTCCCTGGGAAATGCTGCTTGACATCCACTACTTGACTGTCCACAGAGTGAAAAAGTTTGTCTTTATATCCAGCCTGAAACTCTCTGCCTGTTGTCTGTCGGTCGCCACGCACTATTGTGAAAAGTCTGGGTCTGTTCTCCATGTAAACTCCATGTAGGTATTTGTAGACTGCTACTAGGCCCCCCCTGAAGCCATCAATCATGTGCCAACAGAAGTGTGCTCCAAAGAGGTGCGCTCCTTGATTTTCCCAGGGACTGGATGCAGACCTCCCTTGTTGTTCTTCAGATCTCAGAATCACAGAAGCACAGAATTGTTAAAATTGGAAAATACCTTTAAGATCATAGAGTCCAAGTGTTAACTTAACACTGCTAAGTCCACCACTAAACCACATCCCTAAGCACCACATCTACATGTCTTTTAATTTCCTCCAGGGATGGTGACTTCACCACTTCCCTGGGCAGCCTGTTCCAGTGCTTTACAGCCCTTTCAGTGAAGAATTTTTTTCCTAATACCTAATTTAAACCTCCCCTGGTGCAACTTGAAGCCATCTCCTCTCATCCTACCACTTGTTACTTGGAAGAAGAGACCAACCCCCACATCACTATAACCTCCTTTCTGTAGAGAGTGATAAGGTCTCCCCTGAGCCTCTTTTTTCTCTAGGCTAAACAGCCTCAGTTCCTTCAGTCGATTTTCATAAGACTTGTGCTCCAAACCCTTCACCAGCTTTGTTGTCCTTCTCTGGACCGGCTCCAGCAACTCAGTGCCTCTCTTGCAGTGAGGGGCTCAGAACTGAGCACAGGATTAGAGATGCTTCACCACTGGCTTCACCAGTGCCAAGTACAGGGGGATGATCACTGCCCTGGCCCTGCTGGCTACACTATTTCTGATACAGGCCAGGATGCTGTTGGCTGCTTTGGCTGCCTGGGCACACTACTGGCTCATGTTCACATGGCTATCGACCAACACCTCCATGTCCTTTTCTGCCAGGTAGCTTTTATTTCTTTAGCTTGTTTTGAAGAGGGAGCATTGCAGCCAAATTTTAACTCCAAATTTAATTTGATACAATTTTTAATAATGCAAGTAAATTAAATTAGAAAACATACAAGAATTAAAACCTTTCCTGGTCTGATAGTTACTGTAACGCCATTCTTTCACCTCTCCCAAACATACAAAAGCCGTATGGTAGTAGGAGCTTGGGATAGATGACATTGTATGTGGGAGTAAGGCTGAATACTGGAGGAATTCAAACTTTTAAACTTGGGCTGCTTCCAAAGTTACTGTTTATTTTCAAAGCTAAGGCTGCTGCCTTCTAGTTTCTGTTGTTTACAGAAATGGTGTTTTCTCAGTAATCTTTTACCACATGCAGTTTAGGATCAAACTCAATAACAGCTCCACAGCTTCTACACAATATCTACCAAAAAGGTAATTTTTCTGAAAGGTGAATATTAATATTTCTTGAAAAATAAATCTTAGTACTTTTGCTCAACTGGGAGGGTTGGGGGGGGTGGGGTAGGAAACAGGGCAGAAGGAATCCTAACAAAATCCACTGTGATTGAGTGAAACAGAAGTGAAATATAATTAGCTATGTCAAGAAAACTTCAAGAATGCAATAATGTTACCTGTTTTTTTTTATCATATGGCTTCTCACAGTTATAAAACATACACTATCTAATTACATAAAAGCATGTGCTGGAGTCAGACTAAGGATCCAGCTAAGGTAGTATCCTGCTTCCATGAATGACCAAAAGGTCAGAGGTACAGAGAAGAAAGTGGAAGGCAAGCATACATCATAAGGACTATAGGAGCATACCTTTATAGCAGCAAGAAAGATTCAAAAGAACCTACAATCCTTATTGAACACAACTTATTAATGCATCATGAAATGTAAAGTTTTAGATCCTCACTGAAGATAAAAGGAAACACAGCAAGGGAAACTGAAAATTGAAGACAATATGAATTATGAAAAATTACAAATTCACTACATGTCCTTGTAATTCAGTTTCTGTCGTGAGATCTCTACAATAAAAACAGCATTTAGTATTGACTTGATTTCATTTACAATGCTAAGGTTTACCAGCCAATGGGTTGTTTGGACTGGGATGGTCAAATCCAAGCACAGTTTTAATCCATTAAAAGCTTTTATATTACTACCTATCTTCCAATGAGCACAAGAAGAAAGCTAGAAGGATAATAAGCAAAGTAATACCATCTCACCTGAATGCACCAAATTTCTACAAAATTTCTTCAGACTTAAAAGAAGCAATCTTCTCTGCAAAATGGAATAATGCTTTTAAGGGAAAATGAAATCTTATATTGAGCCACGATGCAAATTTTATCTAGGCACTTGATAAATGATAAGCTGTAGAATATATAATTTCATTCGTAAATAATTTTATTAATTAAAAGTATTGTTCCAGTTTCTACTGAATCAATAGTAATTTTAAAATTTACTTTGCTGATTGCAAAATCAAATAAATAGGATTAGAATTTTTTTCCCCTCTTGTTGATCAACAGATTCTTTCCTTAAATTTACCTTATTTGGTGCCTACTCATCGTGAGACAGACTGTGCATTATGGTTTCAGATGGGTAAACAAATCATGCTTTGATGAACTATTCTCTTCTTATATACATAGGACTACATACCTGAGAACTACCCCAAGTTTTATGCCATGGGACTCTAAGCATTTTAGGCCAACTATGTATTTCAGACACAGCTGGGACATCCTTGTTCTGCAAAAACAGTTCTCTGACACCCCTGCTTTTTTTAAGATGCTTGAAATTTTGATCCAAGAAGGCAGTATTTCTAACCAAGGTAATTTTAGGTGGAGGATTATTTTTCTTTCATTGCTAAGCTCATACATAAATGGGCAAATAATAAGGCAGGGTGTGAAACCGCATAATGAATGACTTACTTAAAAATGAGATGAAAAGGAAAGGAATAAAATTTATGTAAACAGAAAAGTCAGAAAGAGCAACAGCAATAGTAGTAGTTGCTATTTTTAAAGTTACTTGTATTTCAGAGGATCCTAAACCATCTTATCTTGGGTGAGATTGTACCCTGAGCTAAATAAAGAACAAAAGATAGAGAAACTTCTGAAGTCCCATTTGTAGAATTTCCAACTATTCATTCCCTCAAAAGCACGTAGGCTTCATATCTTCAAAGGAGAATAGGAAACAGACACCAAAAATTGAGTTCACAGTATAACATAAACAAAGAGATTGTGAACTGCTGAATTCATCTACTCGGAGAAGGTAGAAGACAAGTGAATGCTATCAAAGAGGAAAAGCTGTTGTTCAAGGTACATTATACATATTTCATAACCGATTCACAGAACATTAAAACTCATAGACCTCATAAACTTTTGCAGCTTTTACAGCAAGTCAGAGTTCATACCTGTGGCAAGATAGATGATATGGAAAAGCATGTCCTTGCCCTGCACGACATCCACAACCACATGGGAAAACCTGCTGTTGTCTTCCATGAAGTAAGGAATTGGAATAACTGGTTGAACGACCTCATGCATTAAAAAGAATTTTTGAGCATCTTGAAGATTCCTCTCTGTCAGATTTACATACAGCCCCTGGTCCATGGTGCCACACTGTAAACACAAAAAATTAAGTTACTATATGCATCAGTGATAACAACAGATTTACTCTCTGATTTACAGCACAGGAAAAATAAAACACAAGAATATATTTTGGTGCTGACCAGACTGTCTACACAGTGACTGAGGAAGCTCAGCTTTCCTGAGGCAGTACTGTGGAGGCTCCCTAACTCTAAACACCCTGGAAGGGCACCAGACTGACCACCACAAGTGATATTTTGCTACATCACTGTTCCCAGGGCAGGAAGGAGAAGAACTACCATCCAACAAAAGACAGAATCTTCTGACTTGTTTGCTTTATAATTTACACAGTCACAGTGATAAAGACAGGAAAGCATTCATTAACTACATGCAAATTTCAACCATGAATAAAGAAAGCGAAATAAGAGGCAGTTAGATTTAGCACCTTTGCATTTAGGTCTTTAACTATCTAAGGACACAAAAGAGAAAGCTGCTTAGTGGATATAAATATCTAAACATCCACATGTTTACTCACACATAATTGCATTAGAGAAGTAAAGCAGTACTTCACAGCATTTATCAAATATGTCAGTGATGTGAAAGGCATACCTAAATCATACTTTTTTATTCTCCATCATAAATTAAGCCATGAATTACGGCATGAACAAAATTATAGTATGCAAAACCCTACCAGTTATTTTGTCATTATTGCCATGTTTTCAATCTGAAATTATGTGGTCAGTTCAAATCCACACATGTTAAGAAAAACTCAGATAAATAATTCCATAATGAGAGACAGTATGATAAGAGAAAGCAGTTGAGCAACTGTCAGGAAACAATTACTTGCTCTGTGTGCACTCTGCATGTCAGGCCAGTGAAAAAAATAAACCACTCCAAAAAAGAATTTTCCTGAATCTATCAATCAGGAAAGATTCCAGCTGGAGCACTCATAGTACACTGAAATACACATGGTCCTTGGTCTTACAGTGGAAACTGTCCTGTCTAAAGAGAAAAGCAACAATCTCTGGAGAAAAACAGCGTTCCTCAAAACCTGGACTCCAGTAGTAGTCTAATCTGGAAAATATTTCATTATTATAATCCAGTCTTGGAAATGCAATGTCTGATGTAATTGTTACTACGTAGCAGTAGTCTTCATTCAAATCACATGCTTTTGCTATTGCTGAGTAAGTGAAGGATAAATCTACTTCTGAGACTACACAACAGAACTTCTGATAATTTATCATGAGGACTCTACAAAAGAAACGTCCATGTCCTCCTTTCTGGGAAGGAAACCAGACACTCAGCCAATGAATATATCCCATCTACATGAAGTATGTACCCTAAAGCATCATCAAGTCACAAAAAAAATGGTCACGCCTAGCTCTCAGCATTAGACTAGCTTCTGGTATACATCACTGCTACAGTTATGGAGCCAGAAATCTAACAGGAATTTCAACAGAATAAAAGATGGCACCTGCAAAAGAACAGAAGTTTGACATTACTAATGATACCTACAGATCAGCTAATGTCAACTGGCTTCAATACTGTGTTGTAAAAGGCTGTGTTACAGCTTCTAACACTAATGCTGGCCTGCTGATAAAACTGCTGTCACTGTTTTTGTAAAAAAAAGTAGCAGCCGTATTAAAATTTACCAAACTATCCTAGCAAGAAATTTCTTCAACTGCTAAGCCTTGACTGGAATTTAGAGATCAGCACCACCAGCACAGCAGAGACTTAAACCATTTTTACACAGCCGTCAGGCTGTCATCTTTGTTTGTATGCACCATCTGTATGGGGTGATCTCACAATAACTATCAAAACATTAATACAAGGTTTGTAGGGAGGGATTAATAATTTTTATTGGACTTACTTTCCTAGTCAGAAAGATAAGATTTTTACATACAAGCCTTTCTTCAGGCTTTCTCCTTCAAAGATTTAGCCTCACTTAGACCCTCTTGGTATCACTATTTTGATGATACAAATATGTAAAAAGCTATGTACAAATACAACCCACTTCTGCAATATGGCTTACTTAAATGGAGTCTTGTCTCTTGGGGCTAATGCCAAACATACTGTTTTTTGGAAAGGTAACATGGCTCTGGCCTATAACTCAGAGCAAATTCAGTGTCTTATTTTCCTTCATATGCATAAATCAGGAAGTAATTAAAACTACCTACAATCCCCAGTGGGTGATTGTGTTTCATTCTTGCAGAGATCTCATGACTCTTAGAAGATAGGGAAGGCTGTTATTAGGAGTAGCACTGAACTTGTAAAATTTCATTAAGGGAGGGTGAAAGGTGGATAAAGGCAAACACAATGTATCTTGGTGAACAGCTATTGTTGTTAATTACTAAATTAATGCTGTTTTCTCTTCCATTTCCCTTGCTAGAATCACACTTACTAAAGTTTTCCTAGGAGTGGTTAATATGAAGAAGAAAACAATGCCTATGTGTTTACCTAAAATACCCTTTTCTTTATGTAGAAAGATCCACTAATTAGTTTTATGCTGTCAGTCAACTGCAAATTATTACACCCTCTGAGGGCGACAAGTTCAAATGAGGGGCACCCCACATCACAAATTCTTTTAATCAGACTATTCAACAAGTGTGGGGCACCTTACACAGGAAAATCCTGACTGTCCCTCGTTTACCCCTTTCCCCTCTTTATCTTTTCTGTCAGTGTCCCCTTTTCAGGTTCAACTAGCACAAGTGCAGTGTAAAAGAGAATACCAGTTGGATCATACTTAGGCTAGGAATTAACGTTACCTTGACAAATAACTGTAGTGTTTAGTGTTTCATTTTGAGAGAAAACTGAAATCAAGCCCTTTTTCTCCTACCCTTCAAAGTGCATCTGCTTTTCAACACAAATTATTTTGTGGAAGGATAAAGTAAAGTATGTTGAAATAAGGGGACCACTTAAGCCTTTTTTGTTTGGGTTTTTTTTCAGTATATTTTTTTTTAAGATTGTAAGCTGTAACATACTGCAAAACTGGATTTACTAACTATAAAACATACAACACTTTCAGAAAAACATCATGTAAACTATTGTCCTTCTCCCATGTATCTGTACCTGAAAATTAGGGTTAGGATTGGGATATGGAAGCCAAGCAGAGCGAGAGTTTTCTTGGTATTTGAAGGGTCCGTTAAAGGCCTGAGTTATGGCACTCAGATTGAAAACACAAACTGCTGATGCTGCTATGCTGTTCCTGCAAAAGAAACATAAACATTAACCTAAGTAAGAACATTAAGAAGTTGATTTGCTGATAAAAAATTAAACCCACAGTAACTCTCCAATCCTCCATGTAATTAACAAAGCAGATGTGATCAACCAGGAGATGATCTCTCAATATAGCAATAAATGATGTGATGATTTTAGGCACCAACATTGGATTTAAAATTTCTGTAAGCCTCGCCAAGCAGCTGGTATGCAAGAAATGCAGACCTTCCTACTTTCTGCTGCTACTCTAATACCACAGGGCTATACTTCCACACATAAACACACGAATTAAGAACATCTTTCTTCTAGTTACAGAGTTCAGGATGAGATTATTCCCAGGGCTCATTAGCACTTCTTCTATACAACCAATGGCAGCATGACAGAAGTAAGGATTTTCCATGTATGGTATGTCTCTAGACTCTAGGGAATCCCTGGGTAAGACACCTCCACAAAAATCCTCACTTTGAAGAGATATTGTACAGCATTAAGAATGCAAGGTCCAGAAACCCATCAAGAGAAAATAACTTGGACTGCAGAATTCCCAAGATAGAGGAATAAATAGAAACAAACAGCAGCAAGGCAAAATACACAATTTCCTGTTCTTGTCTTGGAAACGTAATATACACGACAATAAAGTAGTTCTGCACATTGTAAAGAATATAATCCAGTGACTATGAGAGCTCATATTCATGTTCTGAATGCCTGAATGCATTGTTCTTTTCCACAGTTTGAGATAAAGGGATCGATAAGTAAGGTAACAGTTTCACAAGTTTCCATTGCAAGTAAAACTGCTGACAATTGATCCACACAACATTCTTTTTTCCTTTTACACCCACCCGCCCCCCTTCTTTTTTCTTTTTTCTTTTTAATTTTGCCTGTAATTTACACAAGGGTGATGAAAGGCTACTATAGAAACTCTAAAATGTTGGAAAGAAAAGCAAACCCTAGGGGATCAAATCTATCAAGATTTCTAGCTCCAAAAAAGAAGCTAGGATACATGGATTTAATAGCAGGACAAAAGAACTATTTGCTTTCTTACATTTATCAGTCTTATTTCAAAGAAACCCCAAAATTTGAAGTTTCATGCCAACAATTTCTTTAGAATCAATTATCATTTGATTTGATATTTTCTTGCCTACATCAACTATCACTAAAAGTGGATCACTAATATTATTAACCATACCAATGTCATCTTTACTTTCTTGAAGTCCTTAAAGGACATTAGACTCATGCTTATAGATTTTCAGATAGTCTGAAAGAAAAAAAATTCAGCTTCATTATGAAGCAGAGGATATAGTGGGCTTAATAGTCAATGACACATAAAGACTGCAGGTTTTGCTATTACTCAGACTTTATTGACAGAAATGCTTCAGCTTTTTCCCCACAGGTATATTCAAGTATATTTACAGTACATTAAAAAAGCATTAGGATACAATAAAATCACTGCAGTTCTGAAGACATTGATATTGAAGAATGCTGAATGTGGTTCAATAATATCTGATGCTGTTACACCAACAGAAAGAAATATGTTGTTCCCCCTCATGGGTAACCCTGTTTCTGTGAAGAACCATTAGGTGCAGAGCTGAAGGTGGATCATACGGGTTGTGTGGTATCTGTGAGCAGTATTCAGCATGGGGAAGTAATCCTAACTCTACAACATTGCAACAATGTCCAAAAAATTTAGTTACAATATTTGACTGCATGAACACGTATAATTTAATGAAACTATCAAAAAACCTAAACCCAAACAGTTGTGATGAATTCTGGTTTGAATGGTCCATCTCATTCGGACAAGACAGAACACTGAGCTATAGGGGAAGAAGGAATTAGCAGCAAGGTTTCAAATACTGACTACTTTCATGCGGCAAAGATAATCTTACGTTAGCAAATCCATTTTCAGAAGAGCAGGGTGTGCTGATGACAGCCCTGATATTGTTGCTCAACCTCAGAAACTGGAATTTGTATCACAGGAAACGCCGTAATTCCCCAGATTGTCAGGTCAGCCCTTCTGAGAGAAGAGCATTGTTTCCCTTCCATGGGCAAAGCCCTGTGGATTTTCTGGAGCAAAATTCCTCTGGTTAGGCTTTCAGTGGCAGGACTTTGTCAAAGCCATTATCCGATATCACAACTCATGAACTGCCACAGCCTGATTCACGCAGCCTCTCACTAGTCATGCTCACAGTATAAGTTGTCAGCACGGGGATGAGCCCAGGTCTGCAAGATGCCTAGATGTGTTAATAAAGGATGGCACCAAGAGCATGGAAACTAGCTCAAGCTCAAATTTATGCTTATTGTAACACACAGGCTGCTCTCATGGAGCAACATACGAACTCCAGTTATAAAGTGTAAAGTAACAAAGGACATTTCTGAGATGAATGTCTTTTTTTTCTTAAGAGTTAAGCAAGTCTTGATATCAAGCTCAGAATCTAGGGAACTTTTATTATGTTCATCAAATGTCTTAATATTTTACCCCCCCAAAATATAATACTTAATATTTTACCAAATTGTTACTTTTAAGACCATACTGTACATTTTTTAATTTTACTCTATTGATATAACAGGTTAAGTTGAAAATTAGATTAAATTCTTGGTTTGACCCTCAGACTCGCAGGAGTATATGTTAGGACTATAAGAGCACTTCCTGTGTTCTTTTGGGTAAGGTCATCCTGAAATGGTCAAATTATATCATGTCAAATTCATGATTATGTCACATTATAAAATATTTACTTAATAAAGAAATAATGTATTTATGTACTACAGTAGTGTGCAAAATAAAAAATAATGTCTTTTTTAAGGATGCATGAAAAATATGACTGAATAGTCTTAAACACAACTGGCTCCCAGCTGTAGGGAAATATTAAGAATTCTTCCTTCTTTCATACACCTTCAACAATTCATGTGGCAAGCATCTAGAACTGACACTTGTTCACAAGAGGACACTGCAAAACAGTAGTTTGGAAAGCTGAGCAAAACAGTAATTTTAATTTATGTTTACCCAGCACACGCAGAATAGAGCAGCTCAGAACTTTAGTTTTTACTGTCATGAACAGCAAGAAAATAAAACATAACATGGAATTTACTTACACATTAGTGGTAAAAATCCCATAAATCAAGTCCAATTCTGGCAGAAAGAAAGTGCTCTGTAGTTCATTATAGTAAAATGGAATTTCTCCAGGGCGAGAGCAGTTCAGCCGAGCTTTCATGAAGGTAGTCCAGGTATCCTCCAGCACGAACTTGCCACCGATATCATTTTTGCACACCCGAGCAGCACGAGAAAACACTGTTTTCCCACAATCATGTTCCACTGCATTCTCCCGGAAGAAAAAGTAGGTAAAGTTCCCAATGTCATAAGATGACACAAAATTTGGCTCTGAAAATGACAGAAAAAAAAATTATTTATTACCTTCTTGCAATACATGCACCCATATTAACATGGAAGTTGGATGCATCTTCAAGCACTAAATTTAGAAAAACACACCTTTTATTATCCTTGCAGGGAACTAGCCCCATGACATAGCTGAGTAGGCAAGCTCAGGTCTTATGAGGATTATGAGCTACATGAACATGGCTAGACAGACTTCCTGCTCTAGGTGTCTATAGCACATGACTGTGCTGGGCAGCCCTAGCCCAGCTCAAAGTATTCTACCATCACAAGCATCACTGAGTTTATCTGTTAACTGTGTTTCTGTTTTGTCACCATGCCAAAGCTCCAGATTAGTGGTTATGGATGGTAACTGAGTGTGACTAAGAATGTGCTCAGAGGCTGTAATGAAAAGAAAGAGCATTTGATGGTAAGATAACCACATTTCAGCCCTATATTGCTTAAAGGTTTTGACAGCATTACAGTATTATTTCTTTTTTTCATTTTTCTTTTTTTAAAAATGATTAAAAACTGATCAAAGAAACTGATTGTGATGCAGGAGGAATTAGAGAATATATTAAAAAAAAAATCTTGAAAACAGTTGGTAATATTTTTTTAAAAGAACAATAGGGAAACAATACCAAAGACAATAAACATGTGGCCCATTTCCCTTAAAGATTACTAAAACTGAAGAAAGCTCATGACCTTAAGAGAGACTGACAACTTTCTTAAGCAACTTGACAACTCTCTTAAAGAAAAGACAAATTTGATATACATATTTGTGAAGAGCCAGCCTTGTGTAAGGAACCTCAGAAACAAGCAATTATAGAACCTGCGAAACAAGCAGTTCTGGTGTCCTCAACATAAGAAGGACATGGACCTGTTTGAACAAGTCCAGAGGAGGGCCACGAGGATGATCAGGGGACTGGAGCACCTCCCATATGAAGACAGGCTGAAAAAATTGGGGTTGTTCAGTCTGGACAAGAGAAGCTGTGTGGAGACCACATAGCTTCTTGTTGGAGGCCCACTGATCTAAAATGGTCTAGGATCTCACTGCAGAGCCAGAAACACAACTGAAAGCTCTCAAAGTGAGAGAATAATGAACTACAAATAAAACCTTCACAAACTTTGAGAATAAAAATCAAATGAAATGTATTCATAATGTTCTCAGGGTTCTTGAAAAATCCCTTGCAATCTTTCAAGAGACAATATTTTTAAGTTGCACAGATAATCATAAAAACATGCATAAATAAAAACTAGTACTCATATTTCATGGATATAAAACTGAGGAACAGTATATACATCTGCAAATAACTATGCATAAACTTTATTGATTATGAACTGATGAAAATGTGACCTGATGTTGAAATTTGTGAAAACTATTTTCATTTGCATGAAATGCAATAATTTCAGAGCTACCTCAGGGTATTCTGTGGATATGGAAGGATTATCATGTCAGAGTTAACTTTTTTTTTCATTTTCTCTTTGGAAAAAGTGAAGTGGATCACTTCAGAGTTTCAAAGGAAAAAAGAGATTCTTGTCTAGGAAAAATTAGTTCATATGTTTTCAAATATTGTGCTGTAAGCTGTTTGTTATTTGTTGACATGGAGGCCTCCCATGAACATTTTTTGATGCAGCAAATGAAGTGACCCTCTTGTTTCCTGCTGAATTTTCAAATAGTTCTGGAAAGGTAAATGCATTTCATTTGTGAATTACTAGATCACCACAACAAGTGCAGGGATTTGGGTATTTGACAGGATACAGCCAGCATGGAACAACATGAGAATGTCAACCTGTAAAAATGTCAGTTTTAAAGTATTGTATCTGACCTTTATAGGATTTTATATATTCAATTTATGGACGTATCAGACTGACTAGACTTTCCTAACTTAAATGGAACAAATGGAATCAGGAAAGCAAGCAAATAAGCTTGCCAATGTGACACAACGAAGATCTCCAGTGTACAACGCAGTTACACAAGTCCATGAACTGAAAGCAGCCAGCGGCTAGTTACTGCTGCCTCTGGGCAAATACACTGTAGCATGCAATTTCTGAAGTTTGCTTACTCAGCACAAAGCCTGGGAATGTCTATGTCTTCCTTCATAAAGCAGCATGACTGTCCTGTAAGGATGTTTCCCCACAGACTCTTCTACGTTAAATCAAAATAGATGACTGAACCATATGAAGCCGAGACAGCGCTTCTATCTGAAATAATCTAATTGCATGTAGGTTTGCCTCCAGCCTGTAGAAATTTTTCAGAGAGCACAGTCTCTATTGTTACTGAGAAGGCACTTACTAGGAAGAGACAACACTTCCCATTTGGATTATTCTCCTTTTGCACCCACCCAGGGAACTTGGAGATCAAAGAGACCGAACCCATAACCACTGACTTACCAGTGCTTACTGCTTCTTATAGAGACTGGCTGCAGCTCTGCCACACAGCAGGTGATAACACTGCGCTCCGGAGAATGGCATCAAGGCAACTACATGGTAGTTACCCTGGGAGGTGGCATAAGGACAGACTGGGCTATCTGGGAGTTTAAAGCTTACTGTGAATGGGATGGGGCACTCTGGAGGGCACAAGGAGCCAAATGGTGCAGTCCCACCTGTACTGCCTCTTGATAATGGTATAAAACAAACTTCTCCCCAAGTTGCACCCAGCTTTTCACTGAGAAAGTAGTAGCTGGAGTGGTCCAAAACAAGGCTAGGAAGCGAGCCAACAATTAAGCAATACAGATGACCAAGGATGTTGTGTGTAAGCTTGTTTCCTAGACCTTTTTTATTTAGTGGTGTAGATGTAGTCTGAGTTGGTAAAAGGATGACAGGAACTGGACAGGAACTTTCTCTAGGAAGAATAATGGAAACAGAAGCCTGAGCTTTCATAGAACATCTGAGAGAGCCCTGGCTTCACTTCCTGAACTTTGGAGCAAGAAAGTTTTCCTGTGCTATTTATAAAACTCCACATACTCTGAAGTAGACTAATATGACTTAATTTACCTAGTTAGTAGGTATATATAGTATATATCTATATATATCTATATATATATAGATAGTATCTATATAGTATTACTATATAGAGTGAACTAAATGACAGGGAGTAATCTATCTGTTTTTCTGGAGGTAAGAGCAATTTACCTTGAGAATTATATGGTCTACTCTGAGCAAAAAAGAGCTGGGATTTCCAGTGAGCATCCCTGTGAGAAGTGACTACTCACGTCTCAAGTGCAATGGATTCAGAGACCCAGGCAAAAGTTAAATTAACCCCAGAAATGTGAAAAGAAAGCTAGAATTACAAGTTGGTAAGATCTACACACAAATGTGATTACATACATACACAAAATAATACACATATACTGATATAGGCATGCATGAAGTTTTGAAAATCTTCAATAAAATACTGAAGTCCAGATACTTGTGTAATGCTGAACAACTCCTGTCTGAAGCTTGTTCATTAACATGACTGGATCAATGAACCACACCCTTGTACCGTCTGCCTCTAAAGACCCATTCCTTCTGTTTGTATTCAGCCAAATACTTAATGGCATTAAATTCTAGGAAGATGCCTTTGATTCTTTTAATAAGGCTCAACCTCCAGCTAGAAATGCTCTCCAAAAGGGAAGCTTAAAATCATGGAAAGAATTTAAGCTCCAAATGCAGTGGTCCACTTTTTCTTTCACCTTACTGACATAATGAATAAGTCCATTTCTTATTTGCATTTTGCAATCCCTGTATATTCATTTAGTGTAGCCCTCTGCAGCTGTTGGAAAACAGTATAAAACTTGCATTAAGCTGACCAAGGTATCATTGTTCATGAATGTTTAAGGACAAATCTTAATCATAGAGTGTTAAACATTGTAGAAGTAATATATAACTTGTAGTCATCATAGTTGTATCTATCCTCAGGAGCTGAACTTTAAAATGTTAAACCGTGGTATAAAGCTGGACAAAACAATTCTTTATTAATAGCTATTTTTCCTCTGTGTTTCAGAGTTATCTAGGAGACGTGCTTAAAATGCTAGTCTGACATAACATAGCTGGCTACCAGTTTATTTTGACTACTATTTCTTCTGCAAAGCTTCAGCTCTCCATGATTTCTTTTATTCTTTTCCCTCTGCTAAATTGAAGATTTTATGGGTATAGAAGAGCAAGGACTGCAAAATACACTAAAACTGTGTATGCCAGACATTTTCTTACCAATATTCTCTTATACTGATGATAGATTTTATAATACAATTCAGTATAATCATAAAGGTGGATGCACTCATTATACATTACATTTTAGTGATGTACTCTAATAAATTCTGAAATGTACTTACTTCTTTTCTGAAAAACAGTTTTCAAATGCAGCATTACAAAATTCCTTGGTTTATTGCCTGTTATTCATTTCAAATAAATCTCCTTCATTTTCAAGGTAAAGTGTTCTTTCATGGCACAATTTTTAGCAATTTATTATGTCATTTTGCTTATGCAAATTCACCAGTGACCTACTTAGTGACAGAAACCATTCTCTGTTCTGATCTAATACCTACTCAAGTCCTTGAGAGTCCCATCCAAAGTTCAGTGAATTCTGCATCACATATAGTCACTTGCATACTGATATACTGGGTGAGGAGCAAGAATCAAAAATATAGAGAACCTTAATTTACTCAGATCCTCTAGAGGTTTGGCCTATAGCAATATATCAAAAGATCCAGAAGCTTGGATGGTTACTTAAAACTTTTAATCCAGAGTTCCACATACGAAAGAACAGAAACCCCCGTATTTCTTTAAGCTGATAAGCCAAACAGCAAGTACAGAAAGAAAACTCAATTAGGATGGCTTACCCATTTACCTCCAAACATTCAGACTGCCATTTTTTGGTTTTCTCTGATGTAGTCTTGCAGGGAGGGAGCTGATCAAAGGGCCTTCCCTGCAGACCTGGTCCCTTTTTTTTTTTCTTCTAACGAAAAGAAAACCAGAGTTCACTTTCATAATCATCCTCTTTTCCTTTCACTTTAAGGCTTGGTATGTCTGCTACTGAAATTCTATCTCTGCCTTCGGTATTTCTGTCCTCCTCCTTTCTTTGGTGAATGCTGTTTTTCATGTGTTCCCGTTTCCTAAAATTTAAGATTTTCTCCCTTCCCCTGGCTGAGACGTATTTCAGTTCCAAGTTCTTTCAGCCTCTCTGGCTTACTATGCATTATAGTTTTCACCATTAATGAGGCTGATGCTCCTGTCACGCCTCTTTGCAGCTGGGCACAAATGATTTTCTTGCCTTCCTTCCTCGTTCAGCCTCTCCAATTGGCACCTAACATGAGCAGGCTAGATGACATATAAAAGAACAGGCTTTGTCCTCAGTGGCCTCCTAGCTTTTTCATAAATGGAAGGTGGACCTCACTGTTTTACTGAGGGTAGATAAGAAATAAAGAAATCCTACCTTCATAGATAGTGCTGCTTGTTCTCTAGCATTTCAGGTGGATAAGGAAATGTTATTAAGGTGTTTTGTAGTAACTTAGTCTGGCCCTGGAGAAAGACGGTCAGGGGAGGCACCTCCATCTCACATCAACTTACTGCTCTACTACTCTGTCATTGCCACCTGGGAGAAGATGTACAACTTTGAAAGGAAAAACACAACATAACTGCTCAACTTTTTTCCTCTGGCAGCTCCAGTGAAAAAGCCTAAAGATGGGTTCCAAAATCAGCACGCAGTGCCCTCCCATTTGAGGATACCAGCAAAAAGGATGATATGCATAAAAGAACAGAACCGTCTCATGGGGGGCACAACTCAAGGAAAGTAATTATTTATCATCTTACAAAATTAGCAAGAAATGGTAGCATATGCTTTGCATATTTTCAGTCAAGTGTCTTATCTGAAAGCTAAAGACCGAATTTCATGTCTCAAGAACACATTGGATTTGAGTTACATAAAACATTACATAAAAGAAAAGCTCACATTAGGTAATAACAAGGCTTTTCATTAAAAGCCAGAAACAGAAAAGGATAACCCTGAATTATTACAGCCCTTTCCATTAATCAAGCATAAGTGAATGGATTCAATTTTGATCTTAGGTCAATTTCTCTCCACAAGGTCATATTTTCTCTCCACATACCCTACTATAAAGAAAGTCCATCAACAAATAATGATGAGAATGAATTCAGAGCTGTATTGAACCCCACTAACCAAACCATCTTTGTGAGAATTTTACTTTTAGTGTTATTTTTGAAAACTATAAGTTCCTGCTCTAGATTTATGAGTTTTTTTTAAGTGAAATGTTTTTAAGAAAGTGATCTCAGAACAACCACTTTAATGGTACCTAATAATGAAATGCTTAGGGCAGCAAGAGGAGAAAGTGGTAATATTATGTCTACCAGCAGAGCAGAACAATCCAAACATTCCTATGCACTTTGCAGCTGGAAAGGCTTCTAATCTGTACGAGATTTTATTTAATTTTTTTCTGGTTTGGGACTACATCTGATACAAGATTACATTTTAATCATCTATAGTCTGCTTACTGACGGAGCTTCTTGACCTTTAAAACAAAGTTGTTATTTATTTAACATGCTCCAATAGCATCTATCATTGTATACCTAGGACAAAGAAAACACCTACAGTGTATTTCAAGATCATTGGAGATCCAAGCAATTGTAAGCAAAGGCATTTGGCAAATTATGAAACCAAGTGTCTCAGTGTTCTCCATATGATGAAAAAGAAAGGGATTGACTTGGACTTCATTCTTTAACCTGCTTTGCCCTTTTATTGGCTAAGTGAAGCAAACAGACATTTTAGACTAAGGCTGACTTTCACACTGAGGCATCAGACATTTACTGATTTGAGGACGTGGACTGAAAAGAGAAATATCTTTACTAACTGTAAATGCTGGAATACAGAAGAAGCTTAGAAGAAGTCTAAGCAATGAAGGCTTTTCCACACCTAACTGTATCCACTGCAGCTGTGGACTACAAATATAACTATTTCATTTACCTCTGTCCTCTAGAGCAAATGGTGAATTCTGCCCCTGCTCCACTTCGCAAATCAACTCTAAAGCAGTCTAATTAGAAGCAGGCTGTAACAGACCACTCTGGATATGATTTAAACTCTGTGTTACACTGAGAGCTTAAAGAGGCACAAATAAACAGCATGCCAACTGTAAATCAAGGTGTAAATCTTTTTTTCCTTAATGAAAGATTTAATTTATTGGCTATCATTTAATAATGTCCAAAGCAGACTGCTAAGGCAGACTATTCTTCTTACAAAATAATGCAAAGGTAATTTTAAAACGTTCTAGCAACATGCTGCCCTGTACTGACCTGAGCAGTTGGCTGAAGTTCAAGGTCTTGCTGACTGCTTTGGCCTGAAGAAGAAATCGATGGAAGAGCTGTCTGCTTTAGACATAATCCTCAGCATGCACTGTATTACCTCAAATTGTTTCCCTGAAGCACAGAAGTACTTAAACACAGATTCAGAGAGGAAGAAAAAGGAGAGTAGGTAGCAGAACAACACACCTTTAAAAGTAAGTTATTGGTACCTTTCTATCTTCATTTGTTTATGGATTTATATATTCACATGAGTAACTTCAAGCATTACTTTTTTCTCTACATGAGAAAAGAGAAGGCCAAAACATACCATCAAGAGAAGGAAAGGTGGGTTCTCTCTTCCACATTTTCAGGTTTATTATCCTACAGCCAGCTGGGCTGCTGGCTGTGGAAAGTACTGGTTTGCAGCACTTGTTAACTCGGCTGGGTGATCATGTTCCTCTTGATTGAGAATATTGACAGTTACAGAGTACTGACAGGCTGGGCAAGAAAGGTGAGGATAATGTGGGTCTGTTTCTTCACTGACAGTTGATAAATTCTTTGTGAGCAACCCAACCTGTAGGACTGCTGAATTATGGTGAATGCTCAGGTCATAGCACCAAGGTAGTCCAGTCTTTCAGCAGTGTCTCCTCATGGAGATGAGCAGAATCTCTGCATGGTGATGACTGTGGTCAAAAACCTACTCACTGCATTTGGGCCAGCCGCACATTGTCAACAGGAGTGACAGGAACATAGAAATAGGGTCCATAAGCAAAGCATTAATTTCTTTTTCTAGAAGAGGAAGTTCTGAGGCAAAAAAATAACTGGTGATTATATTCAGAGATAAGCAAGAGCTGAATAGATTACTACTCTTAATGTTAAAAAAAGTAAGTTCCAATAACCATCTTCAGGTGGTTCATTCCTCCATCACTAAAGACGATATGACTGGTTTACATTCAAAATTTTCCAAAATAGGAAAAACTTTTAGGAAGTGGCAGATATTTGTAACACTTGGCCAACTCTTCTTTCTGCCATTAAAAATTATCAAAGACAAAAGTCAAGGGAGTCAAATCTCAAATATTTTCAGCAGGTTATCTAGTGGGTGAACAGGAAGCATATTCAGAGACCCTGTAAGATGCTCCACAGTATCTAGCTCTAGTCAAAACAGGATTTCTGTCTTTGCAGGGTTGCTGTGCTGCCCATTTACCTTTTTGGATTACTGCTTGCTCAAGATCTTTGTGCTTCACATACCGTGGGCTCATTGAACTTTCCTTTTCCTTTCAATTATACACTCATGGTATATTCCTGTAGCTTACTTTTATACATATCCTGAGTAATTGATATTTTTAACTAAGCTACCAAACTCTTCATCACCGCAGATAACTGAGTGTTGAGTACAACAAGAAAATGATAATACAGAAATGAAAGTTCACTGACTTGTCCATACTCTACTAAGGTTTAAGCACCTGATCAGAATGATGCTTACCTGAAAGCATCATTATAAAGATACCTATGCTGAAAATAACTGCTAACTTACCTATTCAGTTGATGTGGATTGCTTCCAAACCTAGCAAGCCTGCAGTAGAAGGCAGGACCTGATAATAAATATATGACTCTAGCTGAACCAGAATTAATAGGGAATCCAGACTGAAATGTATTTTATTCGATATCTGTGATTCCAGAAACTGCGATCACTGCACGCTAAAATGGGATCTCCAGCCACACGACACATCAGCTCTGCCTTCCCCTCCCACTCTGTGTCACATAGTTCCTGTGATTATGGACCTTCTGATTATTAAGATTAGAAGCAAGGTTTCTTCTGTGATGAAAATTCGGAGCTTCCCATGTCAAGACCCTTCACCATAAATTACAGTGAACACTGACAGCAGACTGCCTCAGCATATAGGCATGTTCCTTTGGCCTGACTGATCTCACTGAATACCCCTGAAATTCACTGAGAATTGGCTAGCCATTAAAATCAATGTCTTCGTTGCATAGAGGAAGATAATCAGCTGTGCTTTAGAATACTGCCACTGCCCCCAACGTGCTTTGCAGAGTAGAAGATTTAAGAGAAAAAACATTGCACCTCTGAGGGAAACATGGATGCAATAGAAAACATACTTCACATTGGAAACATTCATAGACACATGTCCACACACACCTAAAACAAGGCTGAATTACAGCAACTGACAGCTACTGCTGCTGACCAGATAGTGACTAGGAAGCTTCCATTCCAGTTGATGCCTCACTTTTTTTGCAGGATTATCTGTGTTACTTTCTCACCAAAAGCAGCATAATCTTCCCTTCCATCCAAGCACTGAAAAACTAACGCAGTTTCTTGGCACTGAATCACATGTGAGCCAGCAAACCGACATAAAAGCAAAAGGATCCCCAACTCTTACCCACCCCAAAAGAGATTCTTCCTCCCTTTCAAGTAGGTAACTGGGCTGCTTCCAGCCTTTTTATTGGATTTGCTTGAACTGGCTCTAATTACAAAACTTATCTCATTCTTCCCCCCAAAGATAAAAGCCAGTTTCGTGGCAACTTAGTGCTTAACAGTTTTGAAGAAGAAGAATGAGCTCTAATGGAGAATGTATAGGTGCAGTTGAATGTATTTAAACTAAATGTACAGTTTAAGGCTGAAGCTTTAAACAGACAAAATGTAAATACAGTGAATTTAATTAATTACAGGAGTCAGGGGCAGGGAATTTCAGTATAAAGTTAGCATATTAGCAAAAAAATTCAGCATAAAACATAACCACTTAAACTCAAAATTAAGTGTGAAGAATTTTTTCCCTTTGACAGAAGCACCCAGGTGTGGCATAGCAATTAGTTCCAATGCCACAGCAGTGTGAACAAAAGGTGCCCAAACAGGGATATCTATATAATGAGTTAATTTTTCCTCTCATGTTTTCGTGGCACTGCTATAATTCTGTTTCATTGCATACAGTTTGGTTTTGTTAATTAATATTCTCAAATCAGCTGACCTTCAGAGAAAGTCACAAATTTCTCCAAGCTACCTCTGATGGCTTCCTTTGTACAGGAAAAATACACCAATCAAATACGTACAATTCAGCATTCAGATTATATGAGAACTAAAATATTCAAAATAAAGTCTGTCTCTTGTATCAGATCCTAATGTTCTGATGCTAGCATTTGTCATAGAGTCATAGAATCATAGAAGAGTTAGAGTTGGAAAGGACCTTAAGATCATCTAGTTCCAACCCCCCTGCCGTGGGCAGGGACACCTCACACTAAACCATGTCACCCAAGACTTCATCCAACCTGGTCTTGAACACTGCCAGGGATGGAGCATTCACAACCTCCCTGGTAAACCCATTCCAGTGCCTCACCACCCTAACAGGAAATAAATTCCTCCCTATACCCAATCTAAACTTCCCCTGTTTAAGTTTTAACCTGTTACCCCTTGTCCTATCACTACAGTCCGTAATGAAGAGTCCCTCCCCAGCATCCCTACAGGCCCCTTCAGAGGGGGTCTCCATGCAGCCTTCTCTTCTCCAGGCTGAACAGACCCAACTTTCTCAGCCTGTCTTCATACGGGAGGTGCTCCAGTCCCCTGATCATCCTTGTGGCCCTCCTCTGGACTTGTTCCAACAGTTCCATGTCCTTTTTATGTTGAGGACACAAGAACTGCACACAATACTCCAGCTGAGCTCTCACAAGAGCAGAGCAGAGGGGCAGGATCACCTCCTTCGACCTGCTGGTCATGCTCCTTTTGATGCAGCCCAGGACACGGTTGGCTTTCTGGGCTGCGAGAGCACACTGAAGCCGGCTCATGTTCATTTTCTCATCCACAAACAACCCCAAGTCCTTCTCCACAGGGCTGCTTTGAATCTCTTCTCTGCCCAACCTGTAGCTGTGCCTGGGATGGCTCCGACGCAGGTGTAGGACCTTGCACTGGGTATGGTTAAACTTCATGAGGTTGGCATCAGCCCACCTCACAAGCATGTCAAGGTCCCTCTGAATGGCATTCCTTCCCTCCAGCGTATCAACCGAACCACACAGCTTGGTGTCATTGGCAAACTTGCTGAGGGTTGTATTTCATTTCAAACATGAGAATAATCCCATCATAAAATGAAATGCACTGTGGGGATAGCAACTGCATGTCACATAGCACACTTTATGAAAATACGTTTTGCTCCTACTGGGATAAGCATGAGTAAATTATAATATAGATAATTTCACATTTCATGTTAAATAATAATTTTCATTTTAGAAAAATTTGCTTCTTTTTTGAAATGCTGAAAATAGCAACTGGCCATGTTACATCTCAAGAATACCTAATCTGTTTACAGCTTCTCCCAGCTGGAAATCCTCATCAGGTGATTAACATCCATGACACAGGAGTGATTGCTGCAGTACAATTCTATGATATGTTTTGCAGACTAGACATATCCTTTAGCTATAATAAGCTTCAAAAGTGTCAGTCTGCCACCTAAACAGCTGGAAAGCACAACTTTTTCAGCTTGTCAAGGTTGGGACCTGCAGGCAAAACTAGGAGAATTCAGCCCATTCTAAACTGTTTCTATTCTGCCTTAGGTTTTTTGAAGGACTTAACAAAAGAACGCTCAAGGTAAGTTACTGCTCTTGGCTGACTCAGCTTTGCCATGTAAGCACACCTGCAAATGTGACATATATTTAAGTGTATATCTACAAAATGCAGCTATATTAATTAAATGTCATACTTACACTTGTAAAGTTAAAAATAATGCAAAATAATTTAAAAATTAGATAAACAATACTGCAAAAAAAATCAAATTCTCAGAATGGAATTTAAAGACTGTAAATATGGAGAACACAAGTTAAAAAGAGTTGAGTCTCATGGTCCATCAGCACTCACCATTCAGCCACTTGGAGTTGTACTGGGCAGTGCGGAGAGGAGGAAGGGCCCCCAGACTGCGATAAATAGCAGGATCCCTTCCCGGAAAATCCATGGCTGTTGCAGCATATAATTCCCCACTGGAAGTGAGAAGAGCAGTGGAGTTGTGCTGGGGACTGTAAGGACAACGAGCCATGCCACTGATTTGATCATGTATTTCTGTCAAGTTACTTAACTGTAAAAGAATGAGAAAAACGGATTAAAATGATCTGAAAATTATCATTTTAGCCAAGCTGCATCAATCTGAGCAAAATCCTATCATAAACACCAGTTATCTCCTTTGGTATTACTGCACAACAGTTACAATCTGACCTTTCAATCAATCTGAAACTGTCTCACATAAAAAGTTTCACCAAAATGCTGTCTGATCTCACTTTTGCCTCTTCATTATGTGAAACATGCAAGTTAATCATATTAGCATATTAGAAGCAATTCAAAAATTAATTATTTCTACACAGACTTTTTTTTTATGGAGACTAAAACCAGATCTGATTGCCAGATCAACTAAGGTACTTACTGCAGCAAGTGACAGACAATAAAAAAAGAACAAATCTATTATTTATTTTGCTGGTGTGTTTGAGGAAAGAATCTCACATGAAAAATGTGATTAAAAAAAAAAGGAGCTTTCCATTTCCAGTTCAGCAGAACAATCTCTTTGATTTAGTAGCTCTAATACTTTCAGCCATAAACCACAGTATATTGTTAATATGTTATTTGAAAGTGAAGGTACAATAGGTTTAAATATGATAAATGTGAAAAGTTGTTTTTGGCAATACAGCTAGTTTTTGTATTTAAACGCTTCTCCCCTCCTGAAATAAATAGCCACCTTAGTCCAAATGGTGACATTTTGATTTTTATTATGACTATTATTGATCCTTAATGGACCCTCTTTCTTTGATACACATAATATACAATTTGGGTTTTTTTCAGATACAATATGACAGATCTTTTCAACCAAGACTTCTCATTCTCATCAGTCAGAAATCACTAATTCAGGTACTCCCATCTTCTCCAGGACTACACATACACAGTATGCAGCTACCCATCTATATTTTACAACTAAACCTGCTGATGCCAACTGAACTTGACACAGTGGCAGGAGTCTTAGAAATACCCATGGTTCATGAAAATTGGCATGTAGGAAGAACTGAGGTGCTCATAGCTGTGTTCTCTCCCACAGCTGAGGAAAAGACTGCAAAAAGAGATCATTGATTAACTCTCCTTTTTGACCTGCCAATAACTAAATCAGACTTTTATACATCAGCTCACCCATCAATACACAAATAGCCTGGACTCAACCACAGCAGCCTTTTAATCTGCTGGCTCAGAACAGGGACTTGAGCTTGTGGGACAAAATATTTAACTCATACCGTCCGATTAGTGCAGATTGGAGTGAATGCATTGGTTCCACAGGTAAAGAGATGGTTGCCTCCAACAAGAAGCACTCGAATGTAGTTCTGGCATTCCTCCTGACACACAGAAAAGAAAGACAAATACAGTGATACTTCAAAGCATAGAGGAGACTAATTACAATTTGCTTTCCATTATATGTTATTATGTTATATGTCCACACATAAAAATTTACGTGAATAAGGCCTAAGCCTTAAAGTAATCATTTAATAATCATTATATACCTAGTTTTCCTAATTACAACATATGCATCCATCAATCTGTAAAACATTCTTAACAGGATAACAACAGATCTCTTCAGTACTGAAGATTTCTTCTAAGTGTATATTTCAAAGGTTTATCTAAACTCTGAAAAGAGAGATACTGATTTAAATAATACACTGCCACGCCAAGAAATGGGATGCTGGCTTTGAAGACAGATCAGGCCAAGGGAAGAATTTGTAAGGAAAACAGGAGAAATAACAGGTTGGCAGTAACATGAGTATGTTGAAACCAAAATGAATAAAATTCTTGAGATGTTCAGATGCAGATTTGTCACTAATAGTTTTATAATTTGCACAATCTGTTTTATTAGAAGCATCTACATTTCTGTTAATTTGAAGTTTCTAATGAAATCTCATTACTTCAATATATAGACACTCATCCCTGAGGAATAATTTTACATGTTTTTTTTTGCCATGAGGATGTGTGAAGGCTTTATGATGTTCATTTCCCTCATTTCAGAAGCAAGAAAGCAACAGCAATTTCTATTGTTTATTCAGACAGAAAGCTTTCTTCTGCATATTATGAGACTCCCAGAACTGTATGTAGGAAAGATGCAAGCAGTCCTGTAAAAATCAATGTCCCTATCTGATAAAATGACCAAAGTCAACAATATGCTTGGAAAAAATAAAATTTCTTGGAACCTTTCATTTGAATGCTCTCTAGCATCCATTCACAAGACAGTCTCACATAAAGCACTGAAAACACTTGTGAAAATACAGCTACTCAATTCTAACAGATATTAAGTGAAATCATGTAAGTAAATCCATGCAACAGTAATGTTGCAGAAGTCCCATTTTTTGGTCTACAGATATATTAAATGTATTCTTTGTTTATCTTGAAAAGAGACTCATCCTGGAAGATAATAAATATAATCCTGAATAAATTGAACAGGCATAAAATAGACGGCAAAGCAAGACGGGCAAAATACTCTCAAAATCTCTGAGAAAACTCTCAGAATTTATCATCTGTACCTTTCCTCATAAAAATAAGGTTAAAAAGCCCTACAAACCTCCCACAAAATCTCAGAAAAAAAACTACTTCTTGAGAAAAATCTCTCTCAAAAATCACATTTACATTAGTCTCTCATGAAAATGAGAGCTTTTAAAAGCTTCTCTTTGAGCCTTTAAAAGCAAATGTCAAAAATCTTAGAATTAAGATTTGATTCCCATTGGGTAAAAATACAACATCATTACCTTTTAAAAATTATAATTATTTCACTTCTGTGCAATTTCCCTGTTGAAGGTTGTTTTAATCAAACCAAAATAAACAATAACAACAACAAAAAAATTGAGGGCAATTCCCCTTGGTTTGGGGTTGTTTATTTTTTGGAAGGGTGCTCAGAAAGGTCCATAGAATGTAATACAGAAATGCATTCTTTGGGTTGTTTCCATCCTGCCCTTTACAGCAAGCCATGGAATGTAAGTGTAGGAAAAGTAAGTGGGTTCTGACATTACAACCATCCAACCTCTTTTCTTCATATTCCAGAGTTTCCTGAACTACTGCCATTGCCAAATTACTTGCACGCTGATCACCCACTCTTTCTGCTAAAAAATAATGTTAGTTTTTTAAACTCTGACATTCCTCAGATTCACAAGATTCTTCTCTCTAATATTTCCAAGTCCTCTGCCAACTTGACAACAATACATAGTGCAACAGGGCAAATAAGACATCTCCTATCAAATTTTTGTTGGGTACATAGTACAAGAAGATCAAAACTGAAAGAATAGCTTTTATAATTGGATATTTTATAACTGGATATTTTTTTCATATGAAAGATCAACAACAATGCAAAACAAATAAAAAAATAGCCATGAATAAAACAATCATCAGCCAAAAACATGTTAAAAAAGGACTCCATTATTTAGTTATTTGAATTGTTCAGAGTCACTTTTCTAGCTCCGGAGTCAAGCTCAACTGTACCGGTTCATTTTCTCCATGTGCAAAAAAGAGATGCGTGATGTAGAAGTGGCAATGGTGAATGCAAATGACTTCAAAACCAAAGGATTTTTTTTATTTTAGAAGGTGATGGTAGGGTTTGGTAGCCTTCTCTTATGCAGTCTTATTCTCCAGTTTATCTTGACCTCTATGCCATATACTTTCCTATTCTTCTATAAAAATATTTCTGAAAGAAAGAAATTCATTTAGCAAGTATCTTTTGCTTTTATATCAACATCCTGGTAACAGAATACAACTACTAGAAACAATCAAGCAGCAGCAAAGCAGGCTAAGTTGCTGCTTAAGTTTTAGACCAACTTGACAGTTCAAGAACAACCTGGCTGAACACAGATATCTGTTTGCATCCATGTTTCTTGCTTTGGCTAACATTTTAAACTCAGTTGTGTTGAATTCTTTAATAATTTTATTGAAGTTTCAGATGCTAACACACAGAGCCATTTGAATCTTAAACAAGCTTGGGATAAGAGAATTCAATTATATATTTTTAAAATATCTGTTTGGTTTATTGCATTTTACTGTGTGCATTTACATTTCTCCTTTCTAACAGTCCCTATCACATGTGGACAGCATGAATGGCCAAATTTATTCTCTTATCCATGTGTGGTGTTTAGACTTCTAAAAGCTAACACATGCTGGTCACAAGGCCATAATTTTGTCTGGATCACTCTTGGAGCCACTAGTTATTTTGAGCAACAGCTTAAATTGGTGGATAAATGTCTGAAGTCTCAGTAACAAACATCAGCCTTCAAACATCAAGTGTGTATTACACTGTCAAATGTGACAGATGTCCCTATATATTTTTGCCTTCAGCACTTTCCCCTCGTTGACTCCTGAAGCATAAACCTCAGAACAACTACTGCTAACAGCTAGGGGCAAAAATTCTGTGCAGCTTCTTTTTCAAGAAAAAAAAAAAAAAAAGAGCTGTGTTTAACTGGCCATTATCTCTAAACTACTAGATTTGCTTCAGGGTTCAAAGCTAGCTTCTGGTTTCAGGACACTCCACCAGCAAACTGACTTTCAGTTTCACTGCCTGAACTCATTGTCCCCATGCTGCTCTGTGGTTAGTAGAACTTTAAGAGAAACCAGGATTTGAATGAATAACTTATCCATAACCATCACTGTAATCCTCATCTCTCTGGCCTTGTATATTTTGTCTACAACCTTTTCTGTCCCTTCCCTACAGTCACACATCTGTCCTGAAATCTGAATTTGCCCCCAGAAATGCAGCCTCCAGGAACTCCCCAGTTTGAGATGGATCTATTCATTCAACACAGCAAGCAAATAATCTTTCTGATAATAATAATTGGAATTGTGACAACCAGGGAAATTCCTCTGAAGAGGGACAATTCACTGTAGCACTAGAGTGAATACCTCAAGGTCAAATAATTCCCGGTTTTTGCAAAGGAAGGTTTTAGTAGTTTGACTAGGAGAAGAAGCATGCCATGGGTCAGGTATTTCCTCACCTGCATGCATAAGCCCTCCTTATACAGAGTACAGTGACCTTGTTTTAGTCTTGAACATAAGGCAATAAAAGACAAACTAGGCTATCCTTTCTCTGGCCATAAATTTACCCTTTGATTGTAACCTCAATCACATCAGTGAAAGCAACAGAAGCATGAGAATTTCAAAAAGACAGTTGTCATGCCAGCTGGGTAGGTTGCCTCAGTTAATATATCTCTGCATTCTCCAGCAACTCCCACATGAAACTTTCAGGCCACAAAGTCTGCACACCAAAAAAAAAGCCCTATGGCAACAATGAGAAGAGAATAATTTCGTCCCAGGACTGCCTTCAAACGTAATGAAATGCACAGATTGTACTTCTAGATTGTAAATGAGGAACAAGGCTATGGATACAAATGAAACACTGAATCTTTATCCACCTAAAAACAATACTAAGTAACAATTTCAGAGGTAATTATAGGTACCATATATACAATTTTCCAATGATGGCATAACTTCCAGTTACCAGCTTCTTCAAAAGTGTGTGCTAAGAATGAATGAAAATCTGAATGTATGTACCACACTAAGGTCCAATATTACATGCATTTCACCGGTGCTGAGCATTTCTCCTGGCAAAATTATTTAATAGCAACATGTGCTTCTTCATTGTTGAATCCAGTGTGGATTTTACACCACAAAGTGTTGTCAACATAATATTCAAAAGTACATTTCTATAGTCTGAAATTTAATATTACTTTCATCCATCATGTTAGGCATTAGGTCACAGTCACTGCACGGTGACTTTCAGACAAGCTGAATGTTATTCTCACAGTTTTAAACTTGGAAAATCACTGTAAACCAAAGGCATAAGCGTTCAGTTACGCACTGCATTCCTACCAGGACAGTTTCTACTGCATGTGCATCTTGATCAAGGAAATCTGTTGTATTATATTGTTCTTGAGAGCACTTTTTTACTTCAAAGCATTGTCATTTAAAAGCTAAGGATCAAGGCATGAAGGATACGTTACATAAAGAAGCATAAATCTTCTAGAGAGAAATAATAACTCAGAAAATGAAACATTTGCTTAAAATATGAGGTCCCCTAAATTTTTCTTACCTGTTCACAAACTGACGAGCATTCTAATATGCATTCTGATCTCTAATCCATTTCTGCTATTAAAGCCTTCACATGTAATTTGAGTCACCAGAATTTATCTACTAAGAAATCTTAAAGTAAAATCTAACCCCTTTCTTTTCTCTAGCTATTAATACCTTTTATATACCTAGCATATCCTGCAGTGTGATAGCTAGTAAACAGTAATTGCTAAATATTTGTTTCCCGCACTGGGACAGAAAGAAAAGGAAAGCAGGACAAAGAAGGCAACACCATTCTTGATGCATTTTCCCCAGTATAGTAAACTCATTTCTACAGTGAAAGATATTCTTCCATAAAGACAATCACCTTTCATGCATGAAGCTTTAAACTGCATATTGAGTACACTTGCTTTTTTTTCCCCCAAGTAATTCTGTCTTTCTTTCTCTCTCCTCACAGTACAACATGGGCCTGCTTCTGAAGTGAGGCCCTTCTACCCTTTCAAACTCAAATGGAAATGGCTAGGACAATGGTACACTTCAATTTTATTTTCCAGAACATAGTAGGAAAAGCTGGAACTGAACTGTTTAATAAGAGAACTTAAAAAGTTAGTGATTAGATAACTATGCAGAAGACATTCTTCCTCTACTAGATGCCAGAAGCTTTTGGAATGTGTTTTTGAAGCCCAGGGGTTTTTGAGTTTTGCACATTAATAATGTATACTGACGTGTTATACTGAACTTGTGTCCTGAAAGCAAGTGTGCTCTTTTGCAGTTATCACTGTTGATGTGCTTATCCTTTACGTTTTATCTCAATTAATTTTAATTATTAAATAGTATAATAATCACAAAAATAAATTGTATGCAATTCTAACTGCTTGTTGGAGCAAGTCCAGAGGAGGATCACGAGGATGATCAGGGGACTGGAGCACCTCCAAACAAAGATGGGCTGAGAAAGTTGGGGCTGTTTAGCCTGGAGAAGAGAAGGCTGCATGGAGACCTCATAGCAGCCTTCCAGTGTCTGAAGGAGGGCTACAAGAATGCTGGTGAGGGACTCTTCATCAGGGACTGTAGTGATAGGACAAGGGATAATGGGTTTAAACTTAAACAGGAGAAGTTCAGATTAGATATAAGGAAGAAGTTCTTTACTGTGAGGGTGATGAGACACTGGAACAGGTTGACCAAAGAAGTGTTCAAGGCCAGGCTGGACACAGCCTTAGGCAACATGGTCTAGTGTGTGGCATCCCTGACCATGGCAGGTGGGTTGGAACTAGAAGATCTTAAGGTCCTTTCCAACCCCAACCATTCTATGATTCTATGATTAATTCAATAACTAACCTCAGCTTAGGACAGACACAAAAGAATACAAGTTCATTGATACAGGATCCATTACACCTACCTGTGCTCAATAAAAGAAATTGTAACTGGCCATATAAGGAATTCGTTCTGAATACTAAAAATGTATCAAGTCCCACATGTAAAAAGTTAGTGAATTTCATATTATGTTCTTTATAGTGCCAGCAGATATGAAAAAATAAAAGTTCCTAAAACTGCATCTAATACACAGGGAAATAAATTGAGGATTTTACAAACTAATTACACAGTTACTTGGGATTTATAGCACTAAAAATGAAATGAGAATACAGGCCACTATGCATGAGATGTTGCAGAGTCAAAACAGTAAATTGTTGGAAACTAAAGTTCTTGATCGTTTCAGAAAAGAATCATATGACTGTACTTCTCATCCCATACTCCCTATATTCCTTTTTATTCCTTGGTTTATACATCAGTGTCAGACTCCTTTCCTACAATTCTCTTCAAAAAGGGCTACAGTAAAAATGCATAAGGTACATATTTATACACTGAATTACACCTACTATTAACATTTAAATTTTATTAAAGCAGAACAGCTGTCTCATGCTTACCTTTGATTTGCCTTTGCTGTAACAGGCTCTTTTAGTAGCTTCATCACATTGCCATTCCACTGCCTGCAAAAAATAGGAATTAGTTAGAAGTGCAAGGAACACAGAAATATAAGCCTCAGAGCTATCTAAGCCCATGCTTGAGAAACTTGTTGCAGGAACACTGCTGATTAGCTGCGGGTGACTCTATCCATAACTGCCTTATAGCTTTTTCTCCTTAGAAATGTAGTTTTGCTGTCGATGTTTTTTAGTATCTTAATCTGAAGTGAAGCTGGCGATCCCCATGATTCACTGTACTTACAGCTATAGCACAAATAACCACAGTCACATTTGATGCTATTTAGCCACTTTTATTTAGTCTTATTAAAGAAAGCAGTTAAGAACAAAGAGAAAGGCTGAACCCTTCTCCCCAGTAGAGTTGGGCTGCACCCCCACAGCACCTGAGGTCAGCTCTGCTGAGAGAACTTGCACTGTGGGAAAGTGTGCTCTGTTGCAATATCTGCAGTATTTATCTCAAGCATCAAATGGAGATCTTAGTTTCTCAAGGTATGACTGCAGCAGTTAGCAGCAGCACTAAAACATTCATTCAGAGAAAGGAACAACAGGCAGACACACACAAGACAACAGTGAAATGGAGCACAGCAAAGCAGAAGCAATTTATCCTTATTTCTGAGCTGTCTCTGCTTCAACAGATTTATGTCAGAACTGTAACACCTAGTCTGCATTACTGAAGTTTCACTGCATGAGTTAATTCCAATTATTTCCATATTTAACATTCACTAGCTATGACTTACAAACTTTATTGTTCAGTGGAGCAGGTCATGCTTGGTGTTTATGTGCTAACACATGTGCATATTTGAATGCCTGTATAAGCAGTGTAGTCAGAGTGCAGTTTAAATTAATCTGTATTCTTTCACCTTGACAGTGTACATCCATATGTTCTTTAGATAAAAATGCCACAAAGCACTTCATGTTTTATTGGGAAGAACTGACATTTCTAAACTAATCAATGCTATTTATTTATTAAAACCACAGCTTTTTCATTTTTATTTATCAGGAAATAATGAAAGACCATTCATTCAGATTTAATATAGGTAATGTTTTGTACCCATCTTTTAATGGAGACTATATTTGTAGGAAGCAGACTCTATAATTAATAAAAATAATAGGGTGAAAGCCTACTTAAAATAGGGGAGGAAATGCCTTCAGAGTATACTATGCAGTATTCCTTGACTTTTTCACTTCAGGAAAAACTGAATTATGAAAACTAATGCCATTATTTCTCTTCTTCCACCCCAAACCTGCCTATTTACAGCATTTGCTTTTACAGATGAACAGCATACTGGGGAATATATCAAAAACTTCTGGAAGAATCCATTTGTGAATGACCTTAAGTGTTTACAACAAACTGTATCTAGCAGCATGAAAGAAATCTCATACAGAGTTAGATGAAAAAGCAGCACTGTGTCAGACAAAAAGCCAATGACTTAACTCTTCTAACTCTGCAGTGCAAAAAGTAATGGAAATCACAGTACAAAAGACTGCTTTTGGGTAACCAGTGTAAATTCCTAACCAATCCCTTAGGACACACAGAAGCTATATGCTATACTGTGCTAGATACAAGTACCTAGCTAGAACTGAATATATTATTTCTAAACAACACCAAAAAAATTCAGACGCCTGAAGAAATGCCAGAATTAGTTACCAGTAGGAGGTCAGAGTAGAAAGACTTAGTGGGATACAGGTGTTCAATAGGAATGTTTGAAGGGAAGTCCTTATCAAAACTGAGAAGACTACGCCAAACACAAAGAAGAAAGAAGACAGAAATATTGGATTAAAGATAAAATGTTTATCAATTAATCAATTTTCAGTGACAGCTTTCAATTGGCTCTAAGTCCATAGCGAAAGAGTAATTTGGAGGAGGACGTGAAATGCAAAAATTGCAAAGTATCACAAACCAAGCAAATTAAGTACATTTCTCAGGCCCTGACAGTTTTGGAAGAGAATTAACAAACTTCGGAGGTAGGAAACTCAGAAGCCAAAAGTGACAATTCTTCAAGTTCTGAGAAAAGCATACAACACATCTTTGCAAACAGGTCATGCTTGGAAAATGTGGGGACTCCAAGCGCCTACTAGCACAAGTAAAATTTAGGACAAGTCAGGCAGAGGCTTTATTAAGCCTTATCACAGAGAACATTGCAACAGCATCTTCCTTTTGTTCCTTTTTCTCCATCAAATAATCATAGAGACTCAGCCTATATACTGGTACACAAAACAGAAAGAGGTGAAGAAAAACAGTAATTTCAGTGTTAGCAAAGTCAGGTATCCACCCCCTGTAGTGATGGACTCCTTAAGGAGCTGGCCAACTGCCACACTTCTAAGAAGGAACCAAAAAGTAAATAATTTGACAATACAGAGATATGGCACACACAATACAGGAGTGGCACACCCAATATTACCTTCGCTCAGAAGTGGTGATTTGGAAGCAATTACAGACTGTTAGCTTTTAGGTGAATATTCTTTCAGTTAGGATAAATGTCTTGGCTAGAGCTCTCAAATCTTAAATATTAATAATTTTACCACTACATCAGAAAACCACTAATACCATTATTAGCATAACTGAAAATAAACTTTCTTCTCTTTCTTTGACATTCATGAAATGCATAGATTTAAATAAAGATACGGTATATTAAAACATTACGAAATATTTACGGACACCATAGTTAACAGCACATAGAAGAAACAAAACAGAATAAACTACTGTAACTATATATAAACGCATATGCTTGCAAGCTAACCAAATGGCAAACTCTCCCCTGTTCATGACAACATATGCCAAAGGAGTAATACTGTCTGGACATGCAAGGAATAAGTGCTGACACACTGGTGACAAAACTAAGTGCCACCTTTGAAGTCAAGTGTACTTATCGTCCCATAGCCCCGGGTTCCACTGCTGGAGGAGACAGTAAGAGAGCAGGCTGCAAATGAGGTATGTTACAACAGCATCTGAAGACAGCTGAGTGCTTCAGACTTGTACTTTGGTTCCTAAGTCTCCCAGTAATGCATACATATGTCCTATTGCTGATTAAATGAAAAGAACCATTATAGAAAACTGTTGCTATATATAGCTAATATTTTTTTCTGTCTTTCAGGAAATTTGGGAGAGCCCCTCACAAAATGGAAATTCAGATATTTAACACAGACTAGTGGCAATATACAGGGGGAAGACAGGTATAAACCTCCTCAAGTTAAATGTCATTTCAATGTGGAAAAAAATGTGTCCTGAATCTTCAGCACATAAAGAAAAAAAAAAAAGGCCCAATAGAAAATAACAATGTGGTTTTTTGTCAGTAGAAAATGAAGACTTTAAATTCTGAAAGACCAGACACATACAGAATGTGTTATTTAAGAAAGCAAGTGCAAAACCATGTTTACTCAGAGATGTTACTGTTATGCACTGCTTCCATTAAACTGACATATTCTCCTGCTTGATCCTGTTTGCTGATAATTCCATGACATTCAGATGTGTGGTGCAAATATGAAATGCACACCATGTCAAATATTTGATTCGCCATGAAAGCCTACACAGCTAAATTTTATCCTCTTAGGATTTTTTCTTTACAACGTTTCTTAAGAAGCAGCTTCATTTTTCACATGGCAAAATACAACCTTCAGCATTCTGTGTACTGCTTTTAATTAATATTATAATTCTACTTAAACTGGTGACAAAATTTATCAAACCAAATTATAGGCACTCAAGTTTGTTCACTCTGAGGAAAAAGGAAACAGAGATTTGAATGTTTGTGCTAGAGAAAGTAAGGATGGGTAGCAGTACATCAGCTACTTCTATGCATCTCCACAAAGAATGCAGCTACACAGGTTAAGGAGTAGGGTTTAAAGTAGCACATCAGTCTATTTCTGACAGCAACCTGACGCTACTTACAGCAGCATGACTTTTACAAATCCTGCTATCAATATGGTCTTTCAAGCACCTCTACAAATTTAATGCCTTGGCTTAGTTTGTTTCTAATTTCCCTGTCTTGAGCATAACTCCATTCCAACAGACCGAAATAATTATGTAACAGTCACCAGCAAAGCAGTGTGAAATGTATGTAGTGAGACTTTTACCCTGTGAAAGTCAGTGTGGACAACTCTAAAGACTGAACTTGACAGGTACAACTTGAACTCGACGCAGTGTACTCCAATGGCAGTCACAGTTCACTTTTGAACACATACTGCTTTCTTCAATTAAAAAAAAAAAATACACAGATTGCAAAGCTCCGTATAGATTTGATGTAAAATCAGACTGAGTAAAAACACGGCTTTGGTTGCCCGGTTAACTCTATCAACTTTCAAACTGATGGCAGGCATCTGGTTGTAAAAGCTCAATTGTGAATAACTGTATCCGTGTTTTAAAAGTTACATCATTGATGTTTATAAAGAGCCTCAAAAACTTCAGATAAAATCTCTCCTGGGATTTTCAAGGGACAGTGGAAGGAGAGAAATTCCAACCAAAGAAGAAACAAATTCCAACAAATTCCAACTGAAGGTATATAACGAAAGTATTCTCTTCAAACTAAAGAAAAATATGTATTCAACACCCATCTGTTAAGTTAAAAATTACAGTATTAAAATTTGTCATATTTTTTTGAACAACAAATATATTTCATTAGTTTCTCTGGATGAACAACAGCAATCTTGCTTAAAATTTAAATGACTGTGTCTTTAGCAGGCAAACCTCATCAATGCAAAGAAATAAGCTCCAACAGAAAACAAAAGAAAATCTCCAATGCGATGTGATTTATCCAAATACCTTAAAAGAACACTAAAAGAGAATCAAGGGAAGTGTAGAAGCAGTGAATAATGTTCACATGACCCTCCCACTGAAGAAATAAGTGTCAAAGGGTTCTCTTCATGCCCAATGTGCAGCAGCAAAGCAAGTCTTAAGGCAACACATCTGGAGGTCACTTCCAGCCTAAATTATTCTATGATCTTCATAAAAAATTCCAAAATGCAAAAAGGCAAAGAAATCAAAACTCTAAGTAGTTAACTTTAATGTAGCTCCCTTCTATAATTATAAATTTAACCAGTACATGCAGACAAGAAGTTTAAACACAGTCAAGGAATGACTGGGCAATTACAACGTATTCAGTGAGATATATATTAGTTATACTTACAGTCAACAAAAAAAATGAGTGGCTTTCACTTACAGGGGAAACTGTAACTACAGTGGAAACTGTAAGTGCAATCAAATCTACTGAAAGAACTATGCTCCTTCCTATAGCTACACAGATACTCATAACATATACATGTAGACAGGTATACATTCCAATGTATTTTTAAATATGAACTTCTTTGAATTGTAGAAACAGAATGTACTATTACATTTCATACAGAAAGAAGTTAATTAGTTAAGAACCAAAAAATGAACACAACAGTATTCCAGACAGATGGTCCAGCATTTCTTAGGCAGATGGCTCCACTAATTAGATACTGGCAAAAAATAACATTAAAGAAGATGGTTTAATTACACAATGCAGAAATTAACAACTACATGATATTTCCTTTTTTTCTTTTTTAATTATCTGCTTTCATCTATTATATCATGTATTTAAACAATACTCAGGGGAGTTGGGGTATAATGGCAAAAACCATAATAATACATGTCAACACACATGAGTAATACCACTTTATTGTTCACATCAGTCCAGCAATGGAATGGCTTCAAAATGTTGTGACTTGTTTAGCAAGGGAGTCTTGCAGCTTGGCTAATTAGCTCTCAATGAGCATGTATGCTGAAGTCCAAAAACTGAGTTTAAAGAGGCCATAAAGAAGGTGTCAGGATCCAAAATGTAAAGAAAAAATGTAGCCACGTAGAAGTATAACGGCAAGACATTAGCAACAAATTAGTAGCCACAGGGCTAGTGGTGGTTTTGATGGTTAACAGAAATTTCAAGGCATGCTTTGGTATAATGACATCCTTGCTTCTGGGAAATATGTAAAGTCACTTAAGAAAGAATTATCTCTCCATACTTCACAGGAACCATCTTCCTTGTTTTTTACAGAATCACGGCCTTGCAGCCATTATTGCTTGAGCTGCCCATCTTGCAAACAGTCAGCTTTGGAGAGGGATCATCCTTTGCGGGGAAAAACTGGAGTAAAATCTAAAGTAAAATATTAAAAAGGGACTTCCTTTTAATACAGCTTTCCCTTTTGGCTCAGCAAAAAGGAAAAGCTGGTTTCTGGGGACTAAAGGCATCCTGGTTAGGCTTTCATACGGAGAGATAAACCAGCAGCTTGTAGAAGATTTCCAACACCGTATGGACAGCTTTACTGATTGGCTACAGTCACTCCAGTATTTTGCCACCGATTACCACATGTAACAGCCAGTTCTCCTGGGAATGACGTTATGTGTGTTTTCATTTGCTCAGAACCAGCTTTTACTGTTCATCTACAGTTAGAAAATTACAGTTTCTTATAAAGTAAGCAGTGTGAAAGACATTAAACATCAAATAATGCCCAAATTTTCCAGGGTTTGGAATTCAGTAAGAACTGAGATCCCCTGATAGATATATAATTTCATACTTAAACCAAATAACACATGAAGCTTTATATGGCTTCAAGGAGCTGATGTCAACTTAATTTTATTTCAAATATATTGGCCTGAAGTATATAAAAAAGTGAGAAGTAGATACCCTGCCAATTCATGAAGGAACCAAAGTTTTAATTAGTTTATTTTATTGGCTATGCAAACATTGAGTTGTTGAAAACTGACAGAATTAATATGATACAAATAAAATACCAGGTTAAGCATATTGAAGAAGAATTTAGAGTTACTAAGACTTTCACAAACCCTCAGTGTTGGGCTACTTCACTGACTTTAATGACACAGGACTCTGCCCAAGACTGAACTTTCACAGTTGCCACTTACCCATCTACCTGTGCATTTCCTCCTTTGCCTTCTGCAAAGATTCCTAAATATCACAAAACATCCATTTGGTTTATATTTAGCAAAGACGGAAGTTAGCAGCTTCTCAGAAGGAAGTTCAGAAAAAGGGTTTTTAGTCCTGCACCCAGAGAGTTATTAAAAAACAAAAACCAAAACTGTTGCACTGTGACTTTCAAGTTTTAAATGTTCTAATCCAGTGTTCTGAGGCTTTTACAGGTTTTTATAGACATTTAAAAATCAAATGCAGAATTCTGCTGAAGGGGTAAAAGAACAAAATGTTCTTACATTACCAAATTTGGCAGCCACACAGCAGGTAGGAATAAGAGTTCATAACATATTTTTAATGCACATTCTGAAATTATACTACATATAGTAAACTTAATGTATTGAATAAACTATATGTGAATCCTTTAAGATTTAACATCTGTGTTAGCACATTGAGTTTTAAAGTGTTTGCTGCTTTTTGACAAATAAGATTGATCTTGGTAGTCTCCAAGACCTTTTGAAAACAACATTTTATTTTTTTTTTTTACAGACATGGATTTAAACTTTTAGGTGCAGATGAGAAATGTCAAGATTCTCTATTTCAAGGAAGGGAAAGGTAGTTCAATGTAACTTCATACTCCTCAACCCCATAGTTTAAATTATAAAGTAAGTGAAAAAAAGAATACCCTCACACCAGAGTGCTACAAAATGGTTGGTTTGAACCTTGAGCATAGGCATGGAGTTTATTTTTCTGTAGATCTACTCATTGCTGCTAAGAAATACGTAATGCAAACAAGTCGGAGGCACTAGAATGTGGGCCATCTTGCTTCATGCTAACTTGCTATTCAAGACAGCCATGATGCCATGGGGCATAGCAATCAGCCCTCCTTACCTTTCAGCCACAGAGAGTCAAGGAAGGTACGACACTTCAGAAGACTTTGAGTAAATCAAAAACTTTCCTGAAATAATTTCTGAGAGTTACAGCCAACATACTATATCTTGCCTCTGGGATATGAAAGGCAGCTGTATTATAGCTTCCAGGTATGACCTCACAAAACTAGATGAAGCTGAGAGATATGGTGGAGGATGAAATTTATAGCACCTTTTAAGTCATACTGAAAAAATGATGCTTCAAAAAAAGGAAACATTCTTATGTCTTTTTTACTTATTTATTCAAATAGTTTTGCCATCAAGCTTTAGTGATTGCAGGGTTGATTCTGTTTTAGAGAAAACACTACAGTGACCTTTCAATAATATTTTTTTTTTAATTAATTTAAAATAACATCTTACAAGACAGCAAAGAGACAAAAACTATTGGAGGAATTTTAACAGGTATATGTTTTTCCATTAAAGATTTTAGACATATGAAAGCAGAAAGAAAGTAGAATGCTAACAGAGGAAGTGTAAGAACCACCAATTTATGCAGCTTGTCCAGTGAAAAGCCAGTGAAGACAGAAATGGTTCCACAGCAAAGATTCACAAACATGATATTTTCTACATTCTTCTACTAAAATTAGTTGACCAACAGGGTGATTTTGGAAAATAAAAATTAAGTTTTCTTTTTTCCACTTGAGGAGATATATAAGACATTCAGAAAGTGGCCAGGGCAAAATGGAACACAATACGAAAAACATCACCAAATTTCCATAAAGTTGTCAAGAGGGTTGATGACAGCACAAACTCATAGATCACTCAGGGAATTTAATTTGACAAACACTAAGATAATCTGAGACACAAAATAGCGAGAGTATGGAGAAGAATAAAAAGAGGCGCGTAAACTAGTGCCATCGGCGCACAGATAGTATTTGAGCTACAGAGACAGGCAAAAGAAGAGCAGACTCAGAAATATTCCATTAACACAAAGGGCAAAAGACGCTTATTAAAACAGGAAAGCTTGAACCTATGGCTACTAGGAAAATGACTGGACTGCAGCTGCATTGTTAAATTATACAGAAATCTAGGCTGAGAAAGACAAACAGGACTAAGGAGTGTTTCTGCTCAGAATACGAAAAAGTCTTCATGTGAACATCTCATAGTCCAATTGCAATGGAAGGAGCAGTGGGAACAAAGAGGCCTTATAACACAACTTTAAGTGCAATTTCATCATGAAGATAAAGCTTTAATGTTAGTTCATTTTTTCTCTTTTTTTTTTTTTTTTTGACAGAAGTGAACAGTCTGGAGTAACATCAGCAACGCATGGAGCTTTCCACCTCCAGGTTATGTGTGAAACATGATTCGTGTTATTCATTAGTGGAGGTCTATGACATCTGGCAACCTCGTATTAGCTATGTGAAATGATTGTGTCATTTCTATCAGATTTCTAGAAGACAAACATTCAGATCCAAATGAGTCATAATTGGCCGTTTTTGTAGAGACAATAGAACAGCTGCTTACAGAGAAAACATACCCCTGTTATACAGAAAGGTGCTTAACTCATTCCACATCAATAAGGAATCTTGGAAAAGCAGACAGCTACTGAAACCATCGTCACTGTCATATCTTCAACAATTTGTCTCCAACTTTTACCTCCTATTTCCTCCCTGCTGACCTCATATGTCAGAAGACACAGAACAGACAGAGAAAGCTCTACTCAACCTTTAGACTCAAAGCCTTTGAGTGTTGAAGAAGTATCTCCTAAATTTCAGTGACACTCAGAAATTTTAGTAACAACCTCACACAAGTAGCCAAATTGGAGAAATTTATTTCTGAGCCAGCTGTGTAATGTCCTCCTCCTCCTGAGCCTCTTTTCCATTTTTTTTGGTTTAGAAACCTTTTGATTGCTACATTGGAAGAACAATATTGTACTTTGGCATTTTTCTTCCAGAAGCTGAAAGCTCAGTGGAGGTAACTATAAAAGCATGATAAATAAAACTCATTCAACAGGATGCCCAGTGCAACTGTTAATAACGCACTTCTATGCAGCCACAAGGTTCTTACTTCTTTTTGCAGACATCAGCTTTTCCCCCATCAAATTATACCTTATTAACAACTTGTCCTCTGATGAGTATGTTATAGCTCTTACCTTTTTAACAGTGGTTTATATGGATACTAAGTTATCATTATAAATAGAAAGCAACAAAAGCTTTTTTTATTACTAGGAATAGTTTCTTTAAAAATCTCCTGTGCTTTTTCTGCTAAAGAGAGTCCTTTGAAGGCAGTGTTCCAAATCCCAGAGCTTTTACTATAGAAAAAACACTCCAAAATCAAAGGGAGTTTTGTCTAAGAACAGAAGAAAGGTTAAAAATTGTAAACATTCTCAATATCCACTATAGAAAAGGAACAGCTCCTGCACAGTAGCCTATAACAGGAAACCCCCTTAGCTTATGCCTGGAGTACTGAAGAATTTTAGAATTAGATGCAAGTCCATTCATTCATTGCTTTTACTGTCTTGTGAATAGTGAAATGGGTTTGAAACGTTAATCAGGCAATTCTCACTGCACCTCTACAAAGCTGCAAAGTCAGCTCCACAACCTCAAAAATAATTTTCTATTTTAAGTGTAATGTACGTCAAAATAAAGATGTCACAGTATTCTTGAGGGGGAAAATAAAGGATAATCTCTACCACAATAAAAAAAAAGAAAAAAAAAAAAGGAAGAAAAAAGAACTTCATAGGAAAAAACACCACTGGATTTGTATTTGCCTTAAAGTGCAGGGAGGAATATGTTTTATTTTAAAACAATTCAATGGCACTAACATTTGCTTAGCATTTTTCCACAATATTGGTGTGTGATACACACTTCAGCTCTAGGTATTCACACAGTTCAAGAAATAAGTTTGAAATACATTGCGAGCTTTAAATAGTGACATTCTGAATAGTCTGACAGTCTCCTTGAAGATTCCGTGACCTTTCCTTGTAGTAAAGATATTTTCCAATAGAAAACACCTACTGAAATTACCTGGTTCTTTTGCCCTAATTCAACGAGCACGTAAAAACTCACAGAGGGCCCAAGACTCATGGTAAAGGTTGCATCTATAGAAAAGTTTCTTTCACTCTGAAAACAGAATGACTACATACCTAAAAGAATTGGGGAAAAAATTACAGAACACACAGATTTAAAGAAGAGCAGGGAACTTACACATTTAAAGTGAATCTGCAATGCAAGCAAGGTTATTTCCTCCTCAGGGAAGATATTTGAGGCCTAAACTCTCATAGAATCAAACAAAACTTTCCTATAACAACTTTTCTTGAAGTACACTTCAGCTCTGAATTTTCAGCAGTTTCCCAGCACAAAGAGATTTGTACTGCCATGATCTTCACAGAGAGAATAAGGCTCTACCTAAAGTTACCTGACGTAGTAGGGTCTGCATCTAAGGAAAAGGAAAGAGATGAATACCCATACTTTAGCTTTACAATACGCAAACTGTCCTACAAAAAGGGAGCAAGTACATGTCAGTGAATCGTGCTTGTTCTGTGTGGCAAAGGAAACTGAGAGGTCCTTATTTTTAAAACCCAGCTAGAGAAATCCTTTTGGCTTCATGTTAATTGTGACTGAGAACCTACATAACCAATTCCTTGAGCAGAATTGAAACTTCACATCAGTAACATAAGATAGGTTCTGTCTCACTGTCAGATCTTTCCAAGGACAATGCTCATATAATGTTTTCAAGTGGATTAAAACAATGCATTCTTCCCTAGACACATTCTGAGAAAAAGAACTAGATAATTTCTGGCAATGTTCATTCAGGCTATCAGTATTCTGTGCTAGTCATGGTCATTTGAACTCAGATATTTTTAATATTAATTCTAATCTGTGAGTTACTGGAGAAAGCAGAGGGAGGAGAGACAGAAAGAAGAGTGTGTGTATGTTTAAAAATGATACTAGGATGTAAGCAGCTTGGGTGGCTCCCAGATGCCCACCCAGCTGCTTTCTCATAAATTCATTTTATTGCAAATTAAAAATACAGTAGGATGATGAGAAACAAAGACAAATCTAAAACACTTCCCACCAACACCCCCTTTTCACAGGATCAACTTCATCCCTTCACACCGGTCTCCTCTAACTTCCTCCCCTCCTGCAGTGCAGGGGAATGGGGGCCTGAGGTCAGCCCCTAACAGGTCCTCTCTGTCACTCCCTCCTCACACTTTTTCATTCTCCAAACAACACTCACAGATAGAGACCTTTTTTTTTAAACCTAGAATTATTTTGAAAGTTGCAGCTCTGTGAGAAAGCAATTCCAGTTAATCCCACAAAATCTATACTACAGTGAAATGTGGCAGATATATTTCAGTGTGAGCTGCATGCAAGCAAGGACCAGCTACTCTACTGAGAAACAGAACAAAAAAAAAAAAAAAACACCCTGAAAACTTGAATATCATATCATTGCATCGGAATTATAGAATTATTACATGGGTGTGAATACTATATATATAGTATCTATATATATGCATGTATATATAAAATTATACAATTTTATTATTAATTTATTAATAGTTTTTCCATTTTTCTGCTTTGACTCTGAACTTTTTTGGTAATAGTTTGCATGCTGCCCTCTTCAAATCACCTAAAATCCAGTGTGAGTGTCTTCATGCATGATGCTGTTTGCCAGAAATCAGGTTAAGAAAGAAAATTAATTCTTATTACAGTTACTTTAGCTCTTAAAAAGTATTGTTTCTGATGAATACCTTCATACCTTCTTTTTTTCTAATTACTCTTTCAAACATATATGCCTATTCCCACTTTTACACTACAGCCTGGATTACACTGAAAATTATGAAGATCAATTACCACACATCATATATTTATGACTAATCAACAGGGCTAACCAGAACTTCAGTAAAATAATCTAACTCTTTGATACTTCAAAACTTTCTGAAACCTTCACCATTTAGAATGATTTTTTTCTCTGCTAGAGAGGAAACTATGAGCAAAAGAAGTTATTTGTAAGAATGAGAGTAGAGGGAAATAGATATTTTTTCTAATGTTCTATTTGTAAAACTCTTTTCTGCCTCTTTTTCCAGACATACAATCACAAAATGATTGGGGTGAATAGGCAGCTTTTTGAGAAGTTCTATTCTGAGCTTGACCTCAAAACACTTCTGATGTTACAAAGTTATTAGGTTAGCAAAACTTCAGAACAGAATTAAGATTATGAATGCACGCGAGCTTGTGTATACATTTTTCACCTCATTTTTCTGGGCTGATGTCCCCAGGCAAAAGACCTCAATTATTCAAAACAAATTCTGTTGCACCAAAAAAAAATAAAACATGGCCTTGGTAAGAACATCATACATTACCTAAAAGATAAACTGCTGCTGCTAGCACTAGTATGAACAGAAACCAATAATAGCAATATTAAAACATGAGTAAAGCATACAAGCTAAAAAAAAGTACCCCAAAATGAGATGGGTATATGATGGTACAGACTGCTCTGAGTTGGAACTGCTAAAGCAGAACACCTGAAATACAGCTGTATTAAGAAAATATAAAAGCACTTAAAATAGAAGTAATATAAAAGCTATCATACCAGCAAGCAAAAACATAGGAAGGCATAAGACTTTAGTGTCTGCTAGTTTTCATCTTCTTGTCTTACTCCACTGTCCAAAATCCACTGCCAAACTGCTGCACTGGATTAATTACGAATTATTTTTGTACTCATCAATCGAATTCCTTCCTTCCAAACACACCCATGAACTCCTCTGTGGCAGAATTAACTCATTAAATGTGCAAAATAAACTAGGACATTTTAACTAATCAGACCAGTAACCCATCAAATGCCTCATAATGCTCACAAAAGCAACTTCCAAGTGTGCAGTAAATACCAGTTTGCAATAAATGGATAAAGTAATGCACATGCAACAGATGTTTTTAATCTCAATCTAATTTACATACAAACTCATGTTTGATGTTGTATGAGCTGCAAGTTATTTTCTAATATACTTTATTTTTCTAGTATAGATGTAGCTTGTCACGTCTTAGTGTTGAAAGAATGTTAGCTTTCCAAATGCGGTAAGTCAAGCAGGAATCTCAATCACTTAGCTGTTGTTCTTGTTTTAATGAAGAGAGATTGGTATCTCAAGAATCCTGGTGGGGGGATAACACAGATGTGATGCAAGCAGAGCACAGATAACAATTCTGGCGTGGTAACAGTCTGAACATACTTAAAATGCATGCTTTCCAATCCCTCCCACTGTCCCCACCACAATAACATCTCTTATCAAAGTTTTGTCTATTTTAGGAGGTAGGCTCTCTGAAAATGCCAATCTGTTCAGATTCAGTTCCAAAGTGAAACATGCACTTGTATACATTAAAACAACAGAACAAGCCAAAAATTTCAATGGGTTGTCTACTCTCTGTGCACAAGAGGCAGATGTATCGTGCTGCACAGGGAGAAGAGGGAATTTCTTTTGTATCTTAACAAGTCAACACAATTTTAATTTTGCTTCCCACGTGACGTGTTTCATGCATGTTCCTCAACCTAAACACTGCAAATGGAAGCAGGACTGGATGAAGAGAGGGCACTACTTAATATTACTAGCAGTCACACGGAGTAAATATGCTGAATCTCTGAAAGGGCAGGGTATCTCATTATCATATGTGATTATGTGCTCCAGTGAGCAGATAGGGCAAGCATCTTTCGGCCTTTTTGAGACAATTACATACTGTAGTTGGGCAGAATCCTCAACTGGAGTGAGAGTGGAGAAAAGTTCACTGCAAACACCCACAAAGGGACACTGAAAGCACTGAAATGTTGAAGAATTAGATAAGGAGATATAGGTGTCTGTTGAGATGATCTTCAGGGGCACTCCAGGCCAGTCCTATGCCCAAGAGAGTAGTCCCGATGAATGCAGTAGCGGGTGACTGAGCAGAAGGAGAGGCAAATGATCCAACATTAGATTCTCTCTCCCTATGCTAATGTATGGGAGCAGAGAAGCCAACAAAAAGGAAGTAAGATACAGTGAAGACTGGATCATTGGGTGCTGCACAAAGAAGCTGAGATGAGTTTGGTGGGATCCATAGCTCATGCCATACATCATTTTCAAAGTTACTCATGAAAACAAAATAAGGATAGAAATGGAAAAAGGGAAACTTCTCTTCAGTGGACAGCTAGGAAGAGTCTGGAGTATGTAGATAAGCATCTTCTCCAGTGCAACAGGCAGTTTCCCAAATGCATATTCTTAGGTATGCTAGCTGGTCAGAAAGTGCAGCAGCAATGGCAGGCTTCAGCTACCCTCAGAAAGGCTGGATATGACTTACTGAAGGTTGGCAACAAGAGTAAATTTTTAGACACGAGCCAAGGTTTTCATGAAGCAACTCAACATGAAGCCCAAGAATGAAGCAGCAACTTTTGACTTTGTCCTGAGTACCAATAGCACTGTAATAGCAACCACAATTTACTTAGATTCAGCATCTTGCTGGAACAACTCAATACCCAAATCAACTGCAGCATATTCTGCTTTGAAGAAGGTTGATAAAAAGGAGCTGAGGCAGGTGAGAGTTAAAGTTTTGTAGGTAACATTCAGGACACATAGTTGGAGACATGGGACAAATGAACACTACCTACTAAAAAGAAAAAAACAAAACCCCCACACATGAGGGAATGGGCAAAAGCCAACACTGTACAGATTAACAGAAGGGCAGAAGCAGTTAATAAATGGAAGACAGCATCTTTTAGAAAACTAAGGCAGTATCAAAATGGAGAAAACAATAGAGCAAAACTTTGACAGGTTGAATCTAAAAACCTGGCAATGTAGACCAAAAAGAACTTGAACAATTTGCTAAAGCTGTAAATGTTACTAATAAATCCTTCTTCAAACACATTAAAAGCAGGAAGCTTGACGGTTCACAGAAGCAGTAAATGATCAAAGAAGTGCTTAAGAAGATAAAGCCACATCAGAAAAAATACATTTCCCCCCCCTCCCAAGTTCATTGTGGAAAAGCTGAAGGAAGTTCTTACCCCAGAATGGCCACAGCTGCTCATCAGAAACTCTGTCTCAAACCACAGTGCTGTTACAAGAGATTACAGAATACAGATAAAATGAAAAGAAATGGATTTTGAAGATGGTTATTTATGCAAGAATATTAAAGGAACTCGGAGATGAAAGTCTGAATGATTAATCAAGTGTAGGACCTTTAGATTATAAGTGCTTTGGTACCTAAAGGCTGGAAGATAGCAAATGTAGTACCTGTTTCTAAAATGGGCTCCAGGAAGACCCATGAAATTGGCAGTGCTGATGTCTGTACCAAGCAAATTATTAAAACCTACATAATAAGTAATAAAGATAGTGAACAAAGATGCAAGCTGTGGTATGCGAATTCAACACCCTGACTGCTGGATTCGAGCAGTCCACAAGATTTCTGAAACACACTGATGTAAGTTCCTTGAAAAAGGTGAGTGTCAACCCAACCAGGGAAGATGATCTTCTGGACCTATTATTATGAAAAGGAGTGTGAAAGGTGAGGTCTGCCCTGACTGCAATGATCAGTGGGGTTGATAATTTTGAGAAAAGTAAAACAAATAGAACTGCAGTCATGGACTTCAGATTATCATGTATCATCTTGTTCAGGGTCTTCCTGACATGATACTATGTCTACCCTGAAAGGTACAGGGCCACAGGATGGTTGATCCTCAGCAACAACTTCTTTCATCATAAGAATGGTCCACTACAACATTCAGCTATTTGAGCAGACACGGCAGAAGGCTAGCAAAAATTAACAAGGAACTCCTGACGGAGATGAAACACAAAAAAGAAATATACAGAAGGTGGAAAAAGGTATGAGCTTTCCATAAAAAAATCTAGAGATGTTACCTGAATATGCAGGAATGGAGCTGGAAAAGACAAAGCTCAGCCAAAGCTGACAACAAGATGGAAAGTGAATAGTATCAGAAAGAAATCTTTAAGAACTCAAGGTTGCAGCTCAGTGGGTAAGGGAGCTAATGAGAAGTGACACAAAAAAAAAAACCCTGAGGTACTCAGTGCTGCCTTTGCCACAGTTTTCACTGGTAAGACCTGCCCACAGGTATGCCTTGTCCCTGAGCATATGAGCAGTCTATGGAAGTGAAACATTACTAAATGCAGAGGAAGATCAGAATTAGGGGGCATCAAAATTAACTGAATGTATCCAAGTCCATGGGATCAGATGGGAAGCATCTAAGCATACTGAAGGAGTTGGCCAACGCATTGCAAGACCGTTCTCTATCAGGTATCATGGTAACTGTGGGAAGTTCCTGAACATTAGAAAAATTCTATTTGTCTGCCAGTCTTCAAGAAGGCCAAGGAATACCTGGAGAACTACAGGCCTGTCAGGCTCACCTCAGTCCCCAGGCAGGTTACAGACCAAGTCATCTTAGAAGCCGCATCCAGACGCATGGAAGACAAGATGACAATGGAACAGCTGGCGTCAATCTGCCAAGGGTAAATTCCACCTTACCGACCTGATTGCCTTTTTTGATGAGAGCAGTGCACATTGGTTTACCTTCTTTTAGCAATATCTTTGCTGCTGCCTCCTGTAGTATCCTTATATTCCAGCTACCAATAAACTGACTGGCTTAATAGATGATAACACAAGTGAAAAACTGTCTGAATCATCAGGCTTAAAGGGTTGCATTCAATAGCACAAAATCCATCTGGCAACTAGTTATCAGTCAGTTGAAAAGTGGTATTTGGACCAGTAGTGTTTAATGCCTTTATTAACAATCTAGGCAATGGGACAGACTGCGCTCTCAGCAGGTTTGTAAATTATAGAAAAACAGAGAAAGTGGGAGATCAATATGCTGGAAAGCAGGGTTGTTTTTTCACAGGCACCTCAGCAGACTGGAGAAATAAGCTGACAGGAGCTTCATAAAGTTCAACAAAGGCCAAGACCTGCAGCTGGAATGGAATAAGCCCTTGTAAGAACACTGCCTAGAAAACTATAAATTGATATGGACAGAGTATGAATAAAGGATATCAAGATGATACATTCTGCTTGGACTTCCAACAGGCACTGAACAAGTTCTCTTAGAAAAGTTCTCCCTTTAAGAGCCTTTTCAAGACACTATGGTCAGAGCCTAAGAGGGAAGGCTCTTCCATGAATAAAGGAGGTTAAAAAGTGATAAGAGTATGTATACGGCCAGTTTTCAGAGGGGATGAGATCAGCAGTTGAGACCTACAGAAATCTATGAAAGAACTCATATGTGTTAGCATATATTTAGGTGATGCAGATAAGAGAACAGACAGAGAAGTGACAATACTTGCTAGATAAACCAAGTTATTCAGGTTAGCAGAGAACTGACTGGATAGAGTTCTAAATAACTGTTACAAGTCTGAATGGCTAGTCATCTACATTAAATTTCATTTGCAATTTTAATAAATGTAGTGTTGCACACCAAAAAAAAAAACCTTAAATAATGAAATTACTTACTTTCATATACTCAGTGATGGGTTTTGAACTGAACATTACTATTCAAAAATGAGATCTTATGTTACAGTAGCCAAAAAGAAAAAAAAAAAAAAAAGGAATTTAAGGGTAAATTATGAGATGTATGGAGAACAAGAAAATATTATTGTACCATGGAATAAATCAATTTAGCCCCTTGTTTTGTTTATTCATGATATGACCCCCAATTTCAAATTTGAGAGTAGAACTAGGAAAGATGCACAGAAAGGTGACAAAGGATCTCCAGCTTTTTGTGTTTTCTCTACAGGGTAGGAACAAACGGACTGATTCCTAAGCCTAGGAAAAAAAAAAGATATCTGAGGAGAGAGATAATAGACATTATAGAATCATGAGAAATGTGCACAGGGAGTATTTTTCACTGATTTTTAACAGTGAATACAAAGTGTATTCACTCTTCTTTGAATAGTAAAGAACATTTAATGATATAAACCCCATAAGTTCTTCATCTGCATGATGAGCTGCAGAAGTCTTACAAAGGACAATAAAGATACAAAAAGTGGGTGTGAATTAAATGTCACAGGGTGAAGCCAACTTGAAAATATCACTCAAGTAAGTAAGCTCTTGATTAAATCTTCCCTGTTCTCATTACATGATTCTATTTTGTGCTACAAAAGCAAATCAAATACAAATAATTGTTTAATTATTATTAAAATTTCTGCCACTGAGGGCTGTGGTTCTGTTCCTATGGTTACTTCACTTTGCAAATCCCTTATGACAGCTGAAAAGCTGAATGGTTAAAAAGCCATCCAAGACAATACCTTTATTTTAGGAATCTCCCAGGTTTCAAACAGCTGAGAAAGTTTTCTGAAGAAATATCACTACATGTTTAGACTGTTTCTAGGCACCTGCTGTGGACTGAAGACAAAACAGTACACTAAGTATGATCTGGACCAATACAAGATATCAATATAACATATTCTAAGTCCAAGTTGTTACATCACCTATTATCCACCTTAGGTTAATTTATTTGATATGAACAATACACTTTCATCAAAATTATATATATCAATGCTGTTTAAAAAAGAATTTCAGCAAACATGAAAGAAAGTTGAACATCATTTATAATTAACATCAGTAAAGTTATTCTTCATAGCAAAGGAAATAATAACATCAATAATATTAAATGCCTACCAAGTATGGAAAAAGCCTTTTTCTTAAGAGAATAAAATCAAGAATCAAAATTCTCTCTTAAGTCTTGGCTATACCCAAAACGTGTTCTGTTTTTATTATAACATCCAGGTTCAAGCAGCACACACTACCTCCTCTTCTGTCATATGTTGTTTATTTTACACTGGAAGCACTTTTCCAGTGACTTACAATCTGCTCTGTTCTAGGCAGGTTATGAGCCAGAGCTCATAATCATGTTACCTGAATCTGAATTTGTCTTTCGACCTATATAATCTCCATTTCTGATTTGTTCTTGCTATATAAATTTCCCTTCTGTTAAATTTTGCATATTCTGCACATTTCCTTTTTCAAATTGCTTTCCCTTGTTCAAAACAGAGGGAAGAACATCTAGAGATTGTTTTGCACCCTGTCTGATAAATGAAAGTCCTGTTTTCTGTTGCCTGGCTACGCTCTGTGTCCATTCTGGCGCCTGTGCAATAAACACATTCTTGCTATCTGCACTGGCCTTTTTTAGTTTGCCATTCCTGCTAGAAGGCAGGGAAATGTAATACACATCCACTGATGACATTTAGAACTGATTGGAGAAGGCTGCTGTTTACAACAGAGGGAGGGAAAAAGACTGAGTGTGAGATATCCTGGATGTTGCCTCACAAGGACAGTAAGAGAAGGCAGTCCTGAAAGAAGAGATAAGACTTCCCCATGGGTCTTGCAGGCCAGGGATTCCTGAAGGAAGGTGGCATTCCATGTTTTATCACCAGTTCCCCTGGATCATTCAGCAGCAGGCCCATATTTGCCCTCGTCTCCTTTTTGCTGCTGAAGTAAATGTAGAATCTTTTACTGCTGTTCACATCCCTTCCCAGATTCAAGTCAAGGTCAACCTGGCTTTCCTAAGCCGACCCCTGAAAGATAAGACAGCTACTTTTCACTCTGCATGGGTCATCTGCCCCTTCTTTTACCTCTTGTAGAATTCATTTTTATGTCTTCCAAGTTCAGTTAAGAGCTCCATACTCATGCATGCACTTCCATGTGCATTCATTTCTACCTGCCATATATATTTTTAGCTGATCTACAGTGAAAATCCAGGCACATCACTTTTTTGGGGGTGAAAAAAAAGAAAGAAGGCCATTTAAAACCAGTAACAGAGGCTTTGGGTTTTGTGTTCACTTTCTGGTGCTCAAGTACCTTGGCACTGCATTGACTGCATTGAATTGCTAGCCACCTGCTTTCATTTACATAGCACCAGTCCAGGAATCACATCACTGTGTTGTTTCTGTTTAACCCTTTGCTGTGCCTTGTCCTCAATCCGTATTATAAATAGGTCCACTGCATCAGGGAACTAGCTATGGACCCACCAGGCAGAAGAATCATTCTGCCTGCAGCAGGGACTTTATGTATGTGTGACACAGATGTCGAGGTCTGAGCTCTGAATTTCTCACATGAAATAATGAAAACAACATACCACCTTTCAAAGCATCTGCCATCTACAAAACTAAAGGATATGGGTCTGAGGTATATTTTGAAGATCAAAACATCATTAAATTGTGATGTTAGCAAGCCCAAGCTCAGAAAGTAGAGGAAATAAATGCCTAAAAAGTCTCACAGACAAATAAGATCTAGCATTCAGAAGCCCAAACAGAATCATAAATTCAAATCTTCAGTCGTTTTAGAGCTTTTTTTTATCCAGCTAATATTTATGAGCCAATGTAGCTACAGTTGTACAGCCCAATTTTTACCTGAAAGCTTACACCTATCTAAGTCTATCAATGTCTATCTAAAGTCTATCAATGGCCTCCCTTCTGCTCTCCACATACTAATCAAACCATTTTTACTTGCCAGAACAAAGCTGCATTGGTCAGCAGGACAGCGTCCTAGACAGAGCTGTATAACAATGGATATTTCAGTTTGTCTGCCAAATTTTCTTGTTCATTCTTCTCAATAATTCACTATCAATTGAATCTTTAAGGTAATCAAAAAATGTTTAGACTATTCCTTGTTTGAGTTTCTAAAGCTGTTTTCCCTCCTGATATAAACCAAAGTCTATTCAAAATTAAACTATTCCTGAAGAAAAATTCAAAATGCTTCATTCAAGACATGCTAAAGCATGCTGAGATTTTGTGAAATAATCACAGATTCCCTTACTTTGTCTACAAGAGCTAACTAAGAGTGGACAGAATTCACATTTTTCATCAAGATTCTCATCTATCCTCAAAAGTTATCAGGTTGTAGACTTCATCTACTTCTGAACCTTTCTATCATTGTCTCAACTATTTCTCTCCAACTTCTAATACTCTCCTTCTTATCGTGAAGGCTCTGTGACCATCATGTTTGAGTTTAAGCTGACTCCAAAATTTTCAGAAAGCTTCTTTTATGAATACAGCACATACGCCCAAGTATTTGCCCACAATAAAAGATCAAAAAGAGAGAACAAGCAAGGAATAAAAGCCATCGACAGAGAGTCCAAATTAAAAATAAAGGGGATGTTTGTTAGAAAATCTCTTACCAATCTCCAATTAGGCAAAGAATGATTTATCCTTTTCGATGCTAAGTCCTAGATTGGGAACACTCTTGAAACTACTGAAGATCCTTTAGTCTCAAAACAGGCAGACAGGCAAACGGGAAACTAGAGACTGCTCAGAGTCAACAAGTACTACCAGGCAAGAAAGGAGACATAGACCAAAAGATCACACAGGAATCCAGGTAAGAACTGGAAATTAGGTGGAGAAAAGGAAACAAAGAAATGGTTACAGAGAAAGACCAAGGTTACAATTAGAACCGACACATAAATAAATGCCTAAATATACAACTTTGCTTTGTATATTTAGAAATAGGGTGAAACAAGCATTTTACTTCAGAGATGCTGTTTCTGAATAGATTCAGTCATCTTGTTAGTCTTCCAGTCAAGATAAAGCTTTATATAATGCCAAACACCAGTGGGATTTCTGTTTCGCCCAAAGAGCCAACATGAGTGGTTGGTCACTGTGAGAAATCACAGGAACAAGTTTTATGCCTGTCACTGAGGGAAATCAGCAGGGAAAGAGACTCTGAAGACCGAAAGCATAATTTTGTCCTATGATTATAACACTGGTTGGAACAAGCTTACTGGTTTTATAACACAAGTAGGTCTTACCCATTTTATTTCTTTAACAACATTACCCCAAATTACATTATGTGGCATTGGAAAACATGTCACTGTAAAATGAGCCAATTAAAATGACACAAAATTTGATGAATGTCCACTTGCCAAAACAATTATCAAAGATAAGAGTACATGGCTTCAGCTTTGAATTTAAGTATCTCAATTCGCAAAACCACACTTCAGAGTTTACCCCACATGAATAGGCATAAACATAAATAAAAAAAAGCCTATCTTTTTATTCTGTGCATCAGTAGCTCTGCACATCTGATACAGTGATGCATTATTGAAATGCTCTGTTCAAGTCTCGGGTGAGCACTGTTTTTTACTGCAACAGTTGCAGGCTTCCAGCTGAGATGCAGAAGATGCAGTCCAAATTTTGAAATATAGGCAAGTTATTCAGATTTAGTTTATTCACAGACTATGTAAGCTGGCACATCAGTTTTGAATTTTTTATTTGATTTGAGGCTTTTGGCATCAGGGCACTTGCTTTAGCCAAGTTACTATTTCCTATTTGTTTTCCATTTGAGATGTTACGATACCAAAAGCCAGGATACAGATTGACAGAGAGAAACGCTGATGTGACCAAGCCAGTGTTTCTCACAGGGATCACACTGGACTGAGTTTATTATCAGACAGAAGTCTGTCAGGCAGGTCCTTGAAATGAAAGTAGTAGGGCTGAACTGAAGTTAGGTGGCAGTCAGAGCTCCACTCAGCTTCCTAGGCACAGGACAAAGACCCACATAGCTTCAAGTTCTGCCAATAAAAATGACAGAGGAGCTTGCCAAGGACTAGCTGCAACTGTTTTTTTAATCATAAAACTATTTTCCTAGATGTCTGTCCAGCCTCTGGGCTAGCCATTCAACATGAAATATTGAGGCATGGTGTAAATTCATACAAAAGACAGCACCTTACTGTACACTTAGTGTATAAAAATATGATTTGAACAGTCTGAGAGACACTGTTTAAACATTGCAGCGTGGGGAGCAGATAGGAATCCACCCAAAAATGCAGGAGAGTGGGTGGAAATTACATACCTATTTTGAAAATGAGTGTACTGTCTGCATACAGTGACTTTCCTCATTCACTTTTAACACTTTCAAAAAACATGATTTGAGTTGTTGTTCCTCAGTTGTGTATTTAGAAAATCCTTTACTATCAGTATATTTTCATTAGCATAATGGTGCCTAGTAGCTCTAAATTCATGCAGGTCCATAGAATACAACTTACGTGACCAGAAGTGCCATCCAGGGTACAGAAAACATTACTTAGTTTAACAATGAGGTTCAGGACAGTTACAACCCTGAGTCAACATCATTGCAAACATGCCCAACATCATCAACTTCCTAAGAGGGATTTTTCCTCTACTGTGCCTAGGAGCTTTACTTGGAGTTGATTTAGCTTTCTGACCATTTTTTATTTCCTTATCTCTCTTCTACATTCTTGGGAGAGCAAGATACCTCAAAGAAATTAAATTGTGAAACTTCCAAGGGTAGTTTACAAACTTCAGGTTGAAGAAAGACAAGAAAAACAGGTATTTATAAACTGGCAGAATAGATTTTCAACCTAAAAGTTATTCTGTTTGAAAGGGAACTAGGTATTTTGGTGTGATTTTTCAGTTCAGCCTCATCCAGAGACATGGATTATACAAAACGGCAAAGGCAAAAATGCCTTCAAGAAGATAACAGTTTATGAGGAAAAGTGATAGTAGGAGTTTGGAATCTTATAAGTAAAGAAAAACAATGCTATTGTATTTATTATCCCTCAAGCTCTAAACTGTCTGAGCTTTTGGCCTTTTCAGGCTATGCTGTAATCTCTAGCAGCAGCACTTGAATTAGAGCAGCTGAAAGGCTGGGGAGCTCTGCCATGCTACTACTTTCCAAACTGATGCACCCATCAATTTAAAATACTAAATGTTCTTAAGACATTTTGGATTCTTCTGGAGATTTTGTTTTGTTGGTTTTCTTTAACAGCATGTACATTCACAACCATTGCATTTTTACCTACTACCCAATAAGTACATCACAGCTCTATCTCCTTCCTCTTTTCAATACATAGATACAAATATCCAAAAAAAGATTAGTAAAAACAAGTAACAGGTGGGATTTTTTGAGAGGATAAGCTCATGTCTAGTGTGGGAAAATGGGGGAAATTAGAGACCACCTCTTCCCAGTTCCCCAGAGCTGTAACACTAAGGAAACCTTAGGGTAAAATGCAGCTGCTACTTCCAGGATGGGAGGCAGCTGACATGCACGGAATCTACCTGGTGATAGCTCCCCAGGCAACCTTGGTGTATGCATCTAGTAACAGGCTGGTGATTTGAAGATTCCCCTCTTCATTCTCAGTTTTGCCCTAGAATGAGAGTGCTGTGGTTCCATAACCCCTTCAGGCAATCCCAGTGAGTCCTTTCAGTGCTCTACTTCATCTCCCAAACTGATCTTGCTCCTGGCGCTAAATTCCTGCCTCCTCCTCTGTGCCATCACATTTGCATGGTGCTACAGCAAGCTGGTTACAGTGAACTAAAATGATCTAAAAACATTCACCTTTTCCTTACAGACCAGAAAAGTAAGAGTGGTGTGTGGGAGAGGAAGGCAACAAACAAAGCAAGAGAGAATGCATAGGAAGGCTGACATCCCCAATTAAATCAGATCACATTTTCAACCTAAACAGCTTGGCCACTTGAGGATCTGTTAAACGGACACTACCATCATTCTCATCACAAATGAGGAGTTTTATTTACTTATAATTTGAAAACATTCGGTGATCTTTTAAAAAAAGTTACTGGACCTGAAGAAAATACGAGGCTCAGACACTCAAAATTAGGGAACTACTGTTTGGATGGATGTAGTCTCAACTTGCAGGTAAGAGGGATGGAGATAAAGAAAAACCACTTCTACACATCCTTTCTCTCTGCCAGTATCCACAGCAAACCTGAGCAAGAAGACTTCGTATTTAAGTAATTAAACTGACTTTAAAATAAATACATCATGCCTTGCAAGTCCTACTGCTTGTAACAGAAAAGAACTAAGTAGTCAGCATTTTGAGGACTACTTCTTCAGTGTCTAATGATGGATTTATGATTCTGTCTATGAATCTGGAAATACCAAATGATAAGGCAAAGACATCCAACATAAGGCTGTTCTTTATATGTCCCTCTGGCAGAAGAGTAGCCAGACTTCTTGATGTGTCAGATATAAAGCCTCTTTTGACATAAATCTGAATTTTGCCCTAGTCAGGATTACATGCTTAAGCCTTCAGTATACATAATGAAAGACTGAAGCTTGAAAAAGATCAGTACACTTTTATGTCTTCAAGTTAAACTTTCATATGTTGCAAATTATTTTAATGAACAGAGGAAAGAAGAGAATGCAGTGGCATGTGGCAAGCTCCTACAGGCTATCCAGCTGTTGAATAAAAAGCTTAACATTTGAGGACTATCATCACCATCCCTCTAATCTTTACCATCCACGCTGTCAGGGTATTATAGTTTTCAAATAGGAGAACGAAGAATTTCTAACTAACATTTAAGGAGCCATAAATTCTCCATTTATTGAACTTTAAAAGGTACATGGGACATAACATTTTGTAATTCAAACCTTCAGAATTTAAACTTGAAACCAAGCTGTCTGAACAGTATTTCGTAAAGACCTTGTTATAAGAGGTGCAGCTGATAATGCAACTTCATGTACTTGTATGCCATCATTCTATAAAATAAAAGATCTAGAACCTGAGCAGAAAGATTTCATAAGTAACCTTGAAACAATAATGATTGCCTTTCTACAGCCATCCTGTACACACCTAAAGTTGAGGAAGTAAGGATAGACATTTAGCAAACAGTATCACCTAGATCTATGGATACCTATGGAAAGTTTGCTGATATTGATATACACTGCAGAACACCCATTGTACTCATAATTGTTGCTAAGAACTAGACTTAATGCTCTGTCTACGTAATCTCCTTCTCACTGATGGTTTCAACTTCTGCATACTGTCAAAAACTGGGAGATCTTACTGTAATGTGAGACATTCGGCCCAGGTATATGAAGACACTGGATATTCTTCAACCGATGAAAGAGAGTTTCTTGAAAAGAATTTTCTTTAACTTTAGAAATGTTGAATATTGAACAAAAATAATCAGTCCTGAACTGCACAGAGAAGAATGCTAGAAATAGATAAATAACACCTATGTTGATTTCTTTGCTGTGAAGCTTGCATGTAAATCTGTGCTGAGAAGTCCTACAAGATTATTTTTATCATTTAACATGGCTTTTTTGTAAAAACAGGTTTTAAATGTGAAGTTTGTGTTTTGTCTTGGATTTAAATTGCTCAGTTTACTGGATTACTGAATTAGAATGTAAATTCGGGCATAGGTATTTAATACAAGTTTTGTACTTTTCCCCTCTAATTTTCCATTTCCCCTATTAACAGAAAGGAGGCAAAGGTTCACAAATTTAATGAAGTTTCTGGTACCTAGTTCCACCTTCTACCTGGGGTCCCTCCCACTTATGCATTCTATATGCATAATGAATTTACAGGAGGTACAGACATACAAGAAGTTTACAATAAGACACTTTTTTCCATGGCTTATGGACTCCTGACATTACCACTTTATCAGTACAATCATAATTCTCTTCTCTAATCTCATCCTGCTTGTACTTTTCTCTACACAAATTCTAAGGACACAACCCTGCTTGTCATTAAATAACACCAATAAGAATTTTTAATGTATTTTTCATTTTGTCCACATCAGAAAGTTCTGTAAACAGACAAAAAATTCTATTTTCACAACTTGTTTTTAACATAAGTCAGTAAAACACTAGAATCGTTTTCACATTTGATGTAGCTCTTTCATAGTAGTTTCTGGCCAGCTACTTCTAATGCAACCTGTCTGCTCTCCTCTTCCTTAATTTTTTTAATACTTTCCTCTATCATGTGTAAAATACAGTTGATGCTCTTCTCTGGAGTATGGACTCTTTGCTTCTTCCTGGATATAAGTCCTATCACAGAGTCTTGACTACAACCAGTACAGTAAGTAACAAGACAAGCTTTTTCTCAATATTATATTTTCCCTTGTCTATTTAAGAGTTAAAAATTCTGAGATCTCTCCCTTCTAAGCCCAGAACAAATATCCTCTGTGCTTGCCTGAATTCCTGACTATGATCGCAGAGTTTAAAATGGCAAGACTAGAGCTGGACTAATAGCTCAGTCTTATAAGAACATGTGGAAGCCAAGAATGATTCTGGAGAGAGGGAGAAAGCTTCAAGAAGAAATACTGTAGGGTTTTTACACACACACACACCCCTTTTTTTTTTAATAGCAGTAATTATTATTACTGTTATTTTAAGCTTGTGGAGCCAGGATAGCATTATTGTTAAAATTCCTTGTATAAGGAATAATGATAGCATGATAGCAAAAAGAAACATCAAGTGTGATAAGCTTTCCAGAAATGGCACCAGAGGTCTCATGCTTTCTACCTGGAAAAAGGAATAATCTAAAATAGACGTAGTATTATACAGACAGGAAACATTTAGGGTTGCCACTGACTTATGTGTGGGGGATGCTCCCATCTCAACAATATTATATGCCTTTTCTTCTGAAAATTAATAGCTATCCATTGGGACATATGAAAAGCTTCCATTCATATAAGTATTGAACCTCAAGCACTGTAAAATAATGCAAAAAGCCTCTTGAAAGAAGAAAAAGTGCTAAAAATTTCTTCTAATCATTAGGTAGGTACTAAAGCTTGTCAAAGCATAACTAGCTATGCCTATTAAAAGCAGTAACCTACCCCCAGTGTTAATCTGTTCATAAATCAATTGCTCATGTGTATTCAGATCCCCATCTGTTCTCCAAAATTAATGTTTTCGTTCTTATTACACCAGACAGTCCTGCAGGGTTGACACCACCATGAAAGCAACCTCAGCTCTTTCTCTTTGTCTACCAAAAGGATTATTCATCAAATTTCCAATCAGTCAGCTCATTTTTATAAGCTATTTTCAGGATTCTCTGAGTATTACCAAATATGCAATTCAACATGATAGACTGCTGGTACTAGCAATATGACATGGGAAGGGAAGAATATATTCTATCACAGATGGAGTCTGTAAGGGTGGCATTTTTGTTTTTATTTTTGTTACAAGACTTTAGCAGAGTGGTTGCACTGCATAAGGCGTACATGGGAGACAAACAGGAGCACACTGCCACTGTCCAAGTCATTTCTTCAATGAGAGGCTTATTTTTCCAGTCCAATTGTCCTGTCGGTGATGACAGCAACAGCAGCAGAACTTATATGAGAAACTAAACATTTTCTCTGTGAGGGCCTTGATTTCCACTGTCCTGAAGAATTAAACACTCTTCATCATCTCAGGCAAGTAACAGAGGTCTCTGCTAATTAAGCAAATAACAAATACAAAAAAAAAAAAAAAAAAAAAATAACAAAAACCCATGAAAAACCCAAACCCCAAAACGAAAACAAGGCAATTCACTAATGTAAAACTTGCTGACTTACTGCAGGAACCTCTAACAGCCTATTTGCTTTCAAGAGAAGAAAAAGTAGATTTAGATACTCCTTTTACTCCTTCTTTTTTTTTTTTTTTCTAGTGTGAGGTATACCAGACATGGCTTGACTGCTTTGGAGCCTACGTTGCAGAATTTGTCTTTGTCCTCCTCTTCTGGAAACATCAGGGAAAACAAATTCCAGTAGAAATAGGGACTCGACCAGTATCCCTGTGGTTATCATAACAGTGCATTAACATCAGAATCAGTAATTACAGTATTTATAAGCTTCCACGCAGTAATTACACTGTCTGTTCAACAGGCATTTTAAAACGATGTCTAAACCACAGATAGGTGAGATAAAGGATATCTCAACATGCCTTAATTAACACAAACATCTGCTACTCCAGTCCCATGATACTAGCAAGTCTGGTGCATAGTGTACAAGTCCACACTACTACAGCTTATACTGTTACCAAACCAAGCACTAGACAGATTAATGCATCCCCAGTATGCCATATAGATGCACAACCACTATGGTGCTTCTAGCAGGATCTATGTTGAACTGTGAGGGTACCAGCACAGCATTATTCAAACCCACTCACCCATTCATCTGTCAGTCTTCCAAAACAGACACAAACTGCAAGATATGAGTTACAAAACGTCAGCTATGTCACATGCGTGTCAGCGTAACAACCCCTATGAGCACGAGCAGCGCACTGGCCTGTGGCCGCAGAAACATCCACCCAACATGAGCATTCTCAATACTTTTCCAAGTTTCACTACCACTTTACTAGAAAAGCATCTCAGAGCTTGAATTAAGTATCTGCAAAATGAGAAAAACCAAAGAGTCTTCTGAATTCTACTGCTTACAAAACTCAGTTAAGCTACAGAAGAGACAGGTCCAAATCCATGCTGTGAATCAGATGACAAATAAAACCAGGAGCCAGAACCTTGCACAAAAATGCAGTATGGTAGCTGTTAGACTATTAACTCTGTTTCACTTTCCAGTTCTTGCTTTCTTCTATGTTTCACTTCACACAGACAATCAAAAATGTTTACCAGCGATATGACAAACTACCTCTGCATGAGACAGAAAATTAGGTAAGCTCTTCCAGTAGTCTAATGTAGTATATATTTCACTGGCCATCTCTACCCTGTTTTATCTCAGAATAATGGGCATTTCTGTGACTGAGACTGATACAGTGCAGTCTTCCAATTTACCTTCATTACACTTTATTTTAGTTAAATTTTGCTTTGGGGTTGTGATGGCCCCAAAGTGAGTTTCAATTTAGATGTATTTAACACTTCTAAAAATGGGGTTTGATAAATTTCTGCCCTGCCGAAGAAGAGCAGGTAAGCTTATCAGCTGTACTATTATACATGAGAAAACCAGCAGTGGTTTCCCTACAGGAGCAATCTGGGAATCACTTGATTCAGATGCTCTTTGTTTCAGTTTTCAATTTCCTACTTTTGGTACTAAAGATATTTTTATTTAAGCACTCCATTTCACTGGCTGCAACAGTCTTACATCATTTGAGAGGCCAGCTACAGGTAACAGAGTGATAGTTCCGGGCTGTGTGATCCCAGCTGCAACATACAACATGGTGCCCTGACTGCAGATGTAGGACTTGTAAATAACTTCAGACAGTCCCTGGGTTTTGCTCAGCTCTCAGCAGACTGTGTTTCAGCCAGGAAGCTTGAGTGACTACACCCAGGATCTGCACAGCCATTTACAGATCTTTGTAAAGAGGTGCATCTGGAGAGTCTCAACCACCTGTTCTGCAAGAATTTTGGCTCAAAATTATGCATCTCAGCCTGGTAAACACAGCATTAGCCTTTCTCCTTCAGTCTGCTCATCAGACGTTTAATACTGTCTCCAACACACTCTGAGTCTTCTCTGCCATAGTGATTGGACAGGTTTTGTCTCTCACCTTTTTTGATGTGGGCTGGCTTCCAGAGATGATTTAGTTTTCTGACCATTTTGTGGACATTTTTAACAGGCTGTTTTTCGTGCAATGTAACCAGCCAGACCAGTTGTTCAGGAAGAAACTACTGGTTTTAATCCTCTTTTCTCCCCAGATTTTATCTTCCAGAGCTCCATTTTCTGGCCTACGCTGACTAAAGCTCTTTCACCTCCTTGACTCTGATTCACTACATAAACCAGATTCAATTTGTGCATTTTTTGGAAAAAGTTACCTCCAGCTTTCTGGTACTTTTCCTTCAGCTGGCTATTTAGAAGCAGTGGGGAGTTTATGCATGGCTGGTTCTCCCAGCAAGAGCTTCAAGATCCTTTCTGTTCTATTCTGCACTGTACATACACCTGCTGTTCTGGAAGTCTGGCAAATATTACTTCTTCACAGATAAAAACAAATACCTTTTTTTACTTACTTCTTGCAGTAAACAATGAACTTTTCCTTCTATGATCTCCCTGGCTCCATCTGCAAGGTGCGTTCGCCCTACCATGACTGTTCTCAGGCTAAAAGATGTGTTTTCTTCCCAATACACAAGGGTGATTGGCAGAGACAGGCCTTCCGTAACACCAGCCTGTCCATGAGTTTTGTATGTCGCATCCACTCTAAAATGCTTTTACAGTGCCTCAGTCTGATTGGATTCAGAGTGATTAATTCTTTTCCTCTGTTCCATTCTGTCTTGTTATTCATCTCTGCAGCCTGCAAGTCTCAGTGAGAATGGCCCTTCTAGAAACCAGGTTATCATCACACTACCCATTATTTGATCACAGATGTTAATGACGTTTTCACAAATTTAGTGACAATGACACAAATATTTCTTCAACATTTGCCTGAGTAGACTTAGCATTCTTTATTCCCTTGAATCATAGAATCATAGAATTGTTAGGGTTGGAAAGGACCTTAAGATCATCTAGTTCCAACCCCCTGCCGTGGGCAGGGACACCTTACGCTAAATCATAGCATATATTAACATAACATTATGTTAATGTGCACCTACATTAAAATGCAATTGTACAATGAATAACTTCATACATTTTTCTATGTAATTTTACAGAAATAAGAATTACTTTTTTTTTTCCTCTCCAATTAAAAATGAAAGCAGTTCTTCCTTTTTGTGTGACATAGCTGGGTGTGAAGCAGAAAAATCAATAAACTACAAATTCTAATGAAATAATATTCTTGGTTTACACAGCAAGCCTCTTTTGTAGATTATTTGGACATGATTTTCATGCATCAGTTCCCAGGTTTCAACTTTCCTTCATAGCCTCCTTTACCGGATAGCTAAATTATTACAAGAGTGTATAATTTGAATATAACTTATCATTGTTGTAGTTGATAGTAGCGGTGGTGATTTGTGTTGTGCATTGGTTGCTGGACTGTTCTTGTCTCAACCCGTGGGAGTTGCACTCTTTCAATTCTCCTCCTCATCCCTCCAGGAGTGAGGAAGAGGAGAGCCCCCGCAGGGTTGGGGGGGGGGGCCTCGATTGCTTCCAGCCCAGCACCACTCACTGGGATTGAGTGACCAAGCTGTCTGGCTGGGGTTTAAACCACAACAATAGCCCAGAATCCACATGCCAGCAGAACCTCTTCTTGAGTATTTAGTTAGCCCCATGCACTTGACAGAGAACCTAAGCACCTAACCTTAGACTCCAAGTTCCATTCTGAGGTCAGTCACCTAGAAATATTGTGAAGGAGCAGGCAGGTCTAGACCCCACAGACCAAGAATAATTCCCAAATGTTCAATATATCGAATTGCCCTCTAAAGGCCATAATCTTCCCATAAAGCAACCAAGAGAAAGAATGCAGTGGTTTATGACATCAGTTTTCAGTTTGTCTGTGTCATGGACAATAGGGACAACCTGTTTTACTGGAATATGTGGATCACTTGACAGGCAAATAAGTGCCTGTCACTTATTCTTCAGATAAATCCAAAATAGCAGCTGAACCAAAAATTTTATATAGAAATCTTGTATATATGTCTAACAGCAGATATTCCAAAACACATCTAGTTTTCAATTTTAATAAATACATTTATTTCCATAGTTTAACATGATTTATCACTCCCAGACTTGACAACAGAAGCATCATATTGTGGTACAATCTGGGATGGGTAAAACAATACATGTCAAAAAAGAAGAGAACATCTACTAAAAACAGGGGAGGGAAAAGGCAGTAGCAAAATGAGGATAGGCAAAATGAAGCAAAAAATTGTCCTAAAAGATTAGATAAACCTATCAGAAGAAAATTCAAAACAACTTTAGTCCTCTAAAGTAGAATGCTACTCATCACTTCCCTTAGGTTATAGCAACAATTGTCTGTGTTTCTCACCCTGAGCACTGCTGCTTTGTTTCCTTGAATATTTCAGAATCCTATTTTTCCTTACTCGCAATAGCAAAAACACTAGTCTCCTGACCTTGCAAAAACTTCCACCTCTTCCTTAGGGATGAAGGAAGCAAAACTTTTTGCCCAATGGAAACAGCCAGTTCCTCCCACAGTTCAGCAGCTGCGTGCGTCCTTTAAGAGCACTGTGTCATAGGCTCCTTAGAACTCAGTGTTGATATATATATATGTGTCATGATTTAAGCCCAGCCCTAAGCACCATGCAGCCTCTTGCCTGCTCCTCCACGCGCCCCTGGCAGGAAATCAGGACAGGATCTTAACTTTTTATGTGGCAAGCGGACATAAGACTACTCCACCATCTTCTCTTTTTCTCAGTTTAAATGTTGGGGTTTTTTATTTCATGGTCAATGTGCAATGGCAGGGGACGCTACGGGCCACACAGTGCCCTTAGCTAGGTACTGATGACTGCTAACATAGAGATGTAAGCTGAACTCACCTCCTATATGCAGAATTACCCAGAAGCATCTACATCCATTAGCCCAGCAGAACTGCTAAATGAATTTCTGCAGCACTATGAAACACAATCCTCTCTGTGACTGAAGATACACCCTTAAGCCTACTCCTGGAATATGCATGGTGTACAAACCGGGGTTGAACTCGAATTAGTTGTTACGGGCCAGAACAGAAAATGAAGTTCCATATCAGAGCCTGTAAGCAAAAATCAATAATCATGTTTGCAGATTCCGTATTACAGAGATAATCTCTTTCAAAGCATATTGCATAATTCCATCTCTTTACTAAATTGCTCAGCCTTGCAGCATCTAGGTGTCAAAGAGCTGAAACCCTTCATCAGCAACTGTTTGTAAGAATGAAGACTATCTGCCTTCAGTCTATATATTAGTATTTTCTGCTTTCATTTTCTGCACAACCTGATAACATTCCTGCACTTTCTCAGTATAAAGGCTACATGCAGAGAGGATGATTCTCAAAGGAGAGCCTGTGTCACTCCACAAGTATTGCACTGTTGTCACAAAATACTGCTTTAATCCAGAATTAGCTGAAGTATGCCACAGTCCTGTACAGTTCAGATACTTAGAAAGCAGCAGCCTGATTACTCTTATGCAGCTGAATCGGTAAACTCATGTTTGTAAAAATGTAAACATGAGCACCACCTTCTTAGAAAAGACATTTCCACAATTACTTGTAGTGCATATAGTGCAGTCTTGTTGACCACCAAACATTCTGGCAAAAAATTATCAGAAAGGGCTAAATTATACCACTATAAAATCCACATCAGCTGTTTCCTGAACATCTGCTGTAAAACGTATGCACATACCTTTTGAGATCACCTCTATTTCTCATGAGAACAAATGCATTTATATTATATAACAAGGTGATCTAGGCTTCCCCTTTACATTAGAAACAAAACACAAAAGTTTAATACCTCAAGAAAAGAGAAGCTTTACTCCACTGGAAGTGAAAATTTTTTGTACCTATTTACTGTGAAACCAGAAAAAAAAATACTACAAATGTACAAGAAATGCAGCCTAACAAGCAGAGGTACGAAACCAAAACTAGGAATAAACAAGCTAAGCTGCTCTAGCTAAATGGATGTGTTCAGACTCATTTGTCTAGAAATGCATTTGCATTTATATTTCAGTACTGGCACAAAACAATGACAGATACAGCAAATAAATTAAAAATGACATCTCTGCCTGGCTTTCTTTTTCTTCTCTTTTCCTCCATCTCCCAAAATACTAATGCATACTGATAAGTCAAAGCAGCAAGAAAGCCCTGTGAATTTGTCAATATTCTTCTGCTTCACTTAAACTCCTTCTAAGTTTTCATGACAAATTTCAGCTGTACTGAAGAGTAGGCAATTACATATTTTGGAGACTAAAACCTTCCAATTACGTAGAAGCCAAGTGTAAATGAGTAACAGAGGTGAGCAGAAGAGGAGTCATAAATCCAATTGGCTGCCACATATGCCCTTTATGTAGTTTTAGAATGGTGGTCTGTATATGAACTCAGAACACAACACACACAAAAACCTCAAACAAATAGAAACGACATGTATCTACACATATAAGGGTGAAAAATCCCATGCATAGCAATAATATTCAGAATGAAGGGTGAATCAGTATTTGGCCAAATATGACCACAGATGGTTTCAGAACAGCAGCCATCTTCTATGTTAGCATGCAGGTGAATCTACAAACACCAGCTGTTTCAGTAGCTTTTTTTTTTTCCAAGAGAAATGACCACTGTCTGCTGGTAACTGATTTCCCCACAAAATACACCATAAAGTGAAGATCAGGATTTGTGTGATCTGACTTGTTTTATATGGCTTGAGGAAGCCCCTTTCAGCTGCAAGCAAAAGAGGTAATTTAGGTACATATTAAAGCAGCCACCAAGTCCATCTCTACTTGCCACAAAGGACTTGCTCTGGCTTCACAAATACTTCTTAACTCTTCTTTAAATTCCCATTTGTCTAATGTAATTATTTGTGGAGCTGCTGTATAGTAAAATCCAGCAGTCTGCCATCAGAAAAGTATAAACAGGAGAAAGAGGTACTGTATAGAACTGGCACTGTGATAAGCAGATTGTCCTGGGTTCCTTAAACCACGATACAGATGTACTGTGCTTTGCCTTTTATTTTTTATTGTTTTAAACCCTGTTCTCAGCACCACCTTATACAAAAGCTAACAGCTCAAATGTCTCCTTGAGTTTTGCTCACCCCTAGCACCCAAGCAGAAGTTTGCACATGCTCTATCACCTTTTTTTCACTCTGTAACTTGCTCACCTCAGCCTTCTTTGGGAAAGCTGTATGACCACTAGTTGCTCCCTTCACTTGCAAGTTTTCAAGGAACTTGGAACACCATCAAAGGTAACACTAACTTATCTATCCAGCTTATCTATTTTCCATTCCTACATCCCAGATAAAAATGTGAAGGGCCCAAACAGAAATCATGTTTTGGTGGTTCCCTTTACATAAAGAAGGGGGAAAAAAATCTGTAATAAGAGTGAGGGAAATAGAGTATCCCTCCCTAAGTATAAAGGAGAAATCAACAGAGGGGGTTTCACTTTTTTGTTTGGTACCACATACACCTTAGGGACCCAAAGAGAATGTTAAATCTGAGTCTGCTTTTAATTTCTATATTGCCAACCTACAGCTGATACAAGTTGACATCCTTAGGTTGGTTTCCTTATGGCTTCAAGTAGGAAATCAGAGAAAGTTTTTCTTGCTCTCCTTTTCTACACGAGTAACTTCACCTCAAAATAAAATGATAAAACATTAGGTTTGTTTCCTGTATTTCACAAGTCAGACATCTATTCCATAAATAGTGACTGAAAGTAACATACATCACAAAAAAAAGAAATGTACTGAAATACAGTGAATAAAAGTTTTAGAAAAAGCATTATGCTGCCTTTTAAGGGGTTCTGTTTATTTGGCAACTCAATAAATTAAGGCAATTAAAAGATTAAATATTAGCTTCCTTACATTTTTCTCTGAAGTTGTTGATTATAACTGAATGTTTTTATTATCAGCAAAAATTAAACATTTGATTCTACATGATGACTTCTTACAAGCTTGAATTTTGTTCATAGGACTGTCCCAAAAAATGAACCGTAAAGAAAGTCTGACTCATTTGCACCTCTCTTCAAACATCACTTTCTCTAGACTGGGCCAAATACCACCTTAGCTAAAAAGACAGACTAAAGCATGAAAGTATGTCATGAAAGACTCAATATGATCTCATTTTATAATAACAATAAGCCATTTTTATTTTCAAAATGGGATTACAACCCTGGTAAGCATGTGATTCATAAAGTCAGATTTCCTCTTTGTTTAACCAAGATAAAACCAAAATGTATATTCAAAGAGTACTACAATTTACTTAACTCACTATTTAGCATACAATCTAGCCATTAATGACTCATATAAAAGTGAACTATCATAAGTAATGGGTAATCCTGACACTCTAGACACACATAAACACCAGCAAGAATTCTCTTTGGTAAAAAATAATTTTCCAGAGTAGCTCCTTTTCCTTACAATTCCTAGATCCAATCTTGCCTTTAATTCCTTGAATACCTCCTTAATGGGCATACCCCCCACACCCATATACATATATATATAAGCCCAAAGTCTCAAGATTCCAGAACTTAAGAGTTGAATAAAACATGTGAAAAAGAACCTCCAATCTTCTTATCCTGCATAAAGAATGTAATTTAAATCTTGCAGTAAACGAGGGGCTAAAATTGCCTTTAAAAATGGACTTTGAGGTATGTGTAGTTCTAACTGAAAGATGTGCAGATTCAGCATGAGAATGAAATCTCAGGAGATTTATGTAACTACAGGATCAGGTGGAACAGGCTTGTATTCAACCTTCTGGGCATCTCAAATAGAGATCTCTGAGAACAGGCTTCCTAGCATAGACGGAAGATGCACTGAGAAAGACAAACTCAAGCATGTGCCCTTTAAACGCTTTAATGCTACGAGTTTGTAAAGAAGTTCATCTTATGGATGAACTAAAAATGCATACACTCTATCAGGTTTGTGAAAAGCTTATACATGCTGGCTTGTAAGAATGTTTATGGCAGCTGTAGCATACACATTTTTATAAGCCAGCATGTATTAGTCTTTCACTCTTTACAGATACATCAGCAAACATAAAAAAAAAAAAAAAATAAGGTGAAAAATAGATACTTGTGAGAGTCATTCTCTCCTTCTACCTGATGGCAAAGCTCCATTATTAATCCTGACATCAGCCAGACATTGTCTTTTCAAAAAACATGTTTGAGAACAAATCTATTCACTTAACACTACTATTTAGCTTTCTGGTTTTATATTTTAAGGAACACAAGCAAGTTTTCAGGAAATCCACCTTTCATCTTGGACAAGACTTTTATGGATTATTCTACTATCACTTAAGGTGAACAGTAACAAGACAAAACTTGCAAAACAAAACCATGTGGAGTGAGGCCTTCTACAGCTGTGAGCCTCCTATTGCTGTAGCAAGAGTTATAAAATATTTGTCCTTCTACAATGACAGTCCAATGAGTGCTTCTTTCCTAATCCATAATCGCTATACACACATTGTTCCAGCAGTCAACTTAGAACAATTTGAATCTTAGGCTTCACCAGCAAGAGCTTAAAAGGCTTTTACTCGCTTTATTCTCTTTATTCTACCAGACAAAGGAAATCGCTGAGACACATCAAATACGGGTTTGCTACAGACACTACCATATGAAACTTGCTTACTCAAACAACATGCTACAAAGTACAGGGCACAGAAATATCACATGTAGGATGACAACTTTGATGTACCCACAATGGGCAAACAATGTCTCACTGCACAGGCCTAGCTCACATTTAGACACGCTTCCTGTCTGATGCAATCTAGTAGCACTCTAAGCCTCACTTTTACAAGGGATTAACTTTCACTGAACTGATGGAAATGTACCCTTTTAATACATTAATCTCTGTTCTGCGTTTCTCTTGTGAGAACTTGTATTTCAAATGGCTGTCTGCTTTTGCGGGTTTTGGGTTTTGGTGGCTTCGTTGTTGTGCTGTTTTTTAAAGGAAGGTTATCTTGTGTTTCAAAAGCTGTTTTCCAGGTATACACTTGCAGAAAACAGGACACACATGTTTTGTCCAAAAATAATTTCTGCAGAAGTTTATCAACAAGGAGTCGTTATTTTACTTTATTCCTTTTTAAAGATCTTTCCTATAATAAGCCAGTATCAGATAATATTGCAGTGTCTGATAACATTCCAAACAAATGCTTTTTTAATAAAATATCACCTCAAAAATATACAGAAATTTCTAAACAAAAGACTTGCAAAGATACTTTTGTTATACCTGAATGACTCTTACTGTTCCAGTTTGTTACATGCAAGATGAAGCCTTTTTCTTCATAATAGCAATGTGTGGACAAACTAATGACTTCTTCCAACAGACGCTTCAGCATGACAGATGAGGAAAACTGTTTTTACAAAAATAACTAAAGTGTGTCAATGGTCAAGATTAAGTGTTAGGTATTCCCTTTATTTTCTAGATAGAAAACTGCTATAAGAAAAATTAAAAAAAAATAAAAATTCAAAGCATCAATGTAAAAATCAAACAGTTATAAAAGTCTAACTGAAATTGTAGAAAACGAGTATGCAAATTGTAACAATCATCTGTGCTTCCATGCTGGAAGCATTTGCTGTGCATAAAGTCAGCAATTTTCCTCTTCCTTCAGACACACAATTGCAAAGCTAAAGCTTGAGCAATTTTCTAAAATAATGAAACGACAGGTGTATAGGTTGTCTTGTTTCTAGACCTTTTGTATTGTTATTGTGCTACAGTGAAAGCCTCTAACAGCTAGCAGTTCACCGTGTGCTTTTTCTTCCTAAGGTGAAAACAGTTCTGTAGCTTGTGAAATATCTGCATTCTTTTACAAAGGCTGATTCATGCAAAGAAATCAAAGTGAGCTACATAAGTAGAATTAAACTGGGGGTTTTACATTATTATAACAACAACTGTGTGGAGAAAAATAATGCTAAAAGTTCTTCTGTCTTACTGTCTTACATAAAGACAGCCCCTCCACAAAAAAAAAGAATATCTGCCTAGCCCATACTGCATTAACAAGTTAAACCACAGTACACTTTATTTAGCCTGTGAAATTCCATCATTCTGCTTTGCAAGGATTTAATATAACTTTTACTTTGTTTCTCACTTTTGTTTCTACCTCCCTTAACCATAATAGAGTTTCAAGTTTGAAAGATCTGGAGCTTTAAAATACTGTAATTTTTAATTGCTAACTTGGTTAACTTTACATCCTCTAATCTTATTCAAAATACTTCTTTCATCACATGTGAATGAGAGAAACTTCACCTGTCCTAAAGTTTCAGAAATCAAAGTTTACTCCAATTATACCTGAGGTAACCCTACACATGATGTCGGGATCACTGGCAATGCAACTAGCATTCTGTCATTCCAACAAAATTTGTCTGAAAGGTCTGTAAACCTCAGTGAATCATTGGGTTAACATACTTTGGCTCTAGGTGAATTTCAGGTTGGTAGCTGGTAAATTTGAGTTCCAAGTTTCCACAGGAATGGTTACTGTTTCTTTCATTACTAGAGCTTTCACACTTTCACCCTCATGAGACAGAGACTCTCTTCATGTCTTCACATTTCCCAACAAAGGCTGAAAAAAGTTGTGCATCTTTATGACTAAAGACCTGTAAGAAGTTTTCAGACAAGTAACTGCCAGTAATAATAGCAGCACTCACTTCTGATCTTGGCCTGGGGTATCTGGGTGGGGGAGCTAAAGAGCTTCTTGAGAACATTCCCGAGCCTACTTTTATGACTGTAAGATCAGTGATTGATTTCATACTTTCACACCAGATTAAAAGATGACCTGAGTGTGTTGTGTAATGAGTTTGGGAGTCTTAAACAACACACCTTACATCCTGGCTTACTTGCATCAAAAAAAAAGGCTTCAGCCGTCTCACAGCTAATTTGGAGCTGCCATAACTGCCACATCCTGGCATACCCAAGGAAACACATCTTTTGGATAAGGGCTGCCCTGGGGCAATCTCATAGAACCAGAGGGAAACGGAGGGGACGAAGAGGAAGATAAGATCTGTAAAGGACAAATATGAAGAAGTCACAATGGTAGGTTTGAAAATAAAGGGAAAAAACATGAATACTTGGGGAGTAGGTAGGGGTTATAAAGATGTGTGGGTGAAAAGGAAAAAAATACATACTTGGGTTTTGATTTAGAAGCATAAACTCTCTAAAGAGCTGTAGAAAGAGTTTCAAAAATACAAACACAAAACAGTGGTGCTACAGCACTGAAGACTGAATGGGAAATTTTAAACAGTCTTCTCAAGTTGACACATGGAAAAGGGTTCTGCACATTTGTAAGACCAACAAAACCTAGCAACCTAGTATCAACATCAACAGTATGATTTTTGTCCTCATTTTGTATTTTTGGCAGACTGAGGTGGGAGGGCATTTGTTTGAGTCAGTCAGCACAATTATAAACCTCTATAATCTACAGATTTCTCCCTCATTAGTGAATTCAGCCTACTGATACTTATGCTAACACAGGGCAGCTGTGAACTTCAATCTATGATTTAGCGGAATAAACTACAATAACATCCCCAGAGACCTCTGGGAGCAGCCTCGCAATAAAGAGTCTTCAGGACTAAATTATTTGCCAGGATATTGAGTATGTTACATAAGGTAAAAGTGGGCAGTCTGAATTCTGGATATAAGAAGTGCTTGGTGCTTCACAGCCTTAAGCAATAGCAACAAAACTGAATATTTATCAATACTGCAATTTTGGTTAATTATAAGACAACTTCAGATCCTATTTCTAGTAGTCTGAGAGAGCAAAGGAAGTCTGCAAGCCTAATTAAAGCACACACAAGATGTTCTACAAATCAAAAAGCCAGCTTTAACCTGAACTCTTTTTACTTTTCCATATTCAACTGTACAGCATTACTTAGTGAAATAATAGGCACAGTCCTGAATCTAAAGCTAGTTAATTTTAAATTGCATAAATGAAAAGATTATGAAAAAACATACATTTCTATTGCATTGTGATTTTATATTTCCATACCTTAGCAAGTCACCCAACTTAATTACATTTACTAAAACTACTCCTAAAGACAAGAACAGAAGAATGCTGAAGGTCAGAAATTATAAGGTTAAAAATAACGAAGCAGAAAACCAACAAACCCCAAGCAAGTAACTCCGCTCAGAATACTGAAAGAAGATGAGGTTGCTGATATATGGAAGTCAGGTGAAGTTCAGGATAAAATAAATTCATCAGGGATTCTCACTTACCTTTCCATGAAGCCTAACTGACTCTAAAAGGCTTTGTTTCATCTTCCAAGCTCTAAACAAGTCTTAAACTATAGATAGCTGTCTTATTTACAAAACAGAGATTTTGATACCTGTGTTCACACTGTATTTCTTTCTTGAAAATATGCTGTTTCATTTGCTTAATTTAACTTCTGTAAATATGATAGATTTTTAAAATTATATTATTTTTTAAATATATTTTTTCTATAATAAGTTCTGAATACAGAAGCTGCACAATAGTAAGTGCATTTTTCTAAGAGAAAATTACCCTCCTTTCCAGCCTCCATTTTTATAGATTCACTCTAACAAAATCACAGCAGAGTAACGTAACATCAGGTCTGTATGGCCTGGGACAAAGGCTAATCTGGAATTAAAATGGATAATATGACTTATATAATAAGGAGCCGCAAAGAGGACAAAAACAGATGCATACTTATCTGTAGCTATGAAGCTTATAAATATCTTGATTATCTTTAAAACATCTGCTTACCTACATCATGCAGAGGAACTACGGGAACAAACATAAAACATACCTGTATTAGAGAGAGATCCTCAAGCTGCAATCTGAAGAGGTAGTTTCTGGAATACAAAAAAAAGTAGATAAAAATGAATTGTTACTAGTGTTTAAATAAAAACATAATGAATATAAAAGACGAAAAATTAAAAAGTGACTGGTAGTCAGGACTCTCAACTCTTTCAGGACTGTCTTAACGTACAGCCTTTTGGGCTAGGGACTTAGGCAATTTCTAAAACAGATTTTCACCTTGAAAGAGTGGCTGGATATGAATAAATTAGATATTTATGCTGCAAACATGTACGTCTGAGCTGTTGCTCCAGTCTTCCTTTAGAATCATTGGGAAGAAAAACTCAGTGCTTTGGCAGATCCGTGTGACCACTGTCAGATGTCTAAACAAGAATAAGAGGACAGGGAGATTAAAGCCAACCATTTCTCCCCATGACGATGGAAACCTTATGCAATTAGCTGAGTCACAGATGGGCAAAGTTTGAAGCAAAGGATCTCAGTATGATGGAATGTCTGTAGAAGCCACAGTTTTCACAATTCTGATTGAAGTCCTGTCATACCTGGTCTGATTTTTTTTCCATGTACAGCAGGAGCTGAATACAAGCCAAGCATATTTTTCAAAAGCCCATACTTTCATTGCAAAAGGCTTTCTCACTCTAGATTTTCTCTACAGCAGTATTCCTGCGCCTGCAAAACTTGGGAGGAGTGCAGGCAAACCACGAATAAGATGTGACACAAAGGCATTGCTTAAAACCTGGGGAAGCGATGGTCAGGACTGTAGTTCTCTATTAATTGCTTTAAATGATCTCGCAGGGTGAGAAACAAAAATCAACTGTGTCTAAACCTAAAAATAATTCAAAACATGTATCTCAGAAACACAATCACTAACATGGCCAGTTGCACGGGATGCAACTACGTGCGTTTATTTACTGATTCTGGTACATAAATGCTTTACTTAAATTGTGGATGTACAGGAATTAGGTCACTAGTCCTTCCTTGGAATATTGCTAAAGAGAGTTACTCAAAATACAGGAGACAGGCTATTAAGGGCAAGAAATCATGAGAAAGTAAAATAAAGACAGAATATTTGTTATTCGCACAGGTAAATCATCACAAAGAAATAACTAAAATACTTGCTTTTGAGTCATGAAGAGACCTGAAGTGAGCAAACAAAGAAAATAGTACATTGCAGGATAACGTTTACACAAAGCTTCACCAACAAGCTACATGCAAGTTGACATGACTTTCACTGTACATCAGAAGTGATGCACACAGTATAGCGTACCTGTACTCTGTCTGTAAGGACAAAAGATATCTTCATATCTGCAAAATGTCTTACCTCAGGAGGGAACATAAATACTTAGTCTGCTCCTCAACTCGCTGCATATAAGCTTCCATCAACCATCCTCAGTTGTGCTTCTTTCACTCCAGGTATCAAACTTAAAAGAAACCTACAACTTTTTTTTTCCACTTACAGAAGTAGAACAATCTTTTTCTTCCAGAGAAACCGAACTGCATCCGCAGGAGGTATAAACTGCTTTCTTAAGTTAGTGGTATCAGACTCACAGAAGTGGCACATAAATGCCCATCTGTCCTGGGTGCAGCAGTAGCAGTCATTTTTCTCCTTGGTAGCTGGTGCAGTGCTGTGGTTTTAACTTTCGACCTGGGAACAGAGCTGATAACACCGATGTTTTGATTTGGCCAAGGACTTTGTGAGCCTCATGCTCTGCCAGGGAGGAGGGGAAGCCGGGAGGAAGCAGAGACAGGACACCTGACCTAAACTGACCAAAGAGGTATTCCATACCACAGCACGTCATGCCCAGGACGTAACTGAGAGTTACCTGGAAGGGTTAGGACTGCAGGGCTGGAGGAGGTATTGGTCGGCGCTTGGTTGGGTTTGTTGGGGCGAGTTATCAGTCGGCTGGTGGTGAGGTGTTGTATTCTCTTCCCTTGTTATTTCCTTTATCATTATTATCATTGGTGGTAGCAGTAGTGATCTGTGTTATACCTTAGCTACTGAACTGTTCTTATCTCAACCCGTGGGAGTTGCATTCTTTTCAATTCTCCTCTCCATCCCTCCGGGAGTAGGGGGAGGGCAAGAAGGGGGGGAAGTGAGTGAACAAGCTGTCTGGCTGGGTTTAAACCGCTACAACATTACACTCTACAAATAAATGCAGTCTCTGATGTAGAATAAATGAGTAGATACCATGGTCTCACACTTCTAGTTTTAAGTCAGTACTTAACGACAGTGTCATGTCAATCTCATCTTGAGATATCTACTGAATATTTATCACTCATGTAGTATTTTAAGCCATGTCTTTTTACGGTCTTTCACCCTTACATAATTTCAGCCAATAAAAAACAAGCTATTGTCCCAAACTGTGAAAAATTCTAAATTAATAAATATTTAAACACAGTGTCAGCCTAAAGAAAAACAGAGGTTGAAAGTTTTGTGGGTTTATTTCCTTGAATCCTATGCAATAGAGCGCAGCACTTCAACCCATTAATATATCCACTGTGGAATTAGAAATACTGACTCTTTAAGTGTTAAGGAGACTAAAATGTCTATATTCATGTGAATGAGCCAGGAGTCAGAGCTGATTATTGAACTTTTTTCAACTTCTTGTGGCTATCAATAACCAAGTAAAATGTTATTTTTAAATAAGCCAGCAGAAATAAAATGGAATAAGGAAAGCAATGTGGAAAACACAGCAAGACATTACCCCTTAGCAACACAGAGGTAAACTGGGCAAATGGACACCATGTGGTGACTGTGACTACGTAAATAACGCTGGGATAAGTGGCAAACTACCCCTCAGAGAGCAACCAGAGCTATTCCTACCTGTGGAAATCCTTAGGTCCCTGGTTTGATTCCAGCTTATTGGAGTGGGGAGGGTAAAAGAATGTCTCCTTCACAGGTTGACCACCCGACAAGGACTAAGGACTTTTGTTATATACCTCCCAAAGTATAGAGGTGGTGACCACACTGGGAACATAAGCCAGATCAGTTTCATGATCAATGATTCTATTGTATTACAAGTCATCACCATAAAGTACAATGAGACAAGAACCTTCGCCCAAGCCCCACACTTGAAAAACACTAACGCAGCAAATACCGGCTTGAAGTAAGGTACGATATACTGAAACTGTGAGATCAAGAGGAACAACTTTGAGAGCAAATAAATCAGCATTGTGATGAGTGACTATTAATCTAAAACAATGGATGCTTATCACAAATACAATTAGACACACTCTGGTCAGATCTGTCGTTATCTCAACACCTCATGCCCCACGTTGTGCGTCAAAAAGAACTGTCCTGGTTTAAACCCAGCCACTTCAGCCCCTTCCTCCCTCTTTCTTTCCTTCCTCCCCACCACCTCCCCACTCCCAGAGGGATGGGGAGGAGAATCGAAAGAATGTAACTCTCACGGGTTGTGACAAAAACAGTCCAGTAACTAAGGTATAACACAAACCACTACTGCTACCACCAATGATAGTAATGATAAGAGAAAATAACAAGGGAAGAGAATACGATACCACCCACCAAACATGCCTGACCCCAAAAGAGAGCCCATGCCCTTACGGGTAACTCCCAGTTACCTCCCCGGCATGACGTGCTGTGGTATGGAATACCTCTTTGGCTAGCTTGGGTCAGGTGTCCTGTCTCTGCTTCCTCCTGGCCTCCCCTCCTCCCTGGCAGAGCACGAGACTCACAAAGTCCTTGGTCAGGGTAAACATTACTTAGCAAAACCTAAAAACACTGGTGTTATCAGCTCTATTCCCCGGCTGAAAGTCAAAACACAACACTGCACCAGCTACTAAGAAGGAGAAAAATTGACTAAACCCAGGACAGCCCACTTCAGTGAAACTTGCAGAACTAAATTTAGCTTTACAAATGCAATAATTTAACATCCTAAGGCATGAATCTTTAATATGCAAGAACTATGAAAGGACATATATGAGAAAAATAAATTTTTAAAACCCCGTGCATGACAGTAAAAAAAAAAAAAAAAATCAAACCATCAAACCCTTCCACCCCACCCCCACCCTTGGAAATATGATATTAATAAATCTGGCAGTCCAAAGAAAAAAATCACTGCCAATTTTCATGACATGCACTGATCAAGGGAACAAACTGACAATTTTCATTCCATTATGCTGCTCACGAGACAGGCAACAATATATTTTTTAACATGTTATTGAGATAATGCCCTGGGCTGCCATTTTTCAACCTCTAGTTAGCTTTATTCTAGCGCATTTATGCTTTAAGGCATAAAAAGGATTTGAGATAAGAATGACCAAATAGTTTCTGAAGCATAGATACAGACCTCTTAGCACGTAGGCCTGTCTCTTGTCCACATATGGTGGTAATAAAAGCAAGAAAAATATAGCTTTACATGTTAGAATTAAACTGATTTGACACTGGTGGTAATTGGTAAACTTGTTTCCATTTGGTGTTTAATGAAAGAGGAAAGCAAATATGTTACACAAATTTGCAAACAGAAGGATGCTAATGAGAAGAAAACACAACTAACTCTGAGAAAGAGCAGCATCCTATACTCCTTAAGATAGCCAGCAGGCAATATGCATTTTGATTTATATTCACAGCACTGAACAACTTTTTTAGCTGAACTATGATAACTAAAACTTGTTAATTAACAGCATGCTCAAACCAATGGCAAAGACTTCCACTGCTATCAGTGAGAACTGAATGAAGCACCACAAAAAGCATTCTCCGGTGACCTCCTTGAAAACAATGTATTTTGATCTATTGCATTGAATACATACAATATGACTACAGATGAAGGTATAAAACTAACCTTCTGTATGTTACTAAATAAGTTGATGACAAAAATCAGTTGAAAATTCATACATATTCAAAAGCACAGCATGTTAGGAATGGTTGTTAAATCCAGCATTTTATTCCTTTTTTTGTGAAATGGCAAACTGTAACACAACAACAATAAATATTGTTGCATTAAACACAGACATTAAAGGAAGTTAAGGTGGCACATAAAAATTAGGAAAACATGCTATAAAATAAGCTTTTGAAAACCCATAGGATAGCAAACAAAAAACCCCACCCCAAACCCTTACAGGCACCTGCAATTGAAAACCTGAATTAATAAGCAGGGGCTGCAGCAAACTCAAAAACTCAAGGAATGACCAGACATCCTGCCAAATCTCCTGGAAATAAACCAGTAAGATTCCCTCCTGTGCACTTTTTTAAGAAACTATTTCACATGAAAGAAGAAAATTTTATTCAATTTATTGGAAGAAAAAGATATTAAGTCTGAAAATGAGAAGTATAAGCTTTGTAAGAATCAACTATTAAGAAAAAAGTCATGATTTCATGCTCAAGATGGGAAAGTTCTGGGGGTAAAAGCTAATTCTAGTTCTGCAGTACAGTAAAGTCAGCAATTTGGAATAAAAGAATAATAATAATTAAAAAAATAGGAGGAAAAGAAATAATATGAATAAAAGTTATTATTCAGAAAATTCATCTGGTTACATTCAAATACAACAGAGAAAATATGAGAAAAAGCTAAGGATGATACATGGGAAATAAAACAATCCTAATCAAAGTGGTCTAGTTGAACTATTACATGAAAATGGTCATGTCACAATAATGAAAAGCAGAAACTGTATCCGCATTGTGCAGAAAACAGAAGTCTCAGCAAATAAGAATAATGAAATAAGGCTTCCTGATAAATGTAAGAACGTGAAAACAGCATATACCCACAGATAAATACTTTCAGACTAGCGGCTCATGCTAATTCAATCTAAAAAATATGGTTCTTGGACTTCTTATTACTCTTTTAAAACAATTTCTAAAATTACAGGTGTTCTCGAGGAAGTAAAGACTAACCATGTTAATAAAACATTCAAAATGGCAGAAAGGAAGACCCAGGTGGTCATAGACTGACCAGTGAGACACTGAGCTTTGCAAACAGAAGAACAACACTGTAAGAGCCAATTATGAAAGAATTCCATTATAAATTAAATTAATCCACTCAAAGGTCCTGTAAAATCTGATTTACTTCTCTGATGGCTGCTCCTTAGGATTAGCAAATCTTACTACATTCACTTCCCTGTAGCTTCACTTACAGCCTCAGCAACGACTAGAGATCTTTGGATGCAGCACTCCTGCACACATGGCAGGGGGGAGAAGGTAAAGAGTCTACAGTACTCAAAGTTTGGACTTCTTTTTTTTTTTATTTTATTTTATTAAGAAAAGAAACTGCAGCAACAAAACAATAAAAACTATGTAAGTGATCACATTAATGCTAAAGATACTTCAAGGAAGGAGATACTAAACTTGACGGCCCATATTTTCAAAGACAGCCTTTAATTTCCCTCCTGGGATCACGCTGCAGTCCTCCAGTAGAGTCATTAATTTTCCAGCACAGTCCAGTCCTTTCCTTCAGTGGAAGCTCACTGTACATGGCAGCAGGCTGCATACCAAGGTATGCACATGATGTCAACAAATGACTCTATATAGTCAACTCTATATAAAACTAAACCTTGCTCTCATTAAAATTTGAGATGTGAAGGTCACATGCACAGTATGCATCATGGCACCGTCATGTTTTCTGACTGTATTCTTGGAATGAGGACAGAGACCCACATCTACCTCCTACATGAGCAGCCCCCTCACAGGATTGCAGCCACTCGAGTGCACAGCACTGCACCAGCTACTAAGAACGAGAAAAATGACTGCTACTGCTGAACCCAGGACAACAGTGCTGTAGTAACTCATGCAAGGCACCTATGTATCAGAGGCAGGGGAGAGTCCTTCATAGACCTGACTGCTGCTCCAAGTGGCATGTACCGCTCTAGCACTTCTATAACCTGGTTATCAGTTGGTAGCTCCCTGCCTTGCATTTCAGCACTGTAATGGCACCCACAGTGGACAAGTTCAGAAAGGACCAAACTGCCAGTGATGTAGGCCAGAAACCATATGCTTGGACTAAAATTCACCACAGAAAAAAAGGAACAGATAACTGAAATGAGAACAGAGTCTAAACAGGAACCTAGAGAAGGCATAAGTTGCCATATTCTGTAGCAGGACATGTACTACTGCTACCACAGATCCAGTGTGTATATATTAAGTCATTACTTCAATTAAAGACAGGTACTCTCAGAACACCATTCATCTGATGTAATTTCTAAAGATGGTTTACACTGAAATAGCAGTGTTCTCTGCCAAAGAAGTTCCATTTACCACTGCCATTTTCCTTTCATCTTATCCCAAGTCAACTCAAGAGCTCCTCTGATGATGCCTTATGTTAGTTCCACTAATTAAAATGGCAAGACGTTACATTAGCACAGAAGAAATTTTTGTGGCCTTAGTGAATTGACTAGTGTTACCCTGAAACCAGACTATTAGCAGAGCTGGTGTAAAGGAGGAGAAAATTGCAGAACAAGGCATGAGCAGGAAAGCTACAAAGCCTTAGCTTTTAAATGTATTTAGGAATCCATTAGCAAGGTAGGAAAAAAAAAAAAAGCAATAGAGAGAAAGACCTTCCTCTTCCTGCAGCAGTAGGATGATAATTTCTCTTAGATTTAACATTAAACCATACCTCAGATTAGACCAGATCAATCTGTGAAAGGGCTGACATTGATTACCCAGAACCAAGTGTTAAATGAACAATAAACCCAGATGGATGTTCAAAGAACAAAGCACTAATTCCTGGTGCCTGTATATTCTTCCAATATGTTGGCACTCAGAGCATCTCATTAACAGGAAGCTCTGAAATTCTCCTGCTGAGAGCAGACAACAGCAAGAAGCAAACCTGTATAGTTATTTATTCTATTACTAGAGATTCTAAACCCACTGATAATGAATCCTCTAATTTGCCTTTCTCTTATTATGGCAAGTAGTGGTAATGGTTCAAATTAACTTTCCCAAACACACATCTAATTAAGTAAAAAGCTATACTGTTACACAGTCCCTTCATCAGTGAGGTAAGAACTGACTGAGGCAATAAGCCACCTCAAAACAAATTTAATTAATTTACAGGAGAAAGTCACTGTTATTAGGATGCTCCATGTAAAAAATAATGTAAGATTTTTCTAAATATATATGATACAATTTAAAAAAAAAAAAAGTTGAATAGAATTGAGGGACATTTCTGATAGGTAACTGTATTATTTTAAAGTACAGCTGAGCTAGCCCAACTTGAATTTTTCAAATATAAACTTCCACATCTTAAGAATGAACTCCAGCTAGACTCCTAGCAGTTCAAAATTTCAAGCACAAGAGGCTTGGAAAGAGGAAGATTACTTCATTTTTCCCTTAAATAAACAACATTATTCTGCCATAATTCCTCTTGCATGGCTCAAATAAAATTGATTAAAAAAAATGAGTTACAAAAAGAAGAAAAAAAAAAAAAAAGAAGGGATTAGAAGGAAAATACAACTAATTATTTTGAACCTCAAGATCTTTGCCCTAACCTACTGAGTTTGAGACATACTTCCAGTAGACTTTCATTTTACCAAAATGGCTGGAACAGTTTTAACAAGTTTTGATTTATACAAACTAGAGCTGGTAAGTGTTTGGTGCATTGTCAGGGAACAGGAGGAAAAAAAGGTAATTTGCCAGGGCAATTCAGACACCACTGTATCCTTCGCTTGAGCTGGTCTTGGTCCCCCTCAACTGACCTTTACGAGAGAAAAAAAGAAACACACGGCAAAGCACTACCACATAGGGAAAGAAGGCAAGGTTGTTCTTGGGGAAATCCATGAATCTCCATGCTTACTGGCATTTTGAAATACAGAAATAATTATTGTATTTGATTAGATGCTAAGTCAGTCCACTAAATACCACACACAGAAATATTCATCTGAATATTTTATCAGGATTTATTAGAATAAGATAAACAAGCAGTCTCATTTCCTTGAGCTTACAAAGGAACTAATGCCCTCAGAGTAATCCTTCACTGATGCCACTTAATTATAAAAGTAAATTCTGCTCTGCCATATGTTTTTTTTTGAAGAAAACAATTGAATTCCCTAGAAGGTTTCAGATTGCAAGAGAACTCATTTATTTTTATCTGCCAGGTCATAAGTGATGTTAAGAACAATGCCTGGGGCAAATTTCAAAGATAAAGTTTCATGGGAACATGTATTGGATGATTAAAGTGAAGGTGTGTGCCAGTACTGGAATAGTAACATTCACAGATCAGTGCAGAATGTATAAAGAAACTGAAATAAGGCTAGGAGACTCTGAATTAATCAACTCAAGACCTATAGAAGAAGCGGACATCTTGCAGAACAAAACAGAATATCAACCAGAGACTTCTCACAAGGACTCGAAAACAATCTGTGGGGTGGGAGCAAGGAGCCTGTGTGCAGATAAAATTGAAAAAATATCTATTTTTGCACAGCAGGCAGAATACCTCTAGACATCAGAAAACCACCTTTTATTTTCCAAATCTGAGAGGTGAGACTAATCTTAGCAATACAGGACTAGTAATTAACTTCCCAGTCACTGCCTGCTATATCAAATACTACTGAATAATGTCCCCTTATAAATTTAGAGATCTCCATCTCAAAAATATTTCTGTTCCTATTCTGTTCACACTGGTAAAATGTGACAAAACTGATTGTTTCTTGGCTAAATTACCCATGACCAACTTAAACTCATTTGGTTTTCTGCCAACACAACTGTAGTTTATACAGCCATTTCCTTCCTTAGATATACCTGCTGATGGATTTATGGGCAGGCTCTGTGCACACACTCAGCCTTTGTTTTCCTGCACTATAATTCCAACCCTCTGCCTTTTAGCAGCCCTTCCCTAGACCTCTTTCTAATTTCGGTTAACCCTGTTTAAGCAACAATAAACAGAATAATACACACTACATAGTTTAAAGTGTCCCCAAGGACCTTATGCAGTGATATCAATAGTTCTCTGTCACTACACAAGACACCGATTGAGACATTATGAAGTCAATCTGCCTTTTTACGTAGCTGCATGACATTGGTAACTCCCAAAAGGAATTCAGACTGGATCCCATCTGAGATCTTTGCTAACTTGCTTATTAAGACAAGCAAGTCATAAACCTCTCTAGAGGCTTTGGAATTTCAAAAATTAAGAGAATGATCTGCAGTAAGTATCAGTGATGGAAAAGAGATTTAAGAATTTTCAATAGTGTCAAATTTTCACTCTATTATTTTGTTTGGTTTCTAAGTTAGAGAAATCTGGGAAAGAGTTCATTAAACTCCACTAAAGTGAAGAAAAAACAAAAAACCAAAAAATCCAACAACAACAAAAAAAACCACCAAACAATTAAAAACTTAAATTGAGCCAGGACACAGCTACTGGCTGTGAAAATCATTTCTCCAGTTTAGAACACCACCATCACCTTACTAAAGCAGAAGACTAGAGGTGCAAGCATTACCTCCTATTTTTGTTTGGATGCTAGATATAAATCATAATGGGAATGTAAATAGAGTAATATAAGTTTATTTGTAGCTTTGCCATGTGCCATATCACATATTTCCCTTCTCTACCACTGACGGGGTAGAGAAGGGAAAATCATCCTTTGCACAACTGAACAGGAACTTGCAACTGTTCATGTCTTACTCATATCACATTGCACATAGTTATTAGTTTTTCAGTGCCTAAGTGTTAGTACAAGAAGGTAATAAAAAGGTTGTAATATTCTAAGAGAAATAACTGAACGCTAAAAGATATTTCACTAGAAAGGAAGAATTAAGAACACACTATCTTCACTGTACAAGAGCACTTTTGTGGCTTAGGACAGAAAATGAATTCTTCTAATGACTCTACAGGTATGTGAATCCTGTGAGGCAGATGTGAAAGAAACTTGTATTAAAATGTTACCCTCAAGCCACAGCACAAATATCTTAATATTAATGCTCTGTTCAGATGCCCCTGGGGGAAAGGTAATTTGTACAAAAGGTATAAGTAGAGCATTAAGAAAAAAAAAACAACATTCAGATGCCCCTGGGGGAAAGGTAATTTGTACAAAAGGTATAAGTAGAGCATTAAGAAAAAAAAAAACAACATCAGTGCAGCCAGTTGAGACCTGAGAGGCTGCAAACACCATGCCTGTAAATGAGCAGAAAACTCGATATCCTATTCACAGTGGAGGGATTCATTCTACAAAGAAGCAGGGACTACATGCAAAAGATGCACAGTCAGCAAGATCAACATTTGTGGTTTTGGGACTACAACACCCTGACAACTGGTTGCTAGCCCTGGAATCTATGACTGCGTGACATAACATGACTTTTGCTATATAGTCTGGCACAATACTTCAAGAAGAGAAAAATGCGTACTGAAAAGGACATACTAATATCAACAATATGTACAATCAGAAAAACCTACTGGCAAGCACAGTCATTCTAAAGAGAGGTCTCCATGGCCAAACATTGTGGAAAAGCTTAAAATTTAGAATGGAAAATGCAGAATAAGGAAAGGAGAAATCCAATAAATTCTATGAACAAGTAACAACCAGCTATAGTTGATGCTGGAAAACAAAGATTTCTGTTGTGATGTTAAAAATATTGAACATTTTTAATATTGCAATGTTAGCCAGAACAAAAGATATGAAGCTTTGAAGCAGCATTAACTTATAGAGAAACCAAATGAATCCTATTGTTTTCACTGTATTGGTTTTTTTGCAAAAGGCAGAATTGGCACCTGGCATTTTTTCATAGTCACCGACTATTCAGAAAAAGCTTCTTCCATTGTTATTCAAAAGCCTTCCTCAAAAGCACGTTTAAATGAGCATATTCTTTCCTGAGATTTGGAGCCCAGATGAACAGTACAGAGAGGAAAAATAAGACAAAAATTTGAGAGAAAGGAATAAAAAACCAAACTTGTTCTTCATTAGTTACTGAGCTCTATACAGCATGCATCAATCCAACGCACAATTCCATAGAACTGAGGAGAGGCTCAAACAGCTCTGACTTATGCTGGCTATCTTTACAGAACAGCACCAGTTGACAGCCTCATGCCTCATTTCATTTGGCAATTTACTGAAAACAAAAATCAACATGAGGGTACAGGATATCCCACTTCAGGTACGCAAAAGACATATATCTATCTCCACTCAAAGTTTTGCCCCTGTAGACAAGCAACTTCCAGTGGCGCATGGAAAAAAAAAATTCTCACAGTGCATTTTATCACTCTTTGAACCTCATTTTCGACTAAGAAACAAATTGGGAAACAGCAGTATATTCCAGTGCTACATCTAACAGAAAAATGAAGTGACTAGAACTTCATTAATTCAAGACTAAAATATATTCAGAAGGAAGATGTAAATAAGAAGTTTAAATGGTTAAATTTTTTTGCTAACCAGAATGTTTTACCATACTTCATATAAGAAAAAAAATGGTCTTCAAAGACTGCCACTGCTTCAACACTGACACCTAAGACAGTGTCACTGTTGATCACAGCTTGCAAAGTACTGTCCTACTGTGCAAAAAATTATGATTATCACCATCTTTCCTACTAATTCTGCAGTTTTTAACAGATTGTTCCTGGCATTGCACTGAATAATTATTAGAATCATCCAAGCACAAAAAGCCATATTGTATAGCCAAATTTGGGATCAAAATAAGTTTTATGCTATAGTAACTTTTGACACATTGTCATGCAGCATCTGCCTCTTGTATTGTACACATCCAATGTTTAAGAGTATTCCAGGACAGTCTTCCTTAAAATGAGAATAGTCTAACCTATTAGGATCCTTGATACCAGGCAGCCCTTCTTTTAACTTTGGTCAAGAATAAGGAAATAAACATCCAGTGGGCCTGGAAGCCAGGGGCGTCACACAAGGGAAAGGTCACACTAGAATTTGGCTCAATATTACCAATCAACAAAGAACAAAATCTAATCTGATGCAACACGAAAAGAAAACAGATTTCTCACCTTGCTCCAGCAATAAGCTCTTTTTGTCCTGGGTCAAATGTTAACTGTGAGAAGTCCACAGCATCTTCTGCTCTGAATATATGTAACCAAGGGGCAATTTCTAAAAGCAATCAAGAAATACCACTGTTATTGTCAATGTCATCACTATCGTACATTAGGTAGCCAACATTAATGTGTAGATATTGTGGGGTTGCAAGTTGGTCCTCTAAGGAAAAAGAGGAGACTTTTACCAGAATACCACGTAATTTACACTACAGGCCTGTGAAATACAAAGAGCTGGCACTCAATACATGCTTGAATGAACTATTCAAATTCTGGACTGATTTATATGCCAGATGTGTTTTTTCTCCTTAGGTAAAGCAGAAATCACCACAGTACAATTGTAATTCACTGCTACATTCTCAGGTGAAGCCAGATTAATTTTCAATGCATCAGAAGCAGCTGAGGGGTTTAGTTTTTTTTTTGCTTTGTTCTTTAAAAAAGGACCTGATCATATGGAAAACAATGAGAAAGACAAGTAAATTTGACTTTTCATAATTCTCACAATAAAAAGGCTGAGACATAATGAATTAAAAGGGGAAAATGTTTGACATTTATGTGAAATCACCACCACCACCTTTCTAGGACCAATTTAGTGCTACACAAAACAGGGTAGACAAGTGGACGAGTTGCTGAAAATCAGCAAGGAGCTTTGCTTGCATTCAGAATATGAATTTATTCCGACTTTCAAAGTTTAATGCAGATAAATAACTGTACACCGAATCCTTAAATATCTGTATTATTAGTATCATTCATATCACTTGCTGGATACACAGCATTGTGGCTATATGAACACAAATGGTGTTCTGGAAACACAGCGCAATTTATAGTTTTTCACCCAGACACACAGAATATGAAACTGTTTACACCATATAAACAGTTCTCTAAAAAAATTGCACTTGTATAAAAGCCTCATCCTTTACAGTTTCTCCCCCCATTCATTGAACATTGAAGTGGGTTTTTTTGGTGTTTATTTTTTTTTTAACGCAGTTGCAAATCAGTGGTCCAGAATGTATGTGAAAGGTGAAGAGGACCATGTATGTATGGCACAATGGGCTGCAGAACTGCCTACTGAAGTCTATAGATATGAAACAGCCAATAAAAAGACCAAAGGTGAGCACATAGTCATAACCATTTAGAATACAGAGTAAACACAACCTCCCTGAGAGTGTAATAGCAGTGTAATTTTTAATGCTGGTATCATCAGTTGCAGCTCAGGTTGCTAGCACCTATTTTAAGCTCCTGTCTTTGGTCATTTTTCCTTTTGCAAATGTCTGGGTTGAAATAATCCATGACTGGCGCCTGTTTCAGGATGATTTGTTCCTAATTTAAATATTAAAGTTTTAGCACAAGGAAGTAATCCATTCCTAAGGAAAGAGCCCAGGAGAAAAATGTTATTCTGTGTCAAAATGTGTTCAGCCACTGCAGAAAACCATTAAACACGCTGTGCAGAAGCTGTAGTATCATACTTGGAAAAACAGATGGAACTGTGCAGTAGAATCACTTGGGCGTCAGAAAACTAACTTCTGCATTTTTAATGACAGCCTGCACGTGTCTCTGCAATTTCAGGCCTGCAATGCCAGTCTTTACATGTTCTGCAGAATCTGTGGCTATATTCACTGTTGATTCCATCGGCACTGGATAGGTTCTCAAATCAGGGACTGAACACCAGGCAGAAAAGGAGATGGGGCCACATATATCTATGACTACAGCCGTCATCACCTACTACTGCAGATTTTTTTTTTCCATAGGAAGAAAAAAAAAAAATATACCTATGCATATATATGTATATATATATACACACACATATACTTGTGTTTTAGGCTCATGTAGCCTTTCTCTACTCATACACATATAATGCCTCATAGGCAAGTCCAAAAGAGGCATTTCTTTTTTTTCTATGTGATTTTGCAACCTTAAACTTTCAGTCATGTATTTTGTATGAAACAGTCAATTTCGAAGTTCTAAAAAGTTGAAAAATTAGGTAGGAAATGAAGATGAGGAAATCCAGATGTCTTTATGAATCTCACTTACTGGAGAAAAAAAAGAGAAAAAAAAGAAAGCAGAGGTATTGCAGTGCCAGAAGACTACAGGAAAGACAATACCTTTCCACTCATCCTGCTGTCTCAGCAAGGTGCTATAAAGCTTCAAGGTACAGCAAGCAGGTGATTGAGACCACTTCCAGGTTTGCAAGAAGTGGGCAGAGGACAGGCAGGGTAAGGCAAGCCCAGGCACAAGAAGAGAATGCTAAGAAATTGCTAAGAAACCTCTCTGAAATCCGATTCCCCTCTGTCCCTGAAAACACTAAATTATTTTCTCCTATCTTTGTTGCATTCAGCAGCTTTTTTGCTTGAGGGAATAAGGTTAGGAAGAGCACATTCAAGATGCATTTTTTCAGTAGACACAAACTGTATCTCATGAGTGTCATAGTGGCATCACAAAGCTACAGCTTTGTGATAATTCTGTAAAGGAAAACAAAACCCAATAGCAACAAAAAGACCAAACAAAACCCATGTAAACTGTAAAAGTAAAAGCTTATTGATGAAATTCTACTTTGAGTTTTGCTACAGAAGATTTATGTAAATAAATCAACAGAATAATTATATTTTCATATAAACAGCAAATTCCAGCTGAAAAGCCTTAGGTGAAATAAGACCTTTCAGTTCTCCTATGAGTCATCTCCTTAGAGTCAGAAATGCATAATGAGCCATTAAAGGTCTACAAATTATTATTCTTCACATTAAAAAGTCATAGCAAAATAGTGAGCAATAATAATTTCACTTTATTAATGATTTTTACATAGATGAAACATGAAAAGCTTTATAAACTAATATAGCTATACAATTTTGTATGCTACAACAGTACCACAAATAAATATGTAAGTTAAATTAAGCTGGCCTGCTGACACACATCTAATCGTACTGCCTGCTGATCGCAGGTAACAAACCACAATATCCTTCCCCTTTCCAATTCTAGCCCTCCCCTTCCTGGCAGGATTCCCCTCCCCTTTCCTCTGCCCTCAGTTCACATGCAGCACAATAAAATACTTAACCCTTCAATGACTTCTCTCTTCTTACTCCTGATACTGAAACACCTATTCAGGCACACCTTCAACCTGGATATTATTTTTACCCTCTAAAACTATGTATGTGTGTTTACCGTTCTGCAGACATCAGCCTCAGAGCTGTCCATGGAAAACTAAATCATGGTATACATGCAGCCATGACAGCAGCTGCTCTCCAACACATGTTAGGTCCTTTTGGTACAGCCAAGACACACTTATCCTCAGCAAAAAAAAAATTTTTTTTTTTTTTTTATTTAATTGTTATTACAAGACTCGAATCTACAGGCCTCAAAAAGATTCCCAAAAGAAAATGCATGTTTCCCCATGGAACTAAAAGTTGGATATTGAAAAAATTGGTTTCAGAGAAAACCACAGCTCTCTTCACATGCTGCGAATCACATGCTGAGGGTCTTCTCGGGGGTTTCAGGTTTTGGGAGGATGACAGTTAATAGCTTAGATTTAATAGGAAACAAAACTTGCCATGGCTCATAAACATATGGCATAGCGAACACACCAGTCCCCTCAGCTCCTAGGAAAGATCAAAGGAGCCTTCATAAAGAGCTTTAAAGACAAAGAAGGTTAACAATCAAAGCTGGACAGGAGGACGTTAGATACTCATACAAAAAATGACATTCCAGAAACCTGTCTTGGTTTTAACTTTAAATTTAGTATCTGCCCAACAGGCCACAGTTTGTTTGGTTCACATTGTCCAAGGACTTGCCAGGGGCTGAGCTCTACAATTTTTCACAAATTAAAAAGTAAACTTCTCTCTAACCTAAGTTTCATTATTCTGCCCTTCAAAGTAGAGCTACAGTAAACAATCAAATAAATGGAGAAATTACTAATAAGGAACAGTTTCATGTTTAGAACTGAATTCAGAAGCAATCTTTAATGGCAAATAACAAAGCTAAAAGACTGTAAAGACCTGATTTCATTAAGAAATTAACATAGATATTAAAAAAATCACTAGTGTTTATGGCGTATGTGACACCTATTGTCATGGTGTCTTTCTTGAAAGTAGTGAGCATAAAGCTAAACATATACATGGTACCACCTTCTGAAGAAGAATAATTAGCAAAATAATAATAATAGCAACAATAATACTAATAACAATAACAGCAACAACACAGTTGAAAACTAGCAGATTTGCAATATTAACTGAAGTCTCTGGGTGTCATCGGTACAACAAATTGACTAATCTTATGAGAAAATTAAAATATAATACCGCATGCTAAACTTACTTTATAATTAAATGTATTTAATCTACAGATGACACAATAATCCTCATCTTTCTGAAGCTGTATAATGATTTTAACCTAACTTAGATCTTCTCTTCCCATGATACTCAAGTTACATTACTATCCCCTTCAAAGGCAGTGAAACAAGTCAGAAGTCTCCACAGTAACATGCCATGGTGACTCCATTACATCACCCCTGCTGCCCTTTTTCCAGCCCCATTAACCCCAAGGGAACCTATTACGAGAGGTGTCACAGCTGGCAAGAAGCGATCCACCTGTTCATTCATCCAGAGTGCCCTGTTTCAGGATTTATTTGCAACATTCCCTCTTTAAGGACAGTAAGGTGCACTTGCAAGCACTCTGCTGTGATGCTTCAGGACTCCGTTGTCGCTAACTATTTTAAAACCAGGACTGAGAAAAAAGATTTTCTTCAGTAATTCCGGTGCATCATCAGTATGAGTACAGTGTGATTGTTAAATCCTCATTCTAAAATTCCCATGATAACATAAATATACCCATGAATAATAAATTCACTCAGTGTAACTTCAGGAAAACAAGCACGTTTCTCGGGTTAGAAAAAAAAGAGATGAAAAATGGCATGTCAGAGCATGTTGCATCTTTTATGAATCGCTTTTATCTATGCTTTCTTTCTTACACTTCCAATCACAAGTCTTTTCTAGCCCTTTCACTGGATTCTCTCCCCACAAAAATACATTAAACAGCCTTGCTGGTAAGTCATTGACTCACTGCAGATGAAAGATAAAAAGGTATTACAGCTCAGGTGAAGAAAGGAAAGATGCGCAAATAATATCCCAGGGCTTCCAACAAAACCAAACCAAACAAACAAAAAACCACCAAAAAAAAAAAAACCACAACAAAAAACCCAACCAAACAAAAAAAACACAACACCTTAGTTTGTCAACAACTTTGAGCAACCTGGTCTGGTGGAAGGTGTCCCTGCTCATGGCCTAGGAGTAGGAACGAGACGATCTTTCAAGTCCTTTCCAACCATAACCATTCTATGGTTCCATGATCCTATGAACATAACCTATTTTTCTAGGGCTTATTCAATCAATGTGCTGCTCAGCATTCATCACATACATTGACATTCATGTACAATGATTCCATGTTTTAAATAATTTTGTTCAATTTGGTTTAAAGAAAAATAAAAATAGTAGTAATTAAAAGAAAAGAAGCAGCAGCTGTAGTTACAAACATGTATGTGACAATATAAGGTATCATATAAAGGTCTTTCTTCCCCTCATATGAACTTCTGAAAACAGCTGCAGGCAGACTTCTAGCTCAGGCATCTGGGCTTGTCTGGTTGTCACTGTGACGGAGAGAAAACTACAGTACACCTGAACAAACTACCTTGTGCACTTCCCAGGCTGCAGTGCCACGAAGCTCCACCGCAGCTACAGTGGTTCTATTTCTGGCACTTAGTGTTTAAATCCATACACATCCAAGCTATTCTTTATGTATTTGTAAAGTCATTCTTTTACATATTTGTACTTACTTTGGACCAAATTTTTCCTCAAGCCTACCCTAGCACTGCCACAAAACAGATCAGAACGGGCTTTTCCCAATGTGTATATTCCTGTTTAATACACTACCCATGAAATCATTAAAAGTGCCATTTCTTTTGAGAAAGATAAGCAAACACAAGACAAGCAAATCACAAAAAAAAAAAACATGCACAACTCATCTAACAAATACAGTAAGCACAGCAGATACCTTTCAGTATCTCTTACAAAAAAGACTCATCCTGAGAGTTGGAAGTACCCCAGCAAAAAAAAAAAAATATAAATCTAATTATACTCATCTCAAAATCTGAGCATGAACATCTGCCCTGCCACTTGCTGTTTTTCTGTGAGACCCATGGTAGAAGCAGCTCAGTGCAAAGCAGAGAAGGCCTGACAGGCTGCTTTTCCAAAACCTGAAATTCCAGACATATGCTTTCAATATGTAATTGTATGATGGCAGGTCTTCTTCCATGAGCATATACCTGCTTATCTTTATGATCCTGACTCTTTAGGCAGATTGTCTCACAGAACTGTATCACTAAGGTGACTGTGTCTTGCCTGTGCTATGGAACTCTCTTCCACAGGAGGTTTGGGGAAAAGCCCACAGGGAGATGCTGTAGAGTGCCTGTTGCCTAGGCTGTGCATGAAGGCTCACTGTAGAATGCAAAGCCAGAAGTACTCAATACAGTTATAGCCTCAGGTCAAAACTCTTGGCATTCATTAACCCTTTTTACACAAATCTTAAAGCTGTCCTCCTTTAGCACACCTTTTAGAGGCAGGGAAAATAACTATTAATGCTTCTTGCAATAGTTGAGTTTAAAGGTAGTACTGACATTACATTTTAGTTCCAACGTAGAAGTATAAGGAGGAAGAAAATACCCTATAATCTGACCCTTAAATACCAAGCACACATATTGTCCACCAGGATGAATTAGAGACCAAGAAGGTGCCTTGTTTGCAATTTTTAGTATATCAGAAGGACAAATTACTGCATTAGAACCTTAGTCAAACACAGAAACAAGAAAAATGCTACTCTAACATTTAAAGCCTACAGCAAGAGACAAATCTGCTCTAAAAAATAATAATAATAAAAAAATAATCAAAAAGCCAAGTCAATCCCAGCTCAATGCCCCAGTGAAATTCCTGGTGCTGAGATCAGAATGTGGCTTGTGTGTCCGCTTTTTCACTGATATGGTACAAACACACAGTTGTCAAGGCTAAGGAGGGTCGTGGATGTAACTGATCTAAAGAGTCTTTGATACCAGAAGGCTCTAATAATCTAAATGGAATACACCAGGGCAGACTGGACGCAACATATGTGGAGGAGTGTACTATTTCAACAAAAAAAGATGGCATCAGCTGACACCATTTCATGCTTCTCTGTAAAAAGTAAGGATTAAGACAAATAGCCCTGTCACCATACTCAGGACTGCATTTTAATAAAAAAGACATTGCATGTAGCCTTTACCATACAGAATGCATTTATGTGAGGGCTGTGTACAGCACTGACTTTAGTAATTCAGAATTAAGAGTATGTGGACATCATAACTGGGGAACAAAAGAATATGTACTTATAGTAGCTAATCCCTACATTTTAATAAAATTTAAGAGTATTTCTTATAAAAAATAAGAATATTTTTAAATCTAGATAATACATTGAAAAATATAGGCATTCCAGTAATCAGATAGTAATTAGACAGTAAGACCTCTAAAGTTTTTAAAATAGGGAGCCAGGAAGAGATAAAAAATTAAAACATTGTTTCTTGCTGCCAAGGAAAAAAACCCAAACAATTGTTTAGGCTGGGTTAGATAATGCAATCCAATCCTCTATAAAAGAAAAGATGGAGTTATGACTTTGCCCAGCATGATTAAATCAGCAACCACAAACTAAAGGATTCCTCTTTTAAGTCTTACCACACTACATTTGGTTCTGCTTTGGAAACATGAAAACATGTCAGATCTCCATCTGCAGTTCAGAGCTCATGTTTGCTCAGGGGAAGAGAAAAAAAAAAAAAAAAAGAAAAGAAGGGAAAAAATAAAGAAAGAAACAAAACCAACCTAAAACCAACAAAAAGACAAAACCAACCTAAAAACTACAGTTCCCTTTCAAGATCCAGTATTCTGAAGGTCTCTTCAGATCACAAACAAGGCACCTCCCCTCCTTCTACTATCCAACACAATTTAACATAGTCCTGGAGTTTGCCTTTCCTTACAAAGAGAACTGCAGAGGCCAAGAAATAAGCATATAGCTCTAGCCTTAATCTAGAAGCTCTGCCAGCTCTCTAAGCTCTCCTCCACTTTAAATAATCCATAATAAAACAAATCCCAAGACCATAAGCCTTTTGACATTTTCCAGAAAGTTCATCACTTGCCTATGGGGTGTTTGTTTTTTATACAACTCTTACAGCCTCAGAACTATTTTGGAGGTACTGAGGCAAGGCTGTAAGTAATTTATTTACTATTAATGGGAAAAACAGAAAATAAAGCATACTTAAAGTATATGTCTCTTGACTTTAAACGAGTGAACTTGAACTTAACTTTCTTAAGCCTACTGTAAACCTACTTCCTTCTACCTGGCTCCTCTCATGTCTCATTAAGCACAAAGTCATTGTCTCTGCAATTTGCTTGCCACTCTCCAGGCCAGTGCAGTTACAGCAATTACCAGGCCCTGGTTCCCTGACCTGCTTTTACCATCCACTCTAACCTCCAAAGTCTCAAGGTCTAAAATCCAGCCTGCGTTCCTGTTTTCTTTGTCCTGACAGAACCTCCCCAGCCAGAAGTGCATATTTCTGCATTCTTGTGTGTGTGCAGATGTCTGTTACTGGGATAATTAAAGGGAATTTGGGTTTTGACTGTCTGTGCCCTTAGGGAAGAGACAGTAACATCTGCTGCAGTGACTACTTATTTCTTATTTTTCTGAACGAGGGTTTTGAATTGTTTATGCTTCATTGTTCAAACACACAGATTGCATACAAATACAAGAAAGTATAAGGGAAAAAAGGATTGAACACCCACCTAGATGAAAGTGGTTTCAGCGCTATGGGCACAGTTTTTATATACTCAGAATCACTTTTGAGTTGTACAGAAATTATGCAGTGACAAGTTACCAGCCATGATATACAATTACAGCCCCTTTGAGTTTTCTTTCCCTCATATATAGAAACAGCATGTAACTAGAGCCCTAGATCATTCCAGAAAAAAAAAAACTGACAGCAATAAAACCTACTTTGCAAAGTTGCAATAGCCAACTGGAAGAGATCTCATTAACCGTACCCTTCCCTTTTGTAAGGATATAACCCCCTGACTTAGATATTGTGTACCTGATGTTATAATACTTTTAAATTATACGGTACCAGTCATTTAAGGATAGTATTGTGTTAAAAAATTGTAACTGAGTATACTTAAGAACAGTTTAAGTTGCTAAGAACTGTGATTAAAAACTTTCAGTTGCCTGATCTTCTGCACTGGCTTTTGAACAGCAAACCTAAAGAGGCTGACAAGTAAGCCAAGAGTGGAAACAAGACGTCTAAATCCTGGTCCGTTTTAAAGCAAAAGCCCTACCAAGCTTTACTAATTGTTCAGATTAAGAACCATGACAAAACCATGCTGGCAGACTACCATGAAGAATCAACTAAAAATTAAGGAAAAGGGAGAATTAAAACTGAGTTTGGAGCTTCCTCCATGGTGCATTTCAATACAACAGACTCATGTTCGCCTACTTGCAGATTGCATTCAACTGTCATTTTTACTCCGTTTTGTCATTCCATACATCTGTTCTCATTATTTTGTAATGGAATATTCATAAGTATCAGCCTAAATGACATTACCTTGACATAAACTCAAACCCACTGATGTAGAAACACAGTAGGGATTGCAACCTGCCCTCTCACTGTTTAGATTCTCCACTATCTCAGCTGTAGGAAACTGCTGTCCTCCTAGTAATCATTAAACTTTGTTTTTTTGAAGCTGTCAGAAGCAGATTTAGCAACCCTGCTCTTCTTGAATTGTGTACCTGGCTGTACAACAGACAGGAGCTCAGGGGCAGTGGAAGCTTAGAGGAGAAAACAAGCATAACAAAGACTTTTCAGAGAGGGGCTGGAGAAGGACAAGACATATTTCATGTGTCATGTAAGAGCAATCAAGGAGTCACTTCCACTGCATTTCACAGCTAGGATGAGTCTTCTGCATATCAGTAAATAGCTTAACATGCATTAGAAGAAGGAGCTCAGACAGGAAGAGAGATCTGAAGGATCACTGGAAACTACTAAAACAAATTTACTGTAGCAGGCTGCACATGATGGAATGGTTAACAGGTTGCACCAGTTCAAGTCAAGATTCTTACACATAAACACAGACATATTTGGGCAAAGGAGGAGGCATCCAGGCCAGAAACATAACACACTTGTATGCACAGTCACAAAAAAACCCAAACCTAATAGTTTTAAGATTAAAGGTGACCAGAAGCCTCTCATCATATTAGAAGCATATTCAAGAGGAGATTGGATGAGGAATGATGTTCAGGTAAGAAGGCACATGAAGGTATAAAAAATAAAAACACAAACAGGGCAGTGCTAATGAAAGGTGCTGAAGCAAAGATCCAGAGAGTTTAAAAAAAAAAATTTCAGGGAATGTTCCGCATCAACGACACCATAGTGAGAAAGACGTAAGGCTAAGTTTACATGCTTTGAGAGACATGAAAGTCTAGATGATAGCACGGAAAGGCTAAGTTATACAAGATTTAGATAGAAGGCATAGAAGGAAAGACCAGAAAAATTATGGGAACACACTGGAGAGAAGACAAAGTGAGGGAGAAACACAAGAATTATTGTCCCCCACCAAACTTATGTTCCTTCTCTTTTAATATCCTGTTTGTGTCAGCTGCTTGTTCAAGATGTGCTCCCCTCCAAAAAAAAAAAAGAAAAACAAAGATATAAGGAGTTTACTGTAGACAGCAGTAGTATTATCAACCAACTGTTAATATCTCAAATGTCTCAATCCGATTTCTAAAAGTGAGAAATGGTCTATACCTGAAACATATAATTTAAGAGCAGAGAAGGGGGAGAACACAGAAAGTAATCAAAGCAAAAGATCTAAAATAGATGAAAAAAAAATAAAAGGGTGTGAGAATTCTGAGGAGAAATCAAAAAACATCAGTGAATGAAGGAGGATGAACCAAGAGAGACTTTTGCCCAATTTACACTATAAATCACCATGCAGATCAGCTCATCCACACTTTAGGGTAGGGACTCACTCATTGGGATAAGCAGAAATGAGCATGCTACTATAATCAGGACTTTTTCTGAGCAATGAAAACTATAATATGAAGTTCAGTTGTGTTTTGATGTGTGGGAAATACTACTTAATGCATGTGCACTGGTGAAAGATTTACTTTGCCCTGAAGAGGTAAAAAAAACAGGAGCTTCACCCCTCAACCAGCACAGAGCCCGCACACTCTTCCCAGTGAAAGCAGGCCCCCCTTCCAGTTACCAGTTCTGGCCCTTACTCTGTCTGTCTTGCTGAATGTGACACAGAGAGACAGACTGACTGCATAAGACACTTGACATCCTTAGTGATGCCCTCTCTTCAGAGGGGCTTAGCCTTTCACATTTTACACTTATATGCTGGCTTTGGCAACTGGCCACAGAAGTCATTTTGCAGAAAATCACGTTGTATGGTTACATAAAAACAGTATTTGTTCTCAACAAGGAGTTTTGTAAAGAAATCTGCTCGATTTTTACATATGTATTGCAGAGAACAGAAGCATAAAGCCAACTGCGTATAGACAGTTATAATAAAGCCATGTTATTTTTGTGGAAAATCTCTGTGTTGCAATTAGCACAACCTTGTTTCTGGAACTTATCGTCTCTCAATGACGCATTCCTATTTATGCTGGCATATGAACATACTAAACTTCTTTATTTTCATTGTTTTAGCATAATACAATTTCTTGATTCTATCACTTCTGCTCAAGACAGCTCATAAAATGTTTTCAGGTCTGAAGATATTTCATGCCAAAAATATAAAGACTGACAGAACAAGTCATATTGTAACACAAAGGGAATATAAGGTAAAGCCTGATGCTAATCTTGGATAGAGCTTGCAGTCAGGACTTCAAAGTTGAACATACTCCCCACCCCCTCCATTCCCCCACCAAAAAAACAAAGAGATGCCCCAAGCCAAAAAAGGAAAGTGAAAAGAAAGAAAAAGAAATGGAAAAACCACAACCGCACTAACAACAGAATATCTCTCTTTGTAGATATGATGTTTGTTCAGAAGGGCACTGTCAAACTCCAGGTATATGTCATTATTTATCATTATTATTGCTTTAGTCAATTTACTGTAGAGCTAGTTGTAAAATGGTGAGCTCCTAATTCTCAGAAATGGTGGAGAACTGCCATTTCTTCATCCATAAAGCCTTCAGAACAAAACCTGAAGTAAGCACTGTAAATGGACAGACAAGCTTATGACAAGTCAAAAGTGTGGTCTCACCTGAATGTGACAAATTGCCATGTAACAAGTTAATCTACCATGTTCAGCCATGCAAACAAAATCAGCTGCTATTCTGTATCCCACAGTCTTGTCTATGGCAAATGAGCAGCGTCACAGAAGGGAGGCAAGAAAGAAAGCATGTGAAAAACAAAAATCGCTTTGAAGCAGCACTGACTGCACTTCTCTACTTCCACCCATTATGTCAAATAAACACAAAGTGTCTCTTGAAGTTTATTTAAGATATTATGAGGGAAAATTAGCAAATGTTTTTCTTCCACACCTCTACGATCCCTTGAAATCATAAAGCTCCAAGTAAGGCCCAAGGGTGGACCAGGGATTTCCCAGATCTCTCAGATGATGCAATACCCAGCAGAAGGTGACATTCAGTGGCAGGTAGTAAGGGCAGGAGGTGCTACTGAGTGAGTGCAAGACGGGCCCTGCAAATGCTGTGCAGAACCTGGAAGGGAAGACCACTGGAATGAGTCCTTCCAGAAACTGGTCACTACCAAGTATGAAAACAGAGTTGCCTAGGATCACAAATCCAGTGACTGCAATTGTCATCACCTTTCACAAACTAGCAGTCCAGGTCACTTCAGGAGAAGTAACTGAGAAGAACTTAATTAAAGCAGATTCTTGCAAAACAGAGCTATGTTGCTGCTACTTTGAGAGGCAATGCAGACTGTGTGGGCTCCATAAAGAGCTGGACATGAATGGATTACACCAAGGCAAGTTAAAAAGGGCTGACTCACATCTCCTTAGCCATACAATGTTAACCAGCCATATACATAATCTTCCTCTTCAGTCAACAATTCATTATCTTTGCAACATCTGCCATGTTGCAAAGCAGTCCCTGAAAAGGGAGAAGAATCAAATTCACATGAACTGGCATGGAGATTATGCATAGAGAATTCAAAACTACACCAAAACATAATTTACACTTTGCCAAATGATTTAGAAACAACGGATATGCTACACTAATGCCTTTCAGATCAGTAGAATACTCACACTGACAGCTGTCAAGAGAAGGGACAAAGGGTACCTTACATCTCATGAAAAAAAAAAAAATAAATACTGTCTGGTGGGAAAAAAAATAAAATAGAGAAAAATCAAATCAATATTGTGTTTTCCCTTGTCTCTGAACACACCAAAGCTTCTAGAAGATGACAGAACTTCACTGTTTAGGAGCTCTATTTCTCGGTTGCTGATCTGTTCTTTTAACATATGTTTTACAAACTTTCAGTAAAAATGCCCATCTCCATTGAAAATACATCTCTTTTGAAGACAAAGAAAAAAAGTACACACACACACACACATACACACAGATTTACTTCCATCTGCTGCTTTGTACAGCTAATGGAATGTGGCAGGAGCCTCTTTCTTATTTTGCTCCTTCGTTAACAACCAGGAAATTTAAAATGCTCCAAACTTCCGTATTAGGCCAACAGGGAAGAAATCAGCCATTGAAAGGCTCTGGAAAGGCTCATAGGACATGTCTGTGCAGCTTACTTGTCATTGCAGCCACTGCTGATTTTCAATTATCAGAAATGTATTACAATTACTAACACTCAGTGATAGTCTGGCACTCGGCCAGGATGCCAAAAGAACTGTAAATTGATGCTTACTTTAATATATGATCACTTCTGCCAAAAAGTCCTCTGCTTAGAGAATTCAGTCCCTTCCATATCCTGGGTTTTATGAGAACGCACACCAAAGACACTGGGTGATTCAGGGAAATAGTGAGGGGATAGTACCCTTCAATCTTCAAAGCCATAATTTTTAAAATTAACAGTGAGCAGTTGAAAGTTGCCTTTCCCCAGCAGGTGCTTAGTCTCCTGTACAAAAGTACAGGCAAACCTCATTTGAGACAAAAAATATACAACTGGAGGAGGAATTATCTTCCTCCTTAAGAAGGGCTGGTTCTTGGCAGGATGGTATAAGCAATCTCATAGTCCTATCATCTAGACAAACCAAAGTTGAAATATCTAGCAATCCACTTTTCTTCACTGATGAATCATCCTTAAATAAAGAAAAACCCCAAAGAGGATAGCGGGTGGAAAGCAGTACACCTCAATATTGCTGTTGAAGCTGGCAGGAGTTCTTTACAGGGTATTTTTGAAAACCAGTGGAAAGAGAAGGTAAAACCAGCAGGAACTGAGCAGCTTAGTAGACAACTGCTATTGGTTTAAACAGTAGCTTGCAACAAGATTAGGGAAAAGAGAGTACAAACAAAACTAAGTTCATACACCATGTACCATTCTTCATTCAGCCCACATGTTATTTCCTCTTGGCACATGTGAAGTGCATACACTCCATATACAAACCACATGATAAAATGAACAGAGGGATGTACCGAGTCTCTATTACTTAGACAAACATCAAGTGAGGGAATTCTGTGGTGGTTAGACAATAAGGTTAAAAAAAAATATTTCTTAGGATTCCTGAACCAAGGAATCAAAAAATAACTATGCTATTTTTCTTTTCTGGTTAACCTTAAGTAGAAATGAAGGGTTTATGTTCATTTCTTATATGGATCAAGACATCTTATTTTTGAGCATGTTTATTCAACAGATAAGTTCTTTACAGCACAGCGTGTATTTAAAATATCACTAAATAGAGTTTCCAAAATTATGTCAACTTATGTTTTTTTGTTGAGACAGTATGACTCAAAATTCAAATTACTTTATGAGAGGATGAACGAATGAGATTTGATCCAGAGCAGATGACCCCAGCTGTAGCCTCAATGTCAATTAAGTCATGTTCACAACCACACCTTATTTCTGACAGAAAAGCCTAAAAAATTCAACTTTAAGCTGGTAAACAGCACGACAGTCAATACTTTTATTTCACACCTGAAATTGGGGTTGGGTCCATTTTTTTCCCAGCTTACCCTCACACACCTCTAAAGCTGTGATGGACTCTTCAGTTCTTCCTCACAGATGGGGTCTGCCTACAGCAAAAGTCTTCAGCTGAGTCAGTGACTTTCGACAGGTCTGAAAGTTTCAAAGTTCAGCAAATTTGGGGGGGGACACAACAGGTGGAGGGAGAGAGAACAAGGTGCCACTGTGATTACTTTTACACTTTTGGGTTGTTTGCTTGGGTATTTTTAATCTAATAAAATACCAGCTCCACAGAGAGCTACCACTGAGTCTGTAAACCAGATGGCTAAGGGCTTTGAAACCTATGGAAATATTTACTCAGCTGGTTTGCTTTGGTTTTCGAGTAAGAATAGTTCCACTTTTATAAACAGTCATTGCTTCTCATAGGCATCTTATTTTTGTAAACACTGTTTGCCTATGATTTACCCCTTCCTGTTCCTAGCCAGAGGAAATTTGGTTTTCGCAGCCTTTTCCAACTGTTTAGGTTAAACACATCCCTTTTCTATATTAAGAGACTGTTTTCCAAGAAGCAGCTGACCATCAATAAACCCTAATTGTTTTAAAGAGTGAACATTTCATACCTGCATGCACATGAAAGCATATCTAGATTAATATATATATATTTCTGTACATATGTATATAATTATAAGGCTCTGTCTTTAATGACCAGCTTATTTCAGCCCCTTTTCTTTCTTAATTCTTAAGTTATTTCAAGAATAAATTTGCACATTTTTAACATATGGGAAAGTATGCAAAGACCAATAATCTTCCACTATGAGTCTCTGTGTGTTCATTCTGTCATGTGCACCTTGTTTCCTATCGGAAAACGCCCTATATGACATTTTTAGTGCAGCTGGACCAACAGAGAGTCTTGAAATCAATTCTTAACAGCTATGAAACCTTAAATTTGAATTCTGCAGTAATGCCCTATTCTAAAAAGTCATTTTATAACAATTGCGTATCAGGAGGCAGACGACTCCTCCAAGAGAAGAAACTTAAAAGACAGACTATGCATCACATAAAACACTGAACTGCATGCTACTGAACTGATCCTGTCAACCCATCCCACTCTCAGAGGTCTGCTTTTATATAAATGTTATCTCTATGATAGCTCCTACCAACTTCAAATAATGAGAAAATTTAAATTCCAGCTTCCTAGGAAGACACAAAGTGCCTTAATTCTAGTCTAGGGAAGACTTAAGACAACATAGAGCTGAAGCATTTTCAGATCTACAGTGGACTTTCTTATTTTAGTTTCTGGGAGAGAGAAAAGTTGCCTTAAGCATTCCTAACATTAACTATGCAGATAAACAAATTACAATATGGTTATTACAACTATGTTTGAGAAACATAACAGATTTTTTTGATCATGTCAAAAATCCTTCGAAAGGGTATGCATCTCCCCTGCTTCTGCAACTTCTCTTTCCTCTTCCACCAGCAAACAAAGTACTTGAATAAAGGTTCTCAATTGGTGGGTGAAATTCTTGCTGTTTGGTATCAGGAAATATATCACGTTCTTTCAGCTAAAACTATTGAGCTGGGAAAATCAGTGATAGAAATAGTATATGTCTCTACAAAAGGTAGTTTGACAGGATCATCACCTAAGTGAGCAGTTTTTGATGGGCAGTGGGGAAGAAAGTAAGCTCTTTCAGGAGATATGCTCCCTCTCCATATTTCACCACGACAACTCCTGGGGACTACGTTTTCTTTTTATTAGTTTTTTGCAGCTGTTGATCCATACGCTACACCAGACTCTCACTCCATTAGTTTTATTTAATAGTTTACACTCCATCTACCATGCCTCTCAAAGGAAGACAAATCAAATAAGTACATTCTATTTTGCCACACCAGAACTACAAAACAAGGCTTTAGTCAGTTATAAATAAAACAAAAGAGTTGATATCTCTGTAAAGTTAGTACTGAGTTTACAAGCTTTAAAGTACCTACCACTCAGTAGCACTCAGCCTTGGCTGATGTTCAGCATCCCACATAGCATTTAGCTCTGGTGAGCCTAATATTATTATAAGATGACTTTACAGGATAGTATTGCAGCATTCAAATCAAAGGTTTCATAGCTGTTAACTGATTCCAGGACTCAGTGTTAGTCTAGCAGCACTAATAATGTCAATATATACAGAGGGAATTTTCCTATGGGCATTCATGAAATCAGTAAATGCTGTAGGAAGAATACAGAAACTGGGAACAAGGATGATAGAATCCTAACCACTCCTACTGCAGGATTAATTCACAGAGCAGCTCTTCTCCCACACATCTCTTTTTTTATATACTTTGATACCCCAAGTAGTCCATTCCTAGCACACAGGTTGAAAGACAGATTTCTTAGTCATCTTTTCCTTTGATCTCGTATCTTCCATTTTCCCTTAACTAGAAGTCCTACAACTATAAGTCAATCCACTGTGTATCCACACCAGTTGTGTTACCTAGCTATTACATACTATATACTGCATTTCAGGTACGTTTCTACGTGTACTTTCTAAGATTTACTGATGATTCCCTGCAGATTACTGCAGTCAGAATATTTTTACAGGAAGGAAAACTTTTTCAAGACATGCCAGTTCATAAATTCTAAGATATGTCATGGATATGTACTGATTAAGGATATTTTTACCACAAAGGTCAAGAGGGAGCCTGGCACTAAAAATCTTCCTGAATATCATAGTAACAGTCTGACAATAGATGTTTCTATACAATTCTATTTCCCACATATATTTACAGCAAAAAGGAATTGGTTTTGTTTAGTAAACTCTAATTGCAACACTGCCATTGGCTACATTAAAAGATGCAATTGGAACACGGCGACAGAGGAGGTCTCTGCCTCAGAAAGCCTTAGTATAGTAAATTAGAACTAGAATGACATCACTACAAATTAAATATTACAGAGAACAATAATGATCTAAAAGGTAGGATCAGGTTAAATTCAAGCTATTCTCGTAACTGTTGGCTGAATCAGACCCATAAACCAACACATTTTTAATTGAATTTCAGCACATGGATGACTCTCAATTACTTGCTTTTACAGTTGCATATACAGTGATTCCCTTAGTTTGTGGAATTAAGCAGTTAAGTGCCAGAATTTTAACTGTGCTATTTTAATTTATAACATTGTGTATGTGTGTCATGATAAAAAATAACATTTTTAACTAAATTACACACACGAGACAAATGCTAAGAAAACCAGATATTTCATCAGAATAAATCATACTACTTATCAATAAATGAGAGATAAAGTTCCCTCCTTCATAATAGCCTGATGGTTTGCTATTCCCAGATACAGAATGTAGCCACTTCAATTCATTCTCCAATATACTGGGGAAAGGGACAGCTGGTAACATTGCTCCTATGAAACCATTAAAATGCCAGAACAAAAATACTTTCTGCAGAAAACACATTATTTTCTCTAACTTTATGAAAAGAATGGAAACAAATCTTTTTTCAATTAAAATTCAATAAATCCTAATTTGTTGGAACAAAAAAATTACACATGTGCTTTCTTAGAAAAACAGAAGAAATGCAATATGTAATGTAATACATCTCAGTCCTTACCTCCTCATAGATACAAACTATTTGGAATTTGTTCTAAATTGTGACACTAATGGAAAAAACTCTCAATTCAAATAAATTAAAAAATCAGCTAAGTTATTAAATGCCTCGGGTTTTTTTCAGACAACATCCTCCGAGTGTTCTTCACTTGTCCAAGTGCTCCTCAGTGGTCCATCACACTAATCAAGACAAGAACCAGACATATGAAGACTGGATTGTCAAAGCAAGGAACTCATGGTGGAGTTCCAATGCAAAAAGGCTGTATGAGGTGTAAGCAGGGACAAGGTAACCAAGGAGGAATTTAGAAATACCATATGGGTATGTAAGGACTGTGTCAGGTTAAATAAAGTTCAGTGAGAGTTAAGACTTGTATGGAATGTCAGGGGCAACAAGAGCAGCTTTTACTGCTGCAATATAACAAAACATCAAACAGGGAAAATAGAAGCCTGTTGCTGAATTGGGCAGGTGATCTAGTGCCCACAGACAACAGATAAAGCCAAGGAACTCAACAGTTTGTTTCAGTCTTCACCAGCAATGTCTCAAAGGTATCTGGTGTTTAGCAAAGTGGTCGAAGAACTACCAGCTGTAGCTGTGGCCTGAGTCAAGGATGACTTGCAAGACCTGAACCTATATAAACCCATGGGATCAGACAAGCTGTATCCATGGGCACCAAGATAACTGGCTACTCTTCATCTCTGAGAAGTCACAGAGATGAAGAAAGGTCCTCAGAAACTGCAGGAACACAACCGTGGGAACTACAGGCCAGTCAATCTCAAATTCCTGGGAAAGTTATGAATTTAGTCCTTTTGGAATGCACTTTTCTGGACATATGGAAGAGAAGAAGATGAGTGAGAACAATCCAAGGTGAAATCATTCCTGACCAACCCAATTGCCTTCTGTAATAAAATGACTATAGTTTAAATGATGAGGAAAAGCACAGGATGTCATTTATTGCAAGGATTTCAACACTATCTCACTGCAAGTTAGGGTATTACAGTCTGTCTCTTCAGGTAGGCAACAAGATGGGCAAAAAGTTGGTTGGATAATCAAGCTGGCTGGATTATCTGAGAGATAAATGTTTTACGGACCATACTCTACCACGAGGCTAGTAGCAACTGGAATATCACCAGGGCTGATCCTCAGGCCTGTCCTGTTTAATACCTTAATCAATGAACAAGAGGAGGCATCAGAGTGCCATCTGTAAAGTTTACAGAACACATTAAATTCAAAGAAACACTTCATAAGTTAGAGGACAAAGCTGCTGTCCAGAGTGACCTAGATGGGTCAAGAAGCCGCTTCATGAAATTAAGCATACACATGCAATGTCCTGCACCTGGAAAAGAACAATGCCATGCAATAATTCAGGCTGGTTTTAATTACAGAAGAAAATGAGTCACCCAAGTTTAAATGACACATACACCACCAAGCTGTGAAGAAACTTCGCAAGCCTAGTTGTATTTAACTTGCATGGAATATAGTCCAGGTTACTATATAACAGCACTGAAAGAACTTTTTTCATATACCATTATGCATTAAAATCAGAGGTTTCCATGAACAGATTACATAATCCTTAGCCAGTTTCTGGAGAAGTTTTTTTTTTTGCGCTTGACCCTTACCTTTATATGCAATAACTGGGTGCTCAGCTCTGTGGCAGTGGGTATCTTCTGTTGTTATTGGCTCCAGTATTCCTAATACACCAAATCCTGCCAACAGCAGTGCAAGGAGGCAGCTGCCCTTCATGGTGGTCATGCTGTCCTCCACAGGAGTCACTTCTTTTAGCTGGCTACTTTTCTTGCACACATGTGGGAAAAGCGCCTGGAACATACAAAGAAATTTACTCAAGCACAAGAGAAACACTCATGAAGAAAAAAAAAAAACAACAAAAAACAAACACACAAAAAAACCAACAAACTAATATACAAACAAACAAACAAAAAAAGACAGAAACAAAACCCCCCAAAAAAACAAACAGTTTTTGATGTTTAAAACAAAACAACATTGTTTTTTTGGCTGTGTAGTATTTGATTCCTCAAAAGTATTCTATCAGCTGCTCCTCTAATTAATTCATGAATTTATCACTTACACAATTTAGGAATATTGATTTCTTTTATCACCCAGCAGGATTAAAAAACTGTTATTTATTCTCCTCTCTTCTATTTTAAAGTTTAATTTTATAATGTGTGTGGCAAAAGTAATGTTCTGCAACAGTTTTTATTTTATTTAGACACAGCAAATCTATCTAAATTTGTGTTCCACGTTCAATTGGCTCCACTGCCCCTTGATCTGCTTTCCTCAATGGAAAGAAGGTAAGGTAGGAAAGGAATTGCTCCTTCATGTTACTGACTGTTTTGACAAAACAACAGCCTTAGAGCATGTATTTTTTGCCTATCCACGGAGTATATATAGCACAGCCTAAAGCAGTAGGACAAGGTTCACCTCAGTGCTTTGATGATATACTTTTGCTTTACAGGAGGGAGGGGCACTGGTTCTGACATCCCTATCTGTTTACCAAGACTGATGACAAGGTTGTGTATTGCAGATTTTAACACTGAAGACCCTTTTCTATTAAAATCCAGACACCAGTCAACAACTGTTTTCCTTCAGTACCAGAATAAAGTTGAAGTTTCAACTCCCTGATTTTATGAAACATCCAATAACTATACTTACTTTCTAAGTAGCAGAATACTCACAGTGTCAAAATGATTTTAGACCCAAGCCAATTCCTTTAGTTTTATCATAACAAACATTCTAAGCAGTAACAACCTAATGCTGCGATCCAAAAAAACTTCCACCATTAGCAGATTTACTGAGTCCCACATCCTTGCCTGCTGACAGCACAGAGTTATGAGACATCACTGCCTCTCAGAGAAGACTGGTGTTTTGAGACAACTCCATAATGGCAGAAATGTCATTCTGCTAATTAATTGAGCAATTCAGGGAAAAATAATAGCCAATATTGAGTTCTAATGCATTTGATCTCACTGAACTGCATTGTGCTGCTTAATTATGTGGAAATTTTCTATTAGGGTAAAATGAACATCCTAAACACATGAAATAAAGGGCCGTTAATTAAAAAATACTGTACAGTAAGACCAAAGAGTTTTAAAAGCTCAGAAAGCAGAATGTTGAGTAAATGTTGCTCCCTAACATTACTGTAGCACCAGCCATCATAAGATGAACTGCTCTTCTCTTACCACTTTATTTTGCTTTCTTTAGAAGCCTTCCAGCTAAGACCTGGACACATCTGATCCCTAATTTCAACTAAAATAAATACATCAAACACATAAAATATCTTAATAAATCTGAGCAGTACATCAATTTGATAGTCAGTTTTATCTTCTCTGGTATGTTTAAGTAAAAAAAAAAAAAAAAGAGGAGGGGAAGGAAGCTTCTTGGCAGTTAAATTCATACTCCTACCTTCCTAAGTAGTGCATCTTATGATGTCATGTACCAATACGAATCTGTCCCACAAATTGCTTGTAGCTCACAGCACAGTATTTGCTCACAGAAATTCTGTGCACTCACTTATATAGGGGTATAAAGCTCCTGTTCTAATGTTCTGATTGTTCATTTTCAGCAAGAGTGAGATTTTGAGTATTATGCACTATAATTATCCAAATTCAACCAGTTTATGTGGATTATATCATAGCTAATTTATATTACTGACTTACAGATCATACAAGTACAATACTAACAGCTAGTTCTAATTCAGGTTTCTGTAACACTATGAACATGCATTTAGCAAAATCAAGGACCGATACTGCATCACAGACTCAAACAAAAGCAGTTTTTCTTACACAGAGTACAGCAGAAGATATTCTAACACTTAGGAATATGGTACTTCCCCTTTAAAGAAGTACAAACTTTATTTCTTTTTATTTGTAAAGTCTCAGAAATGCCCCTAAATGTGTGAATATAATGGGTATAAATTAAACAAGAATAAAATGAAACATTTGTACGGGAAGCTCAGCCTTCTCTGTCTCCCTGGCTGTAAATGAAGACTCATAATCTTTATGTAACCAGGCTTCTATACCCCAGCCAAGTTTCAAAAAACAGCTCTAACAGCAAAAACAAAACGAGAATCCTGCTTCTCCAGAGATAAAGGAAAGACCAGTACTCTTCATACAGATATTGTATCTGTACATATCTATGGACCCCACCATTTCCACTACAAAAAGGTTACTGACTTTCATGGGACTAATCCTGATATTAATAAGAATTAAGATGTAAATGTTGAAAAGTCTCATGTCTTGTATCCTGCAGATATTGTGATGATTTCATCTATCCCCTCTGTGCAGAACTCAGAAGCAAAGATTCCTTCACAATACCTTTCCTCAGCCTCTAAATCCAAACAGCATCCTTTGGAAAGACATATATGCTATAGTTAGTCTCTGACATAGCTGTTTACATCTATAGTCATGCTGTGGGAGAATTTGGGGGTCAAGGAATATTTTTCCTACCTAGCTGAACTGCTTCTCTCTCTTACAGGGTAAAAATGCAGGCAAGAAACACTCCTTTCTCTCAATCAGAACATCCAAAGACAAGGTTAGACTTTGAAGAAGAGACAAAAGAGGATGTGAATGCACTCCTGATAATATATCTTAGAGATAACAGAGTCTTGTATGACATGGTCTAGGGTGAGGCACCCTTGCCCATGGCAGGGGGGGTTGGAACCAGATAATCTTCAGGTCCTTTCCAACCCTAACTATTCTATGATTCTATAAGTGTTTAAGTTTCTCTCTACTTTGACCTCTACCTGCCTAAACTAATAAAATGGCACAACACATTTAAGTGTATTAATTATTTTAGATGTATTAATTTAAATGTATTAAATACATTGTGGGGAACAGCAAGCAGAAGTTTACTTGCAACTACTCAGAGGATAGTCTTCAGAGACCCTAATCAGACAAAAGAACGGTAAATCAAGGTAGGAAGTAGAAACCTCATCACAAGTTCTCACATGAGAAAAGGGCAAGCTTTAAGTCAGTTGAGCAACTGGAAGAAACAGGAATTCACTATCCACTTCATTACACTACAGCATGCACAGAAGGAGAAAGAAAGTCTGCAAAGAAAGAAAAAGCACTTAATACGCTGCTAGAATAAAAGTAAAAATGAAAACAAAAGAAAAACAAAGACTTTAAACATGTACCCACTGCAAAAGCAGATGAACAGACACCTTAGAAAAGCTTTCAAAACCAAATCCTTTCCCATAGAATTTGCAGGGGTTAGATTTTTCCCTTTTGCACACCGCCCGGTAAGGACTGCTGCACAAGTTCTGTCTCTGCCTGAGACACTGTCTTCAAGAGCAAGCCCATGGAGGCAGCACCTTAATTTTGTACCCATGATCTCTGAAACTCTGCAACTGAGGGTCAGAAGTCTTGAAGCAAGCAAAGAAGTCTTTCCTGAAATAGGCTCTTCTCATTGAAAGGGCAACTGTGCCAAGAAGTGATAGCTAGCCTGGAGGGCAAGACATAAATGCCAAGAGAACCCTAAACATGAAAAGTTTAGGCTAGTTTCCTTGACTTCAGTATAATTTCCATATGTAAATCTAACTCAACAATTAAATATAATGGTGAAGTCAAAACTCTTCAAAACATACCCATAAGAGTGACACAGACCATCTTTTTGACTACTACTTTTGGGGACTAGCACATTGACTTCTTTCTAGCACAGATCTTTAATCAGACTTTTGACAAATTGCATTTGAAAAGTCTAAAACAATCTGAGGGTGCAAAAAAAAATTAATTATAAAGTGTAATATATTTGGACTTGATAATATTAAAGATCTTTTCCAACCTAGTTGATTCTGTATAATTTTATTTCTATGCATAAAGGGCCTTGTGCACTTATTCTCTCCCTCGTTCACTTTTCTTTATCTAGCTTGCCTAGAAGAAATATGAATGAGGCCCATTAGGCAAAGTTTTGTTTTTGTTTTTTTTTTACAAAGTGTTTAGTTTCTCTATCAACAGTATTTGATGAATAATAATTAAAAAAAAAAAAAAAGAAGCAGCAATTCAAGATTTTATTTAGCTGAGCCAGCAGAAGATAGCTATTGCTAAAAAGAAAAAGCGTGAAAAGCTAAGTATGCGTGGCATGTAACTACTACTGCTAGGTCCAAGCAGATTAATTTAGAGACTATTCCCTCCAGGAAGCAAAGTCATATATTAAAAACGAAATAATCAGGATATCAATATTTCTAGATTGGTTAAAATAGACTGTGTTGGAAGTAAAATTTAGCTCGGAATTATAAACTATGTTTTCTTTTGTTTGATTAAAATAAACAACTGTATTAATAGTTGCCATACTAACTGCAGGTGTCCAGCAGCAAAGATGCTTTCAAATAACTATCTTTGATGATCGTGTGCCAGCTTAACTGCACTTCCAGTGAACAATGAAGTGAATTTATGTCAATATGAGTATACAAGCAGCAGAGTTTGGCATGGTTAAAATATGCCATTTTCAGGACTGGTTCTGTATACGGGCATCCACATGCACGCACACCTGTGTCTCCTCACACAGACACTACCCATGTATTTGTTGTAGGAGCCTCATTCTACTTCCCCTGGGTACTTTGCTCCACCTCTTGATTTGCAAAACAGTACAAGTTTCATTCAAATTTACTCATGCTAACTAACTACCCTGGACAACATGCAGCTTTTCGCATGACCCTGGAAAAAAAAAGTACTTGTCTAATGAAACAGACTATACATTTTATGGGTTCATTAGAAGAGAATTATGAGCCCAAGGAAAGCTTTTGTTCCATATTGCTACTGTACACACTTTAAAATAGTAATAATTATTTCATCTTTAGTCATGTCAATTTTATTAAAAATACCTTGTTTGTCTACTGTACTGCTAGTGGTATCATTTTACAATTTATTAAAATAATAGAACATTAGGTTGCTTCTGCAAGTGATGAGCAGACAGGGGGAACTGTTGTTACCTCAAAAAGAGCCCAAGCTGTTGCATATTGCTAGTAAGCATACAGACAAATCAGGAAAGAGGGTATCAGCAGTTGTATGGTCATAAAACTGGAATACATGAACAGCGGCTATGATATAGATCAGCCCCTGTTTCTGTAATGGTTTTTGATTTATTTTTTAAAACCAAACTCCCCAAATTCATACAAATCATTTAAGAGTGAGATTGCTAGAGAAAGGAATATATAGAAAAGTCCCTGTCATCACACCTACCAACAAATCTAGCTAAATTCTCAGGCAACATGTATGATCTCAATTCCCAGTCCTGGCAATACCACTAGTGACAAGCTCTGGAGTCCAGAAAGGAAAGGAGATGGCAGGGGGGATGACACATGAGTGTATCAAGAGGGCTGGTTCCCTCTCCTACAGTGAAAACTGTGAATGCTGAGTGTTAAAAGACATTCACATTTTACTTTTTTACCCAAATGAACTGTGATTCTTTTTTTTTACGTCATCCTTGTCCGCATGTCCGCATAATATACAGACACAAGGTGAGTAAATATCAAAACTCATTTAAATCTTGTTTCAAAAAAAAAAAAAAAAAAAAAACTCCACCAGTTGTTTTACTCTAGTAATTAATCCCCTGTCAGATGCACAGATAAAAGCTATACCTCTTTAGAATACAATTACTTTGAAATACTTTCCTTAGTATAGCATTAGAAAAACAATTTGTGTATCACTCAGATACACAATTTGATTAGAATAATAGCTCAAAGATCACTTCATTAAACATCAAGACAAGACTGGAAGCTATAGAGCTTCTTCAGTGAAATAACTGAGCCATATACTACCATGTCTCATCACTGGACCCAGTAATGCAGACTGTTTGCTATGCAGCAGAGTAGCATATTTTAATTTGTATTCTCATAAAGTGAAAGCTTCAATTAACAAACTGATTACCCAGTTCCTTCAACATTTTTTTAATATTGCCATTCATTTCAGCATTGGCACGAATTTTAGGATCTGCAAGAGGCAGTCACCCATCAGCTGTCATTGACCAACGCACTCAAATATCAGTCCTTAAATTCCTAGTGACATTCTGCCAAAGTCTGCTAATATCTGTAGCTGATGGTGACAACTCAGAAAAGAAGAATATGTCATCAAAGCTAGTTCTCCAGAATTGCTCAAAGAGCTGTGGCTCTTGTGATTTACGCAAAGGAAGTACTGCTTCAAGAACAGTGCGCTGAGTAAAGTAGAAAGTTTTTAATAACGCCTCAGATCCCATTTATCACTCCATGGCCATGCCATGTCTGCTTCATCAGTGGTGCATAGTACCAGCGGACCACAGCTTCTTCAAGCAAGCACCAGCCAACACACAGGTCCACACAGAAAAGCACCACAATCATCTTAGAGGCAAGAATAAAGCCACTCAGATCAGCGCAGCCTAGGCTCAAGTTCCAACAAAATCTCAGCTCTTGTTTTCACATCCCTTTTTCTCTTAGCTATCCCTTAGCTCCTCGACCTTTTTGCTATCCTCTCAAGACCCAGATTCCCACTCTAGTTTCGTTTCCCTTGCAGCTAGTCTCCTGGTCAAATCATCCAGAGCACTTCCCTCATCATTGCTTGGCACATTCCCCAAACTGATCCTCAGTGTGGCCATCAGAAGTCAGTCTGAGGCCGTGGAAGGAGGGATTCTCCTCATAAGACTTCAAAGCCAGGAATTTTAGCTGTTGCATTCTGTATAAAAAGGGAAGAGGCAACACAGAGATTGGAGTTGCACATGTTGAATAATTAAGAGAGAAGATCATCACATCACAGATTACCACTGCAGCCATCTGGACATAGTTTTTTATATTTGTAAACTGTACAGAAAAATATGCCAAAATTTGTACATGGATGTAAGAGAAACCAGAAAGAAGACAGTAACACAACAACTTTAAATAGCTGGGGTTTAAAAAAAAAAATCATATTGAAGTGAAAACAGCCATCTACTATTTTGTACGTCACCGTACAAAAGTACTTGATAGTACTTGGGTTTTAGCTTTCATAAAGACATAATAATGCAAATTGCCAATCTAAAGGACAAATTGTACTGCTAAAACAAAACTATTAGTGGATATTCTGCACATTAATACTAGGCAAACTTCCAAAATAAAGATTATATTTTAAGTAGTTACTACTCAAAAGAACTGCTGGATGAGTTCCAAAGTGTCATGAAATGACTATTGTGACCGCCTGATTCAGTTAAATAATACAGGCACATTTATCCCTCTCATAGTGGGTTCATTCCTTTAGTTCTTCAGTACAATTTTAAAGGGCAGTGGTTATTAAACATCTTTCAGGAAATGAATGGTGGCCACAGCTGATAACCAAAATACAGTGCAGGGGAATACGCTTTTGTATGTCTTTGACATCCACTTGCCCCCATCCCACCATTTGCAAATGCATTTCAGACTCCACCCTCCTCTCTACTACCAGCTGGTTACCAGCTTTTGATCTGTTTCTTCCCATAAACAACCAACATAGCCACTCTTTATAGTAACAGCTTAAGTAACAGCAAGGTTTAGCAGACAGATATGAAGGAAAGGGAGAGGTGAGGCAGCTCAGAGGCCCGAACCCACATGACTGCTATAGAACACTTCTGCTCCCTGACAATTTATACATAGCTTTTCTAACGAGGTAAGCACTCAAAAGACCCACTCATTTCCTCAAGCTTCTGGATTCCTTCTTCAGTTCTTGTATAAGCAATAAAGTATCCTTCAGAGAATACTTAGGTGGACTGATCCATCCAGTGTCTCTGGCACAGGGTACAGGCTACTATCTCACTTTCCTTGCTATTTAACATCACCACTGCAAAGATGACAACTTAGATTTTTTTTTTTTTATACATCGGCTAAAGTTTCCCCACACACTTATGAAGATTTAATACACAAAGGAAAGCACTGTTTAATGCTCCTTCTAACCTCACGATTAAGCCCCCTTGATTATATGCAATAGTGCTCAAAGGGGACCCACAAATCTACATGACTTTCTTCCACACTAAAGATTTTTTTTTTTCCATACTTTTGCATTTAGATCTCTGATTCAGTTGAGAACTGCAACAGCAAAATCACACAACTCCTTTCTGTGCCACATTCAGTTGCATTAATATCCAGATAATTCAGAGGCATCATACAAACATGCCTCTTTATAATTAGGAGCATTAACTGTGTGGCTAATCATGCTGTCTTGAATATGTCCATTCTGACAAAGCTGTCAGAATCCTGGAATAAGAAGCCTGAAGGGGAAATCATGTCTTCTGTTAGACCTTTCTGAAAGTTCATCTACCTTTTGTTAGTTGTTCACTAAATTCTAAATCCAGATACAGCTATTTCACACCTTCTATGAAAGATAATAAATTCTTTCTTAAAAAAGAAAAAAAAGGCTAAAATTAAAAGTAATGGGAAGTCTAGAGATTTTCAAAGACTATTCTAAAGCTCAAAGATCCAATCTATCAGTCTTCCAAAACAAAAGGCAAAGTTCAAAATGAATACAATGCTTATACTTAAAACCCCATGTATTCACATACAAAGGTTTCACATGTGAGGAACATATCTGCACATGCCTGAACTTCCTGTTAATACAAACTTGCTTATTTTTTGCTGTATCCTAAGACATGACAGGGAAAGGGAAAAAAAAAAAAGGAAAAAGAAAGAGAAAAAAAAAATCCTTCCGAAGAGAATAAATCATATCTATATTTTCTTACTCCAACATTACTGTTAAAAATTTAAGTTCCATTTTAAGTCTGTTTAATAAAACTTGGCACGACAGAAATCATGTATTATCTAGTAGAAAGCACCCGATGAAGCTGTCAAACAACAAATAAGGAGATGTCAAATAACTTAGTGTTAAATAAGGAATGGCTCTTGACATTTGCTTCAATACATAAAAGCCTCTTGTGGGTTTTCTTCAGAAAATACATTGTGCTGCCCTGTGGTTTTGTGTCTCAAAAAAAAAAAAAAAAAAATCTGTTTTTTTCTAAGTCTGAAATATCCTCTTACAAGTTTATTTTAACTTACTTACATTTGCATGTTTTATCTAATTATTGATGATGATGCTCTTATTAATGATTTCCATTTAAGAGCTTTCAGGGAAAAAATCTGTTACATAAAGTTATTTCACAAACTAATAATGTTGTGAAAATCCAATTTGTTTGGTGACATCTTTCCCAATGGCTTCTCAGTGTCTGACAATTTCCATCAGTCAAAGACTAAATTACATGAAGTATCACTGATGTCTCCATCATATCCAAAATCACTATAGACTTCTGGAGCTTTGTAGCCACCTTTTTTCATTTATCACTTTAAAATCTTATAAGCATACAATATGTATGCACAGATTTAATACACTGCAACACATCTTAGACTCCCACTTTGGAAAATCTAAGATTCAGAGGCCAAATGTGTCAAAGTCACCTTGAGCTCATAAATAGAAACATGTAGGATGATTGCATCTTCCCTTAGATTCTTCTAAAAATAAAGGCACTGTTTCAGCTTTCTTAGGCTGTTTTGCTTCTACCCAAATTGTCTAGTTCCCCCACAGGTGCTTAAAGGGAAACTTCCTAACCATCCCTAAGTTATGTGTCACACAGTACACTCACTGGTGTCATAGCAATAACCTATGGAAAACCTCCCTCCCCACCACACCAGCTCTCCAGTACACCACCAGGCAAGGCTGGATGACTTGCAGTCAGAATATCCTCAGCTAATGTTGCCTAAGACGATACAAGGTCTTAAAAATAAAAGCCCAACTAAAACCTCCCCTTCGGCAGGTGGGGTATTGAAAGATTATTAAGTCAGAGCAGAAGAGTGCCAGTTTATGTAGTGATAGTGAAATGAGATACAAGCATCATAGGTATGAGAAGGGTCTATGGAATGGAATTGTTGGAATTCAAAACAAAGAGCCCAGAAATAAAATGCTGAACATGCAAGGCCTTTCAGCTGGGAGCCTTGCATAATAATGAAAATAAGGATTTTACCTAGAAAGTCACAAAAAGGGATAGGAGACAAAAACACCAAACAAACCAAGAAACTTGCTGATATTGTGTGCATCTGGTCAAGTAAAAAATTGGCAATTTATGGCAGTGTTAGGAAATATATAACTTAAGAAGACAGATTTAAAACATGAATGATACTCAAGAGTAGTAACAAACTTTGGTGTGCTTGCTGTGTTCTACCTTAGCATGCTTCACCCCAGAGATAGGACTTGCATGCTATTGAAGAGTCCCAAAAGCAGAGTTTGGATACAGCAAGAGGCTCCCTCTATCCTTTCATACCTGGCCAACTCCCTCCTCCCTCACATACCACTTCACCATGATGCTGACGGGACAGCTGCAGTAATCTAGCAGAGTACCTGTATTGCTAAAGTCACTATGATGCATTCAGGTTTTTAAACTGCTAACTTTTTGAATATAAAAGATCACATTTTATCATGTTCAATTACTACAGCCTATTAATTTCTACAGTACTAACACAACTATAGACAAGCACATCTCTTTTACATGGGAAATGCAGTGCAGAGCTCGTAGTTCTTTACTTTGTACAGACAAAAAAAAAAACAAAAACAAAAACCCTATGTTTATACTTTAATAAACACATCATATAGAAAGATATTGAAAACCCAAATTGAAACATGACATTGTCACTCTGCAAAGTCTTTGCAAACATTCAGTACTCTGTAAATAATAAGAAGCAGAGGTCATCTCACCAGGTTAATCATGAGTTGTACTGCCAACATACAGTTTGGATAGATAGGCTGTGCTATCTACTCCATAGATAAAACAGAGATTTCAATTTCAGGACTGTCAATCTTGCATGTTTTCCAGCATCAGATTCCACCGCGTTTTATGAAGATGCAACCTGAAGCTGAGTGAAAAATAATTCAAACTGCTTGCAATGGTGCTGCAGAAAGGGTTTCCAGAGGAAACATGTTACACACACACTACACTGATGTGCACACTGCAAATACAAAAATCTGTGTCACATGGGGAAAAAAAAATAAATACACCAAACCTGGATCAAAAGAGACAACTCAAAGGGTCTCAAAACAGTCCTTTTCGACAAATTATTTTGACATTTTTAAATGATCAAGACAAGAAAAAGCAACCCATGAGAGTTCAGACAATTGAGAGATAGATGGAAAAAAAGTACAAAAGAAAAAAAAAGAAAAAAAGGAAGATATTAAAATTATAAATCAAAGACCATTTAGTTTCACACCAGGTGTTAAAACCCTGCTTCTAGATGCCATTAATCTCAGAGATTTAACAGGCTTTAATGGGAAGAGTCTCATTCTCTGTAGCAAGAAACAAAGGTTCTTTCCATTAGACACAGTGACCTCATCCATCCCTCTCTGATCCTCCTTCACCTCATATGTAGAGTTAAGTACAGCACAATTCATCACTTCAGTACAAAGCTGTTTGCAGCTCACTGGTCCACAGTTATGTTTCACACCAGGCACAGAGTTTCCAAAAGAGAATGAAGCTCCTTCATTCCATTCTGAAACTGCTACTGCTGCTTTGAAGCAATGCAGGGTCCTTTTAACAAACAACTACCACTACTAAGGAGCCTTTCATTGTTATGCTTCATTTGTTACAATTCCCCAAGCCTGGCACAAAGAGAAACTTCCCACCACCACACACACAGTGCCACAAGGCAGACACCAGAAGAGTTAGAAGGGCCACAAGGAAGGACTCTTCACAGATGGATGAGCTCAAAGAATTACGTGGGAAGGCAAATGGCTGACCTATGAAATATTTTTAATTGGTAATGACCTATGCTATATACCTCTTCCTTTTCTCTTGTTACTGCTCTTATTCTGCAATTACCCTCCAGTTATCTAAAGCACAGATTCGTATCCCATCTTCCTACAAGAAAAATACTCTTTCCTCAGGACTGTATATTTCTATTTGAAATATTCATGTATCTTTGTCATTGCAAGTTTTGGTCAAGACACTTAGAAAACCTTTGAGCCTCCATTTCAGCTGCTTTAGTCTTGGTTTTGCTACTGTTATAATAAAACTATTTTTACCAAGAGCGACAACCCTCTCCAATCTAATGAAAAACTGTTATTCATCCCTCTTGTGTTGGCTTTTTTTTTAATTTCAAGTCCCCTTGGAAAAAATCCCAGAGGAAGTACAGGTACTGGTACTGGAAATTTAAACACTACTTACATGAATCCATTCATCTAGGGACCATAAGCCATTGACTGAAAACCAAAGACACTGTTTCTTTCATTCCCAGTATCTGCACCTCCCCTAAGCTCCTAAAACCCTTTTAATTCTTAAGAACTTTCTTCAGTAGTTTCTCATCCTTACTTACCTTTCAATCCCTTCAGTTCAATTTACCTTTTTTCCACTAATCTTCTCCCATGACCCCTCTCTCTTCCAGTAGCCTTACCTGTTTTGGCCATTTCAACTATCATTATGCAACCCTGTCGCTTTTAGCCTTGCCCCCCCTCGATCATCATAATATAACTCAAACATTTTGCCTCTCAAGCTAGTTCACAGACACAAAAATATTGCCAAGTTCAGTGCTCTTTTCTCATTCTCTTTGTACTCTCTCAAGGTTTTGCCATTTCATCTTGCTTCTTTCTCCCTCCAAAGTGTACCATGTCTACACCAAAATGGGTGTCAATAGGACTATATGTAGTGAGAAATGGTGTTTTGATAATTCCTTGCTCTCTGACAGGCAGTGCAGACTGTACAGGGAACATAGTAAGAAAAAAAAAAGGTGAGAACTGAACTCTCAATGAAACAGCTTGAACACATTAAGATGAATTTAACTGTAATTTATCAAGTGCCAAAATAAGATAAAAAGCATTTATCTTAGAATGATGGAAAAGTCTCCAAGCTCAGTGCAAGACCACAAATTACATAAGAGCTTAATTTTTTTTAGAATGGTTTCATCAACAGAGTTCTCCTCGGATACTGCACCCTGCAACCTTACTATTCACAGAACAGTATGTAAGAACCAATGTAGTGGGCCAGGCTGGATGTTTTAACCCAAATGGAATGACCAAACTGGCTCAGACTAAATATCCAGATTGACCCACTTTCCTGTCTCCAGAAGCAGCCAAGAACAGATGTTTAAGGCAACAGTAAAACCAGAGCAGTTGTACAGAAACACACTCCCCCATTCTCCCAACAGCACTTACTGCGCAGTTTTCCACAATTTGCAGCTCAGCGACTTCCTTACCTAGAAACAATACCTTGGTTTGCAACCTTTTTTTTTTTCCTCCCTCCTTTTCCAACTTTGTTCAGCAGATCTTTATGCCCATGGAACATGCATAGGATCCCATGGCAAGGAATTTCAGAACTGACCTACACATCATGCAAAGAAAACCTTCTTTTCCTAGCTTTGAAACTGTTACCTGCCTGTTTCACCTGATACCTCTTCTAATACAAAAATAAGGTGATACTGAGTATTCATTTCCCATCCAGACACCTCACAGCTCTTGCAGTTTTACAGACCTCTTAACATTAGCATCTGGCCACTATCTCTTCTCCAGTCTGGTGACTCTCATATAGCCAGTTGTTATTGCAGGGAAGCTGCTCCATGGATGCCTTCTGCACCCTGCTGCCTTTCTTCATTCTTGTTGCCCTGCTCTGAACCTTTTCCAGTTCTATTCCACTTGTTCTGACATAAGGAGACCAAAACAGATTTAGAGACTGGCCTAATGATATTTTGCTTTCTTTCCTTTCAGAGCAATTCCTGACATAAATTTGCCTTCTGACTGCTACTACAGAGCTGGGTTGTTTGTTGGGTTTTGTTTGTTTTCTTTTTCTTAAAATACTGCTTCCCAATTTTAATTAAAATTACTGTCCCAAGATCTCAGGCCAGCTCAAAATAATTTACCATTACCGATCCTGAATTTCATTCACCATTTTAATGGCCACTTTGTTTTATAAGGGTCTTCTGCAGTTTTTTAGTCTGCCCTGTTTTCCTTTGCCTTCTTTTTCCCTCAATAACTTAGTTCCAGAATCAAACCTTGTCACCACACTTCTGTTCCAATCTACTTATGAATATATCTCCCTGGGCACTCACAGAGATCTCTGTGGAAATCCACTGGTGATATCCAACATATTTTTCTGTTTTGTTTCTTACCATTTAACCAATTATTTACACAGTTTGCAGTCCTCACTCTTAACCTGTGCCTGTTCAGTTCTTTTAGAAGGTTTTTTTGAGAGGACTTTGAATACAAAATGCCTTTTCAAAAAGTAGAACAATACATCATAAAATCTCTTTCATCTGTATGCTGGTTACTTCCCTCAAAGGACGACAACAGTTTAGTAAGACTTGACTTCTAATCGCAAAAGTTCTGGCAGGAAGGGATCCCTGGGAGTCATCCAGTCTGACCAATCACTAAAAGACACAGTAGATCAGATCAACTGTTCAACTAAGTAATGAGAACAATTGTCCAACTGAGACTTGAAAGCCTCCACTCAGAGAGATGACACCCCCTGCTTTCCAGGTAACTTCTTCCAGTGCTGCTACCCTCCTAGTGAAAAAAGATTTTCCTATAATGCCCAATCGGAATATTTCAATCTGCAATCTGTGTATGTTAACCCCCTCCTACATTGTTTGCCATTACTAAGAACATTGGTTGTGTCATCTTTGTAAGCATCCTTCAAGTATTTAAAGGCTAATATTAACCCATTTCTAAATTTCCTCTTCATCAGGCTCCCCTTTATAGAAATCAATTCTTCCTCCTTATCTCCATCATATTTATCTGATGTTTTTTCTAAACCAGCCTCTAATCTAATTTTTAAATTAATCCACTCAATTTAAACAATAGACCTATTGGTTTCTAGGCTCCCTGATTCCACATGAATGCGTTCTAAAAGACGGCATCAAATTAGACATCTTCAAGTTCTCAACAGCAGAGATACTTTAAAGCAAAAGGCTGCACACCACAATCAGTAGCTGGTCTACTTCACCCTTCCATTCCTTAAACACTTGGGTGAGATACATCTGCACCTGTTAAACAGGGAACACACAATTTGTTCCACAACCTCTCCTACAAATGTTTCCAGCTGAGAAAGGCAATCTCATAAGCCTCCCACAGCAGGCTTCAAAATAGGAGCCACCCCACACTTTTCAGTGGTAACCACATCTACACAAGAATTATTTCGTTTTCTGCCATGGCTTTATCTCAGATTGTTCATTTCATGATGTCATTATATGCAAGCCATGCAGACTCTTCGACTGGCTTCCTGATACTAGTGTGTTTTGTGTTTTTTGTTTTTTTTTTGTTTTTTTTAAAAAGGACAAAAGAAAAGCATTTATTAATTTTCCGTTTAGCCTGACAGTAGGATATTTTTGGTCTTACTTCCTTCTTTGAACACAACCACATCTTTTTTTAAGATGTTCTCTTGCTTTTAATAGTCTTCTCTACCTTGTCATTTAGCTATAAAGGCTTCCTTTTCCTAATTCTTTTTAGACTGACGGTAGGCATTTGTGTGGAGCCTTCAAAACAGCATCCTGAAATAGTGTCTCTGCCACCTACAAACATGTTACTCTTACAGTTGCCCTTTTAGTTTGTCTTTAAATAAACATACCCAATTTATGTAGTTTTCCTTTTCCAAGTTGAGTGTAATTTAAGAGAGGGAAGAAGAAAGGAGAATTGCAGGCTGCTTTCCTTGCACTCCTCCCATTTCCATTTCTTGCATTACTTTAGCTTAGGGAGGAAAGAAAGGCAGAATAACTGTAATGGTCTACAAAGCCATCTCACAAGTCTTTTCACAGATAGCATCTTACAATCTCTCCATGACATCAGCATCTACCCACTGCACAATCTCTTACCTACCTTTTAGTCACCATTCCTCTGTAATCATCTACTGCCCCTGTTCAGCGTTTGTGCAGAGCCTAGCACAGTGGGGTCCTGGGTCTACCTTGTGGGCTCCTAGAAGATAAGGAAACATAAAAGAGAAATAATAGGTATTGAAAAGACAGCTCATCAGCAATTCTCAGACATTTATAGCAGTCATAAACCATCTGTCTCTCAAGACAATAAATTAGAGATGTAAGTCACTGAACCACACAGCATGAACAAGAACCAAACAAAGCAGCAGGAAAAATAATTCTTTAAAATAACTGTCAGCTTGGGATAAGAACCAGAAAAGACGAGTACTTGTAACAGAACTAACAAAATCCATGGGACATACGAATTTGAGAAAAATCCTCACTGTAAAAATCTCCCTTGGAACTGTAACCACAACTTAAAATTAAATGTGCCTAATGCAGGCCCTAAGTGAAATCTGTGACAAAATTCAGGTGGACAAAACTTTAGTATTCTTTTATCTCTCCATAAAGCAGGAAGTTCAAGAGAAAACCGAAGATTACTGTCTAGCGTCTCAAAACAATACAAAGACATTTTCAAGAAAAAGATGCATCATCAAGAACACTTCAAGACATTAACCCATTTTGTAGGAATGACAAAGACAATATAAATATCAAAAAAATCATCTTGCTGTTTTCTTTATTGAAACAAAGAAGGTACTGCTAATCAATCAAGTGCTATCTTTACATGAAACAGGAGGACAGGAATAACAGAGCAGTTTCCTGCTCTCAACACCTTGACAAGAAGGTACTTCACTTCAAAAGTAAAAAACAATAATAGTCCATCCAATTTAAGCTTCCTTGAGATTAAGAATGTCTACAGCACAGAACAAATACACTAGTAATCAATAGTTCACCCTTGAACCTAAGCAGAGACCTGAGACAAAAAGGACTCATTGTTCCATTCTGTTTACTCATAGACTGTACTGGATGACTGGTAGTGCTTGCGATTTTTTTCCAGTGCTTTTCTGACCTATGAAAGTCTCAAGAAATCTGCAAGATGCATAAGCAGTACTGCATAAAAAACATTTTATAGCAAGGAATCATCATATGAGCAAGAACTCCTTTCCAGGTTAGACACCCAAGATCCAGATTTATGTCCAACACGTCAAAATTTCTCCTAAGCCCTCTCCTATCAACAAGTTATTCAGATTTTTATCATTTACATATTTTATTCTAAATTAAGAATTTATATCATATGCACATATATACACACCCCTCCATGAAATTCAGCAATGTCAAACTCTGCTGTAGAAGTTGCCAAGAGCAGATTTAGATAGCGTTCTCCACAGCACAGGGAGACCCAATCAAACATAAAGGATTGAAGGTCACTTTGAATTTCATAGTCCAAGTTGGTAGGTAAAGCTTATATTGTCAAGAAGACATTGCATTACCTTTTCTTTGCCTCCCACTTTTCAGAAAGGCAAGAGCAAATTTAAACCTTGGAAGAGGACCAAGTTCTGCTTTTTATATTACTATGTACCAGAGAATACTTGAACATCTCAGCACAACTACCCAGCACCTGTCCCTGTTGATGACAAAGTACTCCAAGACATTGGGTTCGTCAAGTAATTAATTATAACTGTTACCATACAGTAAGTTCTACAGACAACTACAAGCAACCCACCTCTAAGATATAGTGTGCTAGTGATTTATGTACGCACTCACTACACCAGAATGAGCAGCTGAATTATTATGCTTTGAAACATTACAAATAAGGCTGTATACCTCAATTTTTCTAAATAAACGTGACAGTACTAATGCTTTCTATATGCACTTAAACTCACCACTGTCCCCTCACCACTCATTTCAGAATTTGTGTTTCTCCATAAATATCTCAGATTTTATTTTAGGAAAATAAAAGCTTTAGCAAGTTTATTCTTATTCTCATTTTAAGAATTACCTAGACAAAACAGGAAGGCAAATGATGAATCCACCTTATGGATTTAGGGAAAACATGCATGCACACAGAAACAAACTCAAAGCTTGGATATTTACAGATTCATACCTTGTTTCCCCCTTACCTCTTAATATGGCAACCCTGCTGTTCTAATGACTGCAGCAGCACCCTCATTGGGCACTATACAGTATATGCTGTGGGTAGGGTAACACTAGAAAAATAGCTTGAATATTCATTTAGTTAATCTAAAGTTAGGCTAATTCAGCCTACACAACCGACACCAAACCAGTCTTACAGAAATCATAAATTAAGCCACCAAAATCAGAAGACAGAGGGAAAAAAAAACAACTAACAAACAAAACAAAACAAAAAAATCACCTACTTTTTTCTTTCTTTTTTTTTTTAATTTGGGGTATATAACTATGTTTTAGTTTACTTTTGCTTTGGTTTTGCAACTTTTTCTAAAGTAAAAAGGCTACAGTGGCTGTGCTTCCTGCCTCTATCTACCACCCTTTCCTTTCAAAAAGGCTTTTGAAACTGGTGACCAATTTCAAACTCACACAAAAACTTCCATGAAAATGACCAGGTAAAACAAGAGGCAAGCTCACTTTCCAAATAGCTGGTTTTCCCTGCTCTCATTAACAAACATTTTACTTGCCAAGAAGTGCATAAATTTTAAAAACTAGGGGGGGGAAGAAAAAAACCCAAGCAAACAAGGAAAAAAAACACCTTCTGCACATGGATAAAAATATACTTAGGTATATACTAGCGGGAGTTTTCCAGAAATATTCAGTAGATTTATTAATAAATACATAGGAATGGTGCTTCCCACTGCAGTTAGAATATGGTATTGAAGTCATTGGTATAACCAAGTGGTATAATTAAATCTAGTGCGAACATGAAGGAAAGTGAACATGCAGTTATCAGCCTTCGCTGTCATACAGACAGGGGCTCTGCTCTCACATCTGTCTAGTGCATTAGGCTGGCTACACACTGAATTGAGTAAAGAAATAATCGTGGCATGCCCAGACACTGCGGCTTGTCTGCATGCTGAGACTTCCCTCTCCTGTTGCAGCTGCACGGCACTGCTCAGGCAGCATGCCACAGCAGCAACCTCACCTCACCCACTCAGCTGGGCGCTTGCCTTGGTACCCAGTACCCAGGATTTTCATACAACACCTAATGGAAACCACTGCTCCCCTTGCAAGGTAAAAAAGGACACTGAGAGGGCTAAGAGCACACCTGCTCCACACCACTCCACTAGCCAGCCTTGGCTTTTGCTCCACAGAGATCACAACCCACATTAGACAAGTGACCTCTGCTGATGCTGGTGGAGCTGAAGTGTCAACAGCAGCAGGGAGATGCTCTTGATGCTCTTTTTCACCACTTCAGTGCTCTCACCATCTATGCTTAGGAGAAATGAGCATATATAAGTAATTTTATTTACTGCTTAAAGCACTACTGAACAAATTATTTGTTTTTGATGCTATCTGGCAGCAGGAAAGAAAATCATGTAAGAACAGAAGTGTACCAAAATTGAGAGGAAGGCAGGAAAATATTAATAATAGTAATAATAATAATAAAACCTGTCTGCATTATGCAAATGTAGCCCACTTTCAGGAATGAATCAAGGGTGAATGCTCAGAACAGCTGCTATATACAACCTTGTGCTCTTTTTACGAAAACTAACGTTGCTTCTTATAATGTATGCTACCGAATATTATTATTTATTTTCCTCTTTTGATGATGAAGAGGTCCTCACATTAGGAAAGGGATCTCATTAAATCCAGTTTATTTGCTGGACTAAAGAACAGATGCAGAAAGATGGCAATTATTAAGCAAAATCTAGGCACAAGGAACATGAAGAAATAGGAATACCCTTCTTATGAAGCTTCAGTTTGTATATGTTTCTCAAATCACAATATCAAGTAAAGTAAAACCTAAACAAATGTAGGAAATTTTAGGAAAAAGAGCAGAGCAAATTAAAAAAAAATCAACAATGTCCTTGAGTGTGTCCCAGCCACCATGTTTGAGACGACAGAACCAACTCAAAGAAGCAAACAACCAACCGACCCACACTGCAGAGAAGTTCAATGTATGGAGCGCTACATGCAGGGATGGGAAATGTCCAGGTCTTCACAGATGTGTCTTCTGGCTCAGATATCACATATCAGATCCAGAAAAAACAGGAGCAGCACCAGCACTCCATGATCTCCAGCATTGTTCCTGCCTTGCTGAACTAAAGCTCCAAGTCATGAAGAACCATGGACATCAGCACACACGTACATATACTCCCACATGCAAACCACATAAGTAATAGATTTTACTCATCCAGAGTCTGTCAGGCTCGCTTCATAGGCATGGCAAATCCAACATAATCAGAGTATGAGACATGGCCCATACAAAGATCATCTTTGGAGAAGAGTTCCATAAAGCAGACTCACTGCATTTGCTGGAACGTATGCCAATGCTAAGGAGTATGAGCCCTAGTTAGATTCTGCATATTGATAGCTAATACTATTAGCCATGGTACCTTTTTTTCCAGTTTTACTGAAAGGGAAGGTCTTGACAAAGAAAATTATATTCATGAATAACCCACAGCTTTAATCTTGTTCACAGGATGACTTTATTCTCCACTGGGCCAAAATAAGAACAAATACAGAATGGCAGGATGGGAAATGTATTGCTGACAGAAAAGCATAGACCAGAATGTGAAGTCGCCAGTCAGTCAGAGTTCTCTGGCTAAAAATTATAAAACAGGATGACATAATAGCTATTTAGTTTTGCAGGGATTTGACTAATAATGGCTCATTTAAAGCCACTGAACTTGCCCTACGTACTTGCTTTAACTCCATCTGGGTCAAAGTGACAAGACATGTTAGTGTAAATTTAACCTTTTAACTAACCACCACAGATTTATAGCTCAAGAGCAGCATTTAGTTCTTGCCAAAAACAACCATGATTCCCAAAATAGTAATTTTTAAAGTATAATCCATTATTAAGACTGCTGACAGAAGGAACAGTATTATGTAGTTTAAAATGCTAGAGATGGAGAAAAACAGTAATAAATTATTGTGGTCTTGCTCCCACTAAAGTCACGTCTTTCATGAAAACTTCAAAAAGCAGGGAAAACATGGCCTTTATCAAACTTTCTGCAAATGGCACAACTGCGTATTTTTATTTAAAATAAATCAGTTCTGATACACCTCTGATCTTGATTTTGACAGCAAAACTTCTGAAAATATATGTTCTTGAGCATAACACCATTTATCCTCACGCTTTTTTGGTCTTTGACTGAAGTCTATAGGACATTTCAAGTGCTCTGTTCCCACTAGTACTCACTCTCTACATGTCTCCATACTCTTACATTGTTTCCTGAACCTGAAGTTCATAGGACTGATAATCCAGACAGACTTTTCTAGCTCTAACATACTGACAAGACTAACACTTCTTAGACATGTCATGTTAATACTGACAACACAAGAAGCTGAGAGTTTCATGACCAGAGAAATCAATGCCATACTGAAAGTCAATGAAGAGGATTATTAAACACTGTAACATAACATACACAAGATCTATTCTTGTGTGTGTGTGTGTGTGTGCATGTCTACAAGATTTAGATTAAAAAAATGTTTCTAGCATTTATGTGTGTCCTTAAGATGAAACTTGACAGATGATTTAACTTTTCTTTTTGTTTGGGCAGGGGGCTAAATATTTCAAGAACATCACAGAACAACCTTCTTGAGTCTCCCTTCTTTCTCAAAATGCAACACCATACTGCTTCTACCACTTCTACAATTTTTACCTGTAAGAAAAATTGTCTTAACATCACTCCACCCATGCTGATAACATTTTATTCCATGGGCAATTGTTGTTATTTCTCTTCTGGAAGTTTGCCAAGTGATTTCATGTCCTCGCTAATTCTCAAATTTAAGTCAAACTCTCAAAGCTCATGCTAGCACATCAATCTTAAATTTCACTGATCACCATGTAAGTTCTTCAATATCTATGCCAATTGAGGAAAAAAAAAGCAAATGCGAATACCCTGTAACCTATGCATTTAGTCTGCATGAAACCAAACAGTTGATCCCTTTCTTTCATTAACCTGTATATGGCTACTTTATTTTCCAAAGAAGGAAAGTAAGCTAAAAAAGGTAAAACCAAAACTATGGGTATCAGAAGAGAAATCCTGAGCAAAGCATCTTTAGATACGTAACAATAAAACATTATGTTTTATCTGATCTTCTGCAAAAGCCAGTGAACCTTTTCAATCCAATTTCAAAAATTCAAGAATAGCTTAGACGACAGACACTGAGAAAAAGGCCCACAACCCTCAGGAAAACTCGAGGTTTTTTTACTGTTCTGAAAGACATTTGCTGTACTGCAGGATAGCAGCTAATATATTTTCTGTAGCATACTTAATGCAGAGACATCTGCTCGCTAGTGGACAAGGATGAAGCTTGGGGTTATGAGACCTGAATTATACTTTTGGCTTAGCAGCTGATTTGTGGTGCAGCCTTGAGAACCTTGATCAGTCCCTATTTCACCATGATAAAATGTAAAGATGTCTTTTAACATTTTCCTCTTTCCTTAAATAAAAGGCAAGTTTTTATATATCTCAGTGAACTGCTTTGTGAAAACTGCAGTTCCAATTAACACTGAACTCCAAAGCACAGTGACAACTTCAGGAAACCTTTATGGTCGCATTCCGCCTGTCAGAGAGCCCAGCTGCCTTCTGGAGAAACAGGACTGAACAGATTTATGTAGGTACTGCAGATGCCAAATAATAACGAAAAGACTAATCCTGAATATTGCAGCTGCTGCTAACTCTCATTGCCTAACAATGCAGAAAGCATTACACTCGCTATTGCCTACAGCATGCACTGCTTCAGAGAAAAAAAATTGAAATTATACGTAGTGTAGGAGAATCCAAGATGATAGTCTGAAGAGAAAAATAACTCAGTGCATATAGCTTGAGGTTATGAGGAAAGTGTCTGCTAATATGCAGCAGGCTCCCATAATTGTGCAGCTGAAGTAATAATACCCCAATAAAATGCCATTACAAAGTACAGTGTGCCAGTTTTCACACATCAGTTTATTCCACAAGCTGACTTAGCCACTTTGGTAGTCTAAATGCTTCAAAATGATTTAAAGAAATCATATCCACTACATTTTAAAGACAGAAGACCATATTAAATCCTGTGTAAGTCTATTAATTTCAATTGTGATATATCAGATAAAAAAATGGATTTGTAGTCTACTTTTCAAATTGGAGGCAGATTTCCTAAACAAAAGGGAGGGTGGGGGCCATGATGCAACACTTCAACAAGCTCCAGACAATTGAGGTTCCCAGCCCAAATGTACTGGAATAATTTATAAGAATAAGAGAAAGAATTAAAAATAGTTTCATATCTACAGTGCTTTCATATTCTGCCTCAATATTTTTTTTTTTGGGGGGGGGAATGGGGAGAGGCTTTAAATTGTTCTCCTTCAATGACGGATGCTTTCCCTTCTTCCATCTCAGCATGCATGAGACAAAGACAAAAATTAACTTATCCATCACCAGAGCCAGAAGACACAGCACAGTCCAGCTGGTACCATAAGCTGCAAACTGATAGATGCTCTCCCCTCCCCAGCAAGCTCCTTAGCTCTTCTCTCTCTTCAGCACAAAGTTGAATGCTCTAGATTTTTATTTATTTTCCTAGGTGGCTGCAGAGACGGCAAGACCATGACGGCTGTGATCTGGAAATATTCCAAACTTTGTCTGAAACATTCTTACTCAAGGCCAAATGTCTTCCCCATCAGTAGTGAAAGCATTCAATAATTTGGCATTCTTCTAGCAGCCTATCCCTCTTTTTGCCACCCAACGTGCACGCACACTCCCATCTCCCTGGCTGCTCTCAGTGCTGAAGCAATCACAAATGCCTCAGGCAAAGCAAAGGTACAGAGGTAAACACTTTAATCCTGGGCATCATCCCAGGAAGGACACACATAATAATTTCCAAGCTCCTCCTCAACAAATTCTTTTTTCCCTTGTGTTCAGTACTAACAAAATTAAGGAAAGAGAAGAGTTCAATGTACACCTAGGATACCTGTCAAGAATTTCATTAAAATGTCTAGTTCATCATAAGCTGTTACTAAAAGCAAATGTCTACTATTCCCTGTTGTGCCCTAGGCTTAAATGACACGGCAGGCAGCAGATCCCAGCACTGCTCTGCACTGTGCCCACAGCTAACTTCTTTTTACAGCCCTCCTTGCCCTCCTCCAGTATCTCAAATCTTTGCAGACTCTATATTTAAAGTGGCATATTACATTAACTTTCTTTTTTAAGGGTAAACTTCTAAGTAGAGCATGAAGTAACTGATTCTTCATTCGCCACACTGGTGTCCTATACCTTCACTTCAGACAGCAGAATACCTGGATCTGATTTTGTTCCTGTATTTCAAGTCTGCTTGAGATACTCACTTCATGTAAAAACCTAAAAGAAAGGAAGAAGTTTTGGTACCTGGTGCTGGGGATGATCTACAGTTTGTGTACTCAAGTGGTTGGGAGAACTTACACAGAAAAGCAGAGAGATTAAGCATGTTATCCTGAGGGGTGTTCATTAATATGCCATGTTAACTTCAGTATCTGGTATTGGTCCTTACTGTCTTCAAAACTCACCAAGCAACACTTTCAATTTAGATTTTAATTCACAACATCATAGTATGAATCAGTAAGGCATGCAGAACTGAAGCAAACTGCCCAGTAACCAGGAAACTCCTATTAGAAATGCATGTAGGAACAGTCAACAATTTGAACTGTGACATAGAATTTGCTTACTAGGACAGGATGGGAGGATGCCTGTCCTGTCTGCAAGCACTTGTACAATTCCACTGTTTCTGATCATTCATAATTATATATGAAGTAAAAGGTATTTGATTTAAAACATCTGCACCCAAGCAAGTCCCTAAAATTTTCCTAGAACAACAGCAGGAAATAAATAGCACAAACAAGGAGAGGAAAGAACTAAGACACACCCAGACTCAATATGGAAATCCTAATGTTAGGACTAGTACTCTCTTCAGAAACACAGACAATGCAGCTGGAGAAGTTGCCATGTTCTAAAGTTCTCATTCTCCAAAGGTAAGAGAACATGAAACAATGCAACAAAGCAAAAAGAAACGTGCACCACAGATAAATCTGTGAGATAATCACACTTTGTCTAAGATAAGGTTCAAACACTACCAACTGACTAAATGCACACACTTGGTGCCCATGCTGAGTTTTCCAGTGCTTTTACCCGTCCCACATCTTAACTTACTCTCTAACTTTCTACCCCAAGGTCTGAATTCCTTCAAAACAAACTAATTTGGCTCTCACATTACATTGTGCTGGAAACAGTACTGATACATAGAGATCATAGATGAAAATTAGACCACACAGAATTATATACTACATTATCCTAGATAAAAACAATGTTAAAATGGGATTTAAAGAGAGTAACATTGAAGTAAAAGGATAAAAAAAGTTACATATAATTGTTGTAGTATTTTACAATCATTATTGCAGGTAAGAACAAACTGAACAAAAATCTGAGAGCATTAGGAAACATGAAAGCACATTTAAAATCCCAGACCACTTCAAATTTCTGCTTTATGCTGTGAACTAAATGTGTATGTAAATACTGCTTGTAGCTTCAGATCAGATGCAGCTGCATTTTAAGAACATTTTGGATTTCTTCTATTTTTCATTGTTTTTCTTACTTTGATTCACTAAAGAAAAAGTTCCCATGGCAAAGCCATTGCTTTAACAACATGAGGAATGTATCACATATATACAATTTACTTTGGGAGTGGTTGTCAGGTATCTGAAGGTTAGGGGCATTTTTTTTTTTATAATCTAGACACTAAGCTGCAGGGACACATTTCACGGCTCCCTCACAGCCTTCTCCTAAGGAAGTGTCCTTATTCTCTCATCCAGAAATCTGATTAATAATTAAAATAAAATAAAATAAAAAAAAAAAAGTTTTTCTATTCCCTCATTGGAACATGCTCTTCCCCAGAAGACCTATGGGCCTTGTACTTAGTGCTTAAAGTCCCAAGGTCGGTAGAGCAAACAGACATTCAAGCAGTCATTGTGGTTTAGGACAGAGAGTTGGGCAGTTCTGGAGGCAGAACACAAAGCAGAGCAGGGAAAATAAATATGGGCACTCCATTTTTACTTTATTATGCACAGAAGCTAGAATCCGATGTCTCGGTAATTTCTTACCCTCCTATCCACTAAACTGCAGCTCAGAAAAACGCTAACACTGAAAGACAGTGATAAACACTTCTTGATAAGTGGTTTTAGGTTCACAGGCTGCCTTTCTTTCCTACAGAGTATAAGGATCATCTGTTTTTATATTAGGTAGTCAAGACAAACACCTCATTTTTATATGGAACATTAATGGGAAAGTACTGCATAGCCTGTAAATGCAAAAACAGATCCCATTTGAGAGGCAGGCATTAAGGCACAGAAGGGAGAAAATTCTGATTCCATAACTGAAGGAAATCAAAATGAACATTGAAATAGAAAGGATAAGGCAAGTCATCAAGTGGAAGGTTAATAAACTCAGCACTAAGTATCCTGTTCTTATTTACACATTCTTACATGCTTAAAACTGCAACAAGAGACAGTGCTATTTGCTCATTCCTGACAACATCTCAATTCATGCCTCATTTCTGCACCTCTTAAAACATCTGTAAACCAAAAAAAGTCATTACAGACAACTGGTTACCTAAAATTTGATGAGTGGGCCATGTGTAGTATGGGTGGTTTGGGGGCTTTTATTGGTTTGTTTTTTTTTTTGTTCGTTGGTTTTTAATACCGGTGATTTTGCTATAATTTCTAGCAGAGGATATATCCCTGGGACTTAAGACATCTGTTGTTTCTTCAGGTTCAGAGCTTTGCTTGCAGTTTGTAAATTAAAATCAGCTTTCTCAATAAAAGCTAAACTTAGCAAGTGAAAGCCAAAGAAGAAAATTACAGTCATCACAATATTTCCTCTATAGCCTATTGAGTGACACCTTTAGAAAAGCCAAAGTCTGTTGACAGCAGTATGGCAAAATTAACAAGCTCATTTTCCAGGCATCTCATCTGTACAACAGCATGCAAAGTCAATAAAAGCAATTAATGCTGCTCAACAGCACCTCTGTTCTGATTCGCCAAAGCGCATAACAGAAATCTTCCAGGGAAATTTGTATGAAACCCAAGTTAGTTGCCCACCTAGTACTGTGTGTTACATACTAAACAGAGACACGGTCTGTTTCTTCAGAGATCCTCTCACATTTGGCATTAGCCTGTTTCCCATCAAAAAGATTATGTCAGAGCTTTACTAAAGCTTTTTTACTAGCCTCTGAGCATCAAAGATTCAAAGAAAGAAGAGAACGGGAAAAGTCAGAACAGTAATGTAAGTCTCCCACCCCTTTTTTAGAATGGACTCTGCAGAAATTGCCACAGAAGGAACATCACCTTCATTTGCACCAGCATAAACAAGGGGGATCGTTTTGTTTTCTTTTGAGTTATTTTTACAGAGACAGTACTTCCAATGTGTGGCCTACCTCCATAGAGGAAAAAAAAATGGTTAAGGATGCCAGAGCTGTCCCCTCAATGGCAAAGGAACAAGAAGAGCTGGAGAGTAGCAGCCATGGTAAGAATTACATTCAGGTCACTATAAGCATTCCCACTGGTCTCCACAAAACACCAAACAAACAAGACTGGAATTCATTCAACTTCAGCTTCAGCCTTTCAATACCTATAATTGCTCCCAAAGGGCTAATGAGGAAGCCAGTTCTCCATCTCATAAGAAATACTGACAGACAATCGGAAAGTAAGACATTTGGTACTGTGCAGCAGATGAAGTTCACCCTTAAAATACTGGGAGAGGTATTGAGGGAAGTGGATTCTTAATGAATCAAACATTTCCAATAATTTCAGCCTACTGCAGAAAAGCATTCATCTGCTGTCTTTCTTCTCAGACAGCCCTATTTTTAAACCATCTGTTTCATAAAATGGCTCTATTTATAAATTACAAAATGCAGTAAGGCCCTCTGAAACAAATGGCATGCGAGACAAAGAACAGGGAGAACTATTGCGTTTAGAATGGCTCTGGATGGATTTTGACAACTTGCTCTGTGCAGACAAGTTATATCATTTCAGTTCCTTCCCTACTTATCAAAATAGGGTTTCAGACTTAGAAAAGATGGACTTATACAAAGATGTGGCTTAATTGTTATTTACAAAGCAGTAATTATGCTTGATCCTCAAGAAAACAAAGCTTTGTATTTATTGAAATTCTGGATATCCTTCCCCTTCCATGGAAGATCTAATACTTACACTCAAAGGCACACTGCAGGAACGATTCTTTTTTGATATGTATTGTAGGTATTGGACTTCTTGAACTTGAGACGTATTATAAAAATAGCAAATCAGCATCTCTGAAGTCTAGCACATCATCATTCCCAATAAATCACCTCCCAAAGAGAATTATTCAAGTAAAAACTCAATTCATGGCCCACTCTTAAAAGATTTTTCAGTGTTTTATTGCACTCTTTAATGATGTGATTTTACAGTCTAATCATTCATTACTTATCTTGGATCATCACCTTAAGCTCCAGTTTCAAAAATCAGAAAAACAAATGTAAGTTGTCCCCTGGAGTTCTGAAACATTTTTCTGACTAGTAAGGTTAGTCAAATTAAACTTCAAATGTCATGGCAACTCTTCTGAAACTCTTTTTAAATATATCATCTACCACACTTTGGAGGGAGAGGAGTTTGCTCCAGCAGATGTTCAAACCAAAAACTAATTTAATGTGCTAGTACCTCATACTGCAGATAGCAAGCTTTATGTTCCCTCCTAATTTCTTGTTAGAAAACCCCCCATAACTTAGTCCTGCAAAACTAAGAACCACTTTTATGTCATGGATTATTAAAGTGAACAAAAAAGATGAGTATGTTTAAAATAAAATGGAAAGCAGTAATTCAATGAAAATCATCCCTTAAGCCCAGCCAGTATTTATTTTCATTAAACTCTCACTAAAATCCTAAGAAAACTAGGTCACTTCCAGCTACAAAATGAGACAATATTTATAGTTATTTCTATTGATGCTAGCATCCCTTTTTGTTGCACTATTTTCCCATTTTCTAGAACGTCAATTTTAATAGTAAGGAGTAGGTAAGCAAAGGAAAGCAGAAGTAAAACCACCAACAACAGCCCTAAACACAGGGGATGACCAATTAATTTTATTTTGTGATGTTTGCTTGGGTAGGTAAATTGCACTGAAACAGAGAAAAAAAAATATGCAGGTAATATTTCTAACACCATCTCCCATCACCCTTAAAATTCAAGGATTCAAACATGCTTAGATTATATACACACATATACACACATGAAGTTTAACCAGGTGCAAGGTCCTACACCTGGGTCGGAGCAATCCCAGGCACAGCTACAGGTTGGGCAGAGAAGAGATTCAGAGCAGCCCTGAGGAGAAGGACTTGGGGGTGTTGGTTGATGAGAAAATGAACATGAGCCGGCTTCAGTGTGCGCTTGCAGCCCAGAAAGCCAACCGTATCCTGGGCTGCATCAAAAGGAGCGTGACCAGCAGGTCAAAGGAGGTGATCCTGCCCCTCTACTCTGCTCTTGTGAGACCTCACCTGGAGTATTGTGTGCAGTTCTTGTGTCCTCAACATAAAAAGGACATGGAACTGTTGGAACAAGTCCAGAGGAGGGCCATGAGGATGATCAGGGGACTGGAGCACCTCCCGTATGAAGACAGGCTGAGGAAGTCGGGGCTGGTCAGCCTGGAGAAGAGAAGGCTGCGTGGAGACCTCATAGCAGCCTGCCAGTATCTGAAGGGGGCCTATAGGGATGCTGGAGAGGGACTCTTCATTAGGGACTGTAGTGACAGGACAAGGGGTAATGGGTTAAAACTTAAACAGGAGAAGTTTAGGTTGGATATAAGAAGGAAATTCTTTCCTGTGAGGGTGGTGAGGCACTGAAATGGGTTGCCCAGGGAGGTTGTGAATGCTCCATTCCTGGCAGTGTTCAAGACCAGGTTGGACGAGTCCTTGGGTGATATGATTTAGCATAAGGTGCCCCTGCTCACGGCAGGGGGGTTGGAACTAGATGATCTTAAGGTCCTTCCCAACCCTATGATTCTATCCATGTATACAAAATATAGAGCAATGATAGAATCACTTATCATGATCATCCAAACCATTTTGTAAAGGTCTTTAAATACTTTAGCATGAAATAGTGGGAAAAATCAGTCACTAGAAAGCTGCAACAACTCTTTCATCCCTAGTCATTAGCTTTGTGCATAATTGCTTCAGAACTCACAGCAACAAACATATTTCTTTTAAGAATAAAAGATTGTAGTATACATTAAAATAACAACAGCCAGCAAGAAACACAAGGCAAGATTTTAGAGAACTTCAGTCTTCTAAAATTCAGGCATCCACACGCTGCTTTGTCATTTTGCCTTCCACTATACAAGGTGTCGCCAGAGATGCTGCTTCATCCTGACCTAGGGTGCAGTTGGGATACTGAAGTTTGGAATCTCAGAAGCATTTCCAGTCAAGGCACAAAGTCACCCTGCAGAACAGGTACCTTCGATGAAGATTCTGCTCCTGGACTGAGCAAATCAAAGTCCCTTCTTTGTGCAAAACTCAATACTACGGATCCTACCATTAACACTGCCATTGACAAATAGCAGAGGAAAGCAGAAAAACATGAAAGCAGCAGCTGTGACTCAGAACAATCTGGAAACTGAAGATAAGAATGGAAGGGCAACAGAAACAACAATAACCAATAAAAAGGAGAGCGTTCAAGGTGTTGACCAGAACAGCAACATTTCCTGTTAATTACAAGAAGCAAATATTGAAAAAAGAGGCAAAGAAAGGGCCACAATTTCTGTAACAAGCACAGAAAAAAAAAAAATCCTCTTCCCAAAACCCCAAATTAAGCCTGCAGGAATGAAAGTATTAGAAATCAGCTCATGGGATTAACCACATCATCATGAAGATGTTTAAGCTAATCCATTCTCAGTGTGCTAGTCACAAATTACAATTTACTGAGATCCGATTATAAAAAACAGCTGTTCCACCAAAACCATGAAAAAACCAATGGCCTATTGACAAGGACTAGTCTATGGTCTGTGTCTGATCTGCACTACTTCCCAGCTAGTAGTCCTCATACTGTAAATGCAATGCAAAAATGCCTTCCTGAACACAGGGAAAAAAACCCAGCAATGATTCTGCTTTACTTTCTTCTTCAGAAGACCTGAACACTAGTTGCACCTCTCTCAGTTGTTAGATGGGTGATGATGGGACAGCTTCTTCTCCTCTGATGTCCCTGAAATGCATTGCTTACACTCAGCTGCTATTTACAATAAGCCTTGTTGTACTTTATGAAACTTCATTTTAAATCAGTTGTAGCTCTCAGCATATTATTTAGAAGAAGCAGCTCTTTTCCCAACATGAACACACACTTTTCAAGTTGGGTTTTGAAAAAACTAAACTCTCCAGCAAAATTGCTGGAAATAGCAACTGCTCATTAGTTTAAAACTTTCTCTAAGTACTGGTCACAGTCATCAATATTCCAGCACTTCACCAGATGAAGGAGGATCAACTGAAGGGTATGCGAAACAAAACAAACTTCCCCTTGAAAAGTAAAGCAAACAAACAAACAACAAAGACAAAACACTTAGCAAAAAGTACTGGAGGTGGTCTCCTTCTAAGTACATCAAGAACAACTGAGGACAGCTGGGCGTCTAGAAATACTTAGAACAAATGTCCAAACACTGCCAGTGTCCTCCTCCTTTGTGCCAGACTTCCCATGGGCTGAGCAAGCTCTGAGGCACAAAAAGGTTACAGGGAAGAAAGAGGCCAGAAAGAAGTTTAAACTGACCCAGCTGTAATAACAAAGGCAAACAAGCTTGTATCACAATAAATCTGTGTTCTAAAGAAAACTGTTTAAAGAGGTTTACCTTTTTCTCACAGAGATTGTAACAACAGAATTTCTCACCTTCTCAATTTTTCTTTGCATACAACAATAGGAAAGGTTTTTAAAGGCAACGTGAAAAAGGTGCATAAATGTAAATACCGCTAAATTATAAATTTGAATCCACGCTGAAAACATTGACAATGTTACCCAAAGATGCTTTGTAAAATGATTAGCATTTTCTCTCTTGTGAAAATTCCCTGAGAAACAAAACAATTTCCTAGAGGTCTGTAATTCCTGAAGGCATAATTGTCTAAAAGCACTAGAATTTTTTATGTTTTAAAAATCTTTTGTAGGTTTTGGTTTGTTGTTTTCTTGTGGTTTTTTTTTTTTTTTTTAAGGGATAGGGATGCTCCTCTTTTAGAATGCCATTGCAAGTAATTTCTTACCTCAGCAGGCACTTTTCCAAAGCATGCTTTCCCCTGCCATCTCCACTACCTTTCCACAACAGCTGAGAATAATGTGTAACAAATGCTTTCCTCAATACCTTCACATGCTGGAGGCTCTTTCAGATTAAGGCCGTACACAGGTATCAGGGCGAGTAACAGCATATGCAGGCAATTCTCTCATGCCAAAATAGCAAACCTACCTTTGCAACCAGCCACTGCTGCTAATTTATCATCAGGCCTTCCTCCCACTCAATCCCTCTTAAGAGAGGCTTCATGTCAGCATCCGCAAATCCCTTCACTGTTCTCCTATTCCTCCCTATGCTAATTTGCTGATGCCTTAAAAAATATCTAGGAAAAGCACAGTTCTTTACAACGTAAAACAGACTTGTTTCACTGTTCCTGGGTACTCCCATTCATCATTGACTGCTTTGTTTTAAGGTGGAAACCTTTTGCCTTGTTCCAGGTTTCCTCAACGGTTAACAGAACAATTCTCCTTACTTAGTTATTCTCATTACAATTAGTCATTACAACTTAGTCAATTCTTATTATTCTCATACATTACAATTCTCATAGTTATTCATTATTAAAGATCTCCCATTTTGTCCTCTACTTGAGGGCACAGCTATGACAGTCTGAAACCACTTCATATGACAATTACCTTTTCAAAATAAAATATTCAATAATAAAATATCCTTCTAAAAATCTGCATGAAATATTTATAATAAGCATACCCATACAGAAAATAAACAGTTTACATGGATGTATTTCAAAGCAATGAAGTGCGAGGTAGGGAATCCAATACATGTAAGTGACCCAGTGAAAGCATCATACATCAGAAGGGGAACCATAGGAAAATGCAGTCTGACCTCAGCTACCAGCATATGTGTGAAACCCAGGAAATGTGGGAGAAGAAATGCATTCTATTAGCTTTGTTTATGTAAAGGATATTATCTTTAAAGGGATATGGTCATCCAAGATAAAAAAGGTTTGCTTTTCATAAAAAACGGAACACCATAAATACATTGTTGGATTGTGGATGAAAAGTTGTATTAAGTGATGAAAACCTAATTTGCATTGGCAAGAAAACACAAAATTACCAGGATAAAAAGTATCATGGCTTTAGACGCTTGCTAGAGCCTATCTTCCTGCATTAAAATTCCTAGTAAGCTAGTCTAAAGCCTTAAACAGAAAAAATATCAACAAGTGATAGGAGATGAAGATGTTTACTAAAATTCTTTATATAAAGAACATAATTCTCTTTTCAATACAAGTCAAAAATCCCTTTAAGCAAGAAACGGGACTTATTATTTCCTAATTATGCTACTGTTATTATACCACAGTGATTACAGATAATCTCAACAACAATGAAGATGAAGTGTTTCCACATTAATTAAGTACTCATTAAAGAGAGACAATTTTATCCATACCCCAGTGAAAATCACTCTAAAACATCACAGAAACTCATCTCTGTACTCAGCGCTAAGCATTTCAGCCATCTTGCTGATTTCAAAAGGCTCAGTAAAACATTCTATTTAATGCAGTTGATTAATACTAGGAAAATAACTGGTCATCCTATAGAACTGGAGTCACACTGATCAGCACAGTAGGCTTGTACAATTAGAAACAATGGGTTATAACTTCAAAATAAACAATACTTCAGATAGGATGACCTCTCATAAACTGTAGACATTTCACTATTACAGTTCAATAAACTAACGAATCGTGTCTGTAAGGGATGCCGAGGATAACCCTCAAGAGAAGTTCAGAAGAGGAGTAGAGAGAAGACAAGACCTAGGTGCTGTGGAAGGAAGAGCACAAGGCAAGATGAGGCAGACGGCAGCTACTCTGGACACTCAGGTCCATGGTTTCGATGCCTAAGCAAGGCTGGGCTTGTCACAGAAGAAATGCCAGGAAGGCCACACAGCACAAATCCTCTGTGTACCTTGAAGCAAAGAATTAAAACAATATTACCAAGGCTTTACAATTTATAAGACTGTCTGCAGGAAATAATTTTTTACATAGAAATACTGTCCCATATCTCTACACAATACATACTTCTTTTTGCTAAGGCAGGAAAAGAAGAATCTGATATTTCCTTCCTCTAGATCTTTCTCCCTAAGAACTAAGTAAGAAATGTAAAAGTCTTCCTGTCTCACCACTCACCTGCACTGTGCTTTTTCCTATATAAAACAATGCCTAGTCACTTACTGTATGTCTGTTCACATATTCAAAGCATATACATAACATGCCTAACACTGAGGACTACAAAAAAAAAAAAACACAAAACCAAATAAAAGCATTAAAATAAACTGTTCTAACATATTAAAACAAAGGCTTGTCTCTGCCTTTAAGTGACTCAAAATATATTACATATTTATTAGATGAGTGCATATGAGAATACAGCTCACAACATTCCAGTTTCAATTTCATTTTTCTTTTTGAGACAGAAGCTTAATGACTTACTGTGTTTGAGCTTTTAAACTAAGATACAGCTGCACAAATTCCCTGTGCATCTTCTAAGAAGGAGTGTTACTATCTAGCATGAAAAGTCACAGATGGTTTGCTACTGTAAATGTACAGCAGATCAAAACAAACACCACATCAGGACTGTTTCTCTGTACATTAACAGAGCAGAATTTTCAGTGTGATGGCTACTTTAAAGGTTACAAAGAAGAAAATATTACTCAGTTATCTCTAACTTGCATTTCCTATGCATTGATCTTACCCAGTTTCAATAGAAAGAGGAAAGTGTTCTGCTCATCACTTATGCATTTGAAGCATGTTTCTCTATAAAGCAGGCATTCTGCCAGCTTGGAGATTGCCTGCTAAACTGCCCATCTTGGCTTGCCTTATGAAAAACAGGAGTAGGCATGCTTTTATACGGTGCAGAGCCAGACTGAGTAATAACTTACAATTTATGTAATTACAGAAAATACACACTTGCTGAGATGCATAAAATAAGAAAATTTATTTCTATTTCCATTTTTAAAAATCTCTCTAACTAGAAGTAGCTAAATACCCACAGTACTCGATTTCATGAAATTAGATCGGCATCTATTAATTTCTAATGCAAAGAGCATTCCATAACAAACTCAGGGCAAGTACACTGCACTCTTAATTCCTTAATGCAGCTCTTTTTAAAAAATACACTGAAACAAACTGATACTGAGGGCAAAAATAAGTAAAGTAAGAATCCAGGTGTTCAGCACTCATTATCATCATACAATCAAACAGGTACCCCCAGAAATCTTCTCCCCATAGATTATTTTTTTTTTTTTTTTTTTTTTTTTTTTTACATACAAGGCTTCACTATTTTCCCCTTATTAAACAACAAACACTGAATATTTAGGTAATGCTTAAAAACCGCAAAGCACTAACTTTAGTGTTATCGACCACTATTATATTCCTTGTTAAATACCCCTATCAGTATGAGGCTGTTAATCCTACTACTTGCCAGTCAAAGCAATCAGTAATTCCAGTTCTTCTAACACAGCAACAGGGGTCTTGGGTACAAAGGCTACAGTAAAGCAAACTGCTGTGAAAGAATACAAGCATCATGAGAACACATATTTAAGGCTGCAGTACCAACACATTAGTACAACCCCAGTTTCCGGAAACCTCTGCCCCTCTGGTGTGAGTAATACAGGGGGAAAGAACCAGCCCTGCAAAAAGTCAATCTCCAAAGCCCACATACAGGAAATAAGATTATTTCTCATATAGCAAATCACCCCATATCACCTGCATTTCCAGTGTTATGGATATAGCAAGTAGGTGACATTTATATCCTGGATTCCCATAGTGACAAAACAAAGGTACAGTTCTCTTTTTTAACGGTCAACAGGTTTCTTTATGATCCTGTACTTTACCAAAACGCTTCAGGATTTGGTATCTACAATGATGGCAGGAATTTATCTCGGACAATCCAAGTTTGACTACAAATCAAATCTGCTCAAAAGTAACCTGTGAACTATTGGGTTTTTTATATTTGAAATTGATCTGCTTGAGCAGGGACGAGAGTACCTCAGTGGTCCCTACCAGCCTCAACCATTCTGTGATTCTTTGATCTGTAATGCATGCGCAATGATCATAATGGGTTTTGCATGGGTATTATCTAGAGTTATTCTTCTAGACTCACACACTCAGGTTTTCTTTTAATGAGACTAGAGCTAAAAAAAAAAAAAAAAACAACTCCCACCATTCTTCTTAGTTCTATGTTTCTCCAGATCCATATGTTGAACAGATAGCAGCTGCTTTAGAACTCTAACAGGCTTCATTTTAGTTTGCTCAACTTACAATTCTTCAGATTCATAAAATTTCCATCATCTTCTATCCCCTGCTCCTCCAACATCTTGAACTTCTAAAACACCACAGCAAAACTCACAGTTTGTCTAAACATGGCTCACCCTTGTGTTCACATCTACTGACATCACTGCAGTTCAACTGTCATATATACGTGTCTACACATACAGATGCACACAATGGACAAGATTCTGAGTCCACATGCAGTAGTTTTAGTAGCACATTTTAGTCTAGAAGAGAGCGAGCTGTTACATATATGAAAATGTGATCCAGTCAGTTCAAGCTGCTCAAAAATCCACTGTAAACATCAAAAATTCATCACTTCCATCTTTGCATTGAAAAGCTAAGATAAAAATCAAGGACAAGAGACTATACTGGTTCCATTGTTTCTTATCTTCCATGACTCTTATTAAACTCCATGTTTTTATGATTATCAGCTTTACAGCATTATTCCCCTTGAGTCAACTGGTTTACTGCCATGAAACCATTGAGTAATTAGCTGAAAACATACAAGTTACAAGTCCCTATAATTGGACTCTACTTACTTATCCCCTCCCTATCACAGCAAACATCTCTCTTCCAAACAGACATTTCAGGAAAATATTGAGGCAATCCTTTGCATATGACTAAGGAAGAGACAAGTACAACCCCGAAGATACATGTACAGAGCATCAACCACATGCTGTTAAAGCTGGAAAGTAAAAAGCAGGGACATAAAAAGCAATTATCACAAAGTAGTAATAAAACACTTCCATTTGTCTCATGATTTCCAGCTGATAAATTTGGGAAAGTGTCAAAGCATTAAGTATGTGGTAACAATACCCAGTATTAGGCCTAAGTACATCCAGCTGCACACTTGCTCCTGACTAAGTCAGTATAAGAATATCCAAAATATATCTCTAGCAACATAACCGGCTGTTTATTCCATATAAAAAAAAGGTTAAAATCATAATTTCCAAACTTTTTTTGGGACTTCAAAAAAAAAAAATAAAATGTTAATATTTGTCAACAATGAAAAACATTATGAGAATTACAAAAACTAACTTAATCAGCCAATTTCTTAATTGAACATTCATCTTTTCAAGCTATTAACTTTCTGCATTCTAGGAAGCAGTTATCCATCAAAAAAAGCATGCAAACATATCACTGCAGAAAAAAAAAAAAAAAGGAATACCAGTGAATGGATTTATTCAAGACATCTGCTTCCTATTTAAAAAGAATTAGGAAAGTTACAAACACAAGTTTGTCTTTTTATATTTAGAACAGCCAGACCAGCAACTCACAAGAATGCAACAAAGGTTGACACAGTCCACGCTGAGATGCAATGCCCTGGTAAGGTCACAGTTCAACCAAGGACAGTATAACTTATGCCAACACCTGAACTTCAGCCAATACTGAAATAGCAGTTATGACTAAAAACCTCATCCAGTTTTGGCCAGAGTAGAACTTGACAACTGAACTAGATTTAGAAGTTTCAGTGAAATTTTTTGTTTGTTTTTTGAAACAGAGCTATTTTTAAATCACGTAATCCAAGCAAGTATTTGAAGTTTCAAATCAGATTTTAGCTCTAAACTGGCAGGTAACCATAATCTTCTGGTTCTTCTTTCACATTTCTGAGAATTCATAAATACGCCGGTTCTTGGAGGCCTTGACAGTTCCAGCAAAGATCCAATCTCCAAATAAACAAAAAAACAACTCAACACTGGCCTGGAACTGGAGCCAATCCAATCAATTTCTTCAAAAGCCCAGAGTACTAGAAAGTACACTGCTAACACACCACATGGTTATCCTTACAGATAGTTTGGATGCAGCAAAATAACAGCAAAGGTATTTGCACATCACTGAACAAAGTTAATAGATTTGCTTTGCATTCAGCCAGCTTGCAACTTGGCTAGTCAGCAGCACCCTAATCAGAAGAAGGTGCATATGCATACAGAACAAAACAAACAAGAACAGAATTCACAAGGAAAAAAAAAAATCAGAGGGAAATGTTAAAAGTGAGATAGGGCTTCCTTTTGTTAAAATGCAAGATAAAAGTTCTAATTCAGGAAATTGACACTATTCTGCTGGTCATGTACAATCACCATACATGGATCTCTCTTTTGGGGTCCTCAGTAGCACAAGCTGCAAGGACACTTGGGGAGAAAAGTAAAAATACCAAAACTTCCAGGTAAGCAGAAACCCTTGACTTATATGGCAACTGCAGGCAAACTCAAGCCCTGGACCTGATGCAAATTTCCTTCATAATTTCCCCCCAAATGACAATGAAATATTAAAAACTTATGTGGGATACTCTTTCTTTGATATAGAGTCAATAAGAGAGCTAGTGGAGAAATGCTATGCCTACCCTCACGTAAACTCATATAAACAGAGAACATGAGGTTAATATTTACATTACTGCCATTTCACAGAGATGGAAACAATCAGCTGCCAAGCACCAAGTGTTGCTCTAGATAGGTCAATAGCATAACTGTGATCTGTCAGATATTGGGAGGAGCGAGGTGGACAACTGACAGAAAAGTATCTTGTTCCCATTTTATCAGGAAATAAAAATCACATTAAAAACAAACAAACAAACAAACAAACAAAAAACAAAACAAAAAACCAACACCACATTAAGGTCTCCTACCTGGACTCTCACAGTAGAAGCTACCAGGTCATGGGCAAGTGCCAGCTGATCAAGCACAGCTGAACATCAGCTGTGAGATGGTCTGTGGCATGTCAGTGGCCATAGGAAGGAAATCCTGACTTTGTGCTTCAGTTCAGAATCTGACTTCTCAAATTACTACATGTAAATAGGTGAAGTATCCAGAACAGAAAATACTTGAATTTTGAAGGCTTCTTCTTATGTTTAATGTCAGGATGAGAAGAACTGCAGAAAACTCAAATTCCTGATTACGACAGAGAAATTACTTTTGCAGGTGGATACAGTCTTTCAATAGCATGAATCTTAAAACTGCTGCATTAATGTCCATTGCAAGAGTTTAATAAAGTTGTAGAATGCTGTATTCTAGGTGACTCATTTCAGAAGCCGCAGACAGATCATCTAGAAACCTGACTGCTGAGACGATGGTGGTCTTTTGGACTCACAATCCACAACTATTTGTTTAAACAAACATTTGTTTCATTCACTGTGTTCATTTGTAAGATGACAAGGCTTTAGATCTCATAATAATAGAAACTGAATATGCAAAGAACACAAGACTTGTAGCTAACTCATTTGCTTAATTACCTTTGCACTGTACAGAAAAAAAATACTTATTTTATTACAGATAACAACCAAAAGAACATATTGAACAAAGACCTATCAGTGGTAAAAAAAAAAAAAAAAACAACTAAAAGAAATCTGTACAGCAAATTCTACCCTTGCCTTCTTCTCTGTGCAGTCACTTCTATCTTTCTTTGACCTTTTTTCCACTGAGAGAACTACATCACACAACCATTAACATTACAAAGAAATTGAAAATGCTAAAGACATAGTGAGTCACCTAACCTCACTCCTGATACTCAGAGAGCCACTGCAATATTGTTCTAGTGTAGTACATTTCTGGTTGGCCTACGCATGTCATCTTTATAAGAGTCTGTGAAAAATTAGCTATTCTTATAAAAGCCAAGAAAATAATTCCCTTCACTGCACTGAAAAAAATACTGTTTATTTTATTTTATAACTTCACTAGATCTCTGTGAGGAAAACAGACCTGATTCTTAGTGCAATCAATGGAGTTCTTATACCAGTATTTTACTGAAATTAAAATGCAAAGTCATTTAAAGTACGTTTATTTCTAAAAATACTACCTTGTTGTTATTCTAAATAAATTTACAACATTGGTATATAAAACAAAATATTAGAGAACAGTCTTGGCTTTCCCTCCACATATTGAACTACTTTTTCTGAGTATAATGAATGGGCAAGGCAGTTACCCTCTTGTCTTGTTTTCTTGGTTCTTTCACCTAGCAACAAGAAATAGAAAAAGAAAAAAAAATGAAAAAGAAAGAAAAAAAAGAAACCCACAGTTCATAAAGACTGCATGGAAAGTGCACATGCACAAAAATCAACATAGGAACTCCAAAGAAATTCCTTGTTATTCCTTTAATCTCAAAAGTACTTATCCAGCCCCTAATACCTTTTCATGACAATCGTATTATCACATAAATATAAAAAAGTAGAGGGAGGAAAAGGACAAAGGTGACAAAGTGACATCCCCCCTCCCAGCCTTTGGGTATCTTCTGGCTGCATATCTTCAAGGCTGTTCTAGGACACATGCACTTTTTCAAGAATTTGCTTTGGAATTCAAGAGACTATCAGAATGCAGGACTGCTGTTACCTCCTTTCCTCTCAAAGATAACCCAAAATTCAGGTGTAACAATTTTCAAGGACCAGCAGCTGAGGGAACTTCATATTCCTTTGCACTAATGGGTTAAGGAAGAGAGATTTAGTGAAACTCTTAATTCTTTAAAAGCTAAAAATGTTCCACACATCAACACTACTCTTTCAAAGAAGCTAGCAAAAAGCCCCATGGAGTCAGGCCAATGGTCTGTCCAGCCCAGTGCTGCACCCCCAACAGATTAGTCAGAGATGAGCCCCAGGAACACCTTTCGTAGCCTATTCCTCCACCATGTGAAGCTCTTGAACTAGAGATGTTGGAGGACAGTATTTTTAGTATTCATGGACTTGCTGTCCACGAATTTGACAGACACCTTTTTTGATCCCATCTCACACTGCTGACCTTCACGATCTTCTGCAGTAACAAGTGCCAAGAGCTCACCACCATCTGAAAGGAAACATCATCAAGTTTCAAGTTTTTCTCTTCGTACGGGAATCAGAAAACAATAGTTCCACACTTCCCATATTGTTATTTCTTAAAACTCAGTCAGGCTGCCTCCCCCTGCTGTTCCTCTCCACCAAATGAGTCCATTGTCTTTTTATTCCCTCCTCTTACTGCATTTATCCATCTCTCAGGGGCTACTCATCCACCTCTGCCCTCAAACAGCTCCAGGGGAAGGGGGGTTCAGTTATTTGCTGCGGCGTACCCTGCTTGGAAAAATTTTAAAAGGAAAACAAATGTGAATATCTGGTAAGAGAAGAAAGGAAGCCCCTCTTAGAGCCACCTGACTTATATACACTTCAGTCACTGGACAAAAGCTAACGTTTGAAACAAAAAAGCTCATAACAACATTAGTCTGAATACACACATGGTAATATCATCCAATAATATTCAATAACATCAAACATTTTTCTGGTTTTAAAAGCATTTTTTACTTACTTAGGAGTTCTCAGAAATACATCCATGTTCTCATGGGCATTCATAATAACCTGCTGATAGTTAACTAGATGATTACCCATTTCACTCCTCTATACAAAAGCAGTCAGGGATGGCTTGCTGTCTTTCCCAGAACTAAATAGATACAAAGAAACAGTATTCAAACTTCAGTGCCTCGCACAGCTCAGAGCCCATTTAATCTGTCGTTTTTCCGGGGCCCTTGCTCAGAACCTGTCTGTGCTATGCCGCAGCGCTTCTTTGTACACACCTCTGGTCATATACGGGAATACTGATTATCACCATGAAATCATTTAATGCTCCAATTCCTCCACCTTTTCACAGCAAAGCTTCTAAACATATTAATTATGCTTATCTGCTTTTGAATCCCATTTACGCCAAACAGTTCTCAAGAAATACTTCCTCTTTTGTTTCCCCTATCCAAAGAAGTTCTTCATAATCACTTTTATGAACAGAACAAAATATCTCTTCAGGAGCAAAACAACTAAAACCGGCAGAAATTTGGATGCTATTTTTCACTGCTTTCTTACAATCAACACCATTTTACCAATATAATGAGCCGCAGGTTAGGAAAAGAAGTCATCATAGCAATCTACCACTGATTGGAAAAATATTAATAGCCTGAGGCAAATCAGTCATTAACTGATAATGATTTGGAGGGTGATATAACATTAATAATTCAATAAAAACCACTTTGAGCAGTAAAAGCTTAGTTATTTATTTAACCAATTAGATCCTTTTTGGCAGCATCCCTGCTTTTAAATAAACTATGCATGTTCTTCAATTAATCCTGAGAACTGAAAACTACAAATCTGTAATCTCTACCTTCCAGTCAAAGAGACACATTGCTCAAGAAACCCAAAAGACTGAGGAAGAAAATAAGCATAATTTACATTCTCTCTCAGTGGACAAAAGAGAGCTGGCACTTGAAAATGTGCTAATTAGTAAAGCTTGGCTACTGGTGCTTAACGATCTGTTCCTCATGCACCATCCACAGAGAGACAGGTACAAATTACACCTATAAAAAGTTATAATCCATTAGCATGCATACAAGGTGCATCTTGTTACCACTAATATTCAACAGTCGCTTCTGATCTACAAGAGTGGCAGAAAGATGGAAATGTGTAACTAGAACACTATGCTGGATTATCACGCATGTCATTTATTAACAGCTTTATTTTATTCAGAAACGTCAGTATGACAAGCTGTTATCTCCCTGGCAGCCAAAAGTCGTGGGGGGAAGAGAGGGGTCAGTGTTTTGAATGCTTCAGCTCTGGTCTTTCTCCAGGGAATCAATATGCATCTCATGGTACATATAAACCACTTAATTCTCTACTATAAAAATTCTAAATTTCTTACAATACAGTCCAACTCAAATTCCCTGGTTTGGGTCTCTTCTTCAGAGAAACAAACTAACTAAACTCTATGGAGTGCACCCACATCCAGCCTTACAAGCTGAAGACTCAAATTTTCTCATATTCCTGTCATGAAACCTAATTAGATTGGTTCTGCTTATCCAGACGAAAGCCAAAACTAGCCATTATGAATCAAACAATCTTCTCCCATCAATAACTGAACAGGCCTTAGCAAACAGATGAAAGGAAAATATGAAAGATCAGGGTACCAAGCCCAGTCATAGACCTCACTTCCACAACTCATAATGAACTTATAAGGATACAGTTAAGTCTTTTGATATTTAAAGTGGGATTTCATGTAAAAACCAGAAGGTTATGTTTGTTTGCTTCTAATGTTAGTCGTCACAGCAGTAATGCTTCAAATTTTTGAAAACAACCTTTGTAATGATCATTAAAAAAAAAAAAGATTTCACCTTCATTACACAGACCAAGATCTGCCAAACTCACTTTTGAGAGAAATGAATGAATGCAAAAGCAACAAAGATCCCATGTATATA